>NC_140128.1:5590517-6334684 GCF_964035555.1 Netta rufina | reverse complement strand
GTGCTGTTGTTGAAAAGGAACCTTACTTCATCATGGTGTATCATTAGTTCTGTAACAAACGTTAAGGGACTGTGATATAACAATCTGTTATAGCATAACAGTATAATAGGTGCTGTAACAATCAATATGGGTGTTTTATTATGAGGAAGTGGGTAATGCATTTAAAACTAGCAATAGCTGAATTTTGGTGTCACTGGCAGAAAAATTGCCCAGAAATGAAGATGTTACTAAAATAATTATAAAAAACAAGAACAATCTCTTATAGGTAGAATAACATTTAAATCAACCTCAGGTCCTTCCTACTCTGCTGGAGGGAGTGGGTATTTTAGGGATCGTTCTGATTGTGCAGTGAAAGTACATTCAAGACAGTAATGGAAATAAATGTGGGTAAGGGGGCTTTGAGGGGTATTTGCTCTGTGGCACTCTCAGATCTGCCAGGGCTCAGCCTGGTGGCCCAAATGCCCCTCCACTGAGTTATAGTCAGATGATTTATGCAATGTCACAGTAGCTACCAATGAATCCAGCGTACTCTAATTCAGTATATGGTTGCTGGTTTATTTTTTTCCACTCTATTGTTTTTGTTATGTTTCTTTTTCTTTTTCTTTTTTTTTTTTTTTTGGGGGGGGGAGGGTATGGGGTGTGGGATATTTTGTTTATATGTGTGGCTCATCACTGATGTATTTTAATGTTTGCCGTATCATCTGGGAAAAACGGAATATTAAAAACAATGTAAATCTGTTTGTAAATATGCTACTGAGTATAGCTTTTTGCCAAGGGAAAAGCATCCAAGATATTTTAATTGACAGTCTGGTTCAAGCACGTGCATCTCATTTGTGAGTATCTCCAAATATGAACAGCATCCACATCTACCCATTTACATGCACATCTTCACTGGATCTGCTCGCAACATTATATATTAGGATATGCACAGATGATAGATAGAGTGAGCTTAGCAGTGAAAGCATGCTCATAAGCAAAGTATACAGCAATAATCAATGCTCATTTTCATCACCCCTGTACAATCTAATAAGTCACAGTGCAAAGCAGCGAGGAGGCAAAAATGAATGGAGTTACATTACTTCGTGTATGACCAGGTGTGAAAGATGGAATTTGAAGTAGCCGGTGGATTAACAAAAGGTCAAAGTAAGGCAATATCAAATAGGAGAGTTCAATTTTTTGCTCAGGCTGATAGAGATGAAAGCTGAGGTTTTTCTCTTTCTTCAGAGAACAGAATGATTTTGTGTCAAATAAGGGAATTAAATATTTGAAGACTCAATCGAACACATCTATAAGCATTCTCTCATTGTTAGAATCTCTGAACACAACTCATCTTCTGTTCAGCATTGAAGCTCCCCTGTCGCAGCCTTGTGCCGTGCCCATTTCTCCTGTTGTTGGTAACCAGGGGAAAAGACCAGCACCTCCTTCTCCATTTCTCCTCAGGAAGTTGCAGAGAGCAACGAGGTTGCCTCTCGGCCTCCTCTTCTCCAGACTGGACACCACGAGTGTCCTCAGCCTCTCCTCATGGACATGCCTAGAAAGGATTGGACTCAATGATCTTGAAAGGTCCCTTCAGACGCAAACCATTGAATGGTTCTGTGGTTCATGCTGTGACCTTGCAACAACCCTTCTGGCAAAACTCCTGTTCTTGTCCTTTCTTCTGCTAGCGTCTCTCCACATGGAGGGATTTAGATGTGCAAGGAGGCAGAGCTGGCACTTACTTTCCAGCCATACATGGTGTTGATGATAATCCTGACACCCGCATCTCTTTTGCGTCCTGTTTAAATTACAACATTGCCTGAGTTTTTCTCCATTTAAAACCCAAGTATCTAGTGGCTTAATAATGGCTGTTACTCCTTAAAATGTACTTAGAAATCCAGTTTAGGATGCTAATTTGCTTAAGGATGCAACAGAACTACTTTGTCTTCTTGATAAAAGCTCTTTCTGCATTTTAATCTCCTAATCAACAGTAATAGGCTATGGAAATATAAATATACAGTAGTGTTTTTAAGAGGGACATTCCTAAATACTTGTATGTGTTTTTGTAAAAAGCGTGAAGCTTTTAAGATGCTCTTTTAGCATCTCAAGTGCTTCAATCCATCCAGTCAAACAAGTCGGACTCCCTCTGACATCTCTGGGTGACCGAACTCAGAGTGGCCTAAAATAAACATGTAGGGTAAGATAGCCACATGAGCTCTTCGGAGCTTTTCAGCAGCACGTTATTTGCTTTTCCAGTGAACTGGAGTACTTTTTTTTTTTTTTTTCTTCTTCTTCTTCTTGGCTGTCTCGTGTTGGGGTTTTTGCTTGTATATTTGTTTGTAAAAGTGGGGCAGTACTGGCTGTCTTCATCTCTCAGAAAGCTGGCCAGGGTAATGGCAGATCCTTAAATTCAGGCACGGCTCCCAGCCCAGCAAGAAGCCTGCGACTCCCCAGCCGGATTGTCTGGCCGGCTGCCGCGGCCAGCGAGCAGCGCACGCAGCAGGCAGCCTGGAAACCCAGGGCTGCAGCAGCGAGGATCAGCCTCATCGCAACCCCACGGCAGGGAGCCAGAAAAACCTAAAAGTCATGGCTTGAGTGAAAAGCTGAGCCCCCTTTAGGAATGCGTTCAGGATACTCCCGGATTTGTGAGACCTTTAAGTATCCAGTCATGAGCAAATTAAATGAGGTCCCAGGCTCCTGAGCAGCTTGCTAGATGGGAAACCAAGCGTATTTCCAGCAGAAAGCTGCTGAAACTTTGAGGAAATACATTAAACAAACGTGTTTCTCCAGTCTCTTTCTACCTCAGCAAATCATTGTTTTCTGAAATCGTTTCAGTGAGAAATTGTCATCTAGCCGTACTGATAATGGCCCTTGATTTATGTAGTGTCTTACATATTTCAGAGCAGGCTTCCTGCTCTGCAACAAATAGCATGTAAGAAGATATAACAGCTGCCCTTAACAAAAAGATAACGTATAATATATAGCATTAACATTGTGCTTTAATATATTGCCTTAATCAAAACACCATCTCTTCCTTCCCCTCCTCTGTCTTTCTCCTTCTGCTTCTCTCCACGACTGTTCTCCTGGGAGAATAACTTGTTGCTTCCAGTGGCTTTAGATGAAATGGCAAAATCTTGTGTTTATTGTGCAAATGCCTCATCCTTTCTGCCAGTCATAATTTCTGGTATTTAGCAGCACAATAGCTGTTTTGATGGATTAGAAAGACTGAAGGCCCTTCCAGCCACATATCGTACCGCTGACTGGTCACGGAAAGGAATGAGTGTGGGGACAACGCAAGTGGAGACAGCGGCTTTGGGCACGCTGTGGTCGGCATGCAGTGACCTCAGATGACTCTGAAAGAACAGGAAGAATTTAACCAGATCAAGAGGGACTAAGTATCTACAAAAATGACTTCTGTGAAATGAAACTTACTCGTGTGTGTCTGCTCCACGGTTCAGTGGTAGCAGTGTAGCGCAGAGAGACCCAAACTAGCTTTTAACTAGCCTGGTTACAGCAACAGAGATCTGCACAAACAAACTTATCCCACAGAGAGAAACCATCACCTGTCTCTTCCTGTAAACCCTTTGGGCAATCAGGAAGGACAAGGGAAGGGAATTGGGAACGATCTCTGTTACCATACCGACAAAAGTATTAATTCCTGGATGGTTTCACTTACAGCAACCTTCATTCATTTCTGCCATACCAAGTATTATTGATTTCTGCTGCTGCAGCAGTGCCTTAAAGACCTGATTAGTGCCTCCAGGCATAGATGTGTTGTATTTTATAGGCATGTAAGACAGAGATATTCCATGCCCTAGGCAGCTATCAATTCAAGGCAACAGGATGTTAAAAAATATGAGGGGATAGCAAGACAGTAAAAACTGCATGTGAACCAAGAAAAAAGTAATGCTGAACCAGGAAGATGAAGTTGCATGAGTGTTTCTCCCATACCCCATACTGTTTGTGTGAGAATTCATTAATGCTAATTACTGGATCGCTATAGGTGATTTTAGTGCTTATGGTGTGAAAGTATTCATTAAAAAAAGGCTTGGTTGTTCTTGCAACAGGCATACAGGAGGGCACTGCAGACATACCAAATACCATCTTGTTAGTGAATCAACATTGGTGTGCTTTCATCTTGTTTTGTGATGTTAATTAGCTGAGACAAGGTAGCAGGCATAACATTTTTAATGTCAATGAAAGTATCTAAAACAAAAAGCAAGAAGTCACATTTTATTCTGCATCATAGCACATGTTCAAAGCTGAAAGGGCTGCTGATACCACTGCTTGCAGTGAGGCTCCACAGATCAAGGTACTGAGATTTAGAAGGGTTAATTTCAGCTAACTGTCAGTTTTGATAACCACTACAGGTCACTTCTTATACAAGCCTCCCAGGTCGAATCCACTTCCCCTGGAATTCTGTGTTTCGGTTTTCTTTGATCAGCAATAGAGAGAAATCTGTGCCCTGTAAACTTCTGTTCTCACTCTGCTGTGGAGTGCTGGAATGCTGATTTTAATCTTTTTTTTTTTTTTTTTTTTAATCTTCTCTCAGCTCAGTCAGTAATACTGGCCTTCACTGGGAGCACTTGTAAAGTGCCTGAGCCTGGGCATCATGCTGGCATAGCCACAGATAGGGCAGGACTACCAGTGAGCTGGATCACTGGTGCCACTTTCCCCCTGAAGCAGACATTCCCCAGTCCCAGACCTTCATCCCAGAAAAGCGTTAACGAAGGAGATAAGATTCTATTTTTAAGCATCAGTTATCAGCCTTGTGCCTAGTTCAAATATGTCTTCCCTCTTCTATTTCATGCACAGATTAGCTGTGGATTTAGGATATGTTGGAAACTAGATTAGGTCTTGCAGATTTTAAGTGTATATACACAAACTTCATCTTTATAGTAGCAAATTGCATTGATGCTCACTGAATATTAATTTAATAATTATTTTTATTTCTTTTATATATATTTTTTAATCAGAACACCAAATATAATTTACCCTTTTTTATTTTAAAGAATTCGTTCAAGGTTTATTTAAGGGGGTATTTTTGATAACTTTGCAATAAATCTTTGTTTTCCTTGTTCCCTGGGTGAAAGAAGCAATCACTTATTGAAGTTTCAGTCTCTAACAAAAGCTTATTAAGTTAAATAAGAGTGGCAAATACTTTAATGAACACATATTCTACACTTATGTGAGGTACAGTGAAAAAGAGACTAGTAATTTTCCATTCATTATTGTGTAAAATAGCACCATTTATCTCTAATCAGAGGGTTTTAGAAGCCAGTTTCTACAAACAAGATAAGAAAAGCACTGATTTACATTATAAGTGTTGTGATACAGAATTACGTATTTAAGCTATATTGTATTATTGGCTGAACGCCTATAAGAAATTACAGCACTTCAATTGCAGGATGAAATATTATATTGAAAGGCTGCTATTATATTTCATATAAAATAACAGAATTATAACTGTAATGCTAACTTTTAAATACTATTAATGGCTAGCACTATATAATGTCAATAAATAGTGATTTGGTGCTCGTAAATTAATTTCCCAGGCTGTTGGTCAGATTACTCTTTTTAAAGGCAGTATGTTAAAAGTACTATATTTTACATTAGTCTGCACAAGATTAACTGTAATTCAAGAATCATTTCTCCTTTCATCAGAGAACATGAACTTTATGACGAGAACTTTGCCTGTGGATATGTGTATATAATGAATAAGTGAATAATTCTTAGCAGTTAATGACTTTTTATTGTGCTGGGATCCTCACTTACAAAACAGCCCCAAACTGTCAAGCGTTTGATATATGAGCTCTTACTAAATATTAGTTCTCTCAAATACTATATACATCAATGAGAACGAGTCCTTTACTGCCATGAGATAAAGTAAGGATCACCCTCCAGGCAGATTTTGAAGAAGAAATGCATGGATAAGAAGATAAGACAGGAAAAAGTGTCAACCAGATTCATGTTGATTAGTGGAGAGTGTTGAGAAGAGATCATTCTGTAGACACCCAGACATCAGCTGCCTGCTGGTATAGATGGAAATCAGTATAATGAACGTGGTAGGGGAATTTTGTTTAATAATAAGTCCTTAAATTATAATGTATTCCGGAAGAAATTATGCTTCAGAAATGAATAAGCAAATGATTATTTTTGCTTGAGCAATTTAAAGAAAGCTAGCTCCTGCTCCTAAGCTGGAAAATCCCATCTTCCGGCAGCGCAAGCTAGTAACAGTCTTGGACTTTCTTCAATAACACCTCAATAATAACAACAGCCTGTGGAGATTTAAGACCTAGATTTTCCAGGGCCAATTTCCTTGTAAAGTATTTCAATTTCATAGCCTGGAACAAAAGCCCAAGTTTTTGGAAAAACAGACAAAATACTGGGGGTTCTCCAAACAAGATAGGCCCCTTGCTTCTCAAGAGACCCCCTCACCCTCACCCTTTCATTCAAAGGGCCTTATGTTAAAATACAAACAAACATACATTTCCGAATGGATATAGCAGACTGTTCCAAGTAATTTGTATCAGATGTCTCTTCTGGGAATTTCAATGTCTTCTGCAAGACCTCGAAGTTGAAGATAAAGCAGTGGGCTTCTCCATCTTTGGCAGAAGCTGACAGCAGCTCCACTTCAACTGGATCTGCAGTTGCAAGGCAGCAGATTGTTAGGTCTTTTTCTCAGATCTTCGCCAGCACAGCCCTTTCAGACTCATGGAAACCCTTAGGAATGTTTCTCCTTGAGATAAACAGATCCACAAGCTGGCTTCCATTTAAAGATGTCTGAGAAGGTGTTAGTAGTAACCTTAACACTTCTCTGAATATTTTTTCCATCTTCTATTTTTCTCCAAGTGAATCAAGGCAAAGCAGTTTTAGAAGCTGCTTAGAATATCCAGAAAGACCTGTAATATCCTTACAGTGCAAGAATCTGTAAGATTTCTCTTAACCATCATGATTGCGAATAAAACTACATTTCATGCTTCTAGCCAGGTGGTTTTCTGGAATTCTGTGTTCCCTGATATCCCCACAAGGCTTTTTTTTCAACTTCAATGCGTGTTATGGCATAAAAAGTGTTGCACGTGAACATGAAAACTTGACAAATCTTTTTTTTTTTTTTTTTTTTTTTTTTTTTTTTGTTATTTTTCCCCAGTATATTAATGAAATAGAATATCAAATTGTGACACTTAAATTTATTTTCTTGATGATTTGCTTCAGGTAATTCATTCATAAGTCATTTCTTTACCCTAGAGATTTTTGTGACACATCAGAGCCAATATTGAGGTAAAGAGAATGGCAAGAAGCCGTATGTAGAGGGTGTAGATTCTGAAATATTGGTACTGTGCATTCACAAAGCCTTTGGTGGGCTGCAGAATGATGGAGCTTCTAAATAAATCTTCTCTTCTTTGCCTAGGTAAGCAAACAGATGAAAAAACAAAACATACAGAACTAATGAATACTGTAGGAGCTCCCTGCTCTAATACCAACAAAAGACCACAGCAGGAACAAATGGTGAACCTCTTGCTTTTAATAACAAATGTTACATTCTATCCTCAGAAATGCTTGTAAAGCTTTCGGTAGATAAATATTTGTATCCGAATGGAAGAGTTTAGTTCCAAAATTGAATTGACTGCATGTTTAGCATTTATCTTTTTTCTACTTTCACTCTACAGAATGGAAGTGTGCCCTTTGAAAGACTCAGAAAGCCTTTAAAGCCAGATGGTGGCTGTTCTCAGTGGGCCTTCAGGGAGAGTAGGAGGGCACCTACAGTTTGAGTATCTTCAGGAGAGGGAGGAGACGACTGTTACGTCTGGTTAACGGGTGAAGAGAGGCACTTTTTGGTAATGCTTCTCTTGGGGTGGTCTCGCAGGGTTTACTGCTTCAGTTTCTTCTTGGACCTACTCCTTCAAAGCTCAGAGGTGCAGGAGGGCAAGGGTTGCAACCTGCTCCTGGAGAATGATCTCGGCCAAGTATTACGTATTTTTCAGCAGACAAACACATTTCTACTATTGGATAAACACGCCCCAGACTCAGAGTAGTGTTAAGGCCCCCATGACAACAACTTGTTTCTATTTGCTCATTAGCCTACCTTCCTTTTGCACCCTCCTTTCTGTTCCTGTGAGGATGATTGCTGCAAGGAACAGAAAATACCCTTTAGAAAGGTAAAGGTAACTAGAAAAAAAACAGAACAAAAATTGCACCTCACTATGAGGTTAGGCTTGCAGTGCAAGGCACTGCTGTTTTTTTGGCAAACACCAAATCAGAAGGAATTCTGAGCCACAGTTATTATTTTGGCTACTTTTCAATACTGTATATCCTATACAAAAAAAAAGTTACAATAATTTAGAATTTCCTGTGCTTCACTTAGCCAGATAAATACTGGACAGAAATGAAGAGCAATTTCTTGATCTGAAACCAGTGGAAACGTTTATCATTTGTAGTTGTAGTGTTTCAGTGTAATGACAATACATCAAATGTTTTAGAAGATTAAATACATATTTTTAGTATCGGATGCTTTGTGCATGTGTCAGAGAAACAACATACCCTGCATTCCCAGGACATTTTTGTTAGGAAATATTGGTTAAAATCAGCTTAGCAGAACATGGATAAACTTGTTGTACCTTCCAGAGTCATAAATGTTTTCTTGCTTCGCATTTCCATTCCAAAGAATACATTTCTGCAAAAGATCGTGATGTTTTTGTTTTTACTGAATGTAATTTCTCCCCAGAGAAATACTAACTAGCTTACCTATATGCTCAGTATTGCCCCAGATACAGCATACATGTGTTACTGCGGATGAGAAATTACGTACACACTTCAGAAGTGAAAAATGGACCTTCTACTAAGAGCAAATCTCTTTAATTTTGATGAGCATTGGATTCAGAATTTGTCGCTGCAGCTGAAACAGAAAACCTGTAAAACAGTCTCTTGGGCTTTTGGAAGGGAGACAGAAATAACCTTATCTTTGCACTGCCCCTGCTGGTCTTTTTAGCAGGAATCTCCCAAGAATGCTGAGCTAGAACATACTTCAACTAAACGACACCCTTAATCATCGTGCTAGAATGTGAAAGATTTGGGAAGTGTAGCGATATTTTCATCAGGATGTTATTGTAGGAGATTCTTCTGGTAAGGAATTGTGAATTAATGCATTTTCCTTGCTCGGATGCTGAGGTTTCATTTCTTTGAGTACTGCCTTTAAAGGAGCCATTAAGAAAACAATAGGACCACTCATCTAAAATAAAATAATGTAATTAAAAAGTAAATCACCGCTGACACCAAAGTGTATTTAAAAGCAGCTGCAGTCAATAAGATGGTTGGATTTTAGTGCGCAAAAATGAAAGGCATGCAGCCACATGGGACCAATAATGCTGGGTGATTTATTGTAGTGGAAAAGTGCAGAAGAAATCAGTAGAAACGTGGACGTGAAAGAAAGAAAAGAAGAAAGAAAAGAGAAACTATGAATGTTTAAGTCTTCTTGTCAGTTCCTGCAGAGCTGTAAGTTCGTGCAAGGAAGTAGTGATTCAGAGACCAGGGCTTGAGAAATGCTGATAAAATTAGGATTGTCCTCCTGATCAGCCAGGGAGAGGTACTCAGGAGCAGTTTGGAAATGCCCGTGTCTTGGAAGCACACAAAGAAATGTGTGCATAACAGGTGTAACAAGAAAAACTCTTAATTACTTCAGCAGTTTGGTCACATACTGTTAAATTCAGAGTCACCTGTCCATGCTTACAGTAAGTGGTGCCTTCCTTCAAAAACCGTACTAATCTTTGTGTAGTTCAGTTATTTGAGAGCTAAACTGCTGTTAATTGTGAACAATTAGATCTGCACTTGCAAATGTTCCTGTCTGTTGTATAAAGCGGCTCTGACTCAGAAAATGAAGAATTGGTAAGGTGTAATCATATTAGCAGTTGGGATCTCTTCAGCTCTTTGAAATAGTCTGTGTGAGAAGAAGAGGTTTGTGTTCACCTACGAAATGATCAGATTGATTTGCAGACTGTGAAGCTGGTTGGTTAAAAGCATTGAACTTTGGCTCGGTAGTACTGGGTTTTGTTCTCAGAGCTTTCACACATGCTTGCTTGACAGGAGAAAAGTTTACAGGAAGAGATAATGCTCAAAATTTAAGGTAATTCTAAAGTTTAAACATTAAATGTGTTTAATTAATGAGCTAGCTGGTGGAGTGGGGGGTGGGAAGAAATGTGAAACAGCAGGAACAGTGCATGAGCAGAGAGTACTGGATCTGAGTTCCCGGGCTCTGAAGGTAATTGTAGCTTTTCCTGATAAGCAGAATGTATCTTACGGGACATTGGGTTTCTCTGTTTCTTGACTGCGTGATTTCCTTCTAGTGCATAATACCTTTTTTCTTATTATTATTTCATTTCATCTGTGTAGTTCCTGTGAAATGTTATGACTTGTGTTGGGGTGTTGGCACAGCAGGTAGCTCCGCACAAAGTCTGTTGGTGCACAGAAAGCTTGGTTTGGACAATTGTCAAGATTGGATGGAGTGGCAAAAGGTCATTTGCTTTCAAACCAGGGGAGAAAAGGATGAGGCCAAAAAGGTAGTTTGAGAGAATGTCTTTTGAGGGGTGATTTTTTTTTCCAAGCAAATATTATAATGAAATAATTCCATTATAGGATGACATAAAGCAATCTGCTTCCTTTCTAGATAGTATTGGGGAAATTAAGTGTTCAAAATTCTCATATATCTCCCTTAGGTAAGTGCCCTCATTTAGAAATCCATTCGAGCAAGGTGCAGAGTGGAAAGACACATTTGTCTGTCAGGTCAAGGTGAATGCCAGCTAAGGGCCTGGCTCTTAGCACGCCTTTTAGATATGTTTTGCATTGGTCTTGGTTTTGTGAGAGGTACGTTTTGAGCTGGAGGTTGTCCTTATCTTTACTTGGTTAATATGATATTAATGTCGTTAATGTATTTCACAGACAGCTTGATCATGCTTGCTGGGTTAATTAATGTCTTAACCACAAATTCAGATTGATGGTCCAATATGTAGATGGTGGTATATATCTATGTAGTTACACTGAGCTTTCAAAAGGTGGGTTGTGAAGTCATTAGGTTTTGTAGAAAAAGCTTGGTGTCCCTACCTGTGCTTGTGGAATAACAGCTATCACTTCTTGAGATTTACAGGTAACTCCAGCAGTGCTGTGGTTGACTTTGCCTTGGTTTCTGTGTCTGTATGATGGTGCAAATGACTTACAGGAGAGCTCTAGAACTTAATAATCAGTAAAAGCATTTTTAACCAATAATGAGGCAATGTACCATGAAAATACACAGTGCTATTAATCGGCTCATCAGACTTCATAGAGAATGCCACAGTAATTACATATTTTACGGTCTTCCTGTAGTTAGTCTGGAGCAACAACTCGGCAGTGCTGTTGTGTGTGACCACTCCCATCAGTCTGTTTCAGTGTGCAATTGCAGTGCCAGGAGAGGACAGGATGAAACCACACTGTGTGTGTTGTGTGCTTTTGCGTCAGAAATCATTCATCCTGATGAGGCAAGGGACAACGTATCTTTGAAGTTACTCCACTGAACAGAGTCTAAGCATTGGCTTCAAAATGAGGTGCATGGCATTAACCATGCCTTGCTGCTCTGATTATTAACCCCTTTGGCTGCTTGCCCTGCAATAATGGAGCAGTTCTAATTTCTTTAGAGATTAGTAAAAAGAAAATAATTTTACTTTAAGGGTTAGGAAGCAGTTTTAGTAAGATAGCGTAACACCTGGAATTAGGACTTGAGTGGGGAGCAGTCTGGTCTGCTAGTGTTGTACAAGTAAAGGAGAATAATGTTTGTGTTAGTGCTCCGGTGTCAGTCCCCCAGTATGTCTGCGAGAAGAGGGGACTGGAGGGAGAGAAAAGAAAGATGAAAAATAAATACCTGTATACATTATCCCTGACTTTAAAAAGTTGAGCAAAATTCTAATACTTTTAAATTCGGGTTGCAGAGGTACTAGAAAAGAGTTTGTTAGATGCATCAAGAAAGCCAAATCAGGTGATCTTAACAGTAATGTGAGTTTTACTCCTATAATGCGAAGCATGCTTTTTTGGCTCTAGACATGTCACTGAATATTCAAAACACTTGTTTCATGGCATAATAATGCATTGTGTCATTTCATGGTAACATGACTAACAACAGCGAAAATTTAAACCTAACTTCAAGATCTAACTTCAAGATAATCCCATGCATAGGTTGGTGTAGGTATCATTTCAAAACAACCATAGGAAGCAGCAAGGGACACACGTCGCGATAAACATGGTTAGCAGCACACTTAGGTGCTGAGCTTTAAGGTGTGCCCTTGCCAGTTAGGGCTCTTTTACAGCTAAAAAGAAAATACATTTATCCCGACCTCAACCGCAGCGATTGCCTCTAACTCTTTTTATTTTTAGAATGCTTATTGTGGTGAGTGAGTACAGTGCAATATGGTGAATGTCTTTTTTAGAGGGTAAACTTCTGTTTATATTACTTAATTTTGAATTATTCTGATCATAAAGCAAGTATATGAACACTTTCATGTCCTAGGGATATTTCAGAGTCCTTCAGAGGCTTTCATTAAGACAGACATATTTTTGCACGTCTGGCTTATTACACAGACAACTTTACCCAGTTATCTGTGATTGATTGCTATAGGATGACACACAGCACTGTGGCTACAGGGTTTAATTCTTGCCTCTCCCTTCTGTCTGCTGTTCCGAGTAAGCAACTAGAAAGCAAAACAGCTAGAGAGCAATGGCAAGCTCTTCCCTGGCATGCTTATGACACCAATTGCAGATGTCACTCTAATAGCAGCTCATCCTGCTTTAAAAGCTGTAAGTCTTACATAATTCCTCTCCTAATATTAATTCTGTGCAATGACACATGTGAACTACAGCTATATTAACCGATCCAAAGATACCTGGAGCAACACGAATACTCTCCAAGCATCTAGTAGCGTGGGCACCAGTTGGGGAGGTAACCTTCATCTGACCTCCTGCACTGCTCTGAGGGAACAGTTAGGGCTTAATAGCTTACAAATACAACAACAACAAGAAAAACCCACCGCTAACAAACATAGTAGCATTGCCCAACTCTCCAACTGCTAGAGATAGAGAGGCAGAGCAGAGAGCCAAGGCTACCTAGTGCAAGCCCCTGAAGTCTCTAAGAAAAGGTAAGGAAACTTTCCTGGGTTATTCCGAGTTCCTGGATTTGTCTCCACATAACTCAGAATCATAGACTGGCTTGGGCTGGAAGGGATCTTAATGCCCATCCAGGGGGCAGAGACCCCCCCCAGCTGCCCAGAGCCCCATCCAACCTGGCCTTGAGCACCTCCAGGGATGAGGCACCCACATCTTCTCTGGGCAGCCTGTGCCAGGGCCTGACCACTCTCTGCCGAAACAAGGCCCCTCTGAATGTATAAAAATCCGTACTGGGACAAAGGACAGGAGGATTACTTGTCCGAGAAAAACAAAAGCAATCCACTCCCCTAAAAGATAATCCTGCCCTCAGGAAAAATAGCACCGTCTGTCTCTACCTTGATCTAGCCCTCCTAACTTAAAGGGGTGCAGAGGCAAAATGATGCAAAATTAAAGGATGCGGAAAGGAGCAGGGTTATCCGGCTGGAGCCGCTGTCCGTGGAGGACTACATGAGTCACGGAGGGCAGGCTGTTGTCTGCTGTTCAAAGGGAGGTGAGGTGCAAGGAAGTGGGGTGGGAAAGGCATCCCCCGGCCAGAAAAACGGCAACACCTCCACTCCACCAGGAGAGCTCTAACATTCCTCTTACAATCCTGCTCCTCTAAGTCTGGTTGGATGGCTTCGTCCAAAAGCTGAAAGAAGTGTGTTTTGGCCATTAAATTCTGAGGCAGGTTAATGCCAAAGCATAAACCTTGAGACTACCCAGTGCAAGAGAAATGGTCCAGGGGAGCAGAAACCTGTTTGGCACAGCAGGGGCTGAGCGGCAGGGGGGTGGGAGAGATGTGAAGCTGCTTTCTCTAAAAGAAATCTGCTTTTACAGGTTATAGAAAACATAACTCACAATAGGCTCCTTAATTCCTTAATATGATTAAAGGCTACATTTTTTTTTTTTTTTTTTTTTTTTTTTGAGGTGGTGGCAGGGGCAAGGAATGGTAAACAGTGTCTTAGACATGGCATCCTTAATTGAGGGAAAGTAAGCTGCTGGACAGCAGTTAAAACACATTTAAAATATTTATATTGTACATTCTGAATGAAAAGAAAAAAAAAAGAGATTGGTTTGTGAAAAGTGCTAGCAAGGGTCAGGAAAGCTCACCTCTAGGGCTAACTTTCCGGTCCTGTTTAAAATCACTTGCTCTTATCTGAATAATTATTTCTGTTACATTTTTACATTCAAGCTATGACTTTTGACTGATGCCTGAGAGAAGCAACAGGATGAATAATTGTAATACCTGGAGTCTCGCTGTCAGTATTTACCAGCATTGTTCGCAGTCCCTGTTCTCTGGGCTGTTTCTCAGAGCAGACACAGTCTTCTCCTGAGGTTTCCTGCTGATATTTAAGCAAGTGAAACTCACTTATTCCTGGCATGCCCAAGAACCTGTCTCCATACTTTCATCCATGCCTGCTTTGAAACTATTTGAAGGAATCCAAGCAAAAAATGCTGTAGTTACCTGAATATGAATCTGGTGAGTGAATGTAATCCTTTAAAACACTTCTGTCTGTGTCTCCCGTGAAGGCAGTTTCAGCTGTACTGCTTGCAGGCTGCCATTCAGTTGCATACATCTGCTTTATTGTATGTAGAACGCCTTGGTGTGATGGACTGCTCCTTGGTGTGTTTTATTCCCCTCATTTCTTTTCCAGTGTGTTCACCATTTCCAGATCGTGTGTGAGTTTAAGATAACAGTAGCTTTATAGCACTTACATATAGTTTTAAGGGGTGGTTTAATCTAAAGCATTGATCAAAGTGGGAAAGACGAGACAGAAGGAGGACAAATGGATTATTTATTAGATCAACCTGTTAAGCACAGGGTGGGAATTACCGTGCTTATGGGCAGCTTCCAAACCTAGTTTAATTCCCTACTTTAAAAAGTTGCCATTCCTAAGTGTAGTAGAAAGGTCTTCCCTTGCTTTTGGCAAAGGTAATTTAGGCTCCCAAAATGTTCTTGTAGTCCTAAAGACAGCAGAGTATTCTACGCGAGTGAAGAAAAATGTGCAGTACAAATCAACTCACAACCAAGAAGTGGCTGACAAGGGAGACCCTTTCCCTACAAAATCTGCTCAGCCGCAGCAAATGAGGGTTCCAGTCCTTAGCACATACCTAGGGCTCATTAAGACATGCTGCTAAGCTTTCTACTGTGGAAAAATGAATTATTGCTTTATTAGGACACCCTAAATTATGTAACCACACCTTAATGGAAACAAAATAGAGCATATGATTTTCACCGTTGCCATTAGCAACAGTTCTGTTGTTAATTTCAACCTACATTCCCCTCCTGAAAGAACCACAGAATTGAAGGAAAACCGTGTGGGACAGGTAATGCAGAAGATTTGTTAGCGCAGAGTGAATCAGGGCTTTGGGGATACATACTCAGGGTAACGATGAACATACTGCTTTTTGCATTCCATCTTAGTAATTTTTAACAAAATCGGGAATTTTAATTCCCATAATTCCTCTTTAAAAGCTTTTTTTAAAAGTGCATTGTCACCTAGCTTCTGTATAATCACAGTACTGAAATTATAGCTCTAACATATTACCATAATTTCTGAAAAATACGGAGAATACCTATGTTTTAGGGAAAACGTCAGCCTGATTATCTGTCAGACAGGTTTTTCCCTGTAGAAGTAGGTGCAAAATTGCTAAGTAGCCAATTCAGGAAAGCTTTCCTTGCATCACAGCAATTCAGCAGGGACTATCTGAAGCACTGGTTTACTTGTGTTCCTGAAACTGGACCTGTTTGGATAGAAATGGATATTTCTAGAGGGAAGACTCAAATCTGTATGCACCATGATCAAATACTGAATCCAATTCAGTCGTATTTATTATATATCTTAAATTATGTGATGTTTTCTCAGCTCCACTGGCTGCTGGAGGATTCACAAAATCTCTGTCATATAAACAGAGTATTCAGAGAAAAATGAGCAAACACGGTCCTGGTATAATTCCACTGCCTGAAATGGATTTTTGCTGTTGTTTAAAGTAACCCCAAGTCTGTGCTAATGAGTTTAAGTATAATCTGCCCGAATGGAAGTATATCATACAATTACACAGAATTTAGTTACCATCAAATGGTAGCGGTAAGTCTTTTTCTTTAGTTAGATTTCATTTTATTTTTTCTTCTTTCAGATACAGTAATTTGTGACTAAAAGCTCAACCTTTCCGTGGAATCACAGAATCATAGGTTTGGGTGGGAAGGGACCCATTTAAAGATCATCCAGTTCCACCTTCCCTGCCATGGGCAGGGACACCTCCCACTAGACCTGGTTATCCAAAAACCAAATTCTGCAGGTTCTTTCATCAAAACACCTCTGCCTGTTAAGAAGAGCAGCATCTAAGCACTGAGGCTTAGGCAACTACAGCAGCCTTCTTGGCTGCACCTACAGGAAAATAGAGGTGTTGCAGGATGCATTAGCAGCTCATGATAAGAGCCTCATAAGTATGGTTATGCAGTGACCATGCTAACAGCTATGGGAAACTTCTGACACACTCAACATAAGCAAGAAATGCTCGGAAGCCTGGGTAGACTCAAACCAAGCTGACTGCTTATATGATGAATAAAACATGCCCATTCAGAGTGCATTACAGGAGATCACATTCACAGTTACTATAAAGCAAATGTGCCTGTTAAGTATATTTACATGAAGATGAACTCCAGAGCAAATAAATCTGTATGTGGATGCTTTTATCCCAGAAATATTTATCACCACAGAACAGACAACTACTTCCTTTCTCAAAAAAAGTTTTTACAAGTTTCAATGGTGTGCCTGCAGCAGTGTCCCCTTTTTATTCAAATACAGCTGTAAAACAAGGAGACAAGATGTATATGGATCTTATCAATCAGGAAAAAATATGCCATATTTCTGTTATTATCCATGGAAGTCCTTAATATGTTGAACTATCTGTTTTGTGTTAGCTTATGCTTCAAAGACAAGATGCTGGTTTATTCTTTTCTCAACCTAGATAGGAAGTGTGTATTTGTATTAGGGTGAAATAGTACTTTGATTCCCCACAGGAAACATGCTGTGCGGTATAGTTTTTCCTTCTCACCTTATCTCTTTCTCTTTCATTACAAATTATTTTTTGAGAGAAAGGATGATCACGCAGTTGAGATGCTATCTTAAAACTCAGATATGTTGGTTTATTTCCAGAAGGCATTCAATTCATCGTCTCGGAATTGAGGATAATGTTGCTATTTCTTCTTTCTTGTGAAAATAAGTCCACTGTAGATAGAGAGGCACTGGGATATTATGAAGATGGGTATTGTGGAAAGAATTAAATGTTCTCTCTTCTAAAACAATCAAATGAATGCCAAGCAGTGGCAATGTGAAATGAGTGAAATTAAGCTCTGGCTCAAAACAGGTGTTTTTTCATTCTCACAGTTCATTGAATCAGACTCTGATTTTGATGTCAGATAGTACACCATCATTTGTTTAGCTGAGCTGAATCCAATCATTATTATGAAGTGATAAGTGGCCTGCACAGTAACATTTTATAATGTTATTCAGCACACATAAGATAAAAATAGTAATAAAAATTACTCAAAAAATAACTTCCAGTCCAGAAAATCGACTAATCACATCACTTAAGCAGCAGGAGCACATGAGAGAGTACACATGGTTTTCCAAATCCTGCTAATCTCTGTTATTCCAGTGGTATTCAGATGATGTTTAAAATTTTCCTGAAAGCTTTCATTACATTTTAATGGATGTTGTTGTTTGAACAAGTTGCCTTTATTCCCTTGGTTTGGGAAGACCTCTTATCAAACACTTACGCTGCTTTTTTGAGCTACGTCCATCCCACTTGCTGTTGTTGAAGATGAATTCTTCAAGATTTCAGGCACAGCTAACAATCCAGCTTGTCAGTGGTTTCATACCATGGGGTTCTATCTGGAGTCCCTTAATGACTTTATTAGTCATGCCTCTTCAGTTGGACATTGCAGGAACAAATGGATATAAAGTAAACAATTAATTTTTACCAACTTCAGAAGATGGGTAAGGTGTCTGTATGAGAATGATGCTACCAACTTTTCAAAATCGCACTCTTAGGACTTTCTGGAGGACAGTACTTTCATAGGGAACAACTATTGAGCCAATCAATTACCCACCCCAGCTCAAAGCACTAAAATAGAAAGAGGGTTTGGAGGGAAGGGTAACTCTTAGCTATTTCTGCATGCTTTCACAGAGGCTGCAATCCAAAAACCATTGAAGTCATTTTGGAGGCTACTTTGTCTCCACTGGACTTCTAAGCAAGCTGTAAGCATGTAGAGAAGGGTCTGATACACCTGGAAAATGAAATTACATAACTGAAATAATAACTGGAATTGAAGACGAGGCTCCAGGGGGCTCTACAGAGACTTTATGTGATCTTTTGTAAGTCGTTATGCCTAACTGCACTGCTGAAAGGGATTTCCCAGGAAGGTTCCCAAGAGGTAATACTAGCTTAATTACCAAATCGTGACTTCCTACTCAGAGGAGCGGCAGAGACGTTGCATCGACAGCAGCACATGCTCACAGCAAGCAGAGACGTGGAAGCTGCTGCAAGCAAGCTGGTGGGGAGCCAGGCTCAGCAAATACTCAAGTATCTGCTTCGTGATACGTACGCAAGAAGGAAAGCCTTCTAAATGGGAAGGGGAAAGAGAGTAGCAACTTTTCTCCTTTCTGTCTCTAACAACTGACAGGTAGTCCCAGATTCACCCCTTGACAACTTCCACATGCACAGAAGCGTAGCTTGGGCTTGACAGTTTTCTTCCTCTTTGTTGCTATTGGAAGAGATGTGTATAAGGCTTTACCAGAATAATTTTCAGGAGAACCACACAAAAGTGTTCTTTCCTTTAACTTCTTCTGACGTTCATTGTTACATTTTGACACTCCATCATTTTGCAGATGATCTGGTTTTCTGTTTGAAAATCTAACAGTTTGATTACTCGGGAATCGTAGCTTCCCAGCCAAACACATAAACGATGACAACTTGGAACATACAACAGTGAAACATCCTAGTTCTTTTGCCATGTTTTGACATCAATTTGAGTGTTTGTTTACTTCAAAAATCAAAGCAAAACTTTGGGAGTACGAGGAGGAGAGAAACACGGCTACAGACATAATACAGGAAGCCCTGAGAAAACGTTAACTAAAATTCATACAAATTGAAATTGTTTGGTGTTTATGCCTCTTCTCTGAAGTCTGTACATTTGGGTTATAGGAGACAGTTGGGTTGTATCAACTAGGTACGTATTATTAATTTGTGTTTCACTTCAAGCATTTTGTATCCTCTCAGTTCATACCATCTGCCGATAAATTATAATTAAGGAGATCGACCAGAAAATCCAAGCACTGTGTCTTTTCTGTAGCTTGCTCTCTACCTATAGACTACTCACAAGGCTGTGAAACTTGTGCAGCCCATAGCATCTGTTTGCCCGGGCTGTTTTAAGCTTAACAAATTCTCTTCAAAAAGAGGCCAGCTGGAGGCAGAAGAAGGTCCCCCCTTTCCTGGAGGTGCTGCCCTCAGAAAAGCCACCAAGCTGCTGGGGAGCAACTTCCAATGAGGACACCCTGGACAGAGCTGTGTACAAACCATCTCCTGGGGTTTTGGTCTGCTAGCCTTGCTGTTCTGATTTTTATTTTTATTTTTTTTTTTTCTGTTTTGAAAAGGTTTGCTTTCTAGTTCTGCTGAACCAAATCTGACTTTTTTGAAAGCCTTCTGCTTGTTTTTAGTGAGTCTCTGCAAAAGAAACAGGCATATGCACATGAAAGCCATGGCCACCTCAAAACCTGTTGCAGGCTATCACAGCCTATCATCAGTGTCTTACTCTTTTAAGTATAAATTACCCTGAACATTCAAGCTAAATATACAGTAGAGACAAAATGCAATATTACATCATCTTCCTGATATAAATGCCTTGCTCCAGGAAAACTCCTTAATTGTGAAATATCTGCCCAGATATATGTGTGTGTATGTCTATCAGTGCATGTAAGAGTAAACCTACACTGGCATTGATAGCAGTGTAGCTGTTAAATTAAAAACAAATAAAAAATTAGATATAATACAAATCTACATCACAGAGACAACTGTGTAATTAGAAAATCAATCTGGAATAACAATGATTTATTTCAAGTCACAGCTAATCCTGTGTAATTTTTAAGGAACTCTAGGTACTAGAAACGTGTTTTGTTTCCAGGCCCACCAGAATACTGGACCCTGCAGCATTTAATTTTTGTTGCTGTTCAGAAAGTGGCCATTAATTCATCTCCTGCATCTGAATTTCCATCTCCCTCAAAAATCAGGGGCTGTCTGAATGTACATGCTCTACTCCCTATTTCCTTCCCTCTGTGCATACCACTAAACTATTAATCAGCCCCTCTTGGTACGCATTTGTAATTTGAATAGCAGATGTTAAAGTGTTTTCAGACACGAGTGATTTGGATGTTACTGACGTGATTATTGTCTTCTATTAGATAAGCAGTATATAATTTTAATAAACATAAACATTTGTACTCATAACAGACTTTCCTTGGGATGTACGAAGCGCAGTTAATTATTCTGAATGCAGATGACTTCTCAAGGAAAGTAAATGAAAATGTGCCTCTCTGGAAAGTCTTAAGGTGTTGAAACAAGGAAAATTGAAAGCAAAGTCAAATTCTAGTGACAGAGAAAGACGAGTAATGCACGAAGCCAGGCCTTTAACCCCATTCGTTTAATCAGTTTCCTTCTAAATTACTTTGGGGGGGAATCTGCTGCTTCCATTACGAAGGCATGGAGGCAAGAATAGGTTTGCCAGAGATGAACTGGGCCGTTCTGCATCTCTCCTGCACGGCACGTATTGCTGTTGGGGACGGGGCTGTGCTGGGAGCTCAGCCTGCTGCTGCTCATCTGGGGCTTGCCCCGCTGAACCCCTGCTTGCACAGTGCTGCTGTGGGCGGGCTGCTGCTGGTCAGAGTGAAATTCTCTTTTCCAACTAGATGAAAAAAGCTTTTTGTACTTTCTTGCATTCAGAGAGTCAGACTTTCAGCTAGCTTAGCTCGGTGCGTGTAATGTGGAGTAGACTTCAGCCAAGCATCCTTATTTAGGAAAAGGAGTTTCATAACGTGGCTTATCCATCCACTGAGACCAGGGAGGGGTCATGTCCCATGTGTATTCCTGAGACTGAAAACCTTGTGTGTTACAGAGAGGGCCCATCAGCACTGCAATAACCTTGCTTTGGTAAAACAGGGGAGGTCAGAAAATACTGAGAGAGGTGGAAACAACCAGTGAAAATTGTTTTCTTTAAACAGAGGAGTACATGGATGGATTAGAGCTAGCCTGGGGTATCAGAACTATTGCTATTGAGCAGGAAATGGCACAATTATCACTAAATTGAAAGGCCAGCTCTGTTGGAAGTGCCAATTACTTGTAATGTATGAGGTAGGTTTCTTAGTCTAATTGGGAAATGTTTTTAAAAGACGATGGAAATCATGTGAGCAAAGTGTGAACTTTGTGTTCCTCTAGGCGAATTACCAGGATGGATTCCTGGGGGAGATAGGGAAGATGCTTCTAAAAAATGTGTGATAGATGTCTTCTGGGCATCAGAGCCTCATTAATGGTATCCTGCCTTTGTCCTGGGTTTATTGTATCAATATTAAGTTTAAAACTGCTGGTGCAGAAATTGCTACAGACTTTAGGACATCATCTTTCTACAATGCTTTGCCACACTATGGCAAAGAGGTAGGTGTTGTATTTCACCCTGTAATTTTTGCATGAGTAAGCAGAGAGCAAATAGCACATGCTATCGACAGTTTTACTTGGAGGAGGTTGCAGTGCATTCACCATGGAGTCTCCAGATATGGGGGTATTAAATACTGCAGCATACATTCTCCAAGGTATATTAGCTTGCCTACAGTGGTAGCTTCTTACTGGGAAGACATGCGAAAATACCACAGTGTATGAACTGCTGGTGGTGTTTTAAGCTGACTTTTGCTTCTGCAGAAAGGAAAGAGGCTGTGCCCAAGGTCTGCCTAATTTTGCGTGCTGCTCCCATGACTTGCTTTCATGAAGGCTCCTCAGTGAACCCAAGCAGCTGAGGACATGAGATGCCCTGATAACGAAAAGGACAAAGCATAGTTCTCATAATCAGAATTTGGAGGCACAGTTTGTTCTAGGGTGTCTTTTTGCTGTAAATCATATTGCTTTCATTGTAAATTTGTCCCAATCACTTTATTCTTTTGTCTCTTTTCACAGAGCGATGAGGTTTTAACAGTCATCAAGGCAAAAGCACAGTGGCCTGCCTGGCAACCTCTGAATGTGTAAGTAAGTTGGGAGTAATATGGCTCAGTACCCTTGTGTTCAGTGTTGGCTAACAGACTGCTTTAAACTCAGTGTCTCACCCAGTCATTTGCTCTTGTAAAGAAACAATCTAAAAATATTTTGAAAGATATTTTCATCTTTTTTTTTTTTCTTTTTTTTTTTCCCTTTGGTTTTGCAAACAACTGCTTTCCTCTCTAGGATCACTTCATGTTTTACATGCATTGGTTCACTAACTGGTACAGCAGCAGAAGGATCATCCCGTGGAGTTTGTGCCTTCATTGGAAAATAATGTTTATTTATGCAAAGCTTGCTCAAATTGATATTGTACCATTCTACACACAGTATTTTTTAGTGTCCTGTTAACACACTGTGCCAATACAGTAAATAATGCGAAGATATAATGGGTTTTCTGTCTGAGGAAATCCCCAATCCACCAACAAAACCTCTTAAAGGATAATTCTTTAAAATTAATTTAAAATTCTTTAAAATTCTGAAACGCTCTATGATAGCATTGTCATCCTAATGGTAGTACAACCATATATATTACATCATGTCAGACAGCTAAGGAGCTTCCCAGGATCCTAACTGTGGGCTCCCTGGCACTCATCAGAAAAGAGGATAAAGCTCTTCTGTCAGGAAACCCCTGAGCTTATTGGTTGGTCTCTGCGGGGGAATGGGGTGTGGGTTCTTGCATACCTTATTTGTGCTTGGGCCAATGCTCATACTAATTATCCAGGCCCAAATGAGAGAGGCTTACAAGATGTGACTAAAGATGAGAACTCAATATAAGGGGTACCCTCATTAGATGAGAGTCAAATTAAGTCCATGGAGAAGCAGGGCAATTACTCTACTGCAAGACTTTAAGGACTAGGTAGTCCTGTTTCCTCTGTAAAAAACAGAAGAGAAGCAGTTAGACAAATATCGTGTCTGGTTTTGTTGTCTGTACTTCAGAAAGTATGTGAAAATTTGGAGGTTAGTCAGAAAAAAGCTACCAGAAGAGAGCAGTTTTTAGAAAACATTCCCTACCATAAGAGGCTTAGAAACTCCTAAGCAGCTTAGGACTTGAGCTATTCGGTTTATTTAAAAAAAAAAAAAAAAAAAAAAAAAGTTAGGAGGTGATCACAGCTTACGTAGTAAAAAGATTTCTGGTATCTGATGGTTCATTAATCTAGCAAAGAAAAGCTGTGATATCTCTCATAGCACGGAAGCGAAGGTAATCTGTGACAAGGAAATTCTCTCTGAAGGTGTGGGTAAGGCCAGTGTGACCAGCCTTTGGAGCAACTTACCTGCACATGAGACAGATTTTCAGTCACTTGAATATGCTTTAACTGTGAGACATAGTTGTAGGCTTTGCACAGGAACTGTGGGCTAGGCTGTTTTTGGCTGGTGTTACACAGTTGGTCAATCAAATTGACAGTAATAGCATTCCTTATTTATGGAGTAATTCTCCTGAAATTTTAGTGTTTTCTTTTTAAAGGATATTCAGATAATGGACCCCAAGGGACTTGGTACTATTTGCCATGTTTCTAGGCATATTCTTTTACAAACATGCATGTAAATGCTTTTGCAGCATCCTCCAGATGTTCTTCCAGTCACTTCTTACATTTTCTATTTGCTAATTCTTACCTTTTAGTAACATCAAAAGGAATAAATCTTGGCATTTGTGCTTTCACATGTTGCACAAGCGTTCCCTTAACAAATATTACTTCACGTTACAGATACTGTTTTTTGTTTTTATTTTTTTTTCTCATATTTTGCCATGATCTTCTTCTTTTCTATTCCATTTAAAAATAGCATCTAAGCAGCAAAGGAAGACAAATTTTTCAACTGCCATTAACTTCTAGTGTTAATTTCCCTTTATGGATCGTCCTTCTTGGAATTTAGATTAGTGCTGTGCAAGTATTGGATAATGACTGCTCAGGAGAAGCATTTGGTCTATTACTATGCATAACACAGCCATCTTACTAATCAACAATTGACTAAAAGTCATGAATAACCTTCTTTTGCATAATCATGAGTTATATTGCTGATATATAATATAGCGCGGTACTGGTGTCAAAGAGGTGCTACAACGTGTCATAATAAGCAAAACCTAAAAACCTTTCTGAACGTGTTTTACAACAATTACAAAATGTACAATACTACTGAGCCAATTCACAGAAGTTTGAAGTACCCAAAGTTGGCAAATTCAGCCTGCTCACATGGAGTTTTCCTCCTGATTCAGTATGTCCCTGGGGCTGTCAGCTCCCCTCCTTTCCTTCCAAAACAGCAAGGGAGACAGAGCCTGTAGCAACTGCTCGTTCTTACCCAGATCGGGAGCAGTTGGTGAGCCCTTCTGCTTCCACTCCAGTCACCTGTAAAATTGTGTGCGAGGGGTGTCTTGGCCAGGCACCTCTCATGGATGCATCGTGGAGTTAAACAGTTTTTCTTCTCCTCTCTCAGTGCTGGTCAATGAGGCTACAGCTCCTCAGGGCCAGTGGTGCCTCATTAAGTAATGTTTCAAGCTCTCATTAGACTGAGGCCAAGAAGTGTCTAAGTCTGCCTCTAAACCTGACAGCCATGCTGAAAGCCTTCGGTTCTTGACACCAGAGTTAAGAAGGGAAATATAACCGGGAGCTTTTCTTCTGCTTAGGAGGAAGGAAATAGACTTCTGCGTGTGGATCGAGGGGGTACAGACTGCCTCCCCAGGGAGAGGTCTTTAGTTTCAGACAAGAGTTTGGATAGACGAAATTACACCAGGTGCTGAGAAAAGTTGCCAGCGCTAAGCGGGGAAGGCTACAATGATACTGAGTAATTTTCTCAAATGCTCTCTGTTAATTACTGTTAAGGCTAATACATTTTGACATCCTGTCATCCCTCAGTAAGACAGAATGCTATGCGAACTACATCCCACCATAAGCTTAGTACTTCACTGTCTCTTATCGTTCCCCTCCTCGGTTCCTATATGTATTTGTTCTTTATCACGCTTTTTTATTTGTTTTGCTTCTTGTCATTCATCTTTATTACTCTCCATCCAGTTTCTTACCCGCGCACCAACATGCAAAAAACTCTCTTAAGTTGATGCACGCAGAAGACAATTTTGCTTAGTCTTTGTGAGCTAGTGTTAGGGCTGCCTGATGGAGAGAGCAATGCCGGGAGTATGAGGAGTGCCATACCAAGCAATAAACCAGCTTTCTGTTGCATGTGTTTGTATTATCAAGTTGTGTGTCTGAAACTCTGGCTTTAAAGTACTTGCAGGGAATGCAGTCTTCCTTGAGTGTAATGGTATCAGTACACAATATGCTGTCAAATGGAAGTAGATTTTCTTATCTTACTTGTATATACAAGAGCACAGCTCACTGCTGCCTTTCTCTCAGCTGTGTTTCAGGCGGAATCAAATTTTACTTTCATACTCAGATTCAAATCATTTGCCTTTGGCAAAGTGAAAGATAAAATACAGCAAATGCAGATGGTACAACTGGTCTCCAAATCTGCATATCTGGCAACTGCAAAATAAGCAAGCCATGACAGCAGCATTTGATGATACAGAGCACGAGACTTTCAAAGATAGCATGCATCACACTCCACAGGAGCTAATGCCCTTAAAATTCTTGCCTGGAGTTTCCTTGCAGGCAAGGAAGTGTTCCTAATACAAACATGGATCAGACATGGGATGGACATTATTTTCCAGCATGTTATATGTTCCATTACTAAATGCTCAGTACCGTATAAATTATTAAATACTGCTTTAGATACTCGGTCTTTCCAAGTATTTTTATATGTTAATTCTGGCTGTTCCTGATCCATGAAAAGGCACTATTGACTTGAAAAAATGTAAAATAACTGTTGATTGAAAAAAGGGCTTTAGCTTTCTGTCCAAAAACCTTGCAGACTAAAAAAAAATGACAAGAAAACCTCACTTCTTTGCACAAATGAGTTGCCTTATTTCCATTTCTTTCCTGCCCCTTTCAGTCTTGGAGCCCCCATTAGGAGAAAGAATGTGTCGGGAGAGAGGTCTCCATTGGTATACTTGTGATTATTTTTACGAACATCACATGTTTTCAAATTAATTTTTCTAGTTTATTTAATTATTTTAGGCTTAATAGATCAACCTGTAAACAAAATATTTCAATGCAAAAATTCAAGATATGAGATTAGCTTATATTATAAGGTTAGGCTTTCCAGAAATACTCATCAATGTTACTTTTCGTGCTCCTGTCTTATTTTTTACTTCTATGCAAAAGGAACACTTATTTCTAAACTTTTTACCTCCTCTGTCCATTGTTAGTTATATTGAAGTGATAAATATTTTTCTTGATTATAATTTGGAACTATCTGAAGTCTAAAAAAATTGTCTTCTTCTTCCTTATGTCTCTCCTGTTTCCATTTCAGCTCTCTGTAATGTTTGAGTGAGTGGTCATGGTCCTGCGGTTTTCTTCTTCCTCCTGACTGTTTGCAGACCTTACTCTATTTCTTTTCCATTTAAGCAGCTCTTCCCCATTTATTTGGAGATTACCTGAAAACACTTCAGTAAGCATTTGAAAGTGAAGCTAGGCAGAAAAGGAGGCCTATTCCTTTACAAGGCAGATGGATAGAATAATTTAGTCCAAACAATTTATAAGTTAGAATCCTTTTCATCCTCTACAAATTATCCCATCAATCCCCTTCCATTCCAAGTTTTACGTATCCTTGGTATCTTTCCTCTGACCATGAAGAGGTTACGGCTGTGCTTCCTTGCTTGCAGAGAGAAACATAAGAAAGTAAGACAGGATACACCCAGCTGTATTTTTCAGCATCGAGACAGATAAAATGGCTAAGCTAGGCAATAAAGCAAACTCTTCCAGAAATCAATCAAATAGTGTCCTATAGAAAGGTGATGGGAAATGCAAAAGGGCTCTGAGCCAGTATATGTTTGGGTTGATGGGCAACACTCTCTGGAGAAAACGATGCAGACACATTCTTTTACATATTCTTCCCTTTGTTCTACGTGAAACTTCTTTCAATTTTTACTTTCTCCCAGAATTCTTCTGCCACAATTTGAGTAAAAAAAATAAATGTTTAGAAACATGGAAAACAGTCATCACTATTTTGATCCTGCAGTGAATTCGCAGTACATTGTGAGTCCTCTCATCACAGCCCTTGGGAATTCAATGCCTCCTCTCTGTTCCCCTCCTCCCCTCCTTTTTTTTTCCTCTCCTTTTCTCTTCTTTTCACCGTAACCTATTGTTTTTGTGCCCCCAAAACTGTTCCTCAAGGTACCCTCAATATTTAGGTCAATGGATGATTACTTATATGCTGTTAAATGGAGAACCACTTAAGTCAGATGTGGAACTCTTTACTATCTTCTGAAGCGTAATGAAATAACTCTCTCTTCATCTTACTCTTCCTTGCTGAAGATCTCAATTTATTGTGTCTGATATCCTACTCTTTACCACTCACACACCCTTAATGTTGTCTCGTCTCACTGATAAATATCCTTGTGTAAAACTAAAGATAACAGCCCAAGGCTGTGTATACAGTTGCATACTTTTAAGACAGCTTCAGCAGTGAAAGCAGCTTTAATAACAATTTGTGACAACATTACTGTTACCAGTATTATCTAATCAGGTCCATCAGATGGCAGAGAGCTGAAAGACTCCAGCCTTGTAAATGTTGCATGTCGCTGAGCCTCTCTTTTGACTTCTCACACACTGCAAGTTTTGCATGGTTCACAGAAAGAGGCTAATTTACAAAAGGACATTGGAAAGCATTTAAGCAACCATTTGCTGTAAACACCTAATTCCCCAAATTTCAGCTTTCATCTTCAACTGAAGGTTTCTGAAGTGTTTACATACCTAAGTAGCTATTAGTGACATTACTAAACGCATAAAAATCCAGCCAACTTGCAGTGTTCCCAGAGCTGACTACATTTTCGCAAGGGTGAGGGGACCTCTGATAGGCAACAGATGGCAACCAACCCAAATTAACTTCCATAATTCAGTTGTTCCCCTGCCTATTTTATCAGCAAGGGCCTGATCTGACAGAAATCTTCAAGCATACTATTTGTTAGCCACACATCCATATGGCCATTGAAATGAAGACTATTCCTCATTATAGGGAAGATTCTCCTGCTCCATGGAAGGTCTACGTTTAATTCTCTGCTCCTCCTGATGATATCTGAATGGCAACGCCTGTCTCCTAATGTGAAAGTCAAAGCAACCTACACAGTGAGAGCCCCTTACCATCACAAACCATATTCTTTTTGCTCAACGTTACATGGACTACAGAAGTATTTATTAGCCAGAGAAAGAAAGCAATCACTAGGATTTGCCCCTCAAAAAAAAGAAAGGGGGATGCAGACGAGTCTCTGAGAAAGAGATTCATGTTGAAAATGTTTGGTAAAGAGTGAGTGAACCAGCTTCGTAAGATGGGGCAGGGTATGTGCGGAATAAGTGCAGCTCAGTGGCATGTTCCCATTAACAGAAATCGCTCTTTCTTTATTTTGTGGCAGTTATGCAAATGACGATAGCTTTTTCTTTTCCCTGGCTGCCTTGGAAGAGAAACTGTTCCTGGCCAACAAAAATATGTTGTTCCATTTCCTTTTTTTTTTTTTTTTTTTTTTTTTTTTAACAACACCTTCACAGTACTTAAAATAGAATGAGTAAATTTGGTAGATTTTGGAAAAGAAAACGCTTACATTGGTTTCCTTTTTTTACTGAATTCAACTTAGGAAAAAATGTTTATGTTCACCCAAAAATGCATTTTAAAATAAATGATAGTGCAAATGGTTTGCTTAGCTCTAGTTCAAACTGATTTTCCATTACTTGTTTCATTTCTCTGGGATGGAAATAGGTAAATTAAGTAAATTTGCATTCTATTAATAATAAATGCACTATGAAGATTTCAAATAGGCAAGTGTTTTCCTATCAAATAAATACATAATTTGAGGAATATTTTTAAGATTTTTATTAAAATATTTCAGAAGTATCTTTTTAAAATAACTTATGTAACTGTTTATGCCTATGTGTCTGGAGAACATGAGAAATGAATTTGCCTATCCATGTATGTGAATTATCTATTTTGTTCTGAACTGTATATTTAGATAAAATGTAACTATTCCCATTCCATTACTTACAGATAGCATTTTGCCCTTGATAAGTTCTATATTAAAAATATTTACAGGCCGTATTTAAAATCATTACCTTGTTGTGCTACCTGCTTTGGGAGTAACTTTTTTTTTTTGGAGAATTTAATGTGGAGACAGTTGGAGGAAGAAGAAATGGATGCCCAGGGCATGGCCTTGACCAGGCACCTTACTGTAGAGAAAAAAAATAATTCTATTTTCTCTCTGCTTGCTTGGTACCTCTGATTTTGGTAAAACCAAACAGCGTCAACATCCTTATTCTCCCTTATCATACTTTAATTTGACGTGGCTCACAGCAGTCAGTTGTAACAAACATTTGGATCAAAACTGTGCAGCGCTTTACGCCAGCCACGTCCCTGTGGTGGCATTTCGGGTCGGGGGCTGTGCAGAAGGCGTGTGGTGGTGGCACGGCTGGCCGGGGCCGTGCTGCCCTGCGCTGAGCAGCCTGAAGCAGAAGGGCGGTGGAAGCAGAATGGTTAGGGCCAGTCAGCCCCTGGCAAGAGCACAGCGACCCTGGCACAGAACAAAAGCATCTCGTGCACACCTGCGTGCTACAGCTGCACCTGTAGGACGTGGCCTTCCTGCAGGAATGCTTCAGTTCTCTTAGGAAATGCTCCACTTTCTACAGGGACAAAAGGTAAGTGACTGATGTAGACAGAGATGGTTTAGTTTAAGCACCAGGGAAATCCGCACAACCAAAATCTGTCCAATTCAGCAGTGCTGTTATGAAATTAAAGCACCTGTGTGCACGGCCTGTATCCTGGGGATGCTCTGCCACACAGGCGATGTGCTGCGTGCCTCAGTGCCTTGCTGCCACCACCTGTCTTGGCGTGAATGTGCCTGTTCACCAAACCCAGCCAGAAATCCTCTCCTCCTGTTCTCCTCTGGAGCCAGCCAATTTGCTGTGCCTACCTCAGAATCCCAATGTCAGTGTCAAATGCTGTTCTCTACTAAATTGCTGTTAATCAGCATTGAGAGAGGGAGATTCAAATCAATGCACCTTTCAGCTCTGATAACAGAGAGGCTTTAGATAAAAAATAATGAAATGCCCAGAGCCCTACAGACTAAAGAGCTGACAACGATGTCTGTAAATTAATTTGGTGAATTAGTCTTTCTGGAACATCTTATGAAGGGTTGGTAGAATTATTCACAAGTACCACACTAAACTCCTCATGCTAAAATTCACTGAAAAGTATCTATTAATTTTCTTTAATCAAATTCAGTAGAGAAGATGCAGTTTTGAATTTTGCAGCTATTCCAGTTCCTGTTCAATTAGAAGATTCCTTATGAAATGAAGCTATACCTTTAGTCTTTTTGAAATAGTATCAAGTTATTTCAGGGTTTGCCTGAACATAGGAAAATAGCACACTCAATCACTTTGTTGTCTGAGTGAATTTGGCCAACGGTTTCATTTTTTAGCGAGTGTGAAATACGGGAAATGTTATGTATCAGGTAGAGTTCACCTTGCATGATACTTAATACAATACCTTATTTTCTGTTAGTTTAATTTCACTGTACATTAAGTATTCGGATTGAAATTTCCATGCCAAGCTAGAGGAAAGTACAGTGTTTTACTTACATTTAAAATGTTATAATAGTTATTTAACTACAAAGGTCTTGTATTGCCATGTTTCGGAAAAATGACTTGATAATCAATGACTTGAAAAACTCATTTACATCTGACCAAGTTTAATGAATGTGTAAAGATCTCGGTATTCCCCTGGTCACTTGTAACTGTGTGGTAGCTCATTATTTCTTCTGAAACTAACTGTATTTGAGATGTCATAGAAAGCATAAGTGGATGAACAAAAGTTTTAGGAAAGATGCAGTGGAAGCTGGAAAAAGAATGTGAGAACAAATTCAGAATGCAGAGCTCAGACTGATGGGGGAAACATTTTCAGTTTGAGACCTTCTGGAATGCAGAACAATTCACAATAGTAAAAGTGAGACATTTTGGTGAAACTGCAAGAAGTGGAAGAAGGCAGCATATATGAACCAGCATTTGCACACTGTATCCTGGCCAATATTACTCTTGCAAAAAGACTTCAGTTTATAAATCAAAGACTAGTGTAGATGATGAAACACTTATTCTTTAGTCATTCTACAATGTGACATTTTTCTTCCATTAATTATGAGTGGGAAAAAAAAATCCTGAAGTGAAAAAAATCCTAAAACTAGAGTCATAGAACTGTTCTGAATCCAACCTATTTCCTTAGAAGCAAGCTTCTTCAAATTAAAAGCTTTAATAGGAAATATAATAAAGGCAGAAAGATTCAATTTCTGAGACAGAAAATAAATTATCTACAGAATAAATGAAAACATGTCAATTAATTTTTTTTTTTTTTTAGTTTTATGTATTCAATTTATTCATTGAGATCTCTTTGTCATAATCTTGTATGGAAGAATGCTTTCTAGCAAAATATTTGTTAGCGGAGATGATGAAAATGCTCTATCTTAAATCTCAAGTTTCATGCTGAACTGCTCACATGGGAACAGGAGTGCTATTATAATAATCAATATTTCTCATTTTAGACTTTAAAAAAATCCAGTTAATTATAATAATTATAATAAAACAATAAATTCCTGCAGAGCTTTTTAGGGATGCTATCATCCCTACTACTGAGTAAGTAGTACTTAGATAAAGTACTACTATAAAGAGATAAAGCCATAAAAATATATATATATAAATAAATAATTAAAACACCATATTCTGGTAGCTCTGTGCTTTTTAGGTGTAATTGTTCCCAAGCATGGATGTACTATTTGCACCCAATAGTTAAATATTTTAAGTAGTTTGATGGCATGCATCCTGCGAATAGCATGTGATGCAAAGATTTTTGTTGCTTCTCCCCCTCCTCCAAACTCAATGTTCTGTAAAGTGAATATTTTGATTTTTTCCTGGCTACTTTTTATTTCTATAGTGCCACTACAACATGTGTGTCTTTACTTTTCATTTCTAAAGATCTAGACTTTTTCCACAAATCCCGATCTCTCATTATCTTCCACTGTCACGTTGCACTGCCTAGCCTAAAATGGGGTTAAATCCAATATCTGCCAGTCCAGACGCAAATGAAGTTTCCTTCCACTATAAGAGACTGCAGTACTAAGAAACATTTTCAAAGTTTGGGGATTTTGTGTACAAAATGAGAGGAATGAGAAGGCCAGACAGAGTTGCTTGTTCCTATGGTAACACGATGGTGTGTCTAGCTCAGCTATTTTCTCCTTCTGTGATTTTTTTAGATAGCTGGGATGAATCCAGTGAAGTTTAATATTGGCAAAAATAGAAGAATTTAACCCCAAGTTTAATCAGAAATAGTAATGCATAAAGGACAATCTGATCTAGAAAATATATATATATGGGGGAAAAAGTTAGTTGTTGTGCCAGATAAACCTCTCTGGAGCTGCAAACCAATTCTGAGTGCTCCAGCTTTGCATTTGGCAACGGTAAATGCCTGCCTTTGAGGTCTGAAAGCTTTCTGTGGTAATACCATGCCTTCCTGCAGGATATCCCTCCACCTCAATGGTGATGTGCTGTCTTAAGAACCACCATTTTCCCCCAAATCATCAGGTGGTCCTGGCCTGCAGAACATGCTGAGGTTTAGGGGACATGCTTTGGAAGTTTCCCAGAAGTGTCGATGTCCTCCTGACAGCTGCGTGCAGGAGTCATTTGTGTTGCATGATAGCTTTATGCATCAGAAGAGCTAATCAAAACACTTCTTTTAAAAAGCCTTGATTTCAAAATGAAAGTTTTCATGTAAGAAGCTGATTTAAGTGGTAACTTTATGGTCTTATACTGAAAACAGAAAATCTCCCTAACATTTTTAGAGCAGAAGTACTTGTTTCACTAAAACCAGAAGAAAAACTTGAAGTCTCAGCGAACACAGTTTAAAAATGCATATAAAATAATTGTCATTTTTACCAGGTTTGATAACTCATCTAAATCTGAAATTGAATTCAGTTGAGCTCAAAATACAGATATACATTTGGATAATTAAGACAAAGGTTTTTAACCATATGAATTTCCACTGTACTAACATTTTAGGAAGTTAGTGAGGATGAGTAAACTCTACGCCATATGCTGTCCTCATAGCCAGGTTAGCCTATTTTAATGGGTCTATGGATCTCAACTTAAATACAGAGCATAGTCTCTTATTTTTAACAGAAAACAAGATTAACTAATGATGAGTTGTATGCTAGCACCACAAGTCTAGCATAGTCCTCTGCAAATTTCTACCTCTTCCAGCACAAAGTTGCATGCTACTGTAGAGTACTGTGTTTACCAAAGTCTCCGCAGTTATAGTCACATACATTGGTTAGGTTTTGAGTAAAACCTAATCAAAAAATCACATCATACCTATAAAAAGATTTAATGTCTTAACTGTTATGTGTATTAGTGAGAGTTAGGGAAATTTCATTGTTTGGCAGATGGTCTGACACCCACATAAAGAAATTCGTAATTCAATCTCAAAAAGTAAGGCAGAACATATGTGTTTGCTGGAAAAGAAAAAAAATAATGTTTCAATCATTTTTTTTTTGTCAGAGCAAGCACATATGGCAGTTCCATTTTCTATCACTTACCATTTACTTTCTATTTAAAATTCAAATGTCACTAGGCAGGAAAAAAAGTTGCATATTAAAACATAGAAAAGACTTCCTAACAATCACTGCAAGAACTTTACACGGTTTGCTCGTCGATATTAATGGTCATCAATTAAAACAAAGTTACTCATCCCATTCTGTCTTTTCTTTTGTTTTCCTTACATCTTCCTCCCATTGATAGTTACTGTTTTATATTTTTTTCCCAACCATCTGTTGTCTTTCCTTGAGCCAAAATAATTTCCCTTCGTAATATGTGAGTAGTCATGTATGCATTTTTTTTACACAAGTCTGTGCCTATTTACTAATCCTTCCTGCATATGCACCAAGTAACTGGAACAATTTACTAAATTTAACAATTTACTAGTTAAATTTCTAGCGAACAGAATCTATATGCAAAATTTAAAATTAATAAAAGAAATGAGTCTTTATCTCATTTCATACTTAGGAATATCATTCACTTGTCCAGACACCAAAAAGCATTTGCAGGTTTGATGAAATGGAATGTGTATCGTATTTATATTGGTGGGGAGATGCTGGACATCTCCAGGGATTACACAGGGACCAGGGAAACATAAAAATGCTGCCTGAGCTGACAGCACCAAGTGGGATAACCACACCGAACTGGTTTGTGACCAACCTGTGGCAAGCATAGTTAGAAACAGGCCATTGTCAGAAACTGCAATCCTAACTTGAGATAGCTGAGATCTTTTTCCCTATCAGTGAAAGCCTGTTCACATTTCTTAATCATATCGTTAAATTACAACCACGCTGAAGGTATTAAAGCAAATAGACGGCATGTTAATTAAAAAGGTATCATTATATAAAGTAGCATTCGAGGTACGTTTAGCTGTCAATACAAAAAAATAAAAAAATAATTAAAAAAAAAGGGCCGTAAAGAACCTGCTGTACAAAGCCCCTCGCTTTTGTAATGATTTTCAAAAATATTCGGAATAATGCTATTTCAGAGCTGCATTTGTTCTGATTAGTGGCTTTAATGCCAGTGGTAATGATGTAATCCCTTACCCAGCTGTGTACACGAGTGCATATCCATGTCTTGTAGCTGGTTATAGGCACTATTTTCATTTTAATAGCTGATGTACAGCAAAGCAAGAGACTATGATGCAGGCCTTCCCCCACCCTCCCCTCTGGTAAATGGCTAAGAATTTATCACAGCTTTCTTCACTCTTTATGAAACAAAATAGACTATTACTGTCACCACCTCTGATGTGCTACTCAGACAATAACAGCTTGGCATTAAAGTACATTTCAACCTTTTTATGTGCCGTCAGTCAAATTTCATTGACTCAGCGTTCATTTTATTGTAGTTTTCTTTTCCCTGGTTCTTTTTTTTTTGGGATATGGACATGTGTAAATTAAGGTTAAATTCCTTAGGTTAATTGCTTACCGGCTGTGCCTTTAAGCAGAACATAGGAGGATTTTCTCTCTCTTTCTATGCAGCTCTCAGATTCTGTTTTTGTGTTGATGCAACTTATTTTTGTCTATGTAATGGTCCTAAGTCTTTTGCATGAATTTATGTTTTTTGTAATGTATCACCTAAATAAGTCATCTAATTTGTTAGTTGCAGACTTCTGGGAGAGCAGTATTTTCTGCTCCATTTCAAATTCTTCATTTTCATGTATTTTCTTCAAAGCCAGTGCACTTTTCAGGATGCTGTGACTTTAAGGTTCATTCAATAAAGCAGATGCTGTGGACGTGCAGCTGGTAGGCAGTAGGTGCAGAATTGGAAGGTCAAGGAAATGTGTTTCCATGCTCGTAGTGTTATTTGTATCACAGCAAAATGCTCTGAGTTGAATAAACAGGTCATTCATCCTGGAAAAAGTATACCTGATGTAGTGTAAGCCTCAAAAAACAAAACAAAAACAAAACAAAGCAAAAAAAAAGATTCACCTAATGATGTATGCAGTCAACTTATTTCTTAGCTAAAAAATAGAGGGTTTACTTCATTGGTATTTTAGTACCACTTGTTACGCCTTTGTGGCTAGCACAATGTGCTTGCATTAAATATCGGACATTGCTAGGATTTATTTAACTTGAGAATTCAATCCAAGTACAGCGTGGCACAACTTGTAGGTTGCAACCTGTGTTAGGAGTCAGTTTCAAAAGCTGGTTGGTGGTGCGGGTGCTTCAAAGAACTTCTGGGGGAGGCAACTAATGGGTGGCTTTGATTAATTGATCAGGAACTGATTTCCTCAGCGCCTAGAACTTGTTAGATGCATGTTGTATAAGAAACCCTATGGGATGTTTTAAGACTTGTTGCTCCTCTTTTACTCCCTTCCTAAGCGAATGTGTTGCCTTAACATGCAAAGCCTTGACCACACAGTATTTGCCTGGAGAAACAGTCATGAAAGATAACAGGTTTCTGAGCCTTCCCTCTCCCATTAACCTCTCACTGCTGCAGCTGACACCGGTGTTTAGCCCAACTCCAGTTTCTTTTCCTGGAAGCTGTTCTGCGGCGTCTGTGCTGTTTCCCTGCAGCATAAAGTATATCCGGCTGCTCTACTCAAATAGTAAACGAAAAGTAACCTAAAGGTTTATTCAGCAAAATATTATTTTTACTGTTTTTATCCACTAACTCTCCACAATCACCTTCCTTAGCCGTGCTTTAGTACATTTTATAGGCAAAGCATTAGAACACGGCAAATTTGGTTCAACACTCGAAAATATGTCTTGCAGACAGTTGTGTTTTCTATTGCATTGTCAAAGACTTTCTTAACCCCCCCACTCCCAGCAGATGGCATCAGCAACTATATATTTCACCTAGGGAAAAAAAAAACTTGTAAAGCAAAGTCATGGTTGTGCTCTCTTAACCTTTTTAAAGAAAATAGAGGGAGAGGGGGAGAAGCATTTTTCTTGTCTTGCTGAGTTTGTGTCATCCCTATAGCTGGAGATCCAAATAATGCTAGCAAAGAGAAAATAGAATAAAATAAAGAAAATGGGGAAAAATTAGGATGCAGGACACTGTCTAGTACTTTGCTTCACTCTGGGTTATGTGACAGGAATTGTCAGCAGGCTGATCGGGCGCACAGTGGAAAAGTACAGCCTGCTTCAAGCAAAAAAAAAGCAGCAATCCCAGCCCTGTGGGGCTCTGAAGGATGTTACCTAGAGCTTAGGATTTGCTTTGCAACCCATATTCACCTCTATTTTTATGCACGTACGTGTGTAGGGGAAGGAAATGAGCCAAGTTTGTCTTTTACAGCAAAATCAACTCAGTTATAAACCTTATGTTTTTCTTGTAGGCATTAGCAAACATTCAACCTCTCACAGATTAAAAATGCCTTGAAATGTAAAGGACTTAAACTGGCAATATTTACTTGCAATGAAAGCAGAGATAAAGATGATCTACATTCCTATTTTGTTTTTATTAGGTGCGTTCACAATATAGAAGTGAAAAAGATGGGGTTTAGCATGCACTTGTGCACATTTTCAGACTGGTTTCCTTCAGGGAGATCCACAGGCCAATTTTAGGACACCCGAGTCATGTGTTGTTGAGGTGTGTGTGGAAGGGTCTGGGTTCTTGCCAGCTTCATAAAGTCATCATTCATGCAGATACTGCAAATAGTTCAAATTCACAAGGTATCCTGCTTGCAGGTGTCCCTGCAGAAAGTAACAACTAGAATAAGGTAGCAAGCTGAACAAATGTATTTTATGATGACACGTACTTTTATACTCTTCGTATCAAAAATTTTGCAATGTCTAAGTTAGCATGTTACGGTGTACTGCAAACAAAGTGTGTGCCATTTGTGTACAACTGAACAAGAGTGGAGGAAGGAAAATGAGAAAACTTGCTTCTGTGCATCCTTTATTTATTTTAAATATCTGCATTACGGGTCAGTCATGGGATAAAATACCGTAAAATGGATAAAAATCTTAAAGAAGGAGCAGAACACAGCTGCTTTCTGCAGTGTCCTAAAGCTGGAGAGCTACGAGAGCCTCAGGATCAGCGGTACAATTAAGTACATGTAAAGTCGTGTAGGCAGAGCATCTCCTACTCAGTTGTGTCAGTTTCAAAATATTGCTACAGGTGGACTTAATATAATTCAAAATTAATTGTGTGTTTAATAATGTGATTAATATTTACTTTCCTAACAAAACACTCAAGGACTTAATTGTACCTTGCCTATCATAGGGATAACAAGTGATGAAAGATTTCCATTACAATGTGTCTAAAGTAGTCTTCAAGTGATTTCAAACCCTCTGCTTGCAAATAGTACAAATGTGTCTGCCTTTCCTGAGAGCATGTCTGCACAGCACTTTGAAATGTAATGTCAGGAAATGTAACGTCAGGAAACACGTTCTTACTAACTCAATATTATCTCAGGTGCTAGACCCAGCAGACGGTGGCTCCACGCTGCCCTAACTCTTCCCCTGAAAGAGCTGATCTGGGTCCCTATTCTGCAACACACTTCTTAGACATGTTCTTAAACATAAGATCAGGTATACAAATACTTTTTTTTTTTTTTTTTTTTTTTTTAACTGTGTATAGTTTAGACTTCTGCTGTGTAGTTTTAAATACAGAATTCCTTTAGGGAGCTCTTAGAAACACGCATAAGGTAGTAAGTCCTGTAGTTAATTAAAGTCAGGTAGGCTTTTTAATAACATATATGTAATGTAAGAATAACTGCTACGTACTTGACAAATAAATATAACAGGATGCTGTATTAACAGGGAGCAGATGATACCTTCATTCATTATTTTATTACTTTACATTAGAGCAATTGTTCCATTGAAATCCGAGTTCTGTCATGGGAAACAAAAAAGCCACTTGCATCTCTTTCTGGGAAAGGTAGGATTAGTGTCACCAAACTCTTAGAAGTTGTTTCTTACTGCACAAATTGTCTTACATTGCATTAAAGACTCTGAGTAGAAGAGTGTCTGAAGACCCCAGAACAGAGGTGGCCAGGACATTTTACCCATGAACAACTGCCTTTTTATGCAACTTTCCTCTTGAGGGGAAAGTAAGTACACTAACTTCTTAGGCATCTTACATTTTGAAACTGCATGATAAGTACTCAAGAACACCATCCTGGGACTGTTTTGGTTTGTTTGTTTTTAATTGTACTGAGAGTACTAGGAGCCAGAATAAATGCACAAGCGAAAAAATGCCACTTTTACAGTGTGGCAAATGTTTATAGGAAGATAAACTTCTTATGGTTGGAAAAGAACAGTGTGTGTGCACTATGTACATGCAGGTACCTAGCCCCCAAAAAACTAGGTAAACAACATGGGGGGGTGGGGGGAGGGGGGAAGCTTACATTTAAAAAATAAACATTTGTGGTCTGTATGTTCCTAAAGCAATGCATTTTAGCATAAAACTGGAGAAAACAAAACCCCAAAACAATCTGACGCTGTATCAACCCCGTAAGTAGTTCCTGTAACTGAGGGAAACTTGCACTGACAGGCTAATTTTTGGTGGAATAGGACTGCCAAAATCATGTTAAATAACTCAGCATTTGTTGTTGTTCGTGGGAAAAGTGCCACAAAGAGTTCCAGCTTTTCAGCTGTTAAACAGAAACCTTCAGTTCAGGCCTGATTTTAATGTCTCTTTGCATAGGACTGAGATAGTTGCTCCTCAGCATCTCAGCGCGCTGCGTGATTCAGCGCGATTCCTTCCCAAGAGAATGCTTGACAAAGGCTGGATGAACAGAGATGCTTTCAGATGCGCTGGCAGAAACCTGCAGAAGCCTTGGCTGACCTCTCCAGGACTGGCAGTAGCCATTAATCTCTCACTTACATGAGCATTAAAACTCTGCTAATGAGTGCTTTTTTTCACAGACACAAACTTCCAAGATCCTTGAGCACTGGGATTTGTATGATCTGTTTGCACTGGGGAACTGGGGTGTTCCAAAAGCGTCCCAGCGACCAGAACCTCAGCATGATTCCTGTTTTGTTTTTTTTTTTTCTCTTCAAATTTTTGTGTCCTAAGAGGTTTTATTATTATTATCCTCTACTTGAGGCATAAGCACACTGCTGCAGGTTGTTACTGTTAGCTCTGTCTCACCCACTAAGCTGTACACCTCCCTAAACAGTGCCAAGGCTGTTCCTCAGATGGCACGTGGAGACCGAAAATACAGAGCGCAGTATTCGTCCTCTCCCTTGCCTGCTCCTCCATCTCTGCACACCAGACACAGAGTCATGCCCGTGTTCACTAGTTCAGTTTGCAGCACTGGCTTCACTGCCCTCTAACAGCTAACTTGAATTCAGTTGATAATAGCCTTCCCATGTCCAATTTGCAGGAGAGCTGCTCCCTCTGCTGAGTTTTCTGTTGATCGCCACCGGCACCTGATGTCCTTCCTCACCATGCTTGGGCCCAGCCCGGACTGGAATGTGGGCCTGTCGGCTGAAGACCTCTGCACCAAGGACTGTGGCTGGGTTCAGAAAGTTGTTCAGGATTTAATACCCTGGGACGCCGGCACAGACAGTGGAGTTACCTATGAGGTATGTGAACTATTTGTAATGTATTTTACATAAGTTTACCTTAAAGCAGTGAAGAACGAAAGCTATTTAATCCAAAGTAATGCCATATTTACCTTTATGCTACTCTACTAGTTTCTTTTTAAATCCTATTTACGTTTTTATTTTCTTTTTGATTGCAGTCGCCTAACAAACCTACAGTTCCTCAAGAGAAGATCAGACCGCTTACAAGCTTAGATCACCCTCAAAGTCCTTTTTATGATCCAGAAGGAGGCTCTATTAAGCTGGTAGCCAGAGTTGTCATTGAGAGAATTGCACGCAAGGTATAACATACATGTATATTTATATAAAATATATTTAAAGATATTGTATATACATAGATATATAAAATCCTCAAGGAAACAAAACCACACTCTCTCAGACAAAAATTTATTCTTCCTCTTCCCACCAAATCTGCAATCCCTAACCTACCTCCAACAAAGACAGTGGCAGAAAATACCTAAAACTCTCCTAAATTTAAAACTGTCTAAATATGCTGTTTATCCTATTTCTGGTAATTAGTGCATCTGCTTAGTTACAGGTTTTTGTTGTTTGTTTTTAATACTCAAGAATTAGAGGATAAAAAAAAGAAAAACTTACATGATGATGTAAGGAGTTATTCAGTGTATCCTGTTGTTACTGCTGATCCTGTAGTGCCTCACAGGGCACTGTCTTAGCCCCTCCGTCTGCATACACATGAGTTTGCTGTATCTAATCTCCACAATCACTTCTTTGCAGGGAGAGCAATGCAATATTGTACCTGATAACATAGATGATATTGTGGCAGATCTAGCACCAGAAGAAAAAGAAGAAGGTACTTTTCAAATTAGTTTGTGTTGTAGTAATTTATATTTTGTTCCATTCTCCACTATTATTTCTAGATAAAGTAAAAAACTGACAGAAGCAGAAGACCCTCTCAGTGTCAAAAAGTGATTTAGTTTTCCATCTTTTCTGGTATATGCTATTAGCCTTTCCTCTTACAGAAAAGGCATCAAATGTATACCTGGCAGATAACATTAACAGTAAAAGTAATAGAAGATAACCCTTTTGGGGTTCAACAAATAAAATGATAAATTTAATATCAAATTTGACTTTCTTTTTTTCTTTTGGGTTAAAATGGAGCAGTTTTAAATACAGAAGGAAATAATATATTATATTAACATCTAAAGTAATCAGTAGCCAAGTAAAGAGAATCAAATGGAAAATAATATGCTTTAATGTTTACTGCCTTTTCTTATTTTTAGATGACACCCCTGAGACCTGTATATATTCCAACTGGTCCCCGTGGTCAGCCTGCAGCTCTTCTACCTGTGAAAAGGGCAAGAGGATGAGGCAGAGAATGCTTAAAGCTCAGCTGGACCTGAGTGTGCCATGTCCAGACACGCAAGATTTTCAGCCATGCATGGGTCCAGGCTGCAGTGATGAAGGTAATCAAGAGGAAAGGGTGGAGAACATTTTGTGGAATAGGGACCACTCTTACTTTTCCTTCAAGGTTCTCAAAGCTGTTGGTTGCCATAAGATTTGGGTTATGTCAAAAATAAGAATAATTGCAGAAGAATGCAAATTGAAGAGGTCTGTGGTCAGCTCTGCAGTTCAGCTGAGTGGGTGCATGAAGTGCACAGGATTATAAAAGGAAAGGAGTAAAGTAAGCGATAGAGAAGACAGAATGTGTGAGGAGGCATAAAAGCGACACTGCACATTAACGGGCAGCTACAGATTTATCAGGAGAGTGGACAGCACACATGTTAATATTAGCAATTGAAATGGTCCTCTGTATTTTAGATGGTTCCACTTGCATGATGTCTGACTGGATTACATGGTCCCCCTGTAGTGTTTCCTGTGGAATGGGAACGCGCTCTAGAGAGAGATATGTAAAACAATTCCCTGAAGATGGCTCTATGTGCAAAGTGCCTACTGAAGAGACTGAGAAATGTGTTGTAAATGAGGAATGTTGTAAGTATTTCATTTAGCTTTGTAAAATCCAGCCAATAGCAGGATCGCTGCCTGAACCTTTTTTTTTTTTATGTGAGCTCTACTAGTGAAGGATTTTCTCTATCCATTTTGAATAGCCCCTAGCAGCTGCCTTGTCACTGAATGGGGAGAGTGGGATGAATGCAGCGCGAGCTGTGGCACAGGAATGAAAAGACGACACAGAATGATCAAGATGACTCCTGCTGATGGATCTATGTGCAAGGCAGAAACTACAGAGGCAGAGAAATGCATGATGCCTGAATGCCGTAAGTGTCCGTGAATTCACCTCTTCTGCTACAGAGGCTGTTTCTGACACATTCCTCCATCACGCCACAGAACATAGCTAAACTAGACGCAACATCACTTTTTCCTGTTCTCCTTCAAATTAGATCCCATTGGGAACATGCGCTATATGCTGCTTTCATCAACAGAATGAGAGTATCAGTAAAACATATTCAGTGTGCTGTTACTGTATTACCCATACAGTGGTGTGTGTATTCACAAGCCATACATAAGCAACTCTAATTTTATGGGATATGCGATCTATTTATGGCTAGAATAAAACCATGTCCTCTCATTTTAGCCTGTGAGCAGTTCAGAAATTGAGGTGCACCTTTTGTGCAACCAGCCAGCCTCCCCCTTACCCTGTCTATTAATATTGTGTTACAGTAAGAGATGGTAAGATTTTCATCAAAGACAAAAAGAAATTAAGGTATAAACGATTTTTGGTAGCTAAAGCATGGAAGATAAATAAATAAATATCCTATCTTAGACTACACCAATTTGATTTCTGGTTCTGGGCATGGGAAGAATAAAGGCTTTTTACAGAAATTATTATCAAATCTTATTTCTTAAACTATTTATTCTCTGCAAGCACTGGGACTTTACAGAGATGAATAAGGTGGAGAACAACCTTATTCATGTTTATGGAGAAAAACATAGCAAAGAAAAAGTATTAAAACCAAGCGAGCCTTTTAATTTTTTTTTTTTCTGAGCCTCTGCAGAAACATCATTCAGCCTGTGATTCATTTTGTCCAAAGTGACAGCAAAGTGTGACTGGTTGCAGGCAGATGAAAGATAGAAGTATATTTTTCATCTGTGTTATTTTCAAAACGTATACATTTGTAGATGGGGTATAACAAACATTCATTACCTTTTTATTTCCATATTAGACACTATTCCCTGCCTACTCTCCCCATGGTCTGAATGGAGCGACTGTAGCGTAACGTGCGGGAAGGGAATGCGCACCCGGCAAAGAATGCTGAAATCTGCAGCTGAGCTTGGGGACTGCAATGAGGAACTGGAACAAGCAGAAAAATGCATGCTGCCTGAATGCCGTAAGTGTGGGGAACCTGGGAAAGAGAAGGCCTCTTTGTATGTGTTAGTCTATGGCTCCAAACTAGCATTTGTTAACATAGGGTTTTTAATTATTTTCAAATATAGTTACTTGATGGACAATTTTTTCCTGATTAACTTTGGCTATAAAACATAATTATTTGAAAGTTTTAGCTAAATGCTCTCTGAATTCCAGAATGCTCTATACACTAATTCTATGTTTCAATTTTTTTGTGTGTGTGTTTGTTTGTTTTGTTTTTTTTGGGGGGGTGGGGCACAATTGGAGCATTCCTTGTTTCTTTGAACTCTGTAAACAAATGATTTGATGCAGTCTTGCGCTGATTCTTGCTCTCTATGTGTATTACTCCTGTCAGCCCACAAGGGCATGTAATATGAAAGTGTTCTCTCCTGTGGATTTTTTGTTTGTTTTTTGTTTTTATTGCACGCTTTTGGCTGCTGAGAGATGGAATATGACCATGTTTTCATCTCAACTTACTCAGTCCTATGGTGATTACCAATATTGCTTTAGATGTATGGTTATTCCATATTTGATACAATACTACCACTTTGGGCAACAGCTTGTTCACTTCCCAATAGTAAACAAACAGAATTAATAAAGCCTATTTTTTTACTCAAATGCAGAATGTGCCCAAGGAAGGAGGGAGAAGATTAGTATATCACTTGTGTAATTCTTGCAGCTCTGAGAGTGAACACAAAAGAAGCTCCATTTCTGATAAATCTCTGAACTGTATTTTAGCCTCTTTCCTGACCTACGTCTCTTTGCAACTTTCAATGTCGTATGGGCCAGCGGATGGTGTGGAAGCAGCTGCGTTGATTTTATACCTTATTCCACTAACATCTCCCCCTTCTTGAGTGGTGGTGATTTCTAGTTGCTTTGCAGTCTTGGTGAGGAGTGATAGCCTAAGGCATTGCTGAATGAATAAGATGATAACTTTTAGTGCACTGTTGCCAGCAGGTTTATGAGGCATGATATCTGATTACATTATTTATCACAGAAAGTATTGGCTAGAAAAGGCTTTTCTACTGCAATTTGCTAATTCAGCTTTTCTTAAATAATGTGAAATATCATTTTGATTACTATTCACAGGGCCTGTGAATAAGCAGCACTAAAAGGACAAAAACTTTTAAGACACAGCAGTATTACTAACCTTTGCGTACTGCACAACACTGATAAAAATATGATACAAGTTCTTTTCCATCTGTTCTGCTTTAAAAAGCTCCTTTATGTTTGGGGTTTTGTTTGTTTTGTTTCCTCTTCTGCTTTACTCAGGGCCTCAAAGCAGATCAGTTTAAAGCTCTACATTTATCAGTAAAGCAAGGCTTGTATTTCAGGTAACAGATAGTTTGTAAATATAACTTGTTTTTTTAGCACCTTTTCATTATAAAACAGACATATATACAGACTGCAAAACTGAAGTTGGCACAGGAAAATTATTTACGTTTGTTGTAAGGTTAGTGGTCTGCCAGCACCTCTCTGGAAAAAGAAATTGGGGAAAGCATCAAAAAATATTTCTGCTAGAGATGGCTTCAGAACATTTTTGATGTGTACTCTCACAAAATTTGCTGAAAACACTGGAGGTGTAAGTTGCATTCCCGTATTTAGGATGCAGATGCTCATAGGGCACATCTGTATGTTTTTTCTTGACCTTATGTTTAGGTTGGCAGCTAACACAGATTTTGTGTAATACTTCTCATTCTTTGCAGCCATCGACTGTGAGCTAACAGAGTGGTCCCAGTGGTCTGAATGCAATACCTCATGTGGAAAGGGCCACATGATCAGGACAAGAATGATTAAAATAGAACCACAGTTTGGAGGAACAGCTTGCCCAGAAACTGTCCAACGTACAAAATGTCGAGTAAGGAAATGCCTGAGAGGCCCAGGTATGGAAAAAAGGCGCTGGAAAGAAGCTCGGGAGAAAAGAAGAAGTGAACAAGCGAAAAAAAATATCGATAGCGAGCAATATCCAGGTGAGTGTGAAACCATTACTTAGTATGCTCATGTCTGACTTTTGTGTGTAACGGGAAAGAGTTTGTGAGCAGCTCCTCCTTCGTGCTGTGATAATTTTTTTTCACTATTGCAGTTCAGGGAAATTTATAGCAGCAAAGTACATCTGTTTCAGTGTTTGGCTGTCATTACAAAAGTGCAACATGAGTTTAGGGCACAACAGAGAAAGGTTCACATATTTCCACATCATCACGGATAATATTTTAGCTCCTTCCCTACAAAGGGTAGAATCTGAAGAATGTAGAATTGAGATCTGGCAAAGGATTGATTGTAATGTCTATGGGACTTAATAATAATCTTTGCATCTGGTTACCTTCAAACTTTGGAAGTATTTGTTCCTGGATTCAATGCTAAATTTCAAGATTGATCAGCCTTCTACCTTAGTAACTGGATTCAGGTTGAGACTGCTCAGGGAGATATGCTCTGTCTTCAGGAAGGGACAGTATTCAAGCACTAATCAGTAAAACATAGTATCTTATATTGACTTTATATCTTACATTATCAGGATATGAGTCATTGCTAATTTCTGGTTCATGATTGTCTGACATATAACAGTTTCTTAACTGTATTTGTTTTATAATGTAGACAGTAAATATCTTTTTAAATACAATTTTCAATGTTTTTCAGATATATCTTGAATATATTTAACTGGGTTCCTTAATTGCCTGCTGTAATAAACTAGGCAATATGCTATCTTAAATTCCAAGGATGTAAGTGTGCAGACATGCATAGTGGTACACAATCAAATGCTTTTTTTTTTTTTCCTCCCAGTTTGTAGGCTGAAACCATGGACTGCTTGGACAGAATGTTCTACGCTCTGTGGAGGTGGAATTCAGGAACGCTACATGATGGTAAAGAAGAGATCCAAAAGTACTCAGTTTACTAGCTGCAAAGACAAAAAGGAGCTAAGAGCATGCAATGTTCATCCTTGTTAGCAAAACAAGGCTTCCAAGTGATGCACTCTGAGCTAAATGGAAAGTCAACCTTGGTTTGGTTTTTAAAACAACAAAAAATATACAAAGTGTATATTAGTTTTCATTTTTTGCAGTGTGGTTTGCTTTTTAGTCTTGCTGGTGCAAGAAGTATATTTTATAAATATTTCCTCACAGATTAATGCTGAGAGTAGATCTTTGATACTCCAGCTAGCCCTTAATGCATAAAAATAGTAAGTCATTGTGAGTCATTTAACTGAAATACAAACGTATCTGTGGACATCGAATAGCCATATAGAAATACTACTCGTAAAGACATGGGATGCATGCATATTAACATAACTAAGTTAAAGTGACATGTTTCATATGTGGGAGGATTTCTCTCTTGATCTGATTTTGAAAATCCAAAGCAGTGCCTATGTGATTACACAACTATGCCAAGGAATAATTTCAGTAATGCTGGTTCAATAATATTAAAGGTGCATGTTTATCTTTTTACACTATTGGGTTAAGCTAATAGTTATAATAATGATAATCCTATATACTTTTGTTCACATGGATGTTGTGCTCCATGCAAAGCAGTCTTTGTTTCTTTAAAACTTAAATAATCTGTGCAGCTCAATAGTGACGTCTGCCCACTACGTAGTCACAGCACACAAAGAAAACTTGTGACTATCATAATATGTTTAGATGCCATATTCCCATGTTTGGTCTACCCACTCTTGCTCAAAATGCTTACAGAACTAATAGAAATTGGTCCAAACACAGAGAGTCACAATAGCTGTATCACAGAAAGGTTTCCACGTGAAAGATGCTAAAAAAGTAGATTCAGTTTCATGATAATGTTGATCACAAATGAAGCGAGAAAGAGGATTTTGACATAATAAAAACTGTAGAGAAAAAGTGAGACAGGTTCTCTTGCATCCCTTATAGCAAACAAATGGAAGGGAACCTCTGGAATGAAACAATCACACTCTTAGAAACAAAATTAAAAATCAATACAATAATATATTTACAGCAGTGTCTTTTTTTTTTTTTTTTTTTTTTTTAACTCAGAGTTTAAGAGGATCTAAAAATTACTACATTTGTGAGAATTGCACATTTGCATTTGTACCACCCAGGGTAAATGTCTTCCTTGGCCATGTAAGCGATGAACAAACTGCCTGAGGTTAGAAAATAGAGCTCCTCACCACTCTAATTGCTTTTGCTATTTTCCACCATCTCCTGAAGAGTTCAGCTCTTATCCCTACATGTAGACCAGTGAGATCTTGAGCTCCACTTGGTATTGGAATATAATTCTCTCCTGTATGTTTAACAATTTAACATTAATGGTAAGAGATGATGGTGACAGGTTATCTTTTTGTCCAGGAAAGGCAGCATACACCTATGTCTCTACAGAAGTCATAACAATGCACTGAATATAGACTGTTGATGCTAACACTTAAAACAAGCTTGAGAGAAATGAATGGAGAAAAATTCATATTTTAGTCTCTTTAAACCAGTCTTAAATAATTTACTCACTTTTTTTAACACTTGGTCACAATTCTGAGAACCCAATGCCCAGGTTTTAAGCGTCCACATTTGATGTGAAACACAATGCACGGAGGCTGTTCAACTTCATCACCGCTACTCTGGGAATCTTCTCATTACCTCCCCGTAGCTACATGGGCTGGTTGCATTATGCTGTAGGGCTGATCATCATCATTTCTCCACTGGACACTACAAGGGCTGCTCAGGACTCCCACAGCTGTCACATCCCACCCCCTCAAGGTATTTTTCTGGTATTTTTAAGGCCTGGAATGAAGGTAGGGGTAGGGAAATGGAACCACTGCAGTGTTTATCCTCTCCTGCCACTGCTAAATGAAATGGGTGCAAGCTCACAGTGAACCAAACCAGGAGAAAAGACAAAAAAAAAAAAAAGCGGTTTCATGCTAAAACCAAACACTTTACATTTTGCACAGCTCGGCATATTTAATAATATAATATCAAGGTAGTTTGCCTCCTTGTGCCTATTGAAAAATTTTACTTTTTTTTTTTTTTTTTTTTTTTGTCTCTACAGCACTGCCATTACAGTGTAGCAACAAGACCGTCCCTAAGTAATGTATTTATGGTCTTACCTTGCACGTTACCCTTTTAATGACCAAAAAATTTGAATAAAATGAAATTCAATGGAATGATTGATATAGAAACAGGAGGAGCAACCAGATGAAGATATTTCAGGTGAAGACACAGGTAGTTGCAAAGAGCTACAGCGATTAGTGCTAGGTGCCCAGCCAGGGCAGGGCTGCACATGCAGCCTAAATCCATACTCCACCTACCTTTGTGAGCTGTTCCTGCCGAGTCTGACAGAGGCTAGGCCAGCTGAGGCTGATCATTAATAAAAATAATCATCGGCTGTGAAATCTGTGGCAGTGCTTTTTGTATGCTTGGCTCAGTGAGAGTTTGGGGGTGGGGGGAGCTGAAGAAGAAAGTGGCTCTTGCATGGAAAAAAATGCTGTGAATTTACAGACTATATTTTATCTAATCAACCCTTACCACTTGTTCATGCTACTCCTGCAGAATCGTGCTAGCTATTGCAAATAATCGGTTAAAAATAATGCTATCTTCATTTTTCATGTTCGTTCCAGTTCATCAACCTGTTTTGTCTTTTAGTGACTCCCTTTGCCAAAGGATGAATAGTCCAAATACACCTGTAGGCATGTAGGAAACGCGTAACATATTTCTGAACATGCCCACAAAAATGTCCACTAAAAATAAATCAATAAATACATAAATCGGGTTTCCTTTCACTGTGGTTCTTACCAGTTTGATTCTCCATGTACTTTTTCTCTTAGCGAGGAGGCTGTTCAGTGTGATTTCCAGTCATTTCTCTTAGGCTCATTAGCGTTATGAATGTTGGATTCTTCCCACCTTGTTAATACATACAATGACAATGTAGATTGCATTTGGTCAGAAATACGTGATCATTCCTGCTTAGGTTCAGCTTTTCACACTGTTTTTCTGTTGAAATGTTTTACAAATCACTTGTCTTTATTCTAACTTGATACAAAAAATATTTAAGCTTATTACATTTTTTTAAAAAAAGAACAAACAAACAAAAAAAGAGGTTGATTTTCTATTGAGAAAAAAAAAAAAAAAGCTCTGATATACAATATGTATACAATATGTATACAAGAAGTATTGCATTGTTACTGTAAACTTTCTAGTAGTGTAATAGCCACTGATTATCAGTCAATAAAAATGAGAACTGTTCTCTCGCTTCTCTCATGAATAATACCGCTGAACTGAAAGCACAGGTATCACTCCCGTTTTGTAGACCTCAACTATCAGATTTTAGCATTGTGTGTATGTTACGTTTTTCTAACATACAAACTGTAGAAGCTTTACACATAATAAAAAAGTTAGGGGCTTAACAAATGTACAGTAGGACTCTGTGTGTGCAGCATACAATTTAAAACATTTTTTTTTATCGCATTTTTAGATTTCCTTCATGGTTTTTGTTTGCTGTGGAATTATGAAAAAGCTACCATGAATATTTCTTACCAAAGTCTTGTGTAGATGTTTTGTAGCTGTCTGGCTAACACATTATTATTTTGGAATAAAGACATCTTTACTATGAAATTTATGCTTGTATGAGATTCTATTCAACTACTATGAATAAGTACACACACACACACAAAATAAAAATAAAAAAACAACAAACAAAAAAACACCATACATGAATCAATATAATGAGTAGAGCCATGCTCTTATTTACATTTTAGTCCTCTTCAAGCCAATGGGCTATCTGGAATGAGGTGGCTTTTATTTCACCTGGTCATTATTTCCACTTTCTTGTATTAAAGTGTTTGTTGAACAGTTTGTTGCTGTTTAGAAATCACAGGGTAACTTGTTATCTTTACTCACGTTATCCTGTATTACTCTCATGCTGATTTGTTTAATAAAAGAAAAACTATTTAAAAGAATACGATACACGAATAGGAAAACTGCTAAAACTGAGCTTCTAAAAGGTCTAATGTTTTGTGACACTTCTACTGATATTTTGTGATACCAGCAGGTTGTGTAGGCATGCTGTGAGAGTGAATACTTCATTAACAGTTACAGAGAAAAGTCCAGCAGTCGGGGGAGCCTCTCAGCAAAGCTGACGCTGTAAAAACAACTGTAAGTAAAAGCTAAAAATGACCAGTGTTTTCACAGACAAAACCTATTCTAAATCAAAAGCATAACAGGGCTGAGGTGGACCTAGCCGAAGTTGCTTGAAGATGACCCGTGGAGTTGCTTACTGATAAGTAAAGGCAGAGCCTGGTCCAGTAAAACCCCCTTGGAATGTAGCTGTTTGCTCCCAGTGAGAAACATGCTTGGTATCTCCAAGCAGCTGTTTCCAGGCAGGTTTGTCAGTGGATACAACAGCACGAGGCACACAAACTCACCTGCAAAGAGCTGCCTCTGGCTTCAGCAGCTCTGCTCCAGCAACATTGGGCAACTGCAAAAGAGGCAGTGCCTCCGAGCAAGCCCTCCTTTCAGTTACTCCACCATAGCATTGCTGATATTTTTTAGTCAGAAGACAAAACCAGATAAACTCACCTTTCTGTAGTCCTGCTTGGTGAATAGTGCAACTCCAGCAAAAACCTGACTAATCCTTTTGTCTTCAGGTAAAACACCGACAGGACTGAGGTTGCCTAGCATGAGCAGGTGAGCAGCAGTCCAGCCTAGCAGGACAAGTCAGCTGGACAGCAATCGTGATCTTATGGCCCATAAAGCTGTATCATAGCATCAAGTGAACCTGAGAGGGGTCACAGAGCCCTGAAGCCAGCACCGTGGACATTAGGCCTGTTAAATGCCAGCCATCCAAGTGAGTGCTTGGGACCTGCTTGGCAGTATGCCTGCTGATAACATAAGACACTCTTCTTTGCATGGCCAGCACATCTGAACCATAACCAGAAGATGTTAGTATAGCAAGTCCTCAGTGAAGGCCTGTAATGTGGCTAAATTAACTCTCCTTCTGGAGGTACCTGTCATTCTCCAGATCACTGCTACTGAGTTTCAGAGGTGACAAGAAAACTAACAAATCCCTGAAATTATGCAGGGCTCTTTGCTAAAATCTAAAGCCCATCATTTGACCAACTATCATTTCTGTTTCTGATATAGTTATTAATGCTGACACATGGCCGTGTTGCAAACTGCAATGCAAACTAATTGTGTGTGCGCATTTGGCATGCAGTATACACTCCCATTTTTTCTCATGTCTTTTTCTACTTGGGAAGCGGCATACTAACTACTGGGGAAAAGTCTTTCCGAGTAAATTGGAATGTGCTTAAGAATCTTTCACAACCAGATTTCAGGCACTTAGCATTCTTTGCTCCACATGCAAACCCATTTAAGCTCTTTATTGCAATGCTTTCAAGTTTGGGACTCAGTCACTTCATGCAGTGTTGCGCAAAACAAAGCAATTACAGGCCACCTGAATGATACTGAGCTCTGTTTCCTCTGGCTGCCAAAAGACAGAACAGTTTGTGCCATAACTGATGGGCACATTAACTGCTCAGTAGGCAATGACATTTTTCACATGCAGCCTAGATAATTCAATGCTTCTAAAACGCTAACGCTCAGAGCTCTGCAGTCTTCTCATCCTCTTCATGAAAGTCCTAGGGAACTTTGCTTGCCCCACCCACCATCAGTAATGAACTCCCAACCTTTGAGAGAGGAAAGCTCTTCCCTTCTGCTTGCTTACCACATCTGTACAAATGGGGAAAACGAAGCACCTCATGACTCCCAGTTTGCTTCCATTTCATTAGTAAATACTGGACTATTCTGAAATGGATCTTTTAAAATAAGCACTTGATACGTTTCATAGAGAGGTCACAGTTTCCAGACACAGGGAGGTATTAGCACCACCCCTCTCACCACACCAAGGGCCTTAAACAAACACCTGCCCAAAGCCCAAGTACAGATCCCACTCTTTACCTACAAACCTTCAGGTATCACCTATTATTTGGCTGCAATACTTTATTAACATAAATCAGAGGTTAAAAACAACGAACAGGAAAATTCGTACTTACAGAATCCTTGTCTACTTGAGCAGTGAGGGAACCAAACCAGTGTCTAGAAAAGAAAAGGAGGAGTCCACTTTAGAACATGAAAATTGTCTTCATCATGAGTTCAGAATGCATAAAATCTTACAAATGGCAGAATATGATTTTTACACCATTGGCATTAAAAGGTACAGGTAGAGCAAGACTTAACAAACACAGGAACAGTAAGTACTTCCAAGTGCAAACAGGCAGCAACACAATTTAGAAAGGCTGAAACATTTGCATACTATCTCAGAATTAAAGGAAGAGACGAGCATTTGTCATACAGTATACTTGCAAATATAGTTCTGGTTTACTTCTCTGTAATGTTTTTCAAATTCGAACTTATATCTATCTGAAATGTCAGATATTATCATAAATACTTTTGAATGGGTTATTCCTGAAGGGCACATAAGCGTACAGAAAGCACTATTGATATCTTTGCATATAAATATACAGGCTTGTAATGTCTGCACATGAACACACCAGAGAAATAAAACTACAGTCCACCAGATGGCACTGGAAGCCAACACAGACAGCTATGTGTTTAAAAAAAATAAAATCCAACTAAGCAGCAGAGCCGGTATGCCCAATGCCACTGAGTGTGAGGGGCTGTGCAGTGTGTAAGTGGGCATTTTCCTCTTTGCAGCTGGCACCGAGAGCCTACCATGGCTTAAAAAGCACTTGTAAAGCATCGTCTTTGTGAAAAGCCACAAGGACAATTGGGCAATGATTAAGAAATAGTAAAGCATCATTAACAAAAGCCAAAGCACTCTTTAACATGCCACCTGTCCAACAGCTGACTTCAGCAGGCCAGTCACCCCCTGACCTCCTGAAGCCCACCCTGCAGTGCACACTGGGCCGTGATTTCCATCAGATAGCTCCTACCAACCGTACCCGGAGCAGACCAAGCACAGCACCGTACCCAGCAGACTTTTTGAGCTCAGGGTGGCTGCCCCTGCTATGAAGCCAGCTAAGCAAGCCCCCAGCGCTGTTGCCACACAGACAATACGTGCATCAGGATGCAGAGAAACTGCTTTGCTCTGGGAGCCCTTGACCCCCCTGTGCTGCTCAGCAGCCTGCTGAGTAACACGTTAAGCTGCTCGGTGCACAGCCCCCAGACCTTGACATGATCGAGCCGCTTCCCAGGCACACCTGTGAATGCAGGGACGGCTCGCAGTTTTCCCTTTTTGTTCAAAATCCGATCTCATACAGTGGTATTCGAAAAGCAATTAATGGTAGAAAAACATCTGAAAGAGTTTGGGTTCAATGAGTTTCAAGATCAACAGGTTTCAAAATGCCTCATGTCTATCTTGGCAAAAAGAAGTAAAAACATTAGCTTATACCACTGGCTGGGCATTATACGTGAGGTCTTTTGGCTCAGAATCTGAAAAGGGAAAACAAATATGGAAAACTATGGGAATTAAAGAGAATTTTAAAAACTTACTGTACAAGTACAGATTCAGGAACATTTTCACTGCATTTGAGATATTTTAAATGTTTTGTTTAATTTCAAATGAGCTAACTTTTTAAAATCATCTTTTTCTTTCCCCTTTTTCACATTAAAGAACATCCTACAATTAAAACAGTTTGACAGATCAAGAAGACAGTAACCTTGTTAATTTTGATGCAATTTGGAAGACAAAAAATGTGTTTTAGTGTGATTCACCCTAGCAAAGTAGAATGCTTCAAAGTCTTTATCAAAAAAAGATACTTTATGAATTTCTGTTGGGATTTTTTTTTTTTCATTTAGAATAAAAATCAAAATTTCAATTATCAATAGGAATGTTAATAGCACGTATTATTCCAAGTAATATATACCAAACTGACTCCCATTTAGAATAGGAATCTCCTAATTAAGGTGTGAATTTTACATTTTCAAATAGAATACTCAAACAATACCATCTACAACATCAACTACTAACAACTTGATTTTAGGACCTATAAAAAGCTTATTTACTCACATTGAGATTTAAAATGCAAAACAGAATTGCCAGCCAACTTAATATCCCTTTAAGATCCTAGATTCCTCACTAAGGTTTCTCTTTTTGGTTTCTACTCAGGCCAATATTTTGGCACACACTGGCTTCCAGAGCATCTTGCATGGAACAGTTCAAGAGTGGAAAAGTTGCTGATGGAGGGATTCAGGAGCGGCGCTGTACTGCCACACAGCTTTCTCTTACCAGAAGTCTAACGTGCACATGGGGAACACATACTTATCCTTTTTTGTGCTGCTAGAAGCTGAAGCATAGCTCTTGTTCTAAAGCAGCATAAAATGTGTCTGAAGCCTACCTTCTACTGATATAATATGTTAAATATATCAACAATATTTTGCTTTCTTGAAATTCTGTTTGCTCCCAGGTGCGTTTTTTAGAGCTCTTCATTTCTGTAGTACCTGAAACCAGACCAGCTTCTCTAAGGACACCTCAGTCATTTCTGTCCTGCTGCAGTGATCTTTTACCTTTTCCATTTATAACTAAAATAAAAATTACATGAAAAGAAAAGAAAACCACCAACAACTACAACAAAAACAGAGATGATAGTACAGAACATATCTCTAATTGAAAGAGACATTGTTTATTTCTGTCTTTTATTAGTTCCTGGGAAAATAATTTCTATTAACTCCTTTGGTTCCTTCAATTAACTCCTGGAAGCTACCCCCAGATTTCAGAGAGTTATTTGCTATGAGCCCATATGCAAAGCCTGACAAGGATGTCCATGGCAGGTCACAGCAGAGGTGTTAATGACCTGAATGTTTTGATCCTCTGCTGTTCCAAGGAGACAGAAAATCACAGCTTTTCTGAGATGCTGTGTTCCTACTTGCTGCTGAGTAGCCCAAACAGGGCTGGGCTTGCTGGTGCCACCGCTGTGGTTGGTTATTTTAAATACTCTCCTCTAGAGAAGGGAAATAATTAAAAACACTATGGGAAAGATGTCTAAACTAGTAATAGTCCTGTAATGGTGTCATGCGCATACACGAAGACAGAGCCATGTATGAATAGTTCAGAAACACAGGGCTTTCTTCATGAGAAGGAAGTCTGGCATCAGGACCCAGCCCCAAACCACCAATACGTCTGATATGTGTTTATCAGAACGGGGAAGAACTGGCGACACCAAAAGCAGCATCCAACCCATTCCCTCAGCTACCTTGGCCCTAACGAGGCCGCACACACAGGAGTTGAGGTGTAGGGGCAGTCAACATCATTCCCCTGCCAACACCCGTGCCCCGGGCGGTATCCTCAGCTTTTGGGAGCCGAGCAGCTGTACCGCAGCACTCAGCACTCTTCCACCAGGGAGCCTCAGAAGCACCCTGGCACATCCCGAGGCAATTTCACCCACTGCCCTTCCACATCAGGAGATGCACAGAAAGAAACCCCGTAACCTCTGGATCCCGACCAGGCTGGAGCGCCTGTCTCAGACTCCTCCACAGTGTCTGCAGGCGGCAGCACGAGAGCAGTTTTCACACACTCTTTTTCTCTTTTAATAAAGGCAGTATTTCAGAGCAAATTTTGACACTGATCCAAAAGAACTTTGTTAAAATCATCACATTGTAAAGCCTTAGATCCATGGCCCACAGAACATACCTGCAACAATTTAGGCATCTGATCCTATAAATCAGAGCAGGGAACTAACTGCTCAGTCCCCAAGTTTTACATTGCTCCTTTAGGCCTTCTGCCTTCCCCAACCCCACTCCTGCTGGCTTGGAGCGATTATGTTAAAGTAACCGGGTACTTGGGGATATGGTTACAGAAAAACTAGAACAGAGCATAAACAATCAGCTGTGTGTCTTTGCTCAAGAAACTACAAAATCTGTCCTCTCTTCCCTCAAATCCCCAAAGACAAGAATTTTCTAAAAGCAAGAACTGTGTTGCTATGACAACTGTAAATAGTACCATCTTCTCCCTCACGTTTTCCTTTCAAACAAACTAGTTTTTAATTGTATATTTTGTCTTAATCTAAATTTTTCCACGTCAAGTTTCTGATTTAACACACTGCAGCAGGGGCTTACAATCGAGCAGGGAGGGTTTCATTGTTAGAGAGAAGCACATCCACCTTTCTGCCTTCCTGAATATCTGCATCTGGACAAACTAGACAGCTTTATACTGAACCTTAGCACACAGCAGTGGGCTGCAATTGCTCTGCTGAGCCTCACTGGGGACCCCCATCCTCATGTGCACCTGAGGGCCTGCTGGCCTGGGAGGTGCCTGCACTCGCTGATGGTTGTCATTGTCACCAGACCCGCTCAGCCCTTCTTGCCTAACTCGTCTGAGTTACAATCTCTGTTGTAACTCCGAAGACGTAATGCCCTGAGCACACACTGACTATGGAGCAGCACAACTGTGAAAAGATGCAAAGCTGCAGGTGGGCTTGAGACAACATAGACCAGACTGAGAATTTCTTCTCCAACTTCTCACTTCTTAAGATTGGGGGCCAGGTTAAATCAGGCATTGTTTTATAACACGTTGCTCAGTGCAATGAGTTTTTACACCTTCCTCATTCAGTAGGGGAACTCTGCCGTGTAACAGAAATAACATCTGAGAACCTTATCTGCGCAGAGATGTTTTCCCTGACAATGTGAATTGATCATCCTTCCTTCCAAAAAGAGGGTTAAGGCTGTGCATGTTTTGAATCCTATTAGTAAACCACATTACACAAACCAACGTCCCTGTTTGCTACAGTGAAATTGCAAATTAACCCCCTTTAAAAGTAGGTCAGCTCACATCACCTATGAGAGCAGTACTGTGTGATCAATCTTAATGTCATTATCGAGTAATCTGTAGAAAACTGTTTGGCAGACAATGCACTTTGACTCCATGCCCAGGGCTTCTGCTTTGTGATTAATGATTATGCTGCTTCCTATTTGTCCCCTGGTAAGTTACAACTGTCCACCACTTAAGCAGACTTCATCTGAAATTCATGGAAGCATTAAAAATCACCAAAAGGGAAAGAAGAGCAAAGGAAGAAAAACATTTGCAATATTCGAGGGAAAAGTTGCTAAAAGTTCACATTTCAGACTCGCTCTTTGATAACCATATGCTTTCAGAGTGCTTCTGATTTAATGTTTCATGCATACATACAATACTATTTACTCTATTTACTTTTAAGAATCTGAACACATGCTTACTGTTAAAGATTTCTCCCATTGTGTTGTTATCCAAGGTGCCAGAACAGAGTCAGGCATCTACAGCTCAGACTAAATTAGGCTGCAGCCCTACAGGCTGGTAAACCTGCATCACGTGTGGTCAGTGGATGTGTGTGTGACATCATTTACTGAAACTATATATTTTTGTCCTATCGTATTTTCTCAAGAGATTGACTGAATCACGGACTGATTTACTGCTGTAGATGAACTCTCTGTTTTGGCTTTTGGGTGCTTCCACTGCCGTGATTCCTCTAGACATCAAAGCCAGCAGAATGCTCTTAGCTACTCAAGATCTATGCCTGCCCTTCAAGAGGGACTGATACATAGCATGGACTTCGTTTTGAAAGAAATACAATTGTTAAGGTCCTTAAAGATCAGCATAATTAGATGAGATGGTTGATAATTAAATGAGATGCTGAGATGGATCCCTCAGGTTGTTGTTTGATACCATGAAATGTTGGGTAACACAAAAGGCTTAGTGGCCTAAAAGGGTGCTGTCGAATGTAGCTTGCATATTCACAAAGCCATAGCTGTTTGATTCATCTGCTCCAGCACCTGTAACAACAATTGCTTTTCAACAATGTAAGGACAGGAACATGAAGAATTTTGCTTAGCATTTTAAATTCTGAATCATTATAATGTTATGCACAGCTGCATTTTATTTTGTTTGTTTTCCCTGACAGATAATATTTCCTGTTAATTTTCTCCAAACAGCTTACTGGCAAAAGACGGTGCCACACATTGGCAATTTAAAACTACAACTAGCTCAGCCAGACAGTGAGATAAAAAATAAATGAAACAAACAAACAAAAAAATAATAAAGAGAAATAAATCTGAAGAGCATTTCTTGTAGCTTCTTTTCTCTTTTGGAAACTCATCAGTACTCTCTTGCATTCTTTGATTTTAATCCATAGGGAAATATTAATTGATCTGTGAGCCATGTATCTGAGTGGCTGTAGGAAAGTCAGCAGAAATTGTATAACACGTAACACTCACATGGCTAATACAGAATTCTCCAACAAATTCATAACCTTTCATATCTGCAAGTTACACTTTTCCTGCAGCCAGGAGGTGACTGAAATGATGTAACTGAATTTCCCAACTTTGTCAATGTTAACTGAGGATAGCTGGCAAAATGGCAGCAAAACAGAAACACAAAGATGACCCCTCCCCTATTCAACAAGACTCAATTTCAGTGCCTTATTTCACAGAAGAAACTTCCCAGTAGCAAAGACCATATGAATTCTAATTTTGCATTAAGGTATGTGAGGGTTTTTTTCTTTTTTTCCAAATCCACATCACAAAACGCAAATGTTTTTGAGAAAATACAAGTGCCCTGTGTCACGTTCTCCTTGCAGCCTTGAATGGACATCGCCCTGTACGTGCTAGAAAAGGCAGTCTCTAAATGCACAGCTACCTTTCCCTGCCAGAGGGCCAACCCTGCAAATATTATTCATGAGCATTAAATAGGAAAGCTTACAGAAATACAATCCCTGCCCCTTCCTGTGGCATCGAGAGGCTCTTCTCATCAGAACAGATTGAGTTTGCTTGTAGAATGGCGAGAAAGATGCTGAATTGTGCTATCATTAGAAAAAAGGCAATGTGTCCAAGGAGGGGAAAACACAGATGAGGCATAGCTGCTCTCCGACTCACCCTACCCTCCTCGGTGTCTAGGAAAGGGGCTGGGGCTACATCAGGCCAGATGGAGGCAGATCAGTTTCCATGGAGGTGCTTAGCAAATGGTCTTTTGCCTGAGAGTGAGTCTTCCTCCTCTCTGCCCTCTGTACATGCCCCTGCAGCCACACACTGAGCCCAGGATTTGAACCATCTGTGCTGGATCTCTGCTGTAATAATCTTATGTTTTAGTTGGCCATAAAGTTGGAAAGAAACAATAAAAGGGATAAAATATAATGAAAGCCAAGGAAGTGACAAAATAAATTAAACAGTTGGAGAAAATAGAGGAAATGCATAATAAATATAATCATTAACATTCTCCATGTGCCAGTAATTTAACAGGCAAAAACAAAGATGACTCAGAGATTTTCAAAAGTTTTTAAAAGCAGAGCTGTTATTCACAAGTCTGACTTTATTTTTCTAGAGACTTTTTTTTTTTTTTTTTTTTTTTTTTTTTTTTTTTAAGTTTGGTACATATTTCATACAGTGATGGTTTTATTTTGCAGGCAAACAAAATCAAAAGGTGCCAAGACTTGCTGATCTCACAGAGATCTGACAGTTTCAAAGGCAACAATATAATTTCTTCTTAGTATTATAGGAAATTATTGTATTAAAATATTATTATTTCCTAAATATAATCTGCCTCTATACTGGCTATAGTAGTTCTGAAAAAGAAACAGGGAAAAAACGAGGTCTGCTTCAAGTGTTACTCTAAACATTGCTTCTTATGTACTGCTAAAATACTGCTAATACACATCTGGAAATCCCTTCAACAAACAAGTGGGTGGAGAATGTGAATGTGATTATATTCTCTGTAAATACAAGACGGGTTAGTTTAGTCCTCTTACTGTCCCAAGGGGCTATTGTTTTTGTAGGCATTATTAATGTTACCTGTCTTTATTAGGCTAATTATTTGTTGTATCAGTTGAAAAACAGCCTTATGAAGCTAGCATTAGCTCTATGTTTCTACAGAAAGCAGGTTCACAGGAAACCCTTCAGATCATTAAGCGTTATGCCTATTAATAAGTATTTGTTGAATTATCGCCCCTGTTTTTCATGTGCAAGATCCAGACCCAACTGCATCTATACAATATCTTCTCATTATAATACCAGTGCTCTTAGGAATGGTGAATGCTTTGAAATGATAAGTTTAGATGGCTTTCCAGCTCAGAAGTGTTTATTTTTAGGATATGCTGAACAATGCCTTTTGTATGCATTTAAGTATGTAGGCCACTCGCTGTAAAAAGTCACGGTCATATAAACCATGAAGAGTGGGCCCATCCAGTGATGTGATCAGAGGGGAAAGGACTTTAAAGGAGAGAATTATAATGGACTCTTGAAATGCAACACGGGTTTAATTGGAAAGATTAAGTGCCTTAAAAACTTTTGGCTTCCCACGATTCTGCTTCTCTAGAAAAAGAGTAGGCAGAAGGGAGAATTGTTTTCACAGAACAGTATCAGTAAGGGAACAATATAATCCTAAAAAAAGATAGCTCAGAGTTTGCAGAGCTGCCTGCAATAAAAGGATGTCATCTGGTGTGGTAGGTAAAATATTTTTGTGATGTCTTAAAACCTAGATAAAGTCTGGTTCTATACACAGGACTTGTGGCATATTCAGGCAGAACTGTGTTCATCTACTTCGCTTTCCATCGTCCACAGCAAAATTGTCTACTGTTACAAAGAATTTGACTATTGTTGCAAAGGCAGGGAAAGAGAAGGAAGGGATTATGCTCAAGAGAATATAGCAACCTGTACAGCTTTTACTTTCACATCGTTAAACAAATATATCAAAACCACTAGAAAATATCAAAAACTAAATCACAACTTCTTTATACACATGTTGGTATTGTTTCGCCTGTAAGAGTAGTCCTTCCTGTTGCATTCACCATTGTACTCCACAGATAATTTTAATCTATGACTGCATTAATAGATTTCAGACAGTCAAATCTATAGGACCTATATACAGCCTCTGATGAAGTACATATCTCCATTACATAACCTGTACTCCCATACATTTTGTTTAGTCTGCTATTAAAGTAATCAAACATTACACTACAACAGGTAATCGCTCCCTTTAATAATCTGCATCCGTCACCACGCATATGGGCTTTGTGTGCACTACCACTGCTACACATGCTGAGCCCAACTCCAGGCACGTTCATCCTGCCCTCCAATGCAGCTCACAGTTATTCTCCATTGCCACTAGTCAACATTTTATATTTGTCTCTGACGGGATACACAGATGCTGGCAGCACTAGACTGATGCATTGACTTGCCAGATTTGGTACAAAAATAATTGCAGTAGTTTCACATTTGCTAAATCCAAAAAGTAGATTTTTAGTTTTCAACAAGTGCTCAAGTACTCTGCCACATTTTCCCAGCTGTTCAAAGGAAGATGTATTTTCTCTCTAACAGGAACGGCTCTTACAGAGCAACAGAAAAGCATACTTGTAAGATTATTTTAATATTTTCAAGCACACAGTAATTCTCACATTCTGCTCATTTCCCTATTTTCCAGTGCAATTTGATCTTGGTAAGTGGTTCATATAATGGTAGCTTCAGCTTAACCCTTCTGAGTCATTCTGTCAGAATCATGAGTAACGATGCCCTCTAAAAAAAATACATAACACACTTGACTGAAATATTCATGTTACGTACATATTTCCCACTCAAATAGCTTCACCTAATAATGAAAACCTTTAGTACATGAAAATGATAAGATTAAACATGATGCCTTTCAACGTACTTGTTCCCTTCCATCTCAGAAGAGCAGTATTAGCTAAAGCCAAAAGGATCACTAACGCCTCATCCGCTAAACAATTGCATTAAATTCTCCATCGCTAATAGAAATAAGGTGAAATTTCAAACAATCAGGGATTTTATGTGCTCTTATTACTACTGAGATGCAATAAATCCATGTTTATTCAGTCTAACATAAATTATATGTTCTCTATATTAAAATATCTCCCAGGATATAACTAGCTGCACAGGAGGTTGGACACATGAAGAACAAATTAGCCTTCCATCATTGCTGCTTGTCATGTTGTGAAATGCTGAGTACCTGAGAAATACTGACCAAAAAAAAATACTTATAATTGCATAACTGAAGACAATTTCAGAAGAACAGGAGAGAAAAAGGACCACGTCCCCTAGTTATAATTCCCTGCAGGACCAAAGGCTGTTAAAATACTCTTAAATCATTGCCTCTGGGTTTGTTTTTTGTTGTTTTTGTTTTAGATCAATCACAAAAAGTTGTTTCTGCTATTAGTCTGAGGTACACAAAGTTTTCATGATGCCCATACAAGATTTTCATACTGAATATTTAAGTGCAATAAACAGCATTCACTTTAGTTATTACAACAAATCCTGCTCTCATGAAGGTGCACAACACTTCAAAGGATCTAGCAAAGAAAGTTTCAGTCAAGTGGAGTTTTATAAGGGATGTAAATCCCACCCCCAGAACAAGTTGTGGTTTCATTCTAATGAGCGATCTTAGCAGCAGGATTTAAATGACGTGTATCAATCAGACCTTCTTCCAGGAAAGCATCCACATCTTCAGCAGCACACTGACTGAGGCAACCCTTTTTCCACCCACCCTTAGACAAAAAGCTCATTCATTTGAAATGCACTGTGGATACACAACAGAGCATTAACAACCACTGAAAAGTTTTTAAAAAGGACAACCAATACATATATATGTATATTAAGCAGAGATTATCAGTCAACACTTCTGTAGTTTTCTAAGTAGCTCAGCATAGCTTACAAAAACTGTTGGGGTTTTGTTTGTTTCTTTTTTTTTTTTTTTTTTTTTTTTTTTTTTTTTTTTCCCTGAAACAATAGAGTAAGGAAGTAAGAAAATCTAGTTAGCTGAAAATACACGGGCAGATAGCAATAGGACAAGGGGGAATGTTTTAAAACTAAAAGAGGAGAAATTTAGATTAGATGTTATGAGAAAATTCTTCATTCAGAGGACAGTGGGCACTGGAACGGGTTGCCCAGAGAAGCTGTGGGTGCCCCATCCCTGGAGGTGTTCAAAGGCCAGGCTGGATGGGGCCCTGGGCTGCTGGGAGGTGTCCCTGCTTATGGCAGGGGGTTGGGATTGGATGGGCTTTAGGGTCACTTCCAATACAAGCAACTCTGTGATTTTATGATACAAAGAATGAAAGAATATTTTTAACAAGTAGATTCAAGGAAAAGAAAATAGCAAGAAAAATGCTAGTCATTTGCCCACAATTTTTGAAACCCTTAATATGGAGAGAAAAAAACATTCTTGAAAAGTAGCGTTCACTATGGCTTCTGGGCTGATTTTTAAGCTGCTGGCTGAAGGTCAGCATTGTGCTTGACACCCTAGCACCCAGAGCTCCAACCAAAAGGCATTACTTCTAGAGCTTGAAGGAATCAGAATTTTTACTTCTATGCAACAAATGTGTAATCACAATATTTCAAAAATGTTTCAGAAAATTGTATTTGACATAATTCTCCTGTATTTGTTATGTGTCTAGGAGCACTCTTTCCTTGTACACACCATCTGGCATAATTAATTTAAGAATTAAATTCTGCCCTCAGTATGGACATATTGTTACTCTCGGTAGAACAGAGATGATGTTTGAAATTAAAAAGTGTGGGCTAATACAGGAGTTGTGCAAGTTCCTTTATTTGTACCTTTCAATCACAAAAATTAAAGAACTTCTCTTTGTCAGATGCTTTGTAGCTGCTTATATCCCTGACAAAACGTGTGAGTAGGGCATTTATTGTCTTCAGATCCCATGTTCTGTGAAAAGAACCTGTATCAGGGGTACTATACCCTAAGCACACATCTCTGACACAAGGATGGGCCTCCCAATACACATGGCTCATTCAAGCCCCTTGTTGCAGGGGGAAGAAAAGTCATCTGCTGAACGTGCCCTTTTGCACAGGTGTTTACCTGCCTGTATCACTTCCCAGCTCCTTGCTGAATCTCCTTTTTGCTCTTCTTACATTTAACCCGTTCTTGCCTTTGGCCACTTTCTGCTTTATTCTATTAGACATCCTTTCTTATTCCCTATGGGTTCTGTATCAAGCTGGATTCTGCTCAAGGGTAAAAGCACCCCCAAAACATCAGGACCTTAGGGAGCCAATCAGGACAAGCTTTGTTCTTCTGTCTTTTAAGATGTCTGGCATATTTTCCTGCACCAGATTTAGCTACGTCTAGGATAATGTACTGTTAGATATGTTTATTGTAGTGCAGCAATGAAACCCGTTTCCTACATGAACACCCCTTCACTTGTTCATTCTTCCTGCTTTGTTTCATACCCTGCACTCCCTCTAGGTGGAGGAAGGAAACTTTTTTTTTTTTTTTTTTTTTTCACTTGAGGAAGTACAGATTACAACTGCATAATGTTACCCACTGTGTTTTGACAGATATTCAAGATAGCAGAAATTTGCTCAACCAAATCTTAATTGCAATTCAAACTTTTGCATGAGAGAGAATGCTGCACAAACAGAAGCCTATTTGTGTCAGTCTTCAGCACAGGGCGATTTGCATATTTGAAACACTAAAATATTTTGTGAAGGGGGAAGAGCTTTCCTCTTCATGATCAGAGCTCCACAGCAATTGTTGAACCTACACCAATGAAGCACAGAGCCACTGAAATACTTAATTATGCCTTCAGAGTACTGCTCAAATACCAGTATTTACCTCTGAGGCTACAACTAAATTGCATGTTTCTGATCTAGCAGAGAGAGCTTTCCAGAGTCAATATTCATATTGCTGTGGGGATATGCATCTAGTCTCTACATAATCTCTATATAATTTTATATTATTATTATTTATAATACCATATAGTGGGTAAATAACAGCAGCTCCATATTCAAGTGGTGTTAATCAGAAGCTGATTTCAGAGAGCAGCGATTCATAAATCAGCCTCCTTAAAATGAACACAACAGCTTCCCATCATGTTAATCAGACCAAGAACTGCAAAGTATGGGAAAAGTACTCCCTGAAAATTGTCCCGAGGTTAAAAACACGCCCGTGGGCTTAGCACCAAGTTGTTCCTTCGCTCCAGTTCATATTCATCATTTTTACTGAATAAAATATGATCCCCCTAACAAGATCAGTTTTTTTTTTTTTTTTTTTTTTTACTTTAGGCACTGCATAAACCTATAGCTGGAAGGAAATTGCACTCCTCCAAAAGCTTAGTATGTAAATCAACAAGCTAGGGAAAGAACTGGAGGGAAGAACAGAGCAATGTAATATGCACAAATGTAGATTTAAAGGACATTAACAGCTTTAAATAGACTTCTTAACTCTTAATGAGAAATATTTTTCTGTAGCTTTAGTAACATTAAAAAAGATTGTAATGATTTTTCATTAAACAAAAGTTTGAACTTGCATGAATGCACTGATCTGAAATATTTCATGAGGAACATCAAGGTAGCAATCTACAGAAGTATTGATAATATTGTAAAGCCAGACAGATTTATTAAACGTTTAAACATATTCTAACATTCACCCTGAAAAACACTTCAGCAGCTGCACAGACATGGTTTTGGCAAACACTTTGTTGCGTGCCAGGAGCTCCAGGAGGCACATAGGTGGCTACATGGTTTCTTGGCAGGTCAGAATGGAAAACAATGCCATTTAAACTATGTACAGATCCAAAATATTTTTAGTTTTGTTAGTTTTTCTTTTGTGATTTTGTTATTGTTATTGATTTTTTGGTTTGTTTATTTTTTGGATGAGGTGACCAGTCTCTGAGGACTCAGAGTTTTGTGAACATTAGCTAAAGCAAGCTCACACCCCAGCTAACGAAGACAAAAGATAAAGCACACTTTTCTCAATTTGCTGACCCAAGGGACAAAAATATTAGGGTTATTACCCCACAAAAAGTAATTCCTGTGTAGTGACCTATAAACTGCCTTTTGACCGTTACCAGAACAGTCTGATGAGTGATGCTGTGCATACACATCTGGCTTTACGAAGGTGGGACCTCCTCAAATTAGCAAGCAAAAACAGCACGTAGAAGGGAAAACCTGCTTTCAGTACTGTTCTCAAAAATCCACTGTTGTATTTAGTAAAAACAGTGCTTCATCAGAGATCTGCCTCCTACTCCTAATCCTATGACTCACTCTGATGTTGGTATTGTATTTATAATATTGGTTTTCTCCAATTATTAATTTGGCAATACAGTTGCTCAGTGGTGATGACACTAATAATCAAGTGATTATAATAAAACAAATACTTTTATTTATCATTCCCACAGCTGAGATACAACAGCTTTTCAGTGAGGAAATAAAACTATGTTTCTACTTTCCTCAAATTTCTGTTATAGTCAGTCTAAAGACTAAATTTCTGTGGCAATTTCTTCTTTTGTATCTGTATCATATGTGCCTGTGTTCTCTTACTATTACTGCTAAAACAGTGATATAAAAAGGGCAGATGAGAAATAGAGCTGGCAAATGTGATGTTAATATAAATGGTATATGAAAAGCAAAAGGATCTTATTCTCTTGAAAATTCTAGGTTCCAGTTTAAACTAGTTATGGTCTGTCACTGCTTTGCCTTAGAAGAATAAAAATGCACAGTAGACACAAATCTCCTTGATTATCACAGTTTGCAAAAACATGCACACACTTGAAGACTAGTAATACTTCAGCTCTATTATTCTCAGTATTTTGAGGTATGTGAGAGATATTTTGTTTCAGATTTAGAGTTTCAGAGCATAATCCTCCTATTGGCAGGGCATCGTTTTGCTAATCTATAAGTGCAAATACACACACGCATGCGCTATATAGTGTAATGGGCTGAAGGTGTAACTGCAGTATCCAGGTATTACAGCACTACTAGTATTAAATCAAAACATCTACCCCTTAATGAAACCCACTCACTCTGATCTAAGCTTTATCCTTTTTATAACCCAAATGAAAAGGACTGTGAACAAAAGAGTATTATCACTCTGGGAATTTAGGAAAAGATCTACCCGCGCGTGCCGTGGTACTCAAACCACTGTTGTTTTTTTTTTTGGAGTTCATAAATCTGTGGTGCACAGATAACTGGAATGGACTTGACATTAATGGCTTTGAATGACCCACTAATTTACAAGCTATTTTCCCAATCCAGTCCTTAAAATCTCTCACTATGTTTTTGTTAATACAGATGTACATATAATACAGATTTATAAATATATTTGTAAATATGTTTATATAAATAATTAGTATTGCAGAGTCCTTTGGTTTCATTCAGATCTAGAGTGAATCCTGCCTACTTCATTTCCCAATATCAAGATTTACTTTATGAATGGAGTGCTCACACCTGTGATTCTGATACTCATATCCATAACTTAATGATCTCACCAAACACACAGAAAAACCCTCATTTATTTCTCTCCTAAATGGGTGGCCATCCTCTGACTCCCGTTTTGGTATCTTTGTTCCGCTTTTTAGGTGTTTAGTCTGTTTTGGGGACTGTTCTATTCTTCTTAGATGTGACAAAAAGATAGAAAACCCCAGAGCTTCAACACACATTCCAACTATACCAGATGGTCTAATAAAATAAATTACCTATCCCTATTGTCCTCCCTGTGCTTGGGTCCTTATACAATAGCTACAACAGAAACATATACTCAGTTCAGATATTCCACAGTTTTCTTCTCTATAGAAATACTGAAGTAACAGGAAATACACTTCTAAATTCGGGTTTATCTACCAAGCAAGTGTTTTTGGGGGATGAACAGTAAAGTACAGATTAAAGTTGAAATCAAAGAAAGCAGAAAATGCAGTTTTTCTTGCATATACCAAGATTTAAAATAAAACCCAGATCCAAGAAGCTGAAAGAGCAAGTGCTCTGAGCAAAAGGTAATGACCAGATGTGGAAGGCTCATGAAGAAAGAAGATGGAGCTTGCCAGGCATGGGAATGGTTTCACAGCTCCCACCTTACCACCTCAGACACATTGAAATGTTACAGGGACTCTAAGGAATTGGTCACTAGGCACAAAATTTCATTTTTCAGTAACAGACCAGCAGATCATTATTTAAGTTCATTATGTCATTTCACTGATTTATGCCAGGCACCATGAGGACACAGTATAATAAAAAATGGGAGCTCCCTATGGAAATCTGAAATAAGACTTCATTTGTCAATGAGACCATTAGATCATTTAATGGCTGTCAAAATGATTATATTACAAATATATGTATAGAGTTACAAAAATAATAATCTTAGACTAGGATTTGGAATGAAACAATGTAAAAAGTAAATCTATTTATTGTCATAATGAATACAGTTAATAAGTTAATTAGTTAATTTCTACATACCATATCATGTACAAGTGTGGGGGATACCCAATATTCCAGTGGAATGTCACTGAGCTACAAATAATTTGTTTATCTACTTATAAGAATAAAACAATACTTTTCACTATAAAAGAAAAAAAAATAAAAAAAAGGCAGCTGAAGATCACTATTGACTGTTCTTTTCTTGCAGAAAAGGGAAATATCAACCTCATTTTACAAATGCTAAATCTTAGGGAAAAACTCTTTGTAACCAACGAGGAGAGCTCATGAATTCTTAACTCTTAATTGAGCCAAAGCCCACTGAGAGAATGGGAGAAAGAAGAAGTCTGATAAAATATCAATTCTGCTGCAAAGTAGCAGCCATTTAAGGGGTGATTACTTTTTCTTATGAATAAATTGAGCATAAATGACCTTGCCATTGAATAGCTCAGCAGAAATGAAACTTCTGTACATATAAAAAAGGGTTTGGAGCATACCTCCAGAGTTCTGGAGAATGATAAATGAACCGGTTCCTGCAGGCTGGAACAGGCAAAAGAAACATATATGCTGACTGATCACTGAGGAAATGGAAGCTAAACTCTGATCGCTTCAGACAATTTTCTGAAAGGTTTCAGCAAAGGTTATACAGGATTTCAAACATTAAAATGTAAACAGGACAAGAACTGGCATTATTGCTGGCATTTCCAGCATTTACTAGTTTGACTGCCTAAATACTAAAAAATGTCTGCATAATTTTGCTATTTAAATCCAACAATAGAAGGTGCATTGACATTTTAGGTCAGAAAATTTGCTTTTAGGTCAGAAATAAGATTTCTTCAAATTCTGGTAAGAGAACCATGGGGAAAATGCTGAATAAAGAGCAGATGACTTGATGACTTGTGATTTTGCTTTCTGTTCAAGCAAGGCTTTTTCATATTCCACCAAGGAAAAAAGAGAAGATAGAGCACACAGCAGTGACAGGATGCTTAGGTTCTTTTTTTTTTTGGACCTTCTGCATGTCACCATGTTAGCATAGCTCCTTCCCATTTGAGATCTGGGAGGACTCTACATTGAACACCCTAGCGTAAGGAATGATAACTCAAAGAAAAGTATTAGAAAAAATATCCACATTACTGAAAGATGATAGCTCACAGTACATGAAAACATAATTAAACTAAAATCACCTTGATAAGGGAGGGAAAAAAAAGAGGAATATTCTACTCATTTATGAAAAAAAATCAAACAATCACTTGCATGGCATGAGAAAATTTTTACAGAGCTGACAGATCAGCCCTGTCAACCATCTGGAGCTTAGGATCTTTCCAGCATATTTTCAAAAGGCCATTTATATGATTTTCTTTGATCTACATGGATTGTCAGTCTTTTTATGAAACCTTTTGGAAATTTTGCTGATAATTGGAAAATTAATAGATTCAACATAAAACTTGATTAAGAACAGCCAACTTGATTTCCAGAATGAAGACACAATATGCACTTGATCATTTTTCCAGAACTGGTACAATCTTTTGGGAATAATTTATATAGTGTATCACCTGGACCCAGGGAATTCTGTTAGGTTCAGACAATGAAATTTCCTCTTAACGAACCCACGAGGGACTGGTGCTGTAGAGCACCTCAGAGACAGGCCATCTGGAGAAATATTTGCTACCTTTTTGCTGCCTGTATTTTGTTTCATTTCATTTTGGAGGAGTGTTTCATATTTTCTGTGATCTTCTACCCTTACCATAAACTGGTTCAGACAGGGAAATCTGTTTCAGTTGTGCACCAAAGGAACACTCGTGTCTTAATGGGGACATAAGGATCTGACCCAAGGAATGGTCCAAACCACTGTAACATCATCCAACAACCTTCAGAGTAAGGATGAGCTGCCAAAAGCAGGCTCTTAAACTATTAAAAAATCCTGCAACACCTTGAAGTGCCTCTTGTTCTATATAAAAGGCAATGTTCTTGAAGAGTCAGGACAAAACTTGCAGTTCAGGAGGAGCATGGTGGATGTGCTCCGTAAGGACCCTGAGCAGACCTTTGAGTGGGAACTCACAGAACCTACCACCTGGATACTCACAACTTGGGCTCACAACTGCAGACTTCTTTCACTAGAGATCCCTCTTCTGAACTATTTTTCTTCCTGATTAAAGATTTGAGTCTCTAAATCGTCCTGATAACAAACTGCCAAGCAGCTTACAGAACCTAGCCAAAACATTTTTTAGGAATTTCAGTAGTGCAGCATACAGCACAAATACAAATCCTACTGTAGACTGAAATGACGAGGCAAATGCACCAGGGCAGGGACGACTGCCAGTAAAACAGGCAGCCTGGCTGAGGCAGTGCTCATTTATCCTGACAATAGCAACATCTTCAGATAAGAGAGCATTTGTAGCCACAGAGTGAGTTCACTTCCAGCTTTAAATCTTATGACCCTTTCTTTCATGAAGTGAACCCTTGCCTTTGCCATTGCTCATGTGTGTTGTGCAAGTTGTATTTTCTGAGATGCATGCCTGGAACTGATGCCAGCAAAGATAATAAATCCATCGTTCTTCAAACAGCATTTTTGGAGAAAAAACCCAGCTGCTTCTGCTGGCTGAAGACTTTTGTCCTAATGCACTTTATAAACCCTTCAACTGGTGGTTTAGCAGCAGGAGACACAATGCAAGTGGGAGTCATATTGTGAACAGTCTGACTGCTACAAGTCTTTTTACATGTTTATATAAAAAATACAAATTAGTATGTGGTTCTTCTATATAATAGGAGCCAATTGCTTGGAAGAAATCCTGCAGTTATCCACATAACAATTTACAATTTACTTAAGGAAAACATTTAACTCCTGTCACAAACAACACGGTAATTTTTCAGCAAAGGCAACTATGAATTGCTTAAGTCTGTATGAGGAAAGGGTGTTGTTCTGGGTAGCAATTAAAATAAGCATTAGTTCACAGAAGAGACTCCAGGCAGGGAGTCTGGTGCATGAGGTATATTTTACAGACAAATAAATTATGGGGTCTCAATAAGTAGGGTTTAGTTACCATAACGTTATTGACATTCACCACTGCCAACCCCTGAAAACACTCTCTTTTATTAAGAAAAGAACTCAAATACTTTTCATACCCAGAAACAAATAAAATTACTATCTGATCCCAAGCAATGTTTACTTTGAACAAGGAGGAGAGCAAAAGACTCCATAACGCCCCCTCAAAGAGTTGGCCTCTGCCAGTGACCTATGTGAAAAGCCCTCAGACGCATCATTCAGTCACACCCAGCATGACAGCAAAACAAAGACCGAGAAGATACTGGTGACTCTGCTACCAGACCCACAGCAGAAAACCCACAACATCCTGAGGACACTACACCTATGTGCACATACCTACACACACATATATACTTTATATACCCAGCTTTTGGTCACCAAAATTTACTCTGAGTTTAGTTACACAGATAAAAAACAAACAAACAAAAAAAAACACTCAAGCTTATTTCATATCTTGAAACATTATACCCTTATGAATAAATACATTTTTCAATGGGAAAAATGCAGTAAACAATACCAACATTCAGCCCTATATGTACTGATATATATACTCCATTTTTTTCAATTAATTTCGGTATACTGACTTAAGAGAAAATGAGTAGTGAACATAATTCATTGTACAGTACTGAAGGAGAGAAAGGGATTACAGTTTCCTGGCACATTTGCAACCACACGAGCACAAGCACTTTATTGTATCCATACTCCTTTAGATTCTAAAGCCATCTACCTGTCTTCTGCCTTCCTCTGTGGCTGAAAGTGGGTAACCAGGATAGGGATCAATGTGTGGACCAGCAAGCCGTGCTGCTTTTTCTAGCATACTCTGCCAACCTTCCCTATGCAACAAGAAAACAACATGAGATAACTGGGTTTTCTCCCCACTGTTAAGTAGTATCTTGGGTTTTAAGATGCTGCAGAATATTATTCCCATCCTGTAAAAACTTGACACATTTAACTTCCTATACATATACTTGGAGCAGGAACCCAAAGAGATGTGAATTGTGTTGATAAAACAGAATTCAAACTGCGTCCAAACCAGAATCTAATTTTTGGATGAAGGTCGACATCTACTTACAGGTTCTCTCTCAACTAAAGATGCAAAGAAACTCCAAGTGAACAACTTAATATAGATTTTATTCATGAGTATCTGTGTCTGGTGGGCTCATTAGAGCAGATCAGAAGTAATAATTAAAGTGCTGCCTCTTAGCTGGAGTTGGCCATGTTCATTTGTCACTGCAGGAGCCAACCTGATAAACAAAAGCAAGACTTATCCTTATGATGTTAGTGGAGTAAACCCAGCTAAAACTGACTATAGAGGAGGACTCACACCTCACCACTGACCTCCCAGAACAATGTCAGTTAGCTACACCATAAGAAACCTCTTTTTTTTTTTTTTTTTTTTTTCCCCCCTCATTTGCTGAATTCTGGTTGTTTTCTTTTCTGTTTAGGACACCAAGCTTGGAGTGCGTATACACATTGTTTAAGGAAAGCTAATAGAAACAGTGAGCATTAGGATATGCGCGTGCATCTACCCATATATCTTTAACATTTTGAATACCAGTGCCCAGAAGCAGCTGTGCACTGTCAAGATGGGCACAAGCATCATTTTCCTTGCTGTTCAATAATCCCGTGGAAAGCTCTCCAACAAATTGCATGCAGGAACATGGATACACAGTGGTAAGCAAATGCTAGAACCCATGATATACCTCAAAAATCAGTGTAAAACTGCTGCTTCCAAACATGTGTGGTCAGTAACAACAACCACTGGCAAGGTCCAGCTCCAAACCTGTGTCCCACATTGCCGCAGCCTTGCACAGACCATGAAAGAGTTTTTATGTGTCTGCCTGCTAAACAAACCAAGTCTACCCAGGGCTGCTGCTGACGATTCTCAGCAGTAAAGGTAGCTGTTAAATCTCAAGTTAGTTTGAAGTCAGGTTCATTAAACTTGGAAATGAGATACAAAGATATTTTCAAAAAGGATGAGTGAGTCAGTTTTTAATTACTCATCAAGGAGGGGTTCTCAGGAGAGGTCATCTTCACAACTATGCAAAGTAATAAACGTAACGTATTTACAGCTGTTTTCATTTTCATGACAAACCAGAATTTGAAGGGAGTACAGAGATCAGAAAGGGCCTCTTTCAACCAATATTTATGTAATATTCCTTCCACAAGCACAAAGATAGAAAAAGAACACAAACGTCATCCTGTTCCTCTTAAAGGAAATACTCTATGTGTACACATTTAAGATGACGAGACCTTCTGTTCAAGTCATCTCCAACCTTCCTTATGCTCCAGTCATACAAAGATATGCTTTGATCAAGTTGAAGCAAGTTCAACTGCTCTGTCATGCCACAGGTTGTGCTTGTAGCTCTCTACATTCATTCCCACATTAAATCTGGCTGTGTTGCTGTTAAGAGAAAATCAATAGTGGCAAAATGAGTTACTGAAATAATCACTCATGCCAGTATACTTGATGGCACTGAGTGCATTAGGTTTTGGCTTGGTTTGGATCTGGAATTTACCTCTGCAGCCTCTTGCTGACCTGCTGGGGTTTCTGAGCCCAGGGTGCTGCTGCTTGCTGAGGCCACAGGAGCAGCAGCACTAGATGGGGCATTAGCCCACACCACTTTCAGTGAATTTCAAGGAATTTCCTTCCCCCACCAGATTTCAACATTCTTCCTTTTCAGCCACAGATCACCTAGAAATCCCTTTTAAAACTGTCTACCGCCAATTTTAACACGTGCAGAAGTTCATTCGTTCTTTCTTTCTTTCTTTTTTTTTTTTTTTTCTTTTTAAGCCAATGTCTGTCAAAATATTGTGCCATAAGCACAGTATTGCCTTATGCCTCATCTCTTAATGGGAGGGTGTTCCCTCATCCCACCTGCCTCTGTGAGCATGAGACCTTAATGCACTGAAACATAAACAAGGCATGTCACACAAGCATTTTATCTCCAAAACTTGGGTTTGGCTTTACCAAGAGTCCCCCCTACAGTACACATCACTTCCTGCATTTTAATCTGACCAGAAGACATCCTTGCATTGACACTAGGGAACCTGCTTTGGCAGGGGGTTGGACCTGATCATCTCTGGAGGTCCCTTCCAACCCCTACAATTCTGTGAAACCCTTTATACAGTTATAATCATAGTGCTGGATGGCTTTTGTGCTCCACCACCACAATAGTACCAGGTCTGTAACATGGCTGAGTTATGATCTGTGAAGACCAGAGTGATCTATGTTAGGCAGCAGAATAAATCATCCCCACCACAGAGCTGCAGTGGGCTGATGTTTTCAGCATACAACACAGGGCGGTGCCATTTCCTTCAGTTCTGACTCTTGCAGTTAATGCAGGAACCCCCTTTTAAAAAGCCCAGCTTCCCCTGCCTTTGCTGTAGGGGCTAGGCAGGGCTGCAGAAGAGGTCTGGAGACAGCATCTCCTGCAAGGGACAGTGCCACCCCTGCAGCAGCTGAATCTGTGCTGGTGCTCAGTTGGGCAGAGGCAGAGGCAAGTCAGGAGGAAGAATACAATCAGCTGCTAAGAACATGCTCCTGCTTGTGGAAAGGGAAAGTTTCCTTGCAGTGAAAAAAAATTGTGGTAAAGTCTGATACATTCCAGGCTTCATGGAAAATCTCTTAATTCACGAGGCAAGATTAATTTCCCTTCTTCCCACGACCATGTCTGTAGTATCCTTGTCTCTTACTCCCCACAGAGGAGCCACACAATCCGATGCCCATCTGTTAAGCCTTCCACATATGAAGCCATGCAGGAGGTAGCAGGAAAAGACAGGAAATTAATGAAAAGCTCTCATGAATATTAAAAAATAACTACATTTCACAATTGCACAGAAGTTCTATATACATTCAGAAGGACTAAGTTGTCCAATATGATTTCTGTAATTTACAAAAGGTTTGTATTAGGATACAAGAAGGTAACATGACATTGAGTAATCAAAGGTCTATAAATGCAGCATGTAAAATATTCAGACCTTTACTTTATATTGAATTTCCTGAAAAGCAAGAGTTGTGTAAATTTTTTGAAAAAATTGCATTTATAAAAATTATCTGTCTCATGGGAATCTCTGGAAAACTACATTCTTAGCTAGACATTGCAAGAGTAATTCCATATATAATTTTCTGCTTGCCAGATACAGACTTGTGCCCTTAGGTTTATCGTTATGGTTGTACCTGTTTTGTTTATTTGTTTGTTTGCTTTTTAGGCCTTAGACATAGTTCCTAATGTCACAAAATGTGTAACACTACTGTGGTTTTGTAAATGCAATCTGTTGATAAACTTTTCTTTTATGAAGTTGCATAAAACAAAAAAGAATCATGGAGTGAATCATTTAAAAACATATCAATAAATAATTTAAAAAGAGATTCTAATGTAAAAAAGTAAGTACTGACCATACTGCCTCCTTCTACTAGCAGTTCTGAAAAAGCTGCCAGAAATTGGATACTCTTTAAGGGAGAGGATAAGCTCTGCTACAAAGAAAACACAAACAGGAGCAAAGTTTTTTCCTAATTTTACTCTAGTTAATTATCAACACAGCATTTCTGTTGTTAAAAAAAAAAAAAAGAAAAAAAAAGTGGGCATCATTCTTGTGTTCTTGAAATGCTCTTCAAATGTGCCTAACTTTATTCTGCAGCATCTCTTTCACTGAGATTTAAGTTCATGCAATAACTAGCTTATACCTCCATGTCCTAAATGTGAGTTCTGGAATCCCTGCTAGTAAAACCAGCAACAGAAAGTGAAGTGTTATAACACATTTCAAGGTACCCTGGATTTTTGTTTTTGCCAGTTATTAATCCGCATCATTACATATATTTTATTATAAAACTATTAATTCATAAGTACAAAAGATAGCATTATAGTTAGAAAGAAAATGGTTCATCTATACTTAGACATAATATTGAAATATGTCTTCAAAGCATTTCCAAGATTCTAAAAATTCTTTTTCTAATCCCAAATCCACCAAGTTATTCAGGCCCTTAATTGCTTAGGTATCCCACTCCAGCCACAACCAGTGGCACACAGTCACCTCAGCGTGTTCAGCGCACAGGCCCTTGTTAAGATTTACTGCCTTCACTCCCTGTGAATGCTCAGTCTATGTCATACACAGAGAGTGCTGTACCTCTCGTTTTAGCAGAGTTACATCTCTGGAACATGCCTGACCTCTGAACTCTCTCAACACACTGCGCTGATAACAACTAGTTATGTTCAATAACTTCTTAGCATAACTATAAAAAGCTTATATACATATGCGTTAGGTGTGTAGGTCCACACACCCAGCAGGCACTTTACAACCATTTTAGTCCAAGTGATGCAGAGCACTTTGGATGTAATAGCATTTGTGTAGAATGTATTTATTAAGTTTTGGCTCAGGAGCCTCACTACAGGGAAAAGCAAAGTCATGCCAGGATGTGGCTGGTTTGATAAATAATGGAAGGCAATTTTGTAATATAGAGTCCTATTATCCCTTCAGCATAAAATGCAAGGGAGGAGGAAAGCTAATAACAAAGAGGTATAAATTTCTCCTAATGGAGAGACTGACAGATTCCTCCATCCCTCAAGGGGAGAGGGATTAGGGTTTGTGCAAAATGAGGCAGCAATAACAGCTATTAGTTACCCCAGGCTTATCAGAGGAAAGCTCTGCACAACCTACACTCAGTCGTCTCTCTTCAAAATGGTAGAAGTAACAAAGAGGAGGGTTAATACATGGAGATAACCACATCCCGTCCAAGTGAATAAGCTCTCCAGAAACTCTCCAGCCATGGTCCAGGGCCTTGACGGCCCTGGAGCATATCCAGAGAAGGGCTACAAAGCTGGTAAAGGGCCTGGAACAGAAGTCAGTCTGTCCTTCTGTTTTCTTAACCTTCTGGTTAAGCAGCTGTGTATTTGGTTAATTATATCTCTGCCATGATACCTCTGTGCCACCAACTTCACTTCTGACAGAGGAGGGTGTGAGGGAATCATGCAGCAGTTACTTGAACAATTCAGTATTACGTGGGTATCCCTTTGCCATCTAGCATCTAGAATTTTGGAATAGTTTTCAGACCACTTAGAGGAATTAAAGCTCATCAGGATAATTTCTTTCCCTGCAATTTGTCTCTCTGGCAAACACATAAACTAAAATGCAATCTATTTGCACTGAAAATTCAGAAAGTATTGAGGGAAAAACAAACAAACAAACAAAAAAAACCCACAAACAAACCAATCCAACAACAAACAAAAAACAAACAACCAAAACCCAGAAATATCAATTAGGAAACAAACATTTTTCTGCAGAAGAAATCTATCAGTATATGTAGCACATGATACATCTTATTGGACTGAACTTGAATATCACTACCACTACTGTGATGAGAAGTAATTAAATACAGTCGTTACCACTCTTCTTCCAAATATCTAGTGCTCCAGGAACAATCCAACTTGCACATCTTGCAGCCAGCAGGGGCTCAGAACAGCTGTATTTGAATATTGCAACCTATGGTGGCCTCCTTACGCAAATGACAAACTCATCAATTGCACTTAAATTGCAAGTACAGAGTCATGCTCAAACAGCTGTACGTATGGATGTCTGACTCTACGTAACTCAATTTTCCTTCCTGAAATCAAGAGCAATTACTGCATGGATGCTGCATGCTGAAACTAAGCCTCCTCTCAGCCGAAGCAGACATCATTTCCTTCTGATGCAATACAGTACGATCAATATCTCTGGGAAACAAAAGCTTCGCATCAGGGCTTACAGACAGCGCAAACAAAAGAGCAGCCCGAGGGGCAGATAATCAGTTTATGCAGAACTTACTGTACCCATGTTATCAAGATGGAGAACAACAGCAGAAATTAGTCTGAAGTGTAATTTCATTTTAGTATTGCCCAGCATGTGACTGAAGACGACCACATTCACTGCGAATTACTTCCCTTAGGAAGCTGCTAGTGACTGCCGCCGACGCTTCTCATCTCAGCATGTGAAGGAGGTTAACTCTGCACATAAGCTGAGCAGATATTTTCGGGTTCAGCTCTGTGTTTTTTCTTGTCACTGAAGGCAAACGTAGTCCTTGAACTGTTACTGCTCTCACAAAATCCCCTAGGAGAATCTAGTAACGAATGAAAGGACCTAGAGGGTTACACGCCCTAGAAGCAGTCTATGTACTGTAATTTGAAACACTCGAAGTGCCATCTCCTGCCACCACCTCCACTGCTGCACCTGTCACCATCACTGTCAGGTCTCCCCACCCCCGTGGCATGGTGGCAGCAGCAGCAAAAACCATGGTGACAGAGCAAATCGATGGCAAGGGGAGCAGCAGCGGGGAGGTGTCGGAGCACACACAGCACACAGGGCAAAGGGATGAGAGGCAGGTGGCCAGGGCTCCATGTCCGGAGGCGTGCAGCAATGACAGGCTGACCTACCTTATGAGCTGGGTTTTTACCAAAACGCTGCTTTCCAGTTCTTTAGCCAAAGACAAAATGTGGGAAAATGTCAACCTGCAACCAGAATATTCCCATTTGCTCCACAAATAAACCACTTTTTCATCTGACTCCAAAATTACATTTCACTTAATTAAACCCTCTTTTTCACATTTAAAAAGTGTATTTGGGAATTAAAAACAAAGAACATCTCAAAAATGAACAATTTTGCACATTTGACCCACATCTGTGAATCTAATTGGCTCAATATAAATGGCCTTTGGTTAATGACATAAGCATCTTCTGGTTAATTAACTATTTGTCCTAAATAACTCCTGGGTCTAACTGTGGTCCCACGGGATGTCTGTTTCCATTGTTTCCATGGTACGAAAAGCTTTGCTAAAGTACTGTCCTCTCCCTGTCCTAGTAGCATCACATTACAAAATAAATTTTCCATTAAGAAGTCAAGAAGTCCTTTTTTTTATTTTTTTTTACACTACTATAAGATGACATGAAGCATCTATTGTTGTGTTAGTCATAAAAGAGCTTAGATGTGTGTAATACATCAAATGTTACCAATCTAGTCTGACATTAGAGAACAAGATCTAAAATATTTCCTCAGAGGAACAAATGTCTGTAATTAGCACTATTGGGTTAAAAAGTCTGAGAGTAGCTGTTTTATCTCTCTGACCTGTCCAGTGCCTGCCCTGAAAGTGCTCCTCAGTAATGAAAATCCAAGAGTGTTTTCTTGATTCAACAGTTAGCATGCAAAGAGATTTTATCTCAGAGTAACTACTATCTAGAGATACTCGATGAGAATACATTCTACAAAAATAACAATAATAAAAAATAAATAAAAAGAAGAGAGAGAGAGAAATAACTCCCCTACAATTAAATCAGACATAATTCTGCTGATACCTTATGGATATTCCCTGTTACTCTTTGCTTAAAACAGAACCTGGATTTTAGGTTATTTAGAGCAAGGACTGACACAACACAGATTGCTGTTTCACCATTACAGCCCTGCAAGAATCCTCTCTTCTCATGTCCCATATTCTCTTTTGGTACCACCAAAGTAACAAAGAACCTGAGATGAAAGGTGGTAAAAAATTTAGTAGCATTGCGGAATTCTTCTGTTTCAGCTGCTTGCTCCTCATTTTAAATTATAGTCCTCTCTGTACCCACAATATTATAACTGATTGCATCAGAAGTGATTAAGATGTTACACAAAAATGATGGATTATCAGACTGAGGGAATCCTGGCTGACGTACAGAGATGAACAGATGAGTAAATCTGATCCTCTGTGTAAACAAAGAATTAAAGTACGTGTTCAACAAAATAAAGTACCAGCTGTGACAGAAACTAGTATTCCTCCCTTGACTTCCCTGGAACAATGCTGATTTACAACAGTTGAGGATCTGCTCCATGGTTTAGGTTTGTCTATGTATCATCGCTATTTTCTTTGTAGGTTATTAACCATGTTTAGATATTGTTTTCTTTGTCGTTACAACAGTCTCTTCACCACAGCATCAGCAATGATCTTCAACATACACACAGACTCTCTCCCTGATGCCCTCAATTTCAGCCTTGTAGTACAGTGGCTGTCACATAAGACAGTCCCTATTGAAAAATGAAACACTTCTGAAGCAAAAGTTATTTAGAGCTCTACCAGTTATTCACCAAGGATCTGGCATATTTGCTTTAAATAACTGTTCCCTACTTCCTCTTCTCAACAGTTTTATCATTTATCACATTTACCAAGCAACACATTTTTTCCAGACTCTTAGACTCCTGCTGCAGCTCTTTTACCTTTTTGTGTCACTGTTTAATGCTCCTATGTGATGAGCTGAGTGTACTGTTTTCTACAGACAACAGTCTGAACAGCAAAAAAGAGCTTAAAATTCTTTCATATGGCTAGTGGCATTCATTTTGCTAGCAGATGACTGCACATCTCATTTACTGCAGAGGTTGAGCCTATGTCGGTATTTGTCTCTCCGGACCACAAACAACAAGCCAGTCAAGTTTATGAAGTTAATTCTCCAAGATCTGGCAAACGTGAAGGGATCCACTCTAAAATTTTAGACAAATGTCTTACAGCAAAGTCTACTCTACTGCAACTTTAAGTCAACACTCTCCAGGAAGTGCCCATTCTCTGTTTTAAAACAGGCGTTCAAACAACTCAGTTCCTGAAACAGAAAACTGCTAGGTAAAAGGAAAATGACCAATGCCAAAATCTGTAGCAGCAACGTGGTCCTTTTTTTTCCCAACAGTAAGTGACAGTAGGTGCTGAGCTGTTTTCTCAGATACTTACAGCATCATGACTAATAACATCACCTAAACACAAACATCAGCTGGGTCATCAAGTGCTATCTCAGGCAATCATGTTGTATAAAACCGTCCACACAGCATCCTTGTATGCTTTCCCCCCCACTAATAACCCCTAGATAATCTTTTGTTTTATGTAATGCTTAAGACTGAGTATCAAAAAGTATTAAAAGCATGACAGCTGGTACTCTAATAAGCTGCCTGGCTCTGTGATGCTGCCATGCACATCCAGCACTACCTCACACATCAGAGATGCTACAAGGTACTAACGTATTAATGATTTAGTTAAATCTAAAGGTGTCACCTTGTTTAAGCCATTTGTCCAATTTTATAATGTGTTAAGCAGCAACTCACATGCATGACCTTCTGAGGAGATCAAATCGCTAAAAGTTAGCTTAATTGCATATGCTAATGATACACAAGGCTACCTTGCCAGCTGTACACGTAATTGCCCTAAGTGGCACAAAACAACCCGTTTTGGACACTTACCAGCCAGAATAAACTGTACATGTATTTTTGAAAACATGATTCCTTTCCTGCCCATCTTAGACCAAATTTATGCTGGAATCATACAAGTGAAAAACTGCACTCCTCTGCCCTGATCACTCCATGTGAAAGGTATGTAACTGGGTGAGAAGACACACAACACACTGTCGCTATAGTTATACTTGACTTGATTTCAATGGATTCAGTGAAAAAAGCAGCACTTGGATTGTTTTTCACCTGCTTTACCATACACTCGTGTGATCTGAAATTTTATTGCTTCTGAAAGCATCCACACAGCTATTCGATGTCTTCCAGTGATGCAATCCTTATTGAATGTTTGATGTTATCGAGTCTCCTATGTGTACTTGGGTCTAGCTCGAGCAATGTAAATACAACTCAAAAAAGTTATTATGCTGGAGGCAGATTTAATCACATTACAGCTGTACCAAGAGACCTCCCTAAGGCCCAAGTCACACTGAGCCAGACAGTGTATGTGCTGATGGCAAGAATTCAGGAGGCCTACCATACTAACTGACCATGCAGAAGAAACAAAAGGAAAAATCAAGTTAAAAAGATTTGCCTGAAGTTCAAATCCAAGCTACGATTTGAAATCACATCTTTTGAATTATAGGCCAGCCCCCTTTAAAAAACCTGATCCTTCAGCTTCCACTGAGCAAAGAGACAAAGCACAGTCGCCATAAAGCTACCTTGAGTTGCATCTCAGATGTTTTCCCAGTGCCTGAGGGCTCTCAAAACAACACTCACTGCACTGCATCCACCACTTTCAGCCCTCACTAGTGACAGGTTCTCCAGTTGAGGGAAAAACTAACGAACATGGTCAGCTCATAATGCCTCTGTGAACAGAGGTACGGAGCCTGCTGAAAGCTCCCTGCTCTCACTTGCTGGCAGTCCTGCTTCAGATGCACAAAATGAAAAATGTGGGCAATTGAAGGCCCACTGGTATTCTCTTTGTAAAAAGCTGGGGCCTGAGGAAGTTAAACTATTTCCAGTAGGGAAACCTTTCACACAATTGTACCATGTGAGAAATTTTATCAGAGTGCCAAAATGTTTCTAGTCCTAGAGGCAACAGAATCTTGTGATGGAATAAATGAAGAGGCACCTCCATCCTACCTGTCCCACTGGCCATAAGGATTGACTGAAACAAATTCAAGGCAAATTGCCTGTATAAAATCAGAGAAACTGAATCCCACAACAAACTATCATTAAAGCTGATTCCTCACTACCTAAACCCCAGAACCCCCAGCAAAGCATGAATGACGGATGTGTAAAGGCACGTTGAATTATTGCCTACTAATTAGCCTACTGTGCAAGGGACTACTATGTGAATAAGCATAATAATGCTACCTCAAAATAAGTTTTCCCTCATTCAGAATTACATCAAAAACCAGTTTATTTTAACAGCTCCTTCACAAGTACGTTCCTTTTCTCTGCTACCTCCACATGTGGTGTAGCTGCTCTCCTACTAATGCATGTTGCAAGGGAAATCAGGTGTACTGGTGTGGTCAGCAAATGACCCAATTCTACAGCAGGTCTATCACTACTGTTTGGATCTACACTTTGAGAACTGCTGCTTTCCTCCCCACTGAGCACTCTGCTTGTGCACCGTGTATATTGTAGTGCTACCACCTCAAATTCAGAGTACTTACTTTGGGCTTATTCCAATTTTAAGTGTCTTCAACTGTTCACTTGTTCATTTCTTAGCATCTGAATAGACAAATACACCACAGTTCATCTGGAATATCATTTAAGTGTTCACTAACTAGCACCTCCTGCTGATTCACAGGCTTAAACCTCAATATTCACCACTGTTTTTATAGTTTCTAAACCAATCTAATATTAAAGGCAATCATTACATGAAAAAAAAACATTTCCTATGAATAATAGACAAGTCTACTCAAAGTTATATAAACTCACATCTGGAGGAAGCAGAAAAATAATTGCTGATGTATGCACAGTTGACCTAAGCTGAAGGATGACAATTTGCACTTGTGTAAAATTGGACATTCACCCATTATTTCTGTTGCTCCCACTGTCTGATGATAGCCTTCGCAGCCAGTGCTGCTGGTAGCCATGGCAGCCATGCATCCTGCCGGGGGCCTGCTGCAAACACCCTCCGAGAGGGGACATGAAGCAAGAAAGTACAGCGGGTAGAGGAAAAAATAACAGTCACAGGCTTTAGAAGTCAAAAGGGTTGCACTTCAATATTTAATTTGAAAAGACATGTTAATTAGGGACTATCAAAAGTAAAATAGGTCAGAAGACAAAGATAAAAGTGATAATTAATGTACCACTAAATAAATGTTAAAAGCCAAAAACAATTCCACCCCCACCACCCCCCATACCAATTCTCTCTATAAGAAACAAATGGTGAATCATGCATCCTTCTCCTGCCTTTTTCCCGGTGTCCTCCTCACACAGTTATACAAGGGGGACCAAAAAAAAAAAAAAAAAAAGCAAAAATGTCACATTAAGATTCTGCAAGTGAAGAAAATGATTTAAAATTCAATGTTTCAGTGAGCAGTAACAAAGTGACACAGGGTCAGGGGTGGCTGGTAGCACGGGAGACCAACTTGGTCTGCCTCTGCAGAAAACTGCCAGACCTTGAGCATCACAAGCCTGAGGCTTGTTCAGTGTTGGGAGCAGGTGAGGAGCTTGCTAGCACATGCAACCAAAACATTTACAAATAGCACATCTCCTCCCTGACTGGGGAATACAGCTGGACCTGTAAATCTCTCAGGGGCATTTCTTGTACAAATCAGGGCAAGGCAACCCACCCCTCATTCCAGCATTATTCAAATACTCCTGCAATTGATGCTTAATAGTAATTTTTCTGCAGGGTTTGGTCACTTAACCCAAATGCTATTCTCCCGAAACTCCTCCTTAGAAAATCTCTTCCTTAAAACTCCTCCTTAAAATCTCTTAGAAGATTTGAACATAAATGTCTAGCAAAATAGCCATATTATAAGAACCCATTTCAAATCCCGATGAAAGTCGATAGAAAGAGACCCACTAATTACAGTCTATGATGGATCAAGACCTAAAACAATGCCTTGCGTGGCTATTTCTGTCAGACACATTTCTTTAAAAATCTTCCACTAGAAAAAAATTTCAGCAGGAAAACCCAAGTTCTGTATATCATATATGAGGTACTTTATACATATGATATTTAATCATCAAAATAGTTGAGAATCACTGAAAATTTGTAATTAGCTGCAAACTTTTGAGAAACTAAAATTGGTAGGGCAACTACTGTTGGCACTACTAAGAGATACAGGAATTTCACTGAAAGGATTAATAAAACCAAAATACATGCATAAGCATGTTATCAGAATGCTTGGGGGGATTAACTGCTCTCCATTATAATTTCTATTAATAAACAAAATCTGAGTGAAAAATACTGTCTGAGAAATGGTCTCGCATCATCTATCTACTTTTAAAATGTGAAGGAAAATCCCAGTGCAGTGATTCACATGAACATTAATTAACTTTCTGCAGCAAATCCTAGTGGGTTTATAGGATCTGGGAGCAACTTGACCCTTGTGAGCTAAGGTAAGCGCAGATTGCAAACCCTCACAAAATCCTCTTCTTCCATGGAAAGGAAACCTGGTGCCTGTAGATCCTGCAGCCCCACATGCCACAGCATCCACCTAGTGGGGGAGACCCAGTGCAGACTTAGGCACCATCAGTCCTTGACTCATGATGTTCCTTCCAAGATGCTCACTAGAAAATGCTAATTCTTTTCACAGGAAGGTGGCAAAGTCAAGTGGAATCACCACTTTTCTGCTTTCATCAGTTTTATTAGTAATTATTGCATTCCCTTTCTTCCTATTTTATCTTTACCTGTTTTGAATTACCTGTGATTAAATCAGTAAAAAAGCTAAAACAAAAACAAAACAAACAAACAAAACAAAAACAAAACAAAAAACAAAAAACAAAACAAACAAACAAACAAAAAAAAAAACAAACCAAACCAAAACAAAACAAACAAAAAACAAACAAACAAACAAACAAAAAAAAAAAACAAGACAAAACCCTCACCAGGGATGAAATTGTGTGAACTTGTTACTCCCAACTGGTAATGCATAGGGTACAGCACTGACGAGCCATTAACTACTCATTAAAACAGAACATTTTTATCTTCCTCAGTGGGCTGGGTGCTTACATTAGGGAAAAGTCACCTTTTGACTACAGCGCCTTACTGACAGAAAGTTTGGTGAGTTGTTTTTTTTTTTTTTTTTTTTTAAATTCAGTTTTCAATTCATAAACTATTAATTTAAGACCAGGATTTTCTGCTCATAAAACATGGGAAAACAGATCACGTTTTTAATTAATTCAGAATTTGGAATTATCTAGCATATCTTTTATCTAATACTCTACTAATGTATTTGATCAGATAAGGCTTTGGCCTTGTACAGTGTAAGCCAATTGATAGGTGTTTCGGCACCTTAGCTACAAAATATGAAATGCTGTAATGAAGTCCCTAGAGTAATTTTAGTAAAAAACAAACTTAAAAATCACCCCTATCGGATCCAAATAGAAGAACTAAAAAGAATAATTTTCCAAGAAGTTCTCTGACACTGAAATATTCAATAAACTTGGAACTAGAAAAAAAAATAAAGGCATTTCATTGAAACTAATTTATTTCAGTTTCAAATGTTTGAACAAAACATTGTGCATTGTATGTAGATTTCTTTCCTACTTGTGTTTGCACCATAAAAAGTTCAAGTCTGCTATTCTATTTTTATATTGCATATTAAATCCATACAAAACTAGAGCTTCAACTCCAACCTCTCATTTAGACAGGAAAAATGCTAAAAAAAAAAAAAAAAAAAAAAAGCCCAAGCCTTTTAACTGTTTTAAAACTCCTAGCCTTCCTCTTGAAACTGGAGGATGATGATCACCTAAGAGCAGAAACGCTCACTCCTATGTTTTGCTAGGATGAAAACCACTTCTGGCAGAGTGTATTAGGAAGCTGCTCCTAACGTCTGCTTCTCAAGCTGTCCTTGCATTCCTTTTCGTCATGTGCCTGTTGTGTGAGCTCTCTACTAATCACTCTCCAACTGCATCAGCTAATCTACTAAAAGTCACTTCCCAACTGCCTTTCTTCCTGTCATTGAAACCAAACACTCGTAACACCTCAATGCCACAATACTTATGTTCTGAAAAACTTTGAAAACCCATTACCAATGACTGTAACAAACACTGAAGAAGAAGAGCTGTGGTTTTAGTTTCAGGACCTTTCCTGCTTCGTTTCTTGGCTTCCATTTTCACTTCTTCCTGCCTGCAGGAAGAGTGCAGCACTTCCCACATATGTAGGAAGCTATAACAATTAAACTTGAGTAATTCATACTTTTAATGCACCTTGAGATTATTATGCCACAAGCAGTATAGAGCTGCATCCCTGGGTTATTTGAATTAAGCCTACCTGAGACTAACAAAAAGGATGACAAGAATTTGCACACAAAATGCATGGAAGTATTAAATAAACAAGCCTATATTTAAGTATTCAAGAGGTGCAATCAGAAGTTATTACAGCTTGAGGTAACTGATAAACAATCAGTATTTCTCCTGAACATACATGCTATGGTATAATTACTGAAATTACAATACCCTATATTACCCTTTAGAGACAAAATAAAATGCTAGAGGAAGCTGTCTTTTACATTTGCACTAATTTCCTACAAACACTCTGCTCAAGTACATAACCAATTATCTTAATCAGATACTCAAGCAACCCCCCCCAGCCATGTACATGTACATTGTGTCCAGTACCAGCACTGATAAGTACTTACCACAAAACGTTACTTGCATTTCTTTAAAAATACTCAAATAGCCTATACAATTTAAAATATGGTGTGGCATTTCTCTCTAATTGCTCCAAAGAAATATTTTCCTTTACCTTTCATTTCTATGTGAAGTTCAAAATTATTCTAGAACTTGAAGACAAACACTTTGATGTTTCTTTGCATTAGGGAAATCTTTACCCAATAAATTACAATTATGGAAATACCAGTCCCCATGGGGCATAAGTGCCTCTTTGAGACATAAAATGATTAGAGCAGAAAAATTATTAGATTTGTCCATGACCATGCTATGCTTTTCTTCTTCAGGAAATTCTGTTATCAAAGAATTTAGTCCTATTCCCACTGAAGCAAGTAAATTCAGCCACTAAGTTAACTGGAAATGGAGTTCATTGCATCCATCCAAGCAGTACCCTAAAAACCCACACGGTAGCACTATCCCAGGTAAGAAGATTCAGTCACAGTTTTTAGAACTGTCTTTCTATAATTCTTAATGCTTTTACCATTAACGGTCCCTTTCTATTGCCATGAAATCTCAAGCTTTTATGAATAACTCCTATAAAATATTTCTAGACTAAGACAACAGCTGGGCAGCAAAGCATGCATGCCCATAATCACATTCTGTGGTTAGTACAGTGGGATGGCCCAGAGATGAGGCAGCATACAATTATGCTGCTTTTGACATTAATGCTTAGTGGATGATAGACTTGTAAGAATCAGATCAAGCCATGACAATGACTACAGGATTTGTGTGAGACAGGCAGCTGCAGCTATATAAGAAGAATGCATATGAAGGAAAGCATGGTAATTTTTATAATCCTGATACCACCACCAAGTCCTTTCCATCCCCCTCACAAATGGCACAGTTTTCGCTTTGTTTCTGACGTTTTTAACACGCTTAGGAATCTGTTTGAGGTACTAAGTAGCAAATAGCTTCCTCTGTTCCAGCCTTTGTTCATATGACTATAAAAGGCTCCAAGAGTTTACGTTACTTTCTCTAGGAGCAAACCAGCTGCTTTGTGAGTTGGTGCAGCCATTTCCTTATGGGGCTTCTCATTGTTGAAAACCATGACACAGACTGAATTCCCAAGGAATGCAAAGGAAGAGAGGGGCTCTTAACAAGAAGAGATACTGGAGCAGACCTGAGCATGTTTGTAGACATAAAAGGTTTTGATGAAGAAAAGATGAAACAAACATTACCTGAAGATTAAAGCTTTTATCTTTAAAGGCTGAAGCCAAGGAGAGACTTGTCTCCTGCATAATTTACACACACATGTTCAGAAACACTTAGAGGAGAATGAGTGTAGTGATTACGGTAGAATTTTTAACTATGCTTATTCTTTTCTTTACAGAATAGTGAATTATATTACAAAAAAAAAAAAAAAATGTATATTACATGTTTACATTCTAGAGTTTATTCTAGGGCATCTTAAGTATCCAGCACAAAAATAGAACAAAAAGCCAGATTTTAAACATGCTGTAAAGCCTTGAAAGTTTCAATTGTTTTCCAGAAGGGAGCCTATAACTACATACTTCAGAAGTTTTGGCACATGCTTTCAGTCAGTAACTCCTGCTGAAAGGTTTAAGAATACCTACATGTTTGCATGAAAGTAATATCTTGCATTGGAATCTCAGTAATAATTACCAGGAACACTGGGCAGTGCCTGCGTATTTGTTAAGACATGATTCCACATGTGGTTTAGAGACTGGGAGTTAATATGCAGCCGCAGATTCAGAACTGCAGGAAAGGCTCTACATAGGGCTCAAGAAAATGTTCAGCAAAAGCTTTAGTTGCTTTATTGTCCTAAAAATAAATTGTAACAGATGTACATGATGATTCACACCCCAAATCCATGAGGTACTGTGTCTAAACTGAAGGTGAAGAGGGGGAGAAAATAATCTACACCTTGGAGTAAGGATTCTTCTGTAGGTTCTGCAGGGAACGTGGCTTCCCCCTGCTGAAAGGTCTATAAAAGGATAACAAGAAGTTGTTTTTAAGGAGCAATGAACTAGACGCTGTGGCTCAGCAGCTTCTTGCTGAGATATTTTATTACTGTAAATCAGGGTAAGGTCCAAGATCACTCACACCTCTTTAGAAGCATCAAGGTCAGCAGTACCTCTGACTCTTGGACTGATACCAAACGGAGTGGACTAGGAAAACCATGAAACATTGTACAGATATTTCATGTTCACATCATTAGGTGGGGACCAGGCTAAATGTGGAGCACAAGTTTTCCTTATTCCTATTATGCATACAGACACATATGTATACATGCATGTTTATTATATTACAACATACAGGTGAATCTTGGTTTTCCCCACTTCATGCTATTTCATACAGAACTGGTATGCATGAAGGAATTTATGGACTTCACAGTACCCAGATGAAGAGATTAAGCCAGTGGTGTCTGCTAATTTTAGGAGTAATTCCTTGCCATCTGAACCTAAAATTTACCGTTTTCACTGATCACAAAATATTACCTAAGTATCTGCAGCAAGTTAGAAATTTTGCCCTAGAAATCCTTGCTTGGCACTTGAGAGATACTTGACTTCCCAAGTGTTGCCAAAGAGCAGAAGTACTGATGAGCACTCTGGGAATCAGGATATTTGGGTCTGGCTCTGGCCCAGCCTGCAAGTGTACTGCAGTGCTTGTTGAAACAGATCCATGAGATTGACTACAAAGATTAAATTATCTTTCTAGTTTACTGACTGTGACTCAGGTAATGAGCTTTTTTTTTTTTTTTTTTTTTTGTCATAATATGTGTATTTTTAATCTTTCCCCATAGCCTCCTTCTGCAAAATGAAGAAGCTGCAAAATACTTTTTTTTTTATTTTTATTTAATCCAAAGTAGTTCATATCCTGGGCTTCATCAAAAGAAGTGTGACCAGCAGGATGAGGCAGGTGATTCTCCCCCTCTGCTCTGTTCTTGGGAGACCCCAGCTGGAGTCCTGCATCATGCTCTGGGGCCCCCAGAAAAAGAAGGACATGGAGCTGGTAGAGTGGGTCCAGAGGAGGGCCATGAAGATGATGAGAGGGCTGGAGCACCTCTTGGGCAAAAGGTAATGATTTTAAACTATGAGACAGAAGATTTAGGTCAGATATAACGAAGAAATTCTTTACTGTGAGGGTGGTGAGGCCCTGGCACAGGCTGCCCAGAGAAGCTGTGGGTGCCCCATCCTTGGAGGTGCTCAAGGCCAAATTGGATGGCACTCTGGGCAACCAGGTCTGGCAGGAGGTGTCCCTGCCCATGGCAGGGGGCTGGGACTGGATGGGCTTTAAGATCCTTAACAAAACAAACCACTCAATGCTTCTATGAAGTTCCATAACCTCTAAGTATATGAGAATGTCTTTGGATAGTATCATTAATGTACTCAAACACATTTTCACAGAGACCTGTGAAGACCTTCGTTAAATAGTTAATTTCTGGATGACAAATATGTTTTGAAATATTTGTCCTGACTGCTTTTGTTTAGGTACCTCACCTCTACATTCTTGGTGGCCCTCTGTTAAGTAAAGCACTGCCCAACAAAGTGGTTCTAGACTCCTAATTTGAAGTTCAAAAACTTGGCTGTTTGTTCTTAGAAAAGGAATTATCCTCCTTTCTAGTAAATACCACAGGTCCGTTGAGACATTTTGTATCCCATACAAAGAAAATCTGTGTAATCTTCACTTATTATTTAGTGATAGAGTTAGAGTAAAGCTGTAGACTTTGGCTCAAAGAGCCTCAGGTAATTAATATTTCAGAAATATACATTGCTTATTCTGAAATAAACTCCAAACTTCTATTACTCCTGCTAATAAGATGCTTCAATTTTAACATGCTTACCGAGAGTACTACGTAATTCTGCAAGTGATTTCACCTAAATTCTATGTGTCCACTGCAGGGTAAGGTACAATTCAGCAGGGCTAGGGAAATGAAAATCAGGATCTATTGTTTATGTTGTGCACTTTGTTAGCATCTCAAAACAAAACAACAACAACAAAGTATATTCATCAAAATGAGGTGTTTGCAAGTACACTTTGATTTTTCCCAAATCTTCAGATGGACAGGGATCTGCCAGGACTTTAAACAATAAAAACACACACATAGCCTCTATTAAGAAATTGGTATTAATAAAAATCTCCTCAACAATAACATCACATGTTTAATTGCTTTGAAGACTCTCTAGCCAATGTAAATGCTGTATGATCTTCATCAACACTTCTCACCCTGTTTCAAAGAGCTGATATTGCACAGGCCTATGAATCTGCAAATACTGTGGGGCAGATGATTGGACTGCTACACAGAAGAAGAAACAAGTTAGAAATATGTTTCAGTATTGCGGTATTTATCAAATCACTCAAAAAAAAATGTTAGTTAAAAAAAATTTAGATCTCTCCTTTATGGCTATTCATCATTCTTGAGGGGCTGCCTTCTTGCTATAAGGCTTGGATCCTACTTTCCAAATGTCAAAGCAGTTTCTCTGTAACCTTCTGTCCTGGTTTCAGCTAGGATAGAGTTAATTTTCCTCCTAGTAGCTTGTATGGTGCTGTGTTTGGGATTTAGGATGAGAATGATGTTGATAACACTCTGATGTTTTAATTGTTGCAGAGCAGTGCTTACACCAAGTCAAGGACTTTCCAGCTTCTTGCTCTGTCCTGCCAACAGGCAGGCTGGGGGTGCAGCAGGAGCTGGGAGGGGACAGACCCAGGACAGCTGACCCAAAGTGCCCAAAGGGGTATTCCATCCCATCTGACATCATGCTAAACAATATATAGGGGTGGCTAGCAATTGCATTGTGCATCACTTGTTTTGTATAAATTATTATTAGTAGTACTATTATCATTATTATTCCCCCCCACTCCCCCCCCCTATTTTTATTTTTTCTCCTCTGTCCTAATAAACTGCCTCTAACTGAACCCACAGGCTTCAGTGTCCTGATTCTCTCCCCCATCCCAGAGAGGGAGGGTGGAGGGTGAGCAAATGTCTGTGTGGTGCTTAGCTGCTGGCCGGGTTAAACCACTACCCTTTCCTTTCAGTAGTGCCCTGTTTCCTCTGCTGGTGATTTTCAAGTAAAGCAAAATTTCAAGATCACAAAAATGAGAAAAGACCGGTGTAAGGTAATGGAAGAAATAATACAAGATCCTGCTGTGAGCAGACTAAACTAGATTCCCAAGTATAAGCAGGTAGCTAAGCACATGATAAATTACTACTGCGTGATATATGTGTCTTAAAATTGGAAGAGAATGGACCGATATCAGCAATAAGAGGGATGTTGTGATGCATGAGTTGGAAGGAGAAATAACTGCATTAGAAATGTTCCAGATCCCTTTCAGCAAAGGAAATTAATGGAAGGCTGTCAATTAGCCTGAAACACTTAGCATAATATATTTAGAATTTACAAGATGGATGTTTTTTGTAACTCCATAACAGAGGTCAGCACAAGAAAATTGCTTTCCTCAACTTTTTAAAAAACTGTTCCTCATAAAAGTAAAACAAGGGAAAAAATTAAATCCATAATATAACATTTTCCCAGGGATAAAGTTGGGCACTACCTCCTTCATTTGGGCTTTCAAACACCATCCAGAGGCAAAGCCCTTGCTAAAAAAAAAAAACAAAAAAAAAACACCAAAAAAGGAATCAGTAAGCATGCCTAGCAGTTTCAGAGCAGTCAGTGAGATACCTCACAAGCTTAAGTGTGAAAAACTTCAAGAAACAGGCTCTAGATTTCAGACCTCTGCACCGGTAGCTGTATATCCTGCTATCACACCTGTGCTGTTCCATGCAACTCTGCCACCCTTTAGGCCCCGCACTAGCAAAGGGCTCCAAGCACACGGCTTATGTTAAGACTTTCCACATAGAAAAGTCACTGTATAATATTTAGACCCATTTCATATCAGTGTATTTCTCTGATGCAATTTCATCTCTCAAACTCATATATACATATATTTGATGTCTTGTATATTTTAAAAGTACAAAATATTCAGCAATAGGCAAGACCTCCCTCTGGCTGTTCAGTAATAAACCAAATACTGGTACAGCTGTAGAGCTTTAACTGTATATCTTGCCTCTACTTTTTTATAATTTAATTTAGCAAAAGATGGAATTCAATTCATCTTCCACCTATAACTTCTTACAATTAAAAAAATAAAGAATCTTCTCTGACCTGTACTTTATGAAAGCCCCTAACAAAGCCTTTGTGAGGTAAAATCACGTTTTATAAAAATTTCACTCCATTGCAAACATTCCTAAAGTACTCCCTTTAACTGGGTCTGAAAGTGATACTGTTTTCTTAGCTAAGGTTTTGAATTTCATATTTAATAGTGACATTTATTAAATATTAATTTGAACATATATAATTCATAGTTTTTTGCATAGGTGAATAGTTCTGACACTGATGACCTCCAGCTCAAACATTTATTACTATTCATACTAGCCTATTATAGTGAACCTTTAATTTTGTAACTCTTAATTATACCAAATTTACTCCACGTTTGCCAACCAATCTGGCATCCATCCATGCTAGCAACTGATATTGCACCCTTCTGACCATGCTTGGAAGTCACCAGGAGCCCAGGGCAGAATGAAGCCAGCCTACTACATGCTTAGGCTCCCTCCCATTCACATTTTTGGAGATTGAGTGGAGTAATAGGAAGACCTACAGAAATTCATGGACAAGAAATAAAAAGTTTCTCTTACTGTATTCAACAGAACTGATTTCATGAACAGCCCTAGCCCATTTCTGTGCTGAGACAAATTAGGCTGAACCACCCTCAGCAATGGTTTATCTTAATCTATGTGACACTGCATTCAAATGGTCTGTCAATGATCACTGAGACAGTAACAAGAGCACAAGGAGATTGTAGCTAGCAGCTGAGTTGAAAGAATGGTTTTGAGTTGAAAAAAGTAGTTTTTGTAGAGACTTTTTTTTTTCTTCATTTGCAGTTACTGAGGTGTAGAAGACAATATAGGACAAGGATTTTAGAAAGAAATTACCAGTAAGTGAATAAGAATTGACTGGCCTAAAGCCACTTACTGAGCTGCAGATGTGCTTCAGTGAGCATCAAGCATTAACTTGAATGAAGAAAGAAGTAAATCTACAGGCTCACTGGTCGGTGACACTGGTGCAAACCTAGGCTAACCTGATCTGCACAATGCAGGAAGTTTCCTGCCCTGCGTGGATGTCTAAATAACTTTGAAGGTTTGTGCCATAGGTCTTTTTGCACTTTTACACACTTGTTGTAACATGGAGAATAAGATTATTTCCTTACATTAGCAGAGGATGCAGGAAACTCATACTTTCATTAAGCATTGAAGTCACTGTGAGTTAATAATTTCCACTACACGTTTCATAGGGTCAGATATCCTGAAGAAATTAAATAGGTATTCAAATCTCACCTTTAGTCTTGTTATATTAGCACATAAGTAAAGAACCATTTCCAATAATTTGCTTGTAGCTGTTCTTTCTTGCTTACACAGCTCAATTACCAAAGGGCAGCTATCAAATGAACAGATTAACATTGTATAATTTTGTCATTTAGTTCCTTTGCTACAATATACAAGGAAAACACTAGGAAAAAGCCCAATAGCAAAGTTTCATTTACAATTCAGAGCCTTCAATTTGCGATACTATAGACAAATAATAATACTGTAAAAAAAAAAAAAAAGCCTAATATTAAAATTATTTAATGTTAACTTTTCAAATATTGCCAACTACCATTGGTAAGATGATTATAAAAAGGCAATTGAGAATATCTTCAAAAACGTGGCTTAGAAAGTATGTAAATTGACATACAATTGAGGTAATGCCACTGAAACCAACTATGTTAGACTGGCACAAAATTTGAGAAGAATTGAGGTATCAGTAGGAAAAATTTTGCAGGAGGGTAAGTCATATTCAGCATATATCAAGTATTAGCTCTTTTTTTTATTATTCTCATTTTTCAAAATTCTAAAAATATTTTGTAACTAATGGCAAACAGCCAGCTACAAAAATCTCATGATCCAGAAAATGAATGGATCAATTCTGTAACTTTTCATTTCAAAATTAACAAAGAAAATGATTCAGTTGATCTTAGCTTAACCCTTCACAGAAAACTCCCATTCACTTCTGCTTTAAATTAATTGCCAAGAGTTGGCAAGATCTACTAGTTATTTAAGAGTCACTTTCTGCATGTTGAAATTGGACAACCAAGGGCTTTCTCCTATAGTTCCAACCTTTCTTTTCTTCTGCTTCAGCCTATAAAAGATTTTCATCAGTTCTGGATCAAGACAACGTAACATGAAATACTGTCAGAAAAGGAGAGTCAGGTTTTATACCAGACTTTTCCACCAATTAATAAATAAGTTAGAGTAATATCACTTTTTCAAGCTCAGTTAAACCATATGCAGTGCTGCCATAACTCAGTTTAAAGAAAAGATGATAGGAGAAATTGCAGTTTTTCCACATATGTGGCTAGGAATTGTGCAACCCAAGCCCCTGGCAGTCAGTGACCCATCTCTCCCCACTCGTAATAAGCAGGAACTGTACCTGTGAAAGGCAAATGCTGTGCCTTTCCTATCCACAGGTACAGAGGATAATCCAGACCAGAAGTCTATCCAGCCTGGAGTCTGTAGCCAACAAAACCCTCTCCATCCCGCTCCTCCCCCCTGCCAGGTTTCTAGAAAGGTGACAGAGAACTGAACACTGCACACTTTCTTTGGGTGCTGGCAGGAAATTCTAATGTAGTCCCCTTATCTGAACTGTCCTTCCAGGGTAGCTCCTCTCTTGTTGCACCCCTCTCTAGCCACAACACTTGCTCTCACGTTGGCAGCTTCATAGCAGCCCCGTAATACGTGCTTGTGAGGAGTGCACTGTACTGCCACATGCTGAATATCACTTCAAACCCTGACTCTGTTCCAGTCTTCTGAAATCCTGCCATGGATGAGTCACTTAGTAAAACTTTACGATGCTCTCAGGAAAAGGAGAGGAAAACAAATCTGTAAGAGCATACCCTGAGAAACACGTAAGAAAAGTATAACACATTGCAGCGTGCTCTCTCAGATCCTGTGATGTTTGGCTCAGGTAATTTTTGAGAGAGAGAGAACATCTTTGTAGTTAGCCCTCAGTAAGTTCCTCTTCTATTAATTTGTTTGATCTGCTAGTGAAAGATGTGTAAGCTTTCAGAATTTGTGTCATCGTACTGTAAAGACTTCCATCACCTAATTATGCTGGGTGCAGAGCACAGAAGTAAACATGAAGACTAAGTTTCTGCTGTGGGCTTACTTTCTCTGAGTGCTCCTTCTACACCTTGATCATCTACTGGCCTTACCATCTTGCTGGAATCCTGATTCTGATGCATTTTGGGAGGGGAAAAAAAAAAGAGCTTTAATATTTATCGTCATTCTGTCTGCAATGTATGGTTTGGGTTTGTTTGGTTTTGTTGTTTAGAGTTTTTTTTTGCTGTTTTGTTTTGTTTTTCATCTTGGCTTGTGCTTTTACATCTAACCTGCTGAAGTCTAAGAGCTTTTGTATATTTCCCATTTGGAAACAGCTCTACCTTTTGGTAGAGCATTTCCTTGCTACAAAGACACAAATTTGTCTGTTTGACACACCACCACCCTAAAACTTTTAGTAAATCTTTTAGTTCAGCTTTTCTGATATTGTGTCCATTTATAGTCCCCATTCTGCTTTCAGAGGATTTACTTTAGTTTAAAAACAATTCTATTCCTTTTAAAATTTAAGTGTCAACATTTTAATTACTTGTTTATTTTGTTGCTGCTGTTCAGATAAACCTGTCCCTCCTGTACAGAATTCATTTATTCCAGACGCTTCCCTAGTCCTAAATAAACCATACCCCCAATCCTTGTGAGTTCCCTCTCTCTTCTCAGCTGCACATGGAGGTTTAACCTTTCCATCTCCTTACTTGTGGTAACTTGCAAGTGGAACCAGGGGCTGGAGACTGCAGAAGAGAGCCAAATCCAGTATGTATTTTTCATTTTGAATCTAAAGTGTTCTTCAATGTTACTGGATATTGTCACTACCCCAGAATAACTCTCTGCACAGTATCAGTATAATTTCAGCAAGGTTGTTAAAAAAGTACTTATATTACCTGCCTTAGCAGAACAAGTGATCCACTGGCTTAGAGTAAGTCAAATACTCAGTAAGTTGATGCAGAAAGTGCAGCAGAATGTATTTCTTATTCTCAGTAGGCAATAAGCAACGTGCTTTACACTTGCTGACTTCTAGGTATTAATCCTGAAAGCACAATTTCTGTCTTTGCTACTTTTGCATCCAAACAGAGTCCAGAGTATAATAGAAGAGTTGACAACTGCAAAAGTGGGGGACTCAATTCTCCTTTGCAATGCTAAGAAATGTCCAACACATTTATTTGCCTTAGCTATAATTCCAGATATATAAATAAATAAATAATCTTGTTGTTTGTGCTGATTTGTGCCTGTCTTTTGAATTATTTGGAAGCAAACGTCCTTTTGCAACAACGAAGCCACAGTAACCCTCTGAGGATTTACATCAAAGGACTGCTGATGAGTTTTATTCAATTAAGTACAGTTCTACTGATGCCTCAGACTACAAACTGTATTAGAAAAGAGGAGATAAAATGGAGGTGTGCAAATGCAAAGGCCAGCTTGATGCATATTAGAAACAAACTACACTCAACTAAAGCCCACGAAGCAGCTTAATGAGCAGGAAACACAATGAAAAATAATAGTAAAATTAATCCCCAGTGTTAACTTATCATAGCATAAACATTCAGCAATCTTTCATTTCAAGAACAGCGACTTTCCCATCACTTTTATCAAACCAAACGTTTGGTGAAAATAATACCATATATTAGTCAGAAGCTATAAAGGAGTATATAGTACTGCAAGGATTTAAAAGAGTATGTGCACTTTCCCACCACCACACCTACAAATGTCAGTGATTTTTATTTATTTATTTATTTTTATCAGCACTGCATGCTGATTCAACTGTTCCTAAATAAGAAGTTAGCCTATATTTATCCTGCTGCTCTGAACTGAGCTGTTTTTCACATTTATTTTAAATGTGTTTTCCCTAAACAACCATTGCAACTTGAAATTCAACAAAGGAAGGAGCTAGAGAGACAAAAGTTCAAACTCTCTTATTTTGATTAAGAGTCCTAGAAAATCTTTTGTGACAGCTTGAATGCAAGAACAGCAATTGGATTGGAAGAGAGTAAATTCTCCCAACTAAGTATGACTTCTTATCGATACTAAAATGACTTTTGCTAGGTAGTACTCTCAGAACAACAACAACAACAAAATACACAAAGTGAAGAGAAGGAAAAAGTGCATTAGAGTCTGTACACATACAGCAATGTGATTAGATATGTTCTCTTCCCCATCTGCTTTATAATGCCAATGAGTAGCTGAAGTAAACAGAATTTTATTTAGTTACATTTATCCCATTGGACTGTATATTTTATTTAGTTTGTTGTATTTTAAAGTTCGGAGTTTATGAATGTCAGCAACTGCCAGGCCAATAATATTTCCTACAAAAGTTTTAGTACTGTCAAATGCCAACTGATTCTTTATTCGTATATTATAGCTGGTGGTCCAGACTTTTAAAGCATTACAAAATCATGCCAAGTCTGTACACAATAGTCTCTCCCTCAGTCTTACTAATTTCACAAGTTCTTCTCTATATTCAATTGATTTACACTGTTTCTTGAATCACAAATGCTACTAAGCTCCCTTACACCCCCTGACACAGAAACCACGGGGTCCTCTCCTGCCAAAGTTGGCAGCCAGACACCTGGTGGGCACCTAAAATGGCCTACCTCCAGTCAGATACATTTCTCCCCTTTCTTTCTCTGTTTTGTGATTATCTGTTATATGTTACATATGAATAAAGTGTTATACTCAAAGGATATTTAAGAAGTGGTGCCTCTTACTCATCATAAAGGCTTTCATTGGCTATTCAGTCATACCTGCATATATATTTTTTAGAAAATATACATACCTGATGGAATACCCAATAAAATGCAGGTATAGGTATGAATACAGATAAAGCACTTTGAGTGCTTCTTCAGTTTTCAAAGAAATTTCATTTTCTAGAATCAGCTTAGACAGCTGTCAAAGTCAGAACTGTGTTATGGATGCAAAAGTACATTCCTTGGTGAAGCCAGATGGCTTCTCCAGGGCTTGCACTGTATTGTTTTCTGGGATTCTGCACTAAATACAAATTAACATCATGAAAAAGCATAGAGAGGAGACTGCTCATATATAGGTAAGTGCACTGCAGATACAGAAATAAAGAAATTGATATCACATACCAGATTGGAACAAAATAGTAATTGTTGATCTTCTAATCCAGTTACTTTGATGAGAAGTCTTCAGGAAGGAAAAAAAAGGCAGAAAAACCACCCTCCCCCAATAAATAAATCATTTCAAAGACTTTTAGTTGTGCTTTAGCTCAGAACATTTTTTTTTGTTTTGCCTGATTTTTAAATTCACATCTCAAGTAAACAGGTTTGTTTTCATGACGTGTGGTAACAGCAGTCCCCATTAATATAGTCTTTTTACAAGCAAAATTCAACAGTCTGCTGCCATTCAATATTACTTATTCATTTTACTTCCATTAATAATAAATAGAGCTTACCAAATGTTGAAGAACTGTAAAATGCTATATTATTCTTAAAAGTTTTGCAACACGCTTAAAAATCATAGCTGATTTTTTTTTTTTGGCAATTTTTGTTACTTCTATGCAGAAATGCTGATATTAGTTTCCTAATCCTTTCTTCTAGCAAGACAAGCACACAATTACTGAACTGCAAATAACTCAGAAAACCAAAGCATTGATATGTACATGTTATACCAAAAATATATTTAAGAAATGGTGACTCTTGCTCATCATAAAGGCTTTCATTGGCTATTCAGTCATACCTGCATATATGTTATTTTAGAAAATATCCATACTTAGTGGTATTCCAGACAAAACGCAGGCATAAGAGGGTGAGACTAGATAGGTTTTAGAAAATAGTTCTGAGGATGATATCAAAAAAAGAACAGCTTCTCTTATAGATATACCAAATGAAGTGAAGGTAGCTAGTCTGGTGCAGAGTTCCAAGGATCCATGAAACTTGGTTTTTTCCCCCCACACACACACATTCTGAGTGACTCTGCTGGAATCTCTAAAGACCACCCCCACCCCACCAAAAAAAAAAAAAGAAAAAAAAAAAAGAAAAAAAAAAAAGGTAATTTTACAGAAAGACCTAGAGCAATATTTCTCCAGGACATTTACATTCTTACAGTTCAGCTCTCCAAATCCATGTGATTTTGATATTTTAGTATTACTGTTAATTCCAAAAAACACACATTTTAATACATTTTTTTCCCCTAAGCGTGAAAGAAGCTAAGCAGCATGTGAACAAAACTTTGAACAATTTCTGTAAGACAGCTAATATTTTATGAAATTTTCAAATATCTGAGGCATAGATGGGCTATAATATATCTGCTCCTATCTGTTTCCAGTTAATAATACCGAAGGAACCAGCTGTCTTTGAGATTACTACAGATACTCAGTGTCAGTAACAATTAAGGAACAGACTTTATGGGGAAGGAGAAAAAATTGAAAAGCGATTAAAAGTACATAAGAACTGATCATACAGTTTAAGGATATTCCTCCACTATCATGTTGTGATCATTGCTCTGTCATATTTATATATTTCAATGAAATATGTATACGTCTGTGAAGAGTTTCAATTCAAGATCTTGACAAGACACCAAGGCTTAGTCCTTCAAAAGAGTTTAAAAGCTCAATCCCAGCCTAGAAAGTCACTGAAGAAGCCAAAGAGGCAAACATGTGAGACTCTTAGCATTTAAGGGGGATTTAGATAACATAAAGACAAAACAGACAAGCCCAAAGAAGAGAGATGCTGTTTATGAAAGAGAAGCAGTCAGCAGTTTCCAGATCCAGAACCCATTCATCTACTCTAAGCTTAGAGATCAGTCTTTGCTTTGAAAATCAATGCATACCAGCAGGGACTCAGTAACCTAATAACAGAGCAGGCATCCGTCCCTAGAAAAATCATGCAAGCACTTTCCACCTAGCTTGAGTCCTGCTCTGCATTCACAGCCAAAGACGGGGCCTTAAAAGCTGCGCTGTTAGCAGCCCTTTGCTAATGTTCCCAAGCTGCTCTAGTTCCCGTCTCCAGTGATCAAAGTCAACCGGGCTTCTACATATGCGATTCAACAGAAACACACTGTCCTCAGGTGGTTTTGTCTCTTTTGTCAGAGCTAAGAGACAGGTTTCTTGCATTATAATGGTCTTTCATCAACAGAATTATGCTGCCTGTTACCATTAAAGAAAAAAATTATATGGAAAGTCACAACAGTCTTCTATAAAACCATCCTTTCAAGGATCATAAAGCAGAACAGCACTGCTACTAGAAATCTGCAGAAATTCTTTTTAGAAAGAGAGATAATTTAAATTATTCAGTTACAGTCTTTACGAATACAGGACTTGGAATAACTTTATTTCACTTCTACTTCTGTTTTGGGTATCATTATTAGAGGGATAACTGTCTTAGGATGAATTAATTTTTAATCATACTTAAAATATAAATGCATGCATAAGTCTTACTGAAATTCCTAAAGAATTCTTGAACTGCATAAAGGTCTTTTTCTTGTCACCACTATTATCAGCTTCAGAGACAGCAATTAAAAAAATAAATTTGGATAGCTTTAAACAAATGAGTCTCTACATGAGCAACAGTATTTGTTGCAGTAAAGATAATTTCTACTGTCATTTAAATTAATCAGACTCAATTCTTTCTATTAAACTGTTACAAAAGCAATTTTTTTTCCCCACTCATTTTTTACCCTCACAAGTTGTAGGCAAATTTATTTCTTATCCATATCTCCTAAGGAAATGAGATTTGAGGTTGCATGACTTCAATGCCTTGTAAATCCACCTGCAAATTTCAGTTAAGTGCAATGGGAAAGTAAAAATCCTAAGGTACTGAAAATGCTTATAAAATGCATTTTGTGTAATATGTCCAGGGAGAGAGGTCCCTGAAGTCCCACTGATGGCAAGCAAGGCTGCAGAACAAACTTGTTCTCCAAGAGCTACAAAAATAAGTTTAGTTTTCAGATAGAGGTTCTACCTGCTAAGGAGTGACTTGTCTCTTTAAACTTTCTGACTGCCCATAAAAGCCTTCATCATCAGGTGAGTGCTGAAGTGGTATCACATCAGTGATTAAAATGCAGCCCTCATCACCAGCCCCAAGCCCCCAGGTATTACCTGAAAGCTGTTACCTAAAACCTCTTGGGTTGGCTACCTGACAAGTACTCATGTCTTCCGCTCAGTTCTTAATGTCAGTTTTCTGGTCCTAACTGAAGGTGAAATCAGAAATTTCCTTGCAAAGGGTATGTGAAGGAATGCAAAGGTGAGTGTAAATGAGCTATCACTTGTAGTAAGCCCTCCAAATCAAAATTTTATGTGGACCATCAAGAGCTTACACTGCTTCCACCATGTGCTCTCTGAATAATCAGAGGATTTCTGTCTCCAAAGCTCCTTATCCAACTCCACCCACAAGCACTATATATGTCTCAATGTTATTTAAGAAGAAGATTCACCCCCCTGCATCTTTGCAAACAGCCCTACCTAATAACCAAACAAAAAAGAAGCACTGGCTTTTGTCCTAATTTCATCACAAGGAGTTAAACAGATGCTGAATTCAATGAGAGATCAGATTCCAAAGTCACCCCTGGAAAAAGTGCCAGACGTATTTCATAAACAGGTAGATATCCTCTTCTCCAATTAATTTATTTGCTATCTTTAATAAATAAATAAATAAATACAACTGAAAGAATGGGTTTTCTCCAAAATTCTTTGAGAACAGTGAACAATTTTCATCACAAGCTAGAAAGAACAGAAATCCTTCCAGTTTATTCCCAAGCTGCCGGAAGCCACAAATACAGCCTCACCTACATGCACCCACTACCAACCCAGTCACAAAAGAGGAAAACGAAGCCAGAGCTTCATCAGAAGTGGTGGTAGCAGCTTCTTAAATTTACTTCACATTAGAGTATGTGCTGATTCATGGATGGTTGCTAGAGAAGATGCACAGCTCCCATTAGCCTCTCAGGACCTACGCATTTGAATCCAAATGTGATGTTTCTAATTCTGATATGTGGTAGCAAACCTCTGCTGTAGGCAGCAGCTCTAATTCAAAAGCAGCAGCACTGCGATATCCAGTATGTTTCTTTTTCCACAAAGGAAAAGATTGTCCCTAACTGAATTCTCTTTGGTAACTGAATTTATTGACATCTTTATTGAGATTTTCAAAGTCTCATTTCCATTTCAACCACTAAAGAATTGACTTCACACGTTTAACTGTGACCGTAATTAGACCTGGAAAATTCACACTTTTCATAACGTCCCATAGAACATCTTATATTCCAATACAGACTAAATAATAATATTCAGACATATACTGACTTTAATAATCGTCAGTGAGCTGATGTGAGCTGTTCATCTGCAGGTTTCAGTTAAGCATATTCAGTCTTATGACAAGCAGACAGGTCTCTGCCACAAACTACATCTTGGGCTAAACTTGTCCAAGCTAGCTTGTGAGTAACTAGCCTAGCATAGCAATAGAGAAAGACAGGCATTAGCTTCACTTAAGAGGTTTATCTGTACAGTCACCACTTCCATAGCTAGCCAATATTTAATTAATTAGAAGCTCAGGGATCATCTCTAAAACAGGACTACAAATGAGAAAGTGCAATTATATTTAATTGGATAACATTTAATCTGAAGTAACTGATTCAAAGAAGTCCCATGATATGTACGGACAGGAATTATTAAATAACACAAGACTGTTCATCAGCAGCAAAGAGTTAATGGCTTAACACAGAAAGTTAACAGAGCACTATATCTGAATCCAAGAACATTTACTGGAGGGTGATTCAGAACATGAAGGAAAAAAGCACTTCAAAAAAACACGTCTAAACTAACCACTGTATTTTGTTCTCTCTTTCTCACAGTTAACCTGGGAAACATTAGTGGTTTTCTAAATCCTGATGGTTTCTTCTCATGCCACTATATTTCTTACTATTGACAGTATGTCAGAGCAGTGATGTATGTTCAAGGAAAGAAAAGCTATATTTAGAAGGTACAAAGAACAAATTGACAAGGGAAAAAAAATGGCAGCTACACAAAGAACTTTAAAAAAAAAAAAAAAAAAGTATGCAATGTTACAAAAGAGGTCACCCTTGGTGGAGCAAATTGAAAGCATGATAGTGTTAAGCGAAGAGCTTACAGGAAAGCATAAGCAATGAGGTCACTATTTCAAGGAAACACACAGGCTGAACTGCAGGTTATACTTTTTTTTTTTTTTTTAACTTGTCTCTTCAGAGTGTTATACAAATCAGAGCAGCTGCTTGTTTTTTAATTCTTTATTTTAATGGAATAAAAACTATTTATTTATTGACCTGGGTTCCTCCTGCTCCTTTTAATGCCTAACACTGTGCCACCTTTCTTTAGTTTCCTTCTCCCCATTTTCAGTTTATTTCTTTAAACATCCTTCATTTCCATTTAATTTCATTTATGTTTTATGTTTTCTTCATTTTCATTCTAACACCACATCTCTGTAGTTATTCTTCTCCCAGATGCCTACATCATCTCCTTTATCACGGAATTAAGTTCTTCATCCCTAAATCTACTGATATGCTCTAGACTAGAGCTGCTTTTTTTGCTCTTTGATGCTGCCTGACCCTTTTATCAGCTATACCATCATTTTTCTGTCTTCTCTCTCTAAAATGACTCCTAAGAGACAGTGCAGACTTGAAGCAGAGATACCCTGAAATTCATCAGTGTCTGGAGGAAAGTAATATATTACAGCTCTTGACATCTAAAAGTATCCTATTTCAAGGTTCTTCACTTTACAGAGCCAGAAATTGTACAGTACCACCAGAAGAACTCTCTAGTTATGGTTGTAGCTCATATTCTTCTGAGGAGTCTCAGGACTTCAAAGATACTTTGTGACATGAAAATCTAAGTAACTCAATGAGAGGTGAATTTCTAACCTATCACAGCACAAGACAGACTCACAGGAGGCCGGAAGAATGAACAACTAATAAAAACAGAACGCTTGTCTAATAGTCCTCAAACAACAAAATGTGAAAGCCTGTCAATGGGGTCTGATGGTTTTTATAAATTAACCAGAGGACAGAACAGCAGCGAACAGTCGTGTGAAATATATTCTCTGTTACAATGGAGTCAAAAAATCAACAAAAAGCCTCAGAAGTATCTTTAAATATAGCATACGCTTGAGATTGCAGTGACTTGCAGTTATATCTGAAGTACACAGATTATCTCCTCTGATGACTAAGATATATGTTAAACTATAAATTTAAAGATGTCAATGAATATTTTCAGAAAATACATTTAATATCAATCAAATCAGTACTGCAATTCTGAATAGACATTATTTTTCAACACTGAAAGCAAAATCATCCTTAATCCTCACCATAACTTCAACAACTCATCTGTTAATCACAGTGTTGTGACACATATCTTTCTAAAGAAAAGGCTGAAGTAACAAAAGGGGGGGAAAAAAATCACAGTTAAACACTTAGCTGGGCAGAGTTCTGATGGTTTTAAATATCCCTACTTGAGAACTGAACATGACTGCACTTCTCAGTCAGCTTCTTTATTTCCCTCCCCACCCCCCACCCCCCATTTCATGGCACATAATAGCTAAGAATCAAATCCTTTAATTTTATTATCTGGCTATTTACTGTATTACTTATGTACCGCTGGAATCTTTCAAAAATTCATCTGTACTTAGCTACAGGTACAAGATAATGCTTATTACAGGACCTTAAATACTTTTTGGTTATCTTCTACTTCAGAAAGAGAAACTGGACCAATTTGGGCAACATGACACCTTGCCAAAGAAATTAGATACCATCATTACCTTTTACAAAGCCAAGTAGCCTAAAAAATACTAAAAACATAATAAAACATTCACCCTTAGCCACTATCAACTGACATGTACTGCAAAAGAACACGGATCTTTCAGCATGCCCCAATGGAACAGCTTGCAAAGGAGCCTGTTTATCTCTCACCAAAGCAAATGGATTTAATAGACCTTCCCAGTATAACCTTGCCCTTGGTCTTACTTCATGCACTGATACATTAGAAAGAAAAATGATAATTCCTCAGAGTCAATGCCACTCAGAATCACACAATCAGAAACACATTGAACATACCCAAAAATCAGTCGAAAAAGAGCATGAGTTTTAATGATGTTCACACACACATGCACTTCATCCTCATTGCATTAACAGTTTTAAAATAAAGTACCACTAAAACTGCTTTGTCTGATCCACTTATCAAGATAAACAGTTACAGATTCTTCCTCTGTCCTACAAACATCATCCTTAGTCCCTTCATCCTTCAAAGACTGACAGACCATTCAAGCTATATCATAACAGAATAAGGAAAACTACACATACCTTATTATGTTAGTATACCAAAGTATGTGATGTTAAATACTGGCTACTTACATTTTGCTGCTTGTCATAAAGACAGTAATTGTTAAATGAGAAAATGCATGCATTTAATACATACTAAAAAAAATATTTAAAATCAAGTGTTTCAAAAAAAAGAAAACATGCAATTCCAAGCTAACATAATGAGGAGTATTTCAGGATATGGGAACAACATCTTACCGTGAAAAAATAGAAGGCTTATTTCAGGACTTGTCACTGTAACTTCTGTCCTCAGGATCCATACCGTGATTCTGATTTTGTCTCTCCTTTCAGGCTGCACTGTGTTTTTAAACACTCTGTGAATTGAGAGAAAAGCTTTGCCTTGAATGTGCTCTCAAAAAGATAAAAATAGTTCATGCTGTAAGACCATCTTTGATTCGTGAATAATTATCCATGGTGCTCCCAAGGGGTCAAGTCTTGTATACTAACCAGTAAATTACTTCTGCTTACTAATATTGATCAAGATCATACGCAGATTTTCCTGTTGATTAACTGAAATGCTTTAGGAAAGTGGTGGGTTAGTGAATGTGGTAGAATAACGAGGAAAAACAACATTTTCTCTCTATAGTAATAACTTTATATACTTCTACAAATCTTCTACACACTGTACCTATTTTACAAAACAAAAACAAAAACCTCTCAGGTGAGCAATACAGTCCATTCATTAATTTTCCTATGTGTGCTAGGTATAATGACATTATCTTGTGAATTCCTGACAATTTCCTCACTGTACAAACAATCTCATCTAAGTATCACTTGTAATGTGGACTTGGCTTTACCACCTGCACTGCAGCTGAACCAGGAAAAGTAGTAATTACTGAAAAAAATAATATTGAAAACTAATGACTAATAAGAGGAAAATCATATTAATTCTGTTTACAAACTCAATTAAATCTTCCTGCATACTGCATTGGTGAGTGGTTTTGTTTGTTTGTTTGTTTATTTTTTGTTTTTTACCTTCTGTTGGCATTCATTGTTACAGCTAAGTCAGAGAGATTTTTACAGGTCTTTCAAAATATTCTATTAATTGTACATATTATTACATCCTCCAAATCACGCAGCGTGGTCCTGACCAAATGATCAGATACAACATAGGGAGGGCTGCAGAAGCTCTGTGTAAATCACCGTACTATCTCCTCAAACTAGCAAAGATCCCCTTTCAGCTCCAGGAGTAAGTGTTGGCACTGCAAATGCTGAAACATCTCTAGACATCAACTAAGTGACAAGAGGAAGAAATTATATGTGGTCTTGCAAGATTCACAATGCAGTTACTAGAACAGGATAAAGCAGAAATTTTGAGACTATATTTACTCTTCTGTAATACCATCAATTCTCCATGCACACGTAATTTGAGTAGTAGTTTGTAGTTATGAGCTGCTTAGGATGCCAATTATCTCACTGTCAGCATTTTAATCCCTACCAGATAACTGCAATTTCCCACATTGAGAATAGGCAACCCAGTTACCTAATGGCCAAACTCAGTGAATACATCAGTTCAAACCACGGGGGTGACTTCGATTTTTAAGCTTTCTCCAAATTGAGGTAAATGCAGAGAAGCCATTGAAATATCCTAGGAAGCTAACAAGTGACAAAAGCCTTTCCTCCTGGAAGAATGTTATGGGCGGTTAATATCACAGTTCATTTAAGATGCATAAAACCCCCATCTTTTTACTGAAGAGCAAACATGAACCTAAAAAAATTAAGGGCAGACACCATTAACCAATATAGAAATGGTCAACATTTTATTCATTCATGCCAACTTGCTCACTTTGTGAGCAAAGAGGCTAACCACAGAGTTGGCAGAGAAGAGTTGAGACCAAAAGCCTTAGTGAGGTAAGTGGGATTTTTTCCTCAAGCAGAGGGAGAAAATAAAGTTTTCTACTTAATTACAACTTGTTCCTAATTGTCACCCCTAAATCTTCTTTATTTTTCCCCCTTTCATGCTGTAATTATAAGATATGCCAATAAAAGAACAACAGCTGGAGTTTTCAAAACCAGAAAATCCCAAGCAATTGACTCAAGAGAGGTCACAGAGGATTTTTTTTTTTCCTCTGTGAAAAAGATTATCAGGATTAAGCTGTTATTTTATAAAAATGTGTTTAGTTACATGGCGTAGCCACAAGAGGGAAGCTCAACCCACTTGTTAACTTTCTTAAACTAGTTTATTGAAGTCCAAAATGCTCAGAACCAAACAAGCTAAGTTCATTGATTTACACATAACTCTCAGGTTCAAGAATTAAAGTTTAAAATGTTATCCTAAGCTGGCTCCAAATCTTATAGTATAAAGACATTGGAGGAGATGCAACACATGTAAGATTACATGTCACAACCGTGACAAGGAAGACACCAGACTACCTGAAGAACACCCTTCTTGACAAACTCAACTTGCATACAACCAGATGGCTAAACAGACGGTTTAAGGGCCTCAAGACAAGCAGCACAACCAGGGAAGGCCCTGGCTGAGGCAGAGGAAAAGCCACAGAACAAGGCACAGCCAAGAGCACAGCAAGTGCCCTCTGCTTGAGCAAGAGGAGCCGGGGCATGTGTGGGAAGGCACCAGCAGCTCTCGCCCTGTGCCTGACAGCTAATTCAGCCGCCAATTGTAACACAAAGAAATATGAGCTACAGCGCAAACAGAGCATCCTCACAGACCCAGCTCCATCTGCTGACGTGGGTGGGAGAAGTGGCAGGGTAATAGGTAGGCTGTTGATCATTTTCACCTCTAAGCTACCAGCAACAGTTCTGCTGAGGAAGAGGCAGGTTCAGCAGTCCCATACAGTAACCCCATGAGGGCTCCTTGCTGTTTTGGGACACAGAAAGCAAGCAGGTGTCCTCCTGCAACAAAACCACATGCCTGTAAACAGGGACGCTTGTGAAAAGCAAAAGCAAGTCTGACTGTATCAGAACAACTTTATCAGACAAGAGGAGTATCTGGAAAGAACTGCATCTTGAGGTGACTTTGACACACTGTGCTCCTTTTTTATAATGCTTCTCTAAATAGAGAGGAACAAAAGTAGGGGAAAAACTAGTAATTCTTAAAAAAAATAATGTGATTTTATTTGAAAGTTTGCTTACTGTTGATTTCAAGCTCATTATTAGATTTCACTTCTACCCTCTCAGGGCAAAATAATGCCCACATCATCTGAGATGAAACAAAAACCCATCAAAACTGCAAACTAAAATGTCTGTAAGAACAGTAACAATTACCAATATTTCACTATAACTACTTGAAATCATTGACAGCTACCAACACATTTTTGATTATAACTGTCTTTTTTTTTTTTTTTTAAACCTCACATTAATACTGCTTGATTATACGCTAGAAGCTACATAGAAGAGGTGCATAAAACACAAGGACTTTTTTCTTTTTAATAGTAGAAGCAAAACCCATCACATTTTGATACTACTCCCTATTGCATTGATGTAAGGTTAAAACCCAGTGGCACAGAAATCTTCAGAGCCCTTACATCAGCTGACCCATGAAACTTGTTTTAGGATTCTCAGAAAAAAAGAAAAAAAAAATATTTTAGAGATGCACAGCATTAGAAAACTTTACTACAAGCCTACCAGTTTTCCTAGCAAAGTTTTTTTTGTGGTTGTTTTTGTTTTGGCTGAGTTGGGCAAGTCACTCCTTAATGAATCAAAAACTACTTTGGCATGAAACAGAGACATCTATTGAACACCAGATTTGACCTAACATTTACATAGAACTTCTAATGGTTAACAAAGAGAATAAAAAAGTGTATAAAACAGAGCAGTAGAATACACGTGGTATCAGAAAATGCAAGTTTAACAGTTAAACAACTGCACAAGTTTTCTTGCAGACCACCTCAGGCTTTAGAGATGCACGGCTGGTCCCTTGCTTTCTCACTGCTTCAGCACAAACCACTTCCAAGCAATACCCTTTACTACTCTTCCTCAAAGACTCTCCGCTCCAGTCCTTCTGACATCTGCAGATCTGGCCTCCAGCCCAAAGCAGCACAGCAGAGGCTCACTGGTCCCAGATGTCAGCATCTTGCCATTTATTCTCAGAGGTGGCGAGCAGATCAGTTGCCCACCTGCTTCTGCTCCCCAGGCCAGCCTCGCCCAGCTCCAGTGGCAGCTGGGTCCCGAGGATGCAGGTCCTTAGGTCCTTCAGCCTCCTTGTACGTGGCTGGCTATTGAGCCACAAGTTCCAAGACAGGGTATTGAAAAGGTTAATATGGTGCTTTCCCCACAGTTCAGAAACAAAGGTATTTTTAGTATTAGCACTTCTCATTTCACCCAGCTCTTAATCTGATTCAGCATCCAGAAAAGCAAGAGTTCCAGGGGAAATAATAGAAGCTTGTAACTCAAAAAGGCACAGGGTTTTCACACGCAGAAAATCATCATGCAATGCAAAACTTAATTCATAAACTTTTTTTTTTTCCCAGAGTCACTGTATATACATTCAGAAATGAAACATGCTTTCTAGTTCAATCATTTATGAGGATGCTTTAATGAAGAGCTGCACATCCCAATGCGCCATGCAATAAGGATATATGCAGTCGGTTTCACTGATGCTAATTTCTTCTTTCCTTTTGGAACAGCGTCAGATAGCAATTAGGTCTGTTTCTCTGAGAGGAGATGCTTCTCAAAGTGTATACCTGAAGGGCTGTCTTTGACTTTCAGTGCAACCTGGCAGAAGCGTTAACACAGGAAATAACTAGCCATTAAGATACAAGTTATTTTACCTGTACTCTTTCTTGCCTACAGCACTAAACTGCTTACGTAGTATAAAACCATGATGGTGCTGAAAATAGCTTTCCTATTTGTGCATATCGATCTCAAAGAGAGAAGCGTGACTTAAAAACAAATTTAATAGGAAAACAACAACAGTAAAACATGTAAATTGGACTGTTGAGTCCAGAACAACCTAGGGAAGAGTACTGCATTTTTGCATGATATTAGTGTGCAGGCTGTTTGGTATTATACTAACGTCACTGTGAGATGAAAGGTAGTCAACATCCCAGCGTTAGCACTTGAAGCCATGAATTTTCAACTACATAAAAAAAAAAAAAAGTAAAAATACTAACTAATGTCAGGCTGGTATTTGCTACATGGCCTCTCTATCAACAAGAGCTAAAAACACTTACAGCATTTCAAAGTTTATTGATGCTGACAATAGGCTACCTCGAAACAATGTTCATTAAACAGACGGCAGATGCTCAATAGAGTGAAGGGCTCCCACAATAAGGTGATGTTAACAGGGGAAGCTAAGGCAGGCTCCATCTATCGTATTCATTCATATCATCTATCATATAGGATCTATCAGATCCTATGTGATCTGTAGCTGAAGAACATGATCAGATGCTCAAATGACTGCCAGTCCTTCTCCTGCTTTCTTCTCCCCCTTTTTTGCTAGTGCAGCACCTTCTTGGAAGTCAATCAGAATCCAGGAAACATTTCAGAGGAAACATGGAGCAGCCTTTCTCCTCTTCTATTGTTTTTCCATCCCGCCTCCTTTCTTTCCAGATAAGACATACTAAAAGTCACTCAAATAAATATAGTGGGCAGCTTACTTTGAAGTATGTTTTGTACTGTCATAAACAAAGGAGTGCTTGCTACCTTTGGGGGTTCCAAGGCATTTCAAATGTGATATTGCTTTCAATTCCATCTGACCAAAGTCAAAAATATTTTAGAGGACTATCAGTTTCTACAGTGGGCGCCCCCTGCCCCGCCTCCCCCCACCCCCCTCCATTTTAATATGCTTTTTTCCAACTACTAAATGACAATTTAACAGATGTTTACCTATTCTTTATTCTCTCTTTTGGTTCTCTCCCATTCTTGTGCCAAGGAATATTACTTTCAGAGCACGGGTAGCATCATGCAAACATTACTGATTTGTTTGTTTGTGCTGCTGCAGTATCATATAGCATCCCTAGCTCCAGAGACCATTGTGAGATTGCTCCTGAAGGATTCCCCTGGGGCTGGCCACAGCAGACTCACTCAGGCAGTTCCTAGGATGATGCATTACATGCAGTTCTTAGGATCCAGTCCCCTACTTTAAACAAGGCTAACTTTCATGCTTTTTTTTTTTTTCTCTTTACTCAGCACATAACAAGATGACATTGAGAGTATGGAATGGGTGCCTAGCAAGGGCTGACGGACTCAACAGATGAATTATTATTTTTATAGTGGCAAACTTTACTGAAACTTGATGCATTTTTAACTCCATCAAAAGATTAGCTTAACGCTCATGCCTCATTTTTGAGCAAGCCAGCAGCTTCCAGCTCTCGCAGAAGCACTAACTGCCCCTCAGTGGGCACAGAATATGTGGTTTGGGAGTCCTAAAAATCTAGACCCCCACAGATTTGAAACATCTCAAAAGCACCTTAGGGCAGCAAGAATTTAGCACCCCCAAGCCTCCCTTTTCCTCAGGCAGCTCAAGGGATGTCATTTCCCACAAATGTAGTTTGTTGATGAGCACATGCTGGGCACTCTAGGAATTGCATGGCTGCTCCTCTGCTGATGGGCTCTGACCCAGAAAGAAGAAGTGTCTGATAAGATAAACCTTATCTGTACTGAGTTAAATACCAAGACAGCCACAGTGAGCTTGTACAGCTTGCCGCAAAAACATGATCTGGTTTTGCATGTTTTATGTTTTTAAAGGATTTCCACAGTAAGCAAACACTTCTGATGGACATTTTTTCAACAGCATTATTGGGAAATGTCAGGCCAGACATCCTAATCACATTTGCAAGCTTTTTACATACTGGTTTGTTTTACAAAAAAAGCTGACAAGAATTGTTTGCTACCTGATTATTACTTGTTCATTTGCGTGTTACTTGGCTTAGTTTTAAATTCTTTATTAAAATCTCTTCTATGCAAAAACATTGTCCTTTGAAATAATTATAACCTGAAATAAGGTTTAAAACCATCTTTCTGCTCATATCTTGATTTCCCAGCTGTATAAGCAGGCTTTACTTGCATAGGAATAGTCATATTGGAATATTGGGCTATAAATAATAATAATAAAAATCATGAAAACAGTAGAGAGTAGGTGGAAAAATTTACTGTACTTACTGTTAACTTTCTATTAACTTTTTTTTTTTTTAAACAACAGTACAATATCTTGAAGCAAAATACGTCCTTTGAGAGAAACTGCTAAGCAACATTTCCAGTTAAAATGTACTCTATCTTTTAAATATAAATACTGTCACAGGATATTAACATACCAGCCCTAACCTCTGATAACATAACACTGCTGGCTATTAAGGGTAGGAGCTGGGGGTGGCTAAAGAGATTCTTGCAAAATTAAGCAAGCTGCTTGCACTTAAGCTGATGCTCTATGTATGCAATTTTAAACCAAACCTACTTCCCGTACCTCCCTGTTCACCTATGGGCCTCTCCCAGGTCCACCAAACAGTCCCTTTTTTTTTTTTCCAGAAACATTATTTTCTTCTACCTCTCTTTAACTGGGTAGTTTTCCATAGCCCCTTAATTTTCATTTGAACTTCTATGGATATCATGCATTTACTAGACAAATTCTTGAGTTTAAAAAAAAAAAAAAAAAAAAAAAAAAGAATTGAATATTTATATTCTAAAGGTTCTGGATCATTGTCCTGGTTCCAGCTGGGACAGTCTTCCTAGCAGCAGCTATGGTGCTGTGTTTTGGATTCAGAATGAGTAACACTGATAATGCATCCACGTTTCAGCTGCTGCAGAGCAGAGCTCGCACTGAGCCAAGGCTGTTTGAGCTGCTGGTGCTGCCCTGCCCATGAGGAGGCTGGGGATACACGTGGAGCTGGGAGGGGACAGAGCCAGGACAGCTGACCCTAGCTGGCCAGAAGGATGTCCCAAGCCACATGGCACTGTGCTGAATGGTAAACCGGACAGTGAAGGCAGAGGGATTAGCTAGGAGGTATCATTGCTTGGGGTCTGGCTGGGCAGCAAGCAATTGCATTGTGCATCAACTGTTTTGTATGTTCTATCATCATTTTCCATTCCTTTTCTGTCCTATTAAACAGTCTTTAACTCAATCCATGAATTTTTACCTTTTCTCCAATTATCTCCCTCATCCCACTATGTGAGCAAGCAGCTGCATGGTGCTTAGCCACCTGCCAGGTTAAGCCACAACAATTATTGGACAGGATTTTCTGGGAAAAAAAAAAAAAAACTCTAGTTTTTTTTCTTTTTCCTTTTTTTAAAAAACAAGGAAACAAACAAACAACAAAAACTATATGGCAAGAATATATTGCTTTATAAACCATTACTATTGAAAAAGTAGAACTTGAGATCAATGTACTAATGCTTTGACAGTCATTTAAGGATTAACCATTTTAGTGTAGTGTAGTATGGGTATAAAACTTACACAAGCATGAAATAACAACTTTGTTCTTAGTTTAATGGTTATGCCTCCTTTGTTAACTCAAGAATTTTCAGAGAAGCTAGCAAGCACTTAAATGAAGGTTTGGAAGAATTAGGATATTCCAAAACTCTCCTTTATGACCTTATTTTGCCTTATGAAACTCCGATATTGTATTTTGGTTCTGATTACTTTTGAATGCCTGTTTAAGCCGCTCATCAAAATAAAATGGACCCTCTTCAAAGTCCCAAAGCCTGTCTTCCAGCAGTAGCCGTTAGCAACCTAATGAGATTAGTTTTTTTGTGGATCATGTTTTAGACTTTAGATGTTGATTATAGATATAGTGAGCAAGATTTATTTTGCAAGACTGTTGGTGAACATTTTTGCCACGTTTGACTCTTCCCTCACAGAGCTTCCACACTGCATGCTCTTAAGTAGGCCTGTCATGTTGAACATCTTTGTGTTTTAGAGAATGAAACACTAAGCTAAAGTAAGCTTGTGCTGAAAAAGCCAACAGAGTTCCACCAAGACAGTTTTACATGATGCAGTCAACATTTTAGGTTATTTGCTTTTTCTTCAGCTAATGTGTTTTGACACTATATTACTACAATAGAATCAGTCAACCACATATATTTTAAGCTATTCAGGTTCCAAATCCTTCTGTTACTTTAAATCAGACTTCTTTAAACACAGCAATAGACAATTCTTATTAGAATGAATTAATACGGATCTGCTTTCAAAGCACAGTGACCTCCGTGAATTGGGTAAATAGAACAGAAAGGTAAAACACAGGAGAGATTTGCAATGGGGCTGTGACTTCTTCCAAATGATTTGAACCAGCTGCAAGGCCTAGTCTGATCCAGTCCAGATGACTGAAGTCCCAAGGGTGTTGAGTTTACTAGATTATGGAGCACACTTAGCATGATCCTGACCACTCTTCTGTGACTCACAACACTCTGAGATACCCCAAGTTCAGGATGATAGCTGTAAAATACTCTCAGCTGTCATGCTTTATGATATCCAAGAAAGAATGGCAACAACTCCCACCTATCTTTGTTATGGGTTATGTTTGAGTTTTAGAGATAAAGCCTTTCTAGTCAGTTTTTAGAACCATGAACTTATAGAATTGTAATTTAGGTTGAAAGGGATGCCCAGGGGCCATCTATTCTGACATCCTGCTTGAAAGCAGGTCTAATTAGATCAAGTTGCTCAGCGCTTTGTCTAGTCAAGTCTTGAGCACCTCCAAGGGCAGATATTCCACATCCTCTCCAGGAATCTATATATCATGAAAATATATTTTCCTAGTACCTGATCAGTTTTCCAGATTCCAACTGGTATTTTCATTATTTTCTGTCTATCACCATACAGCTCCAAGAAGATTCTAGCTCCATCTCCTCAGTATCCTCTGATCAGGAAGGTGAAGAGAGGAACAACTGTCTCTTCTCCAAACTGGACAGATTGAGCTCTCTCAGCTTCTTACACATCAGATTTTTCCAGCCTTCTGACTGAGCCAGCAGCATTCCGGTGGCCTAACTGTAGCATGCCAATATCCTCCTTGTACTGGGGAGCCCCAGACTGGATACAGTGCTCCAGATGTTTTACAAGCACTGAACAGAAAAGGATGGGAAGAGTACAAACTTCACGCGTAATAGTACAGGCTGGGATGTGGTTGCACAAAAGAAAAATTAGGTACTATGTTTAGGATCCTAAGGTTTTACTACGTAACACACAAATTGTTGCTAAACCTTCAAAAATTCATTCTTTAAAAATTACAACCTGTAGTTATACTTTATAAACAATTATTATTACATATATATATATATATATATATATAGGATATAGATAAAATCCAACAAAAGACTAAGCAGCATTTTCTCTTGGACATTGTCTTCAATAACACATTCAGCCAGTTATTCTCTGAAATTCTGCCATTGGGATAGACATGTCCAGGAAACTTAAGATGACATTGCCTCAAAAACAAGGAAGAGAACATTTTCTCAGCATTTATCTCTCTATCCAGCATTTAACAGATGCCATTAGAAGTTTTGAGAGAACCAGAATCAAGGACTGGAACAAGATGCTGTGTTCTTTATTTTCTCATGTCCCTGTTAAATTTCCTGCCTGTGTTAACGTTGGTAGCAGCTTTCATGTTCTTACTGACATCACTGCTTCAAAGTGGTTTGAAAAATGATTATAGTTTTCATAATAGTTACCCAACCTAATGGGAATTCTGACACACCTCAGAGGATGCTTTGCTGCCTTAAGACAGAAGCTGCTTATAATGCTGTTTCATTAATGACAATTAGTATTAGCTAACTACAACATTTTCTGTTTCTTTTCCAAACTGACATTTTGGAGACACATGGGCCCAGAGTCTTCACCGCTTCCAGGACTGAAAGCAGTCTGTATACAAGACAAAAAGAAGTTTACAGAAGATATGGATTACTAAATTATCCTAGCCAGCTGGCATAATATCCTGGAAGGATGTTTTGCTGGCTTCTGACAGTCCAGTGGTAGTCATCTCTGAACTCTAAAGACATACACGACGCTTTGCGTGAGTCAGCCTCAAATGCAAAGATTTCCTAAATCTTTTTGCACACGCAGCACAGGAAGAAAAGTTTCAGAAGGTGTGGATAGAAGCTGACACTATAGAATAGGAAAATCAAAGCAGCGTTTTTTTTTTTGTTTGTTTTGTTTTGTTTTTTGTTTTATTTGTTTGTTTTTCCCTAACAAGACACCATTACATGCTTCTATTTGTGTTTGTTCAGATACAATATAGGTATTTATATCCAGGGTGGTGGTGATAAAATTACAAAGGCAGCACATATTACAAGAAATGTTTCCACAGCTATTTCAGAGTTCTTTTAGAAGATGAATTATTAACATTACCACATTCTGAAGGGAGGGGAGGGGAGATCATGAATTAACTGCCAACAACCTGGAAACGCTGTGCGTATTTGAAAGCAAGAGTCTTAAAATGGTGGCAATCAAGCAACACTACCCTCAGGTTTGCAACTGTTAAGCATTATGCATTACCCTCTCAAGGAGGAGGAACACCCATTTTTACTTCTGTCTAATCCAAATAGTTCAAATTTTAAATGAAAAGTATTGTCATGAGTTATTTACAAACAGGTCGTTCAAAATTTCCTTGCCAGAATTATTCAGCAAATATTATGTAAATAATTTGGAAAAACATTTGGCTCAGAGCTACCACATTTTGTACATGGATATCATTTTATGCAAATTATCTCATAAACACATCAGAATGTTTCCAAAGATGACATATCTATGGACAAACTGTTCTAACTTTACCAGCTGTGGCAGATGGCAGGACACAGAATGTCTGGAGCCTGCTGGCTAGGCAGTTTCATCTAGAAAGGACAGCTTTAGAAGGCATTGCACAAAGGATGGTGATGACCCTGTAACCATTATTTTTACACACACCCTCATCCCCCCATCCTTTTCTGGTTATTGCTTGTTCCACATCCAAATCCAGCAGATTCAGGTCTCAAACTTGCTGCTGGAAAGAGAACATCTGAGTTTAACCTGACAGCCCAGCTGAGACTGAACATAAATAAGCTAGTACAGAGGTATATCTGTCTTTGTCAGCTACCCTCTGACAAAGACCAAGAGCACCTTAAAAAAAAAAAAAAAAAAAAAAAAAAAAAAAAAAAAAAAAAAAGTACAAGAAACAAGGTATATCTTGTCATACCAGCTCCTAGAAATCAGCTGTTTGGAAACTTCTTGAACCTCTTGTACCACAGGCTACTAGACACTCTGGCCATTTATTTTTTTGTCCATAAGTATAGCTACTCAGAAAGGAATTTGATAATCTTGCTTTCCATTGCATTCTGCAACAGTAAATCCCATAATTTAATTAACTATTTTAATGAAATCAAAACAAAAAGTAATCCTCAAAAGCTCCAAACCTTTGTTGTGTTCTTCAGGAACTCTGTATCAAAGCCCATCCTCTTGTACTGGAAGAGGCTTCCTAATCTTCCTAATTCCTAATCTAAACAGTGTGACCAGCAGGGCTAGGGAGGTGATCGTCCCCCTGTACTCGGCTCTGGTGAGGCCGCACCTCGAGTACTGTGTTCAGTTTTGGGCCCCTCGCTACAAGAAGGACATGGAGGTGCTTGAGCGGGTGCAGAGAAGGGCGATGAAGCTGGTGAGGGGCCTGGAGAACAAGTCCTACGAGGAGCGGCTGAGGGAGCTGGGCTTGTTCAGCCTGGAGAAGAGAAGGCTCAGGGGCGACCTTATCGCTCTCTACAGGTACCTTAAAGGAGGCTGTAGTGAGGTAGGGGTTGGTCTGTTCTCCCACGTGCCTGGCCTGGTGATAGCACAAGGGGGAATGCTTAGATGTAGAGCTTAGTGATAGGGTTTAGTGGAAGACTGGTTAGTGTTAGGTCAGAGGTTGGAGTAGATGATCTTGGAGGTCTCTTCCAACCCAGATGATTCTGTGTATCACTCATGAGTTTAGATGTCTAACATGTCCATTCTCTCCCCTTTGTGATTCTATTTGCAATCTTAATAGCTCTCATTTGCTTATCTTTCTTTACATAAGACTACTCCATACCTCTGACCACCTCTGTAATTCCTTTCAGGGACTGCTCAAACTGTTTAATACATAAATGTACTAGATATTCGTAGTGGTTCAATACTGTGTCCTCTCTTCCTTTCCTAGTAAGTCCAAATAACATGCCCAATCTTAGGTCCCTCACTGTGCACTAAACTGGTATTCCTAGGGATCCCAGCCTTGATTTGAGATGTAACCACTACGTTAGAGAACACAATCCAAGTATTGTCAAAATTTCTCTCCCCCAAACAAGCATAATACTTCATCAATATCTACAAATTCATTTAATAACACGCTAAGTACAGCTTCCATGACATAGGAGCTACTGTGATTTGGTTTCAACTGCCTGTAGTGACTTATTTATTTTACCATTTTATTTTGATTAAACAAAAAAAAAAAAAAAAGAAAAATGACCTGAACAACTTTGCTGTTAAGTGAAACTTCCTTACTGAGTGTTACATGTTCCTACCACTTTTTCCACAGAGCATATTACATGTGATATTTTACTTTTAGAAAACCAAGGTGATAGCGAGATACATTTTAGAAATGATGGTGGAGTTTTCAGTTTTGTGCAGCTATTTTTTATGTGCTTTCTTAACATCAAAGGAAAGACAAAAAAAATAGATAAATATATATGTATTTCTTGAAGAAAATCAAACTTCTGCAATGCTTATACGTATTTATAAAATAGTTGCATTCACCATTTAAGACTCAAGTTTAGCTAATCATTTAGAAATGATGAATTGGTGATACATTGAGGAAATGTATCACCAAAAAAAAAGATGAAATGGTGATACATTGATGTCTATATATACACTCAAATAGCTTCAAAAGTTCTTGTAATTTATACAGTCTACACAGAATTTGTGTACTCATTAAAACATTTAAAAAGAATGAATTTCTGAAATTTATAAGTTGCTTCCATATACTAAAAAGCTTTCTAGTGTCAGGTGCTAACACCAGGAAAAGCAATGCAGACAAACAGAAAAAAAAAACCAACTACAAATAGATGTTCCACATTAACGCTGCACATCTATATAGTCCAACCTTAATGTAGGTTTGCACAGAAAGTGAGCGGCATGGGAGGTATTAGGACTAGTCAAACCAGCTATCAGAACTCAAAATATCAGTTTCCAAACAAACTTGCTTGCAGAAGGCTTTGCCTAGCCTACAGAGACCCAAGTTTAGGTCTTAGCCCCTTTTCCCATGCAGGTGTGAGGGGAGAGCAATCTCTGCCAATGCTGCTCTGGGAGCTGATGATCCCTGTTGAGCAGTAATCTTCTATGCTTAACTCCCACAGCTCAGCAGAAATCTCTCCCTTTCCTAGAGGGTCTTAGCCAAGAAACAGAATTTGCACTACTTAGTCCTTAGTTAGAGCCCCTAGTTCAAATACTAGTAGCAACATTGCTTTGGTATGATAATTCTGACTTGCATTGATCTTATTATTAGACTAGAAGGTGGCAAAAATGAGCAGGGATCACTCATCACCATTCAATGCTTATGATGAGCAATTTGAGAGGATAATGCATTGACTGTTGCCATGCAGGACTTGCTTCACTGAGCACATGTGTGGACAGAGGGGACTTCACAGCCAGGTTTGCTGAAGGGGTGGGGAAGAATAGGAGAAAACATGGCTAAGCACAAGGATAACATTTGCAACATTTTGGAAGTTGCCCCTTTTATCTCTCACAGCAAAGACACTCACAACACAGGAGCTGCTCCAGAGGACAAGGAGGAAAGGAAAGTTTGTCCTGGAGGAACAGCCTCCTCTCAGATGCTTCAGAGGGTAAAAGCATTTCATATGGCAATGAAGTCAAAAGGCTCCATCCAGCCCTTAATAAATTACTTTATATAGAGGTAGAATGCTTATAGCAGGGCCCAAAAGTTCTCTTTTTAAAGATTTTAATCTCAATTTCTTAGTCACCTGCATTTAAATTACCTATTCTCTTAAAATACAAAACACTGGTGTCCAGCACAGCACCACTCTACTCTGAAATAACTGATGACATAGTTCCAAAAACCTGACACAGTTAGAAGCTAATACAGGAGCAGTTCTTCTCACTCTATGATTCCATATTTGCAGCACTGATTGCAAAGGATGGAACTGATAGCAACACAGAGAAACCGTAAAATTCAGTTAGTTAAACTCTAACATACAAATATTTATCTCCCAGTACAGTTTTGCAACTTGCATCCCACACAGCTGTTGCCAACAGCTCCAAGGGGAATTAGGTATAGAAAAATTTTTGCAAGGACTTCCTGTACTTTGAAACCAACAACTACCATACACTATTTCTTAAATTTCACTCTCCAAATGTCTGAGAGCAGCCACTTCTGTTTGGCTCAGAAATTGCCTTTAAAAAAAAAAAAAAAAAACGGCTAATTTTCTTCTGATGGATAGCAACACTTTAATTTGATGACTCTCAGTTCTTACTGCCAATTTACAGCATACAGCATCCACCATGTGCATAGGAAGGCTCCATTTTGATATACTGTATACTTTACAGTAATAAATGTCCTTTTTTAACTCATCCAAAAAAATAATTATAGGAAATTATGAAAGACTTGAGATCTTTTCCTTGGCTCTTCTGTAAAGCTTCTAAATGTGATTATTTTTCATACGTGTTTATTAGATATAGCTAATACGTATAAGTGAGCTACTGGATGTCTTCCATCGTATTCAGGATTACACTGCTTAGATTTGGTCTAAATAAGATACAAACACTTCTTATCTAATGATTTCTGACTAGCAGTGATAAATTACAGGAAGTCACAAGCTTGTTTACAACAGGAGATTACGGTTACATGGCTCAAGTAATAGCAATTGTTATAGTGTTTATTGCCATGTGGCAAGGCAAAAGAAGAAGCTGGGTGTTGTTAACAGACTGGGTATTTCCTAACATGCTCTTGAACATGTCTACTGTATCTCCTCTGAGCAAAAATCCTTGTACAAGAAGGAATCAGAACTTCCATCGCTTCTTACATTGCAACTTAATCTAGCACTTCTGTTATTGCCCAGAAAATCAATTGTAGCAGACAGCCTCGATATCCTAACACTATAAACATACCATCTTTTCTTTTCTCTCTAAACCAGCAAACAAGATCAGTCTAATGTTCCTAAGAAATTGCAAAATGTCAGCATTCTCCTTCAGCCTTAGCACACTGCACTGACTATTCTTGACAAATTATCTCTGCTTCATTTTCTGTAAAACCAGGACAGCTCAATAGGATATGTAACAGTTGGTAACTTATCTTCTTCTGGCACTATAGCAGCAACAGCAAATAAACTGCAAAAATTATGAAATTAATTGCTTTCTTTGAAAATACATCCCAACGGTGTTCTGCTTTCCCAGTGACCTGACTATATAATTAACATAGACTCATTGTTTTAAAATGTTTCAAAGATGGCAAAATATGACAGTACAACACTTCATAACACAAGCTAATAAACAGATGATGGCCAAAATGGCAAACATCTTTTTCAGAAACTACTAGAAGTTCATACGTATCACTTTGGACCAGATTAAAAATGCTTGCATATCCAGGAGCCCTTTAATCCACGAATAGTTTATCGCGGTCACTGAGCCTTAAACAGTTAAAAAAAAAAAAAAAAGTCTATAGAATAAAGGCTTTCCAGGTCAGCCTTTCCTACACATACGTCTATTACACAGAAAACACAGGAAATTCTATATCAAAATTTCATTTTGATTAACTTCAACTGCATTCACCTCAAGAATTTTGGAAAGTAAGCTCACTTGTAGTCTGCTGGAAAAGCTTGCTTTGAGAAGTTTTGAGAGCATTCGTAAATAGTGTTAGGCTAACCTAACATCAGAACCATTCCAATGAAAAAAGAAAAAAGTCACATAGAAAACACCATCTTGCTGCTAAAGTAGTTTCATATAACCATAATTCTTGTAAACAATTCACCGTATTTTACAGTAAATAGTTCAAGAGTTCCAAAATGATTCCCCCCACTTCCAAACTCATAAGAAAAATAAGCATTGTTATTGAAAGAAAACATTTTCTTTTGCTTTCCAGTTTCTCTTCCCAGTTTTCTTTGGGTGGGACAACAATACATTAGTAACTAAATGCAGCTTAGCTTAAAATAACTATGTATACCAGAGAAAAACACATTCTTTGAACTACATCTAGCTGTAAAGATCCTTCACAAACTAAAGATTTAATTTGAGCAATAAAAGACTAACTTCAAATAATTACAGACACCTTAAGAACAAGAAACATAATGATAGCTGGGCTGCAAGATTTATCTTCAGTTGAAATTCAAACCATTTCAATGCTCTTCTGTTATGTAAATTTTTTTTCAGCTCCATTATTAATTCTGCTTTCTTTCTGCTAATAAAACTCATACCAGTGCTGTAGACAGAAACGAGATGTAGGTAAAAATCTTATGTGTGTGCCTGCAAATTAGCATCTTGTCTGGGAGCGAAGGAACATCAGATCACCTAGAGCCAGAAAGGCTTTGATTTGCAACCTCAACTGCCTCTAGAACACCCATTGAGTTTTGATGATTATTCCTAATAGAACTGAACAACTGACAGTAGTAGTCAGCAAAATTAAATTAGTCTTTACCAAACCACTTTTATATTAGTTATTCTAGGGAGAGCTCATTAGATCAATCCTGAACCACTAAAATGCTTTAGTTGTAACTAGGGAAGAGTTCACAATTGATTTCCTTGGAAGCAGAATTAAATTACATGGAGTTATACAACTGATTCAGAAAGGGCAGCAACAAGTCAATGCTGTGTGCTTTTTAAAGAAAAAAAAACATCTTGCTTCCACTTCCTATAACCGCCTTCTCCAATTACCATACAGAGGGGGAAAAAAAAAGAAAAAGCTTTCGGTCCTCTGAACTTCATTTTTGGATATACCTGAAAAGACTCTACCATGTGCCCTGTGAACTCTGCACATAAGACTTAATTTGTGGCAGCTCCAGCTTTATTCGGAGCACTGCACACTATTCACCTCTACTTACTCTTATTACTGCATGGTCTTCATAAGCTTCCCCAGCCTTTTTATTCAGCCACACAACCAGCTGTCTTTGCCAGCATCTCTGTAACACCTCTTCAGAGATGAGCACCTCAATAGCATTTTACAAATACCAACAGTTTTCTGAGAGCTAGAACGTGTAATCCAAACAGTCCCTGCTACAAACCACCTCTGCCAGGTTTCAGCATTATTGCCACTAAGACTACACATCCTAAGTAAGTATTTAACTATTACTCTTCTGGGAAGAAAACAAACATCAAGATTTGTCATGTCTGGAGGTAATACAGACATATTTGCCCATAGGGTCACTCAATCAAATTCAAAGGCTAGTTTATAAGACAGGCAAGAACCCACAGAGGTTTGTCACTGACATCAACCACAAAGATACACAGACCCTTAATGCTGCATTAGTTACAAGGACACAAAAGTAAGCTTTTCTAGACAACTAAGGCACTTGCTCCTAACCTTTCCATTTACTCTTTTTTTTTTTTTTTTTTTTTTAAATAAAATTAAGGTTCTCAAATTTTGTTAGTTTCTAGCCAAAGACATGACAGTATCTTTACTTGCAGGAATTCAGGTGTCTTTTGGAAAGCAACTTTTACTTTCAAATACATGTCCCATTGTTGTGATTCTCTATATATTTTTCCCCAAGATTGCTGTAGCATATTTTTTTCTTTTGTTATTGGTGTGAACATTTCCCCCAGATTTCTTATATTAATTAAATACAGATCAGCTTTTGGAAGAAGAAAATACTAGCACATAGCTTGTTTCATAACTTATTATTAACATCTAAGGTCTAATGACAGCCTAACCTATCAATTTTCAGAGTTTACCCACACGTAACAGGGCTTTGTATTGCTACATTAACAACTTTAGCTGATGAAAGATCCCTATCAAAGCTAATCAGATATGCATGCTAAGATTAGTTATCCAGAAATGAAATAATTCTGATTAGATAATGCTGTTCATTATTTCAGTTTTGTACATCTGACATACTAATATTTGTCTTTAATTCACCAAATCCACATTTTTTGAGCTGAGATTTACACAGTGAGGTATTTGAGATTTGCTTTGTACCTCAGGAGTCACATCAACACTATATTTAATAGAACAATTCTATGAAATGGTGAACTGTGTTTTGCATTTTTGACATACTGCAACCCAACTGCATTACAGTATAGCATTAAGTTTGCAACATATACAAACGTTAAGCTGTGTTAGCCCTGGAACAGAGATTAACTACTTTTCCCATTAAAGTACTTTGCTTCAGTGAGTGTTACAAGATTCCAATAAAGTCAGAAAAACTTCAGATGAACAGGAATTACAATATGGACATTGAAAAATGTTTGTAGATACCTTCTGCAGTCATTGATAATGCAGGATCTTTTTATCTTCTCAAGAATATTCTGTCATACTAAAACTTTAGCCTGTTAAAATTACTTTAACACATTTAGTGTCTCCAGACTCCCTTATACCCTCATGGTTTGGGGTTTTTGGTTGGTTGGGTTGTGTGTGTGTTTTTGTTGAAGAAATAAATTAAGTGAAACACCAATACAAGCACTGCTGCCTTACACATAGCCTCCTCTGTGTTTGTTTGCAGCAGCTTTGTTTTAATATAAGATTTCTGAGATTCCCAAACAAATACACAAGTAGGACAGAACATGGTAAAACAAAGAGCACTGTAAACAGGTATGTTTTAATAACAGACTCTCCCATAAAACTCTTGGTGACATGAGGCTAAAGGACCAGAAATAAGGAAATGTATCAGACTTACTTTTTTCTGCAGTTAGTGCTACACAATTTGCTATGCCTCATTATGTCACCAGTCAAAAAAAAAAAAAAAACAAAACAAAACAGTAGCAATGTTTCCATGTCAGTGATAAAAGACCATCACTTTGCAGGATTTAGTCATCACACACATTCCTGTCACTGTCAAAGTTATTAATGATTAACCACAGAAAAAAAAATAGTGAAGAACATTAAATGCTAATGGGAACCAGTGTCCATTTCTCCATGGATAACTTAAGTACCTAGAAATCCCTTAGCAAACCTTGCATCAGCACTAAGTAGTTTACTTCATATTCATGTTTCAGTTTGCATTAAGTTTCTCTGCAGGAATACCTGCCCAGCACTCAAAGCTAGGCTCCGGACATTGTTTGTCAGGACATAGGAACATGAAAGTAACCAAAATCAGGTCCTTAGCTGGAAAGTAAGTCACAGAAACAAAATGTACGTGAACTATTTCAGTGTCATTACAACATCTTGCCCTCTAACATGGCTAGCTACACAACTGGCTCGAACACTCCACTGTCAGGTCTGCCGACGGTTTTCAAACTGTTTCTAGCTCTGCAGCAACCTGCTCAAAGCAGAGCCCAACCACGTGAAACCTAAATTCTGAAAGCATCTTTCCATGGTTACAGTCGCAAGATCTGGGATGACAAACTGCAGCTTGTTGGCAACAAAGTCAGCTGGAAGCAGTCTGCTGCGGCTCCATACACCAGATCTTCGAGAACACAGGGAGAACCAGCAGACGCAACAAAGTGGAAAAGAAACACACATTTTCACCAGCACTGTAATTCTTCCTACTTTTTTTTTTTTTTTTATTAGCTCAGAAATTTAAAAGAGTACAGCAGCCTAGGAGACTGTTTTTTCCACAGGAGAAGGATTGGTTTTAATTAACAACTTTGTAATTAGTACATACAGTTAATAGCACTAGAGAAATGATTTGCCAGTTGGGCAGCCTCAGCCCACAGTAAAATGTGATGTTTGAAGTAAAGACAGTTCTATAGGCACACGGGACAGTACAAACACAGCCACTGTTCTCAAGTGGTATAACCACACTCCTGGCAACAAGATTTGCCATTTCTTCAGAAAGTGTTTACCAATGTTTGGAAGGAAAAAAAAAAAAAAAAAAGAAAAAAAAAAAAAGAATACTTGCATGTTAAGTGCTAGTTTGTTCAGCCAGAGGATGTTTAGCCTTAACATACAATTCCTCTGATCATCTTAGATTGATACTAGATTTTTTGGTTACCTGGAATCTTCACAAGTCAAAAACCACACCAATACACTGCTCTGTTCAGTCTTGAAAAATGATTTGTTTTGGTCCTCATCAAAGTCTGCTACTGAAGTAAACTTTGTGGTTTTCTGCTATAAACAAAGGATGGCTGTACTGGGTCTGGCTGGAATGTTAACTTTCCCGGCAGCAGCCCATTCAGTGCCGTACTCTGTACTTGTAGCTGGAACAGCAGTGTTATCACACCAGTGTTGTGTCTACTGCTGAGCAGCAGTGGCACAGCATTGGGCCTTTCTCTAACCCTCCTAGGGGGTGGGCAAAAAGTGAGGAGAGAAACATCACTAGGGCAGCTGACCTAAACCAATCAAAGGGATATTCCATACCATGTGGTGTCACACTCAGCAATAAAAGGTGGAAACAGGAAGAAGAGGGGAGGGGTGGGCTCTCATTGAAAAAACATTGGTCCTCCTCTCGAACACTGGCTACGTGTGTTGAGGCCCTGCTTCAAGGATGTGGTCAATCATCGCTCATTTGTGGGAAGTAGAGAGTAATTTCTTTCCTCTGCACTTCCATATAGCCTTCATTTATTTTGTTTGTTTTCCTCCCTTTTTTTTTTTTTTTATTTTTCCCTTTCCTCCTCCCTTTCCCTTTTTATTTCCCTTTAGTTAAATTGTTTGATTTAAAGATCAAAGCCGAATTTCCTTAAGTGGTATATTCTTTATTGCAGCGCTGGATGCACGGGGGATCCTTCCGCCTATCGTGCATGTTTGAAGTGACAAACTATCTCGTATTTATACAGCGAAACAATGAATATTCAATTAGCACTTATACATATTCATTACCTAACCCCGCCTACCCTCGCTTCGTATGCTAATTAGCTTATCAGTCCTTGCGCTTGCGCAAAGCCTTCCAAGAATTGTGGGCCAGGGTCTCCAGGATGTGGGCAGTGGTCTTTGGGAGGAAGGCCGTAGGTCTTCCTCGTAATGCACTTTCTTAATCAGTTGTTTTCCAGGCTGTAAAAATGCTGAGTTGTCTTTCGGTTTAACTGGGGGTCGGCGGATAACAGGATGTCTCAGTTAACAGGACATAACAGACAGTTGACTCAAGTTATCTCAAGTCTCAGCCTGACTGAGTGTTAACGGATAATGGGGTGTTTTCAAATAACAAAATGCTTAAACGTAACAGAAGGTCTACGGATAACAAGATGTTGTTTACTTTGTCCTTGCTAACTTTTAATCACAAGTTCTATTCTATCCTAAAGTAAGTTTATACAATATCAATCCACAAGCTTTATTCTATCCTAAAGTGAGTTTATACTATATCATTCCCCCCTTTTCTTGGAAAATCTAGTAAATTCTTTTACTTAATACGAAAATTTTTTTCCCAGTCTTTATGATATGTACCCCTCAATACCTTACCATGCACATTTGTCAAGGAGGTTAACATGGACATTCGTTGTAACAATTTCCAATTCCAAACAAGTAATACAAAAGACAATATTAAACTTATACCAACTAATATCAATAAAGCAATAATTGGGTGACTCAATGTGTTCAAAATTCCAGTTACAGTTGGCGACCATCCAAAAAGTGTATCCCACCAGTTGTGACTTGTGTCTCGTTTTACTCTTTGCAAAACTTCTGCTTATTTCCTTTGTATCATGATGGACAGTAATTAGAGTCTTCTCTCCATTTTCCTGAATGCCTTTTAAAATTTTAATCAGGTCTTGGTGTTTAACTAGTTGCTTCACTAGTGTGAGGTTCATCCCAATAAGTGTAGGTAGTAACTTATGATACATTGTGTTGTTAGACTTGATCAGCTGGTGGGATACCACTGGTGCCAAACATAGAAAATCACACCCAACGATTCTAACAAAGCTACGAATACAAAAATTAGAATGATTTTTGCTATGGAGAGTTATATTCTCCTTATCTACTTCTACAAAATCACAAGCAGTTCTTAAACACGCACACCCTTGACTAACATATACAAGCGCAGTCTTTTGACTAGTATTTGGATGAATTTCAAAGTGACAGATACCTTGCTTGGTGTCAAAACATACATCCTGAGCATCAATTGTATTACTTTCACAAATAAATCCTTGTTGTTCCCGTGTAACACATGATTCTAGATTTACAGACTGCCATTTCCCATTCTCCATTCGTGCCCATGTTCTATGCTCCGAAGGATAAAGCACTGTCTTCTCATGGTTTAATCCTAGTGCAAGGATCAGGTGAATAACATGAACTGTAGCATTACGTATAGTAAGCACGAAGGCAGTAGCCATGTTAACAACGGGATCATAAGTAAAATTCACCAGGGTCCACCAAGACTGGAACTTCTTTTCAAAATCATTGGTATTGTCCCAGACTGCCTTTCGGACTTCAGCTGGAAAAATGCCTTCACTTCCTTCCCTAATGATCAAGGCAGCCGTTGCCTGTAACCATAACTGTGCTTGCATACAACTAAGAGCTAAGGATACATTATCTTGTGCTCCTAATTTTTGCCATTCTGATGGTTTACATAAATAGTTACCATTTGTTCGCCAGATGACCATAACTGCTAACTTTCCATTAAAGTTCTTATCCTCTGTTGTTACGGCTTTAGTTCAAGGCCACCCTCCATTCTCTATTATCACAGAGGCACCTTCTTGAATCACAATTACAACTATAAGCCATAAAAACAAAACAATTCTATGAACAAATTTTCTGCCAACCATATTACCAAATACTCCCGACCATAATGTCCTCATTTTGTTCAACTAAGCTTTAGTTTCAGTTCATCGTCACCTAGTGTTACTTTCCAAGGAGCTCCTGGAGCCTTCTTCACTCGGGAATAGTGGATCCAAGTGGCTTGTTCTTTAATCTTGATAGCAGTGTAAGTTGTCAGCAACACTTGATATAGTCCATTCCATTTTTCCTCGAGGGGTTGTCCTGAAAAAGTCTTTATATATATATTCCCCAGGCTTAAAGGGGTGGATTGGTTGATCCAGCCCTCTAACCCTGGTCCCTAACACAAATTTATGTACTTTATTTAATTGTTTTTGAAGTTCAGTTATATAAGTATATAAATATTCTGATCCCAGCTGCATTAGATCATTTCCACTAAATAGAAATTGATATGGCCTTCCATACAAAATTTCAAAGGGGCTCAAATTCTCTTTTACTCTAGGTTTAACTCTAATTCTGAGTAATGCTAAAGGAAAGGATTGAAGCCATAACAAATTAGCTTCTTGTCCGATTTCAGCTATTTGTTGTTTAATCAAATGGTTCATTTTTCTACCTGTCCACTTGCCTGTGGTCTATAAGGAGTATGCAATTGCCAATCTGTCTTTAGAATCTTACTTATCTGTTGTACCACTTGCACACAAAAATGTGAACCTCTCTCAGAAGACATTGCTACTGAAATCCCAAAGCATGATATTATTTCATTTAACAAGACTTTAACCACTTCTCTTGCTTTGTTTGTTCGACAAGGAAAAGTTTCGGGCCATCCTGAAAACGTGTCAGTCAGAACCAGAAAATAACAATACCCCCCTTTTCTAGGGAGTTTCGAAAAAATCAATTTACCACTGTGGTCCCAGATAAATTTCCTTTACTGATTATTCCAAATTTTATTCTATTCCTGGTATTGGGGTTATTAAATAAACAGATGCTACATTGTTGAGTTACTTGTTTTCCCCAATGTGTTTTATTGTGTTCCGTAAGAACTATGGGCCATGTCAAATTAGAGGGTATTATTACACAGTTATCTTTTAAATATACCCATCCATCTGGTTTCATTTTACCTTTCAAATGTTCATGTATATAGTTTGGATTTTACCGTCTGGTATTAAAGACGATGCCTTCACCTCAGTTATTTCAGCTGCCTGTTTAGCCTCCTGATCTGCCAATCGATTTCCAATTTCAAAGTCAGCGTTCCCTTTTGGTGTCCTTGACAATGCATGATAGCTACCTTTTCTGATTGTTTTACAGCCTCTAACAATTTTAAAATTTCTTCAGCATGTTTTATCTGTTTTCCCTGAGCGGTCAGCAATCCACGTTCTTTCCAAATTGCTCCATGAGCATGTACCACGCTGAATGCATATTTAGAGTCTGTCCAAATATTTATTTTCCTTCCTGCTGCTAGTTCCAGTGCTCGTGTAAGAGCAATTATCTCTGCTTTCTGGGCGGATGTCCCAGGGGGTAATGGTTTAGACTCGATTACCTGTTGAGCAGTTGTAACAGCATATCTTGCCCTACGTTGTCCTTGTTTTACAAAGCTGCTCCCATCAGTATACCAAGATTCATCAGCATCTTCTAAAGGTTCTTCCTTAAGATCGGGTCGACTAGAATACACAGTCTCCATTGTTTCTATACAATCATGAGTTATAGGTTCATCCAGAGTTCCGCTAAGGAAAGAAGCTGGATTTACGATGTTAGTGACCACAATTTCCACATCATCTTGTTCTACTAATATTGCTTGATATTTTAAAAATCTTTGTGGTGAAAGGCAATGATTTCCTTTTTGTTCCAAAAACTGTTGAGACCATATGGGAGACTAACACTGTCATTTTCTGTCCCATTGTAAACTTCCGAGCTTCTTGTATATTGATAACAACAGCTGCAACAGCTCAAAGGCATCCGGGCCATCCTTTACTTACTTCATCTAATTGTTCAGAGAAGTAAGCTACTGCTCATTTATAGGGACCCAATCTTTGTGCTAGTACTCCCAAAGCTATCCCTTGTCTCTCATGAGAAAACAACCAAAAGGGTTTTGAGAGATCCGGTAATCCCAAAGCCGGAACTTGCATCAATTCTCGTTTAAGTTGTTTAAAGGCATTTCATGCTTCTCCAGTCCAGACTAACTTTGACTGATTACTCTTTATCAATTCATTTAGAGGCTTTACCATTAGTCCATAATTATAAATCCAAAGGCGACACCAACCTGTCATTCCTAGAAAGGTTCGTAGCTCCTTTACCGTTTGGGGTTCTGGAGTCCGGCAAATGACTTCCTTACGTTCAGTTCCTAGTTCTCGCTGACCTCCCGAAATTCCAAATCCCAAGTAGGTCACATGTTGTTGAACCAGCTGGACTTTCTGTTGAGAGACTCGATATCCATTTAAACCCAGAAAATTAAGGAGACTTATAGTCCATTGAATACAACTCTCTTTAGTCTCGGTAGCTATTAAGAGATCATCTACGTATTGTAACAAAGCCCCTTCAGTGTCCGGAGGTATCCAAGTTTCAAGTTCCTTTGCTAATTGGTTTCCAAAAATAGTGGGGCTATTCTTGAATCCTTGAGGTAGCACTGTCCATTGTTAGCTGTGTCTTTCTGCCTGAGTCAGGGTTTTCCCATTCAAAGGCAAATAGATTTTGGCTTTCAGTGGCTAAAGGTAGGAAGAAGAAGGCATCTTTTAAATCCAGTACGGTAAACCAGACTTGACTATTCCTTAATTTAGTCAGCAAAGTATAAGGGTTTGCCACTACTGGATGTATATCCTCAGTGATCTTATTTATGGCCCTCAGATCCTGAACTAGCCTATATCTTTTTCCATCTGCCTTTTTAATTGGCAATATGGGTGTACTATATTCTGATTCGCATTCAATCAATAACCCATACTGTATAAATCTATCAATTATCTCTTTAATTCCTTTCCTATCTTCTATCCTCAAAGGATATTGATTAACCTTAACGGGTTTCTCTCCTGGCTTTAATTTAACAATTATTGGGGTCACATTTTTAGCTCTTCCAAGAACTTCAGTGGCCCAAACTCCTGGATATACTTTATTTATGATCTCTAAGGGTATTTCACTTTTAAGGTCTGTTTATATTAATGCCAGGCTTAACACATTTATTAGTTGTTCTTCTCCTATCCTTAATTCCATTTTCCCTTTTTCAAAGATAATTTCTGCTTCTAATTGTTCTAACAAATCTCAACCTAATAGAGATTTTGGAGATCCAGGTGGATATAAAAACCTATGTATCCCCATTTGTTTCCTGTTATAAATGAGGTCTGAATTTTGTAATATTTATAAAACAAATATTTCTAAAAGGTATATAAAAGGCAAGTAAACAGTGCTGGGTGTGCAGGGAGTCTACGCTCCACCAACACGCACACACAAACATCAAACGTTCTAAATACATGTATACAGAGTATACAGATATTATATATTATATATTATTATTGCAATATTATATATATATATTATATATTGCTTATATATTATATATTATTATTGCAGATTGTTATTATATAATATATATATCATATAATATACAATATACGATCACATATATATATATAATTATATATTATACATCACATATTATACATTATATATTGCTTTACATAATAACCCGAGTATGACTATACATACATACAATCAGGATAGGTAATAAACAATCCTTTAAGTTCCATAACTTAACAGTCTCTATTCTCCCAGCCTGTTCCTCTTCACTTCTTTTTCCTGCTTCTTTACTGATGTAACTTCATAGTGTTGCTTTTTTTTTTTTTTTTTTTTTTTTTTCCTTTGAGGGCAGGCTCCCCTCTTATACCCTTCTCTCCACAGCAGTTCTTTTCAAAACAGCTTTTTTATTGGTCAAACAACTTTGAATGTAACAACAACAGCAAACACCCAGAAACATCCATGCCTTATGGACTGGAGAACAAGAGAACCAGCTGGAGAACAAGAAACCGGAGACTGCATGGAGTCTCCTGAATCACCCTTCTTTGTTAATATCAACCATTTTCTCGACACGAATTACCACTCCATATATAGCATTTCCCCAAATTGTACTTCAAAGGTTCACGAAAATAAGCCTTTTTGGTTGCACCCTTTTGCCCTAACATAATCATTCCATAAAGGCATTAATGCTTGATTTAGAACTGAATACGTTGCCCCATATCAATAAAAAAATTTCACTTCTGTTCCTCTCCTAACTTCATTATAATCAGTGGAGGATCTGCTAGGGTAGATACCCCAGGTCCCCCTTAGACCTGTTGAAATCAGGGGCCGATGATTACCCTAGAAACAGGCTAGTCAATTTGTCGTCCGAAGCCAGGTCCAAACCGTTGTTGTTTTTTTTTGTTGTTTGTTTGTTTGTTTGTTTGTTTGTTTTCTCCTTCCCCATTATATTTCAGAGTTGGTTCAAAAATTCCACAGGGGTTTCTTTTAGACCTTATTGGAAGCATATTCTCAATTCCCAATTCGTCCAGATTTTAGTATTTACTTAACTGTTCATAATTTTCAGGATGATTAGGGTTTTAGTGGGGGTCGGTCAGGGAAATGCAATTGTCCACAGTTCCCTGAGCGATCCCATCGGCAATCTGAGCTCACACATGAACTCAGGTTGTTTTAAGAGTTAACTGCTTTTCTGTTTCTGTGACAACTCTCTGGGACCCATCATGATCCCTTTGCCCCAGAGGGCTAACACCCAAGATTTTAAGATCTCAGCCCTGGGCTGAGGCAGAACTGTTAACATTCCTACATCCTCTTTCCCTGCTCATTCAACTTCAAACAGCTCTGTCAAATACTACATGCCACACAACCTTTACCACCTTCAACAACCCTTTTAACACTTCCTTTATCTTTCTCCAGCCTGTACTTTTCTAATGCCAGCACCAAAGGCTCAGTCAGGGACCAACTTAATTCCGTACCTTTTCCCTCCAAGATGCTGACAACATTCCATTCTATTTTCCTTCTCAAAAACAACATTGACTGTAGCAACGTATTATGGTTTAAGGCTCCATTAAAAGGCCACTTTTTTCCATATTACAACTTATAAAGCAGCCACCATTGATAACAATATTTTATCAGAGTTTTCTTATTTTCACCTCCACCCGGGACCCCTCCTATATCCTTCCAATGACTTAAAATACAGCCCAACGTACTTTTCTTAGGAATTTCACTGCTTTCTCACCCCCCCATTTTCTAATTCACAATTTCAGAATATATGTATCACTTACAAAAATGTGGGCACGCAGGTATCTTTCAATAGTGATGTCACAAAACTACTATTATTACCAGGAGATATTGCCAAAGTCACAATAACAATAATCAGAGTCAAATTCCACATGCGATAGGTCAGAAAACCGAAATATGTAACACTGTAATGATATCTTTCTTATAACAACGTCACAAAACTTATTATTATCACCAAGAAAATAGCCAAAATCGCAGTAACAATAACCAGAGTTAAATACCACATTCCATGAGTCAGAAAACCAAAATAGGCAACACGATTCCAGATGGACCTTAAAGCGAGCTCTTTCCTTAAGGTCCCCAAATATACTTATGGTTCTTACCACTAAGTATATACCAAATACTGCCTTGCAGAAGATCACCTTCCGACTTACAGACAGTTCCAGATCCAGATGGACCTCAAGGTCCCCAGATATACTTGTGGTACTAACCACAAAGTATATACCAAATACTGTCCTGCAGAAGATCACCTTCCGACTTAACGGACAGTTCCAGATGACCGGTCTACCAGAAAACCAAACCAGAATAAAGAATATACTCACTTACAATGATGGGGTCCTTGTCTGCCTCTGCAGTGATCCAGTGAGTCGAGGAGTCCCTCCAGGAAATCCCGGGGGTACCCTAGGGAGTCCTGTCCCCAGCGGGTCCTGCAGACTGGCAGAGAGGTTGTCCCATCTGGGGTGCCAAATTGATTTAAAGATCAAAGCCGAATTTCCTTAAGTGGTATATTCTTTATTGCAGCGCTGGATGCACGGGGGATCCTTCCGCCTATCGTGCATGTTTGAAGTGACAAACTATCTCGTATTTATACAGCGAAACAATGAATATTCAATTAGCACTTATACATATTCATTACCTAACCCCGCCTACCCTCGCTTCGTATGCTAATTAGCTTATCAGTCCTTGCGCTTGCGCAAAGCCTTCCAAGAATTGTGGGCCAGGGTCTCCAGGATGTGGGCAGTGGTCTTTGGGAGGAAGGCCGTAGGTCTTCCTCGTAATGCACTTTCTTAATCAGTTGTTTTCCAGGCTGTAAAAATGCTGAGTTGTCTTTCGGTTTAACTGGGGGTCGGCGGATAACAGGATGTCTCAGTTAACAGGACATAACAGACAGTTGACTCAAGTTATCTCAAGTCTCAGCCTGACTGAGTGTTAACGGATAATGGGGTGTTTTCAAATAACAAAATGCTTAAACGTAACAGAAGGTCTACGGATAACAAGATGTTGTTTACTTTGTCCTTGCTAACTTTTAATCACAAGTTCTATTCTATCCTAAAGTAAGTTTATACAATATCAATCCACAAGCTTTATTCTATCCTAAAGTGAGTTTATACTATATCAGTTTAGTTCATAATAATCTTTATTTAATTATTATTATTTCCCTTTAATTAAATTATCCTTATCTCAACCCGTGAGTTGTTCTTTGCTTTACTTCTCCCCCTCCTCATCTAAAAGAGGGGGAGTGAGAGCGCGGTTGTGGGGTTTAGCTGCCCAGCACGGTAAAACCACCACAATGGCATAAAGGATACAGGGGAGCTAAGAAAGCTTTGCTCTTTACTGTTACCTATGTAAAAGGTCAGAGGTGGCACATAGAGAAGAATAAAAAGATAAACCAAAAGATGAAATAAATTTTCTATGTTGCGGAAACAATTGTTATCTTTGAACAGATTTATTACTCTGTATGTACACATACATATTAGAGTGGAAAATGTTCCTACTATGCAATCCTCTCTCCAATGCCTAAAAAAAAAACAAGTCATAAGGTCAACAGCTGTGACACAGATCAAATTCAAGGAGGCTCACTGCAGGTGGTCATTTTTCCCTGTGTTAAACACTACAATACACAAGAAATAGTCTAGTAAATAAAGATGCTTAGAGACAAAAAAACTCCCTAGACTGCATCTGTCTAGTTGCTGCTTGTTACCACACTGTTATTAGTAAAAACCACCTGTCACACCGGATCTATCTTTTAGAGGGAACACAGCACTTCTTTTACAGCTGCTACAGTGTTTCTGACCTACAGTTATCAGACTCTTAGCACCTTCCCATGCGCATTCTCCTTGCATTGCAGCATTAGTATCTCCATGGGAATAACGACTACGTGACATATATTATAAATGAGCTCTTAGACGTAGCAGTTTAAGTTTTATAGAGAGAACCTATTCTACAAGGCTTTTATTTAAAATATTTGCACAGAAACAAAGAGAAGGCTGGATAAAAGGTACAGAAACTCTATAAACTGTCAGGAGTACAAGACAAAGGGAACACCTCGTAATGCTTTGATTTCTAATTAGAATGCAGGAAGCTTGAGGCAAAGAGCATACCTGAGCTGGTCAGTTAAGAAAGCTGTTATTGTTCTTCCACTATAAGACCCCCTTGCTTTGGCACGAGACAGAAAGTCATTACAAATTGGTTAATACCTCGATGTCTAGGTAGTTATCCTTTGGCAAACAAAAAGTTATTTATATCAAATTACAGGCAACAGATACAACTATAGTAATTTTATCTTCTGGTTACCAAGGAGACAAGTGACCTGCATATGCTTCTCCTAACACACGTATCAAAGTCCTAACACGGTAAGTAAAGCCACAAAGACCAGAAGAAAGCTCATTGCTACAGAGGTGGTCAGCTCCTCAAACCAGAGGTCAGCCAGAAGCATAAGAACTCGGACAGTTTGTTTGCCAGCACAGCTTCTGCTGGCGTCAGGTCACAGACTTTTAACAGAGTATTCACTGCAATTAGATATCACCAGTCCTTGTTTTAGACAAGGAAAAACATAAACAGAGTCTACCTCAACATGCAAACACAAAACATATACTATACCTAACAAACAGCCAGGGCAGCAATCTAACTTTAGCACACATGGGCCAAAAGCACCCCATCATCCAACACACATCTTCTTGCACTCCATCAGCAGTTCTTTGAAGCAAGTGGTTATGTTCTACCAACAATTCCCTAATTTTCCAGAATCTCAGGAGGATTCTGCTTTCTTCCTCAGCCAAGCTCAAGAAACACATTGGAGCCCCAAGTAATCTACAAAACCAGATTTGTGTTTTGTTTTTTCTTCAAAGCATGCAGTAGTCTCCCCCCACTCCCCAGTCAAGCATTGCTCACCTACTTACAACACAGTACTAAAAACAAAACTAGCTTTTTCTTAGAAAAACTGCTTCAGGCTTCTTCAGTTACAGTTTACTATCCCCCTCCCAGGCATATATACACATTTTGATTTCCTTAGGCCCCTTACCCTCATTTTCCTGCTTTCTTCCATATATTCATTTCAGATAGAAATCTTCAGTAATACAGAGAAGGAAGATGTGAGCTGCAGGCCTCCAGCGTGCTGTTGTGAGCAATCAGCACACATAGGGCAAGCCTGGGCTAAGCTAGGACTAATTTTAGCCTGTCTTAATTTGTCTCAGCTGATGGTAATAAAGGAAAATTAAGAGATCACCAAAATGCACCAAAGCCTTGGATACTAGTTCTACTTTGTTAAGGCTGTAGCAGATGAACAGGCTCTGTGTGGTGTTTCCACAACTTACTTTGAAGCCCTATTCTTCTGAAGTTCACAGAATCACAGAATTTCTAGGTTGGAAGAGACCTCAAGATCATCGAGTCCAACCTCTACCTAACGCTAACAATCCCCACTAAACCATATCCCTAAGCTCTACGTCTAAGTTATCCCTACTCCCTGTGTCATAGGACAGGGATGTTAGCTCTAAGAGATGCACAACTGTTAACGGGAAGTCCCTGCAACCTAAATATGTATCTTGACACAGACTAAGCAACAAGTGCATGAACTGTGCTGAAAAAAAAACTTTTGTTTTAGGAGACCATTGTTTTGGACAACAACTAATAAAGCATTTTAGACTACAGATGCGTGAAGCTGTTTAGAATGAGCTCATGAAAGAGAAAGCCCAAGGTCCTGAGGAAAATTAAGTGAGAGAAGCTGGGCAGCAACAAGAGAGCTAAAGGTCACACTCACAGATACATTAAACAAGATGCAATCCTAAAGAGCACAGGAGAAAAACATTAACACATTATGCCAGAAATGGGGTCTGCAGCATGCAATAGATTAGCGAAGAGATGCACACAGCAATAAGAAAGAGAAGAACAAGACCTAGAAAAATGCAAGTCTAGGACCTTTCCAGTAAGGCAAACAACAAAGGCGTTCAATACGTGTCTCGCTTAGTGTTAAGGTTTGCTTGAAAAAGACACCAGATGCTAAGCACAACTGGAAATAAGAGAGGACAGAATAAGGAAGAATGTTTTATTTTGTTTGGTTTTGTTTTTTAATAGAACAAAAACCCTACATAATCTTAAAGATACTTTACTGAAAAAAATATTTAGTTATTCTATTCCCCTTGATCCGAGAGCTGACAAAACATACATTAGAGGAAATAACAGAAGAGAGAAAATGAAGCGGCCTAGAGATCACTTAAGAGTTCCTCTACCTCCATTAGCAAGTGGGGCCTTGATCTCACTATGAAGTCAGCAGCAGAACTGCCACTCAAGTTCTTTTACTAGCTGTTTGTTTGGATCATATATTTTCTACTACTCATGACATGTTTCATGCACAGAAAGCTGCAATATGACTTTTTTCCATGACAGAATTCTGCATGTTTTTGCCCTTTCATTGACATATATTCTGCTGTATCCTATTCCATCTTCATTAATTTGTCCAGTCAAGCATTCACCATGCTCTTATTTTGTTAGCAATCTTCACATTTCCAACTGCTTTGTATAGGACAGACATACAGTCTCTATTCACAGCAATAATTTTCCAGATACAAAGTTAGCACTTTTGCATTTTTCTATTCTCAAAACTCTTAAGAATTTACATCCCTTATTCATATAGCATCCCCCTGGCACTGGGAGCTCTCTCATTCCACAGATAAAAAGGAAAAGAAAGCAAATCAGAAATCGGATGCTGAGCCTTTACAACCCCATACTCACTCTTATCTCTCCCTAGCAGCATAGCCTTACCTCATTACATGATTCCTAACACTTACAGCTGCATGATATAACCTGGCACAGGTGTGTTGCATCATTACAGAAACATGATGGGGAGGAATACATGATTCTTGTACTGATACCTCTGTGACAGAACATTTCCCAGAATTCCTGTGTTGATAAGCATTTGATGCTACAGAAGACTACATAAATAGGCAGCTATACCAAACTAGATAAAAAGTGATGTGACACATACTGACAAACACATTTTTGGGTACAAGTCTTACAGCACAGTCAGCAGAAAGCCCAAGGCAAAATGGTATTTTATTAAGGTAAATCACAAAGCTTGGAGCAAGGCTAAGCAAGGTTGTCAATCCTTTTGATCCCATAAGAAATAAGAAATCATTGTCTTCAGCCACTGGTCTGGTGGCCCTTTAAAGCAGCAGGATGCTGGCAGGGCCTTAGCACTTAGCACATTTGTGGCAGTGCAGGAAACTTAGCTATTGCCAGTCAGCTTTTATGCTTCTCATCAGTCCCAGGATAAAAGTGTCAAAAGTTGACAATAACCACGTGTATGCAGTTAGCCTGCTGTATGCACACTTGCTATAGACCGTTTATTGAATTCTCTTCATAAAACTAATCTAATAGTAAGTAACGTAAGTGCACTGAAGTCTCATTCAGATTGAAATTTCAAGATCCTAAAAGTGATTTCAGAACAGAAGTTGTATTAACAAACTGTGTTTATAGATGAATTCTGGAGTTTGTGCTCCCAAACTATTCTGAGAACATTAACCTTCCAGCTAAGTTCTACTGCCTACAGCTAGGATGTTGCAATTAATTCACAGCAAGTGAATTGGTAAAATCAGCAATCCTAGTTTTTCCAAGACAGGATGTATTTTATAAATACACTTTAATGTGTTAAATATTTCACAAAGTGTTAAATATATTACAAATTCTAACATTCAAATGGTTGAAGAAATGTACTTGAGCAGCTGCCTTGAAACATCCCTTCCTGAGAAGTATTTTTGAATGCATCAATGAAAATGTGCTTTGACTGAATTCAATCTATATGAAAAATCATGCTATGTACACAGCTTTTGTAACAAGCTCACCATGTGTCCACCAAGGGAGGCTGTACTCTACATACATATGTTGGTTCATCTGGATGAAGGCCAGGTTTTTTAAGAGATCATCTGCCATGTAGAGATCATAGCAGTTTGACATATTTTTCAAGAGAGCACAGCACACAAAGTACTCCCTCCTAAAGAGAGAAGCTTCTTGGAAAAATCTAGCCTTAAGGGGGGAGCAGAGGGAGGCAGGAAGGAAAGGGCTTCAGACTTTTTCCTTATGCTCTGAAAATGTCATGTAGTTGCACATGGATAGGCTGCAGAAAAAAATATTTGGGTTCTTTTAGTCATATTAGTATCATATGATGGCTTTCTGTAAAATCTGTCTCTAAGAGTAAAAATGTATATACTGAGTTGTTCATGTAAATACATTATTTCTGCATGATTTTAAATTAAAAGTTTAGTTATGACTTGTACTACTTACAAACTCTATTTATCAAAGTAAATATAACGTAGAGAGTAACAGTTACATATTGCTAGGTTAGATAATCAATGAATGTCTGAGTTCTGGAAAACATCATACTAAATGCAGTACTAAATATGCCTCAAGATTAGAGTGAGGATAAAATAAACTGGACTAATTAGTACTACGGTTATAGATCAGTACAGGAGAGGTTGTAAACCTAGAATTATTACTGGGTTACTCCTTTATTTTGAATAAAAGTTACTCAGATGGCTATCTAAAGAATCAGGTTGGTATCACTGGCCTTCGTTTAATACTTGGATTAGGGTTCAGACCACACAGTGGACAAGGATCAGGACAGCGAGGACTAAAGTGCTATGATGATGATTGATGCTACCAATGATAAACAAGGTGGGGGGAAAAAGTTGTATTTGTGTAGGATTTTAGAACTAATTTAATCCAGACTTATTGCTGCACTGGACATCTTCTAGAGAAAAATATTCAAAATATAACTATAATTCCAGTTAAAACCTGAATAAAAGATATAGCTTTCTTCCATACAATACATATAACAAGGCTAAAACAAAGATTGGTGAAAACACAGGTTTGTAATTTATCATTTAAATGGGAAGTGCGAGTCACACGGCCAAGGTTATATTCAGGAATTGAGGAAGAAAAATCTTTAGTGCAAGATCTTTAAAATAGCTTCTAACATGGGAAGAAGGGCAAGCTCTGCCTTAGGAGGGAGAAAACAACTCCATCCTCTACTGAGATGGATTTGAGCCATTTTTTTCCTTCAGGCAGAGGACAACAGAGTTGCCTGAAACCTCAGGATGCTGCAAACTTGTGGAGAGGACTGATGAATGCGTTTGTTCAGATAGAGACTGAAGAGTAAGTTAAATTTAATTCAGCTAAAAATCAGGTTAATGGTTATAGTTATGTCCCTCATGATTTAGTAAAGTTAACAGTAAGACAACATACTATAAAGATGCAGCTGTTCTCTGCAAATGCATTATAGATCTTTTCATGTGCTTCCTAATGAGAAAAAACAATCCCAGAATTTATAGCACGTTACATCTCAGCAAGAAAATTTCTATTATTATTAGTGGGAAAAAAATGGGAGTTAAGGAATCTCCTTAAAAAGTGTACATTGAGAGGTCTTTCAAAATCCATTAGATTTACACATACTGAAGGAGATAGATTACAATTCCCATTCTGAAGTTTCACTCTTTTATCTGACACCATATGGGAATACTACAGCATTACAATGCTTTAGCCTTTTCTCTTGACGTTTACAGTTCTAATGATTACCTATCCACCTTCTCCTGCCTCAAGCCTCTAAATACCAGTGTTCACGTTAGTTTACAATCCAGTCTACTGGAGTCTAGTTTTTCACAACTGCGGCCTTCTTTCATACTTGCTTTTAGACCTACAATACTTCCTCTATATTGCTTTCTGTTGCCCTGCACACTCTCTGTTCTTACTGATTTTATTCAGAGTTGATGCTCAGCACCTTTCAGAACGTAATCTTAGTTTAGGGAGGCAATCTTCAGTACTTAGGGCTTGTCTGGTTATTACTGCGTCTCCAAGGATTCCTAGGCTGAGGTGAGCATACTTCCTTCAGTGTTAGGCCTCATGCCTAATCATGTTTTGATTATGTTTATCACAGTTTTGCACACAGAGTGCTCAAAATGTTAATGATGTGGCACCACTGCCTCTTCCCTTCAGTAACTTTAACCAGCAGCTAGGATGGATGTAGCTGTGGCAATAATTGAACTGTCAGCCCCTTCAACCCATGCTACAGAACATCTGCTGAACTAGACAATGACAGGAATTAGCAGCATCTTCAGCACCTCCCTAAGGAAGGTTTGGCTAGAAGGTTCCCTTGATAGCAAACACAAAACAACAACAACAAGCGAACTCCCTCACACACTGAAACAATCAGAGGGAGATTTTAACATAAGAGTATAAGTTTTATAGTTTATTATACTTAAAGTTGTCTCAGCTGTGCCCAAAGAACTGTTTTACCCCAGGTACCCCGGCCTCTTTAGTTCAGGTCATCCTAAGTTTAGGAACCTCTCCCACTTTTGCAAATACAACCTTTTTAAAACAGCTCAGGTACTCTTTCTCCTATCCTCTATTCAGTAACCCTGGTTAAGCTCCTTTAAATAGCTCTGTGGGATATTAGAGATGGATTTCAAAGAATAAATTCCAATGTTAAGGAAAGGGCTGTGCCGACTTGAGATGGAGACACACATTTTCAGGAACAAGAACTATGTTGCTTACCCTTGCTATTAATCATTCTTTTAGGTATGCAGCCTCATTTGGCTGGGAAAAGAGAAGTCTGTGTACGCTGTTCAAAGAAATTGCAATGTATTGGCACTGTCATGCTCACAGCACAACTGTAAGTAAACTATGACAGTCCATAGGAAAGCATAAAATGCATAAGTAAGCCTGGAAATCTTGTAAGATGTGATAAATGAAAAACACAGTACTATATCTAAATTCAGCTCTGTAAAAGTCACCCATTTTCTGAGTCTGTGCAAAAGTATTACAAATGATACAAAGAATGCTAGAAACAATAAAAAAGGAAGGAAAAGATACGTGAAAGTGATTTGTATGCAGCCATGCAACATTACTAAAAAATTATTTTCCATTACATAAATGTTATCATTCTTAAGGTCTTCAGTTCAAAACAAAGAAACACAAAGCTGCCAACTGCACAGTAACTGCACAGTATTTATCATGTTGCCTTTGATCTGCAAGGTATACCAAAAAGCCAAAAATTCCACAAGGAAATTAAAGTTTAAGTTAACATGGAAAATGTAGAGAAACAGTAATGTATGATTTATACTGGATCAAGTTCTCATTAGTGTTTGCTGAAGTAAAACAAGGTGTACTGGAAAAAGCCTACCTGTTGTGTTTTACTTCTTCCCAGGACAAAAATAATGAAGGTGTTATCCTGTGCATTTATGGAATTACAAAGAACTATAATTCCATGTAACATTTTAGAATATTTAATCCCTTTACATAGGCAGAGGGATTCATAAGCAGAGAAAGCAGGCAGCAGAGCGAATGCTGTAATCTTTTCTTTAAAAACACAATTGGCACAGAAATCGTCCATTTTACTCAGGAGGATGCAATTACATTTCAGCTTTCATGTAAAGCTGGCTTCATAAAATTGAAAAGCCTGTGTATGAACAAAAACATAACAGCAGGGAAAAAACAAAACTATAGTTGGCTATGGATCATTTCTCCTTCCCCACATGGTTTGAGGGAAAAATAGCTGGTTGCACTGAGTGAAGCCAATCTGCAGTAAGCAAGTTTGTATCAGCCGTGCTGACCTAATGGTAACAGGGAGCCCAGGACTGAAGAATTTAGACTCCTGAAGAAAGCACGTAATCAAGCCGTCATGTATTTAAGTAAAGATTTCATGAGGTACATGGGTTAAAAAATAAAAATAAAAAATGAGAGAGAGAGAGAGAAGAATGGAAAGTTATCTAAAGTCTCAAGGGAGGAAGAAGTACCTTGCTGGTCAACCAAAATCCAGCAGTTGGGACTAGAATAGAGAAGCCCCACTCACTTCTTAGTCTGCCAAACCCTTTGAGAGACTGCAACTCAAATTTCCTGGATTATTTTAACGGAACCATTTTCTGTAGGGCAATGCCAATCTGTTTGATTGGTTTAGGATGGTTAAGAACAAACCTCAGGGCTCAGGGGAGAAGGGGGGTGGGATGGGATACAAAGACAGAAGGGCAGAAAGACAGAGGAAAGATCTTCTTTCCTTCCTCTCAGCTTCATATAATAAAATTAGCAATGTTTGGTTAAATGAAGAGACTCTCTCTCTCTCTTTTATTTTTATTATTATTATTTTTTATCAGCAAAAACAACAGCAGCAACAAAAACACCTCTGAAAAATCTTGTCTTCTGCCCTCACTGGAGCAGAAGATATTTTTAAATTATTCAAAATTAAAAATAAAAAAAATGGGAAGACATTTCTCTTCCAACTCTAACTGTACTATAATCAACAAAAGAAAAGTTTGGATTCAGATACAAACCATAAATACAACTTCAAGATCAGAAACTGTCATCTTAAGAAGTTCCACTTACTACGTTAGGCTGCTGTAAATTAATTAACTTTTACTAAGCAATGCTAGTTCCTAAAGCGAGGAGCAGAAAATAAACCAGAAGACTCTATTTCTATATTCAAGCAAATATAGCTTATGTTGTGAGTGGAAATCCTGACCTGTTAAATACTGACCTGTTAAACATCTTTACTGTATAGTTTCAGATACTTTGATCAAATGTTATAGAACTCAAATGACAGATTAATATCTAATTGGAAAAAACATGCTGCTCACATTTTATCAGAATTTCTCTTTGTTTTTTGAATATCATGTTGTTGGACAAAAGAAAAAGTTAAACAATTATTTTGGTGAATAACTTAAAAATTGAATAATAAATAATTAATGCTACAGAAATTTTATTTTATTATTGATAGCAACTAGACAGATTGTATGTCTGCCAAGAGCAAAGTTATCACCAATAACCACTTTGTTAAATACAACTAGAAAAATTTGCTACCTCTGACAATTTAGTAAGAACTACCAATAGAAATATCAATCATGTCACACATTCCTTAGTTTGCTCACATTTTCAGTATTAATAAAGTATTTATCAAGGTGTCTATTATTGTGTTGCTAGTGGGACTCCAAGAAACTCATTTATGCATGGGGCTTCAGTCATAAGTTTGTTATGCCTGTGCCAAAGAAACAGCTTACCTTTATTTCCATCAAACATATCTTGTACTGCAGCACAGCTCATTTATTTACACAGTATTTCAACTGTAATAGAAAAATAAATTGTTTTTTAGTCTGTTGTGAAGAGATGTTCAAGCTATCTACAAAAGTCTATCTTACACAAATTTATACCAAACGCTAGCTCCTGTGATTTGCACTGAAGAGAAGGCCATCAGCCTCTGCATTTAGGTATTGCAAGTCACACTGTTGCCAAAACATCATGTGGGTTTCCTTAATCTCTTTTCTTTTTGAGTGAATTAAGTAAAAGAGAAGAGGAAATTGAACAATGTTATTTCTGTCGTTTGTTACTCAAACAAGCAGTCCAGGAGCATTACTGTAGGCAGTCCTGTTTCAGAGATATACTTGTTAAGTGTCTAACTTAGGGACATGGACTGTCCCATTTAATTAAACATGGAAGTATTCTGGTGCTTGAAGCAATGTACATGCATGTGCTTAAACTCTGATTTGAATTCACGCTTGTGGAAAAGGGGATTACACATTCAAACTCTGCCTTGAGGCTAGGACAGCAATGGACACCACAGCACAGGCTCCAAAGCAATTACAGAAAGAGTCACACCAAAGAAACTTCCACAAAGAAGAAAAATGGAAAAAATGAGGTAAAACCTTTCCTAAAAAACAGCATAAGGTCACATCGAAAGCGGTAGAAGGTTTTAAGGCCTACAGTTCCACGCACAGTCACCTTACAGGCCGCACACCTTTTGAAAGCATTTGCTGAACACACAGGAGAAAGTTTCACAAAATCCTATCCCCTGCTTGAGACATTGGCAATTTAGTAACCTGAAGTTACACACGCCAGGAGAGCAGTATTATGGTCCCTTTTGTCAGGATCCTGACTGGGAGAAGGCTGCATGTTCAGCAGCGGTGACCCACGGGGCTCCAGGCCAGCGCTGCGCTGCTGAGGCACCTCAGCTGCAGGGCAGGCTCCGGCTCTACCACCCATGGGGCCTCCGCTACCCAGGAGTGCAGCAAGAAGTCATTGTGTGAGCATCCTTTAGGAACAGCTTTTCTTGTAAAGAGATCATATATTAGATCATACTCTTTACCAGAACCTAAATCAGTCTAAACCCGCTCATGAATATATTAGCTAGGGACCATGGATGCAAAACAGAATGGGCCAAATGAAGCAATTTGGACTTTTCAGATTTTTGGATTATCTAGTTACATGTTATGGAGCACAACCAGAACTGAAGGTAGATCTGAAAGGAATAAATTTTTTCATCAGTCCACAAGGGTACTTGTGCATCAGGGCAAGAATATCCAAGTTCCAGTTATGGAGTTGCATGGTCAACGTAAGAACCAAGAGCCTTTGGGCCACACACAGAAATATATTTTCTGTTCTTTGTGTAAGAGTAGCCATTCTCCAGTTCAGCTGTCCAGCTGAAGGACTTAAATGCAACATCAAGAGCTGCTATCTTAGCTTTCTCTTATAAATTCAGCAAGCTATAAACCATAAACCCACAAAATGTTTTTATTCCTTCTTTCAGTTAGGAAATAGTAATAAGTAGCTGTAAGCTGCTGAGTGGAAATACATTAGTAGAGCTTTCCTCCAGTCCACATTATGATTGAGATCTTTTATGCCTACTCACATGAACTGTGCCACTGGACAATCAATGAGTTATTATATAAAGGTCCTACTAGACAGTAAGATACCAATTTTGAAAATCATTTTTGTCCCAGGTGATTCTGCTTTTTGAACTAGAAAAAAATGTTTTATTTAGACATAATAACATTTACTTTATTCAGTGGCTTTAAAGTTTTCTGAGCCTTCTTCAGGTTTTACATACAGTCCTGAATATTAGCTGGACTCCTATAATAACTTTTTTTTTGGCAAGCCATTTTCAGTGACCTTTATTACATGTAATTTCTCATGTACTTTTCATTCATTTACAAATACACAAGTGCTATAAATAACAAAGATGTTGTCGTAGTTTGTTGACTGGATACTCATAAAATATAGGACCAGCTCATACCTTGTTATCACCAGGCTCCTGTGAGCATGTTAACATAAATAACAAACTTCAGGGGTAAACCTTAAAGGAGTAAGACACCTCATTTTCAGGGGATTCTTTTCCAAAATCAACTTTTCATCTTCCTTAAGGACTTAGATGCTTCAGCACATGAGAGGAGAATATTAGGCACAATGCCTCAGAAACAGGAAGTACAATGGTTGTCCAGGTTAATGTAGGAACACTCTTCAGCGTATTCCCTTTCCTAAGTAATAGTCTACCAAGTAACATAGAAATCAGGAAAAGAACCATCACTTTTGTAATTTTGCTCTCTGTTCAGGAATAACTCACAGAGCAAGATAGTGTTATGCTTCTTGCAGCTCATGATTAGGGTCATAGAATCATGGAATATGTCAAGTTGGAAAGGACCCACAAGGATCATCGAGTTTAGCTCCTGGCTCCACACAGGGCTACCAGTACATAAAATCTTTATGTCTGGATCTATAAAACTCTTTATCAGTTGTCCAAATTGTTCTTGAACTCTAGTAGGTTGGGAACTCTCTGTTCTCAAGGGAGTCAACAGCTCCTCCTCCTAATTCAGTATCAGCTACAAACTTATTTAGCATGCATTCGAGTCCTGCATCCAGATCATATTTAAAAATATGGAAGAGAACTGGCCCTAAAATGGAGCCCAGTAGAACCCCAGTAGTGACTGCCCACCTGTCTGATGTAAACACATTTACTAAAACCCTTTGAGCCCAACCCATCAGCAAACTGTTTACCCATGAACTTGCTTTTCTGTAATCCCTGCCCAGAGCATCTCAGCTGTGTCATTGACAAACCCAAGGTCCATATAACCCATCTACTCTAGAATTGAATCTAGTATCAGATGGAGAATCTAATCTAGAATCACCTAGAAGTAAACCTAGAGTGAGTGAACCATTTTTAAAACAACCAACCAACAAACAAACAAAAAAGCCACCCTCAACTCCTTAGATTACCAGCACTACATTTGTAAAAAAGATTAGGAGTACAAAGGAACAAAAGCATATGAAAATGTGAGGTAGGCACAGAGCTTGAATTTGATTTAAAAATTATATTTCTTATGCTAAAATTATATTACGTTCTGTTTTCAGTAATGCATAATAGATATCCAGGGACAGTTTCATTTGTGCTGTAACTCTATTAGTTTCAAAAGCTTGCAACAGAGATGTATCTAGCCCTTCATATTTAGTACCAAAACACAATAAAACTCTGTTTCATATTTTTAAATAAAATGGATAAATAAAATGAATTCCATGAAAGAAATTTGCATTTATATAGCTCTTCTCGTTGACAAAGGATCTCAAAGTGATCTGCTGATAGCCACATAAATTTCTAATTAAGAATTCTTTTTCAGATTATTTCTGCTGAAACGTGTCTTCTGAATCACCAGAACTTCAGGCTACTGCATGTTAACTGTGTCATATCCCAGTCTAAACCCTTACAAATTAGGAACTGGATTGGACCCCCTCCAGTGCTGGTTGAAGCCTTACTCAGAAGAGTAATCCTACAGCATTCAATGAACCTACTCACATAGTAGGTGAGTAGTGTGTTAAAATATGGTAGAGCTTATACCTGTACATCTGAGGCCATCCATGCGAGCTTCTTTATAATTCTTACCATTAAATTTAGAAAACCCACAGTGTGTAATCCTACCAGAAAAATATTAGCTCATTTTGCATCAGCAGTCTAATAGAAAAACTCCCCCATTGGGATGCCACGCCGAAAGGGGGAGCTCAGAAGCACACATTAGTCCTCATGTTCTGTAAAGAGCATCTCCTTTTTTTCTTTTTTTTTTTTTTATTTCCTGAGCCAGAACCAGCATCATCTGTCTGGTGGCTATATGAAAAGCTTATCTAGTTCATTTTGTGTTCATCTAAAGTTGATCTGCTTAATTATTTCTTCCATTAAACAGCCCACTGCTGCTGCTTTCTGGTTGGAAAAAGTGTCAGTGTTACAGGAGAGAGCTTTTCTGCTCAGAGGCACTGGGATTAGAAGAACAATCGCTTTGCTGTTGGAGATTTGTGTTTGGAGGCAGATTGTTTCTGAGCACGAAGGAACGTTTTTATGCTGACACGTACCCATGTTATGCACTAACGTCAGGCTCTGGGCTGGCAACAGGTAGTCCAACAGATCAAAACTGTTGGTTTTGGATAAATAAGACATCTAGCATTGTTAGAAAACAGAAGGCAGCATGTGGCAAGACATATCAATTTAATGACATTGTTTGAAGTAAAGCTGACTTCTTAGAGGTACGCTGTGCAGCAGTCCCTGGAAATAGACTGTTTGGGTGGGCAAGAAAATAATTTGATGCCTTCTTTTTTCAAGTCACTGTGTCAGCTTGGATGAGAGCATAATGAAATGGAGAACAACGGCAAACAAGGTCTTTGGGATCTCTGGTTCTTTGGTGTACCAAGAAGCACAAGGAATCAAAATTAATGAACTCTTCAGAAGTATGACAAACTTGTTGTATGTAGGTGCGCAGACCTTCTCTTCTCCTAGTATGTCACCTTGGTTTCTCCCTCTGATGCTATACTCTCTGTTGATCTACATATAGTGATATATCCTAACTTCAGTAAGTTTATCTAACATTTCTCTGTTTAGCAATTACAACTATATGAACTATTTTCAAAGTTAAAATGCTTGAAAACTTGCTACAGCCAATGCAGTTTCTGTTTGCGGCCATCACCTGCCCAACTTTTCTCAAAGCTTTGCTAGATGTTTTTTCAAAGATTCCTTAGCACTGCCTCGTGGCTTGCTTTGGATCACAGCCACAGCTTTATTTCTTTGAATGGCTTCACTGAGTAGCCAGTGGGATTCAGCTTCTGCTGATGTTATTCTGAAGATATCTGAGCTACAGAGAAGAAAATGTGCTGCAACCTGGTTCTTAAGTAATGCTTGGAGAGTTTGTCATAGTTTTGACTTGGTTCAAACCTTTGACCTTTGGGAAATGTTAAGGAGTAAGCTGAGTACTCCATCCTTTCATTTATCCGATGCTGCTATCTCAGAATTCAGATTAGCCCATACTGGATCATGTCTCCTACTGTGAGTCATTTGCTTTGAAAAGGTCTCTCTGAGCTGAAAACCCAGTGACAAGTCCAGATTTTGGGTCCTGCATTCCTTTTTGCATAAGTGGGCTTCTGCTTCCCACAGGAATCAGTAGTAGTAGGAATTAATAAATGTCTCAGATCTCAGTTTTGAAGTCTCTAATTTCAAAAATTATAGAAAATCTGAACACAAACTACAGGTCATGTTTCTTTGGAAATCTGGAGGGAGAAGTGGTTAAAAAATTCCAAAGACAATCTTTTGCAGAGATTTAAAGCACAAAAAAAGGAACAGTACAAACCAAAGTCATTCCACTGGTGCCTTCACCTTCCAGGTGACTGTAAAATGGAAATTTTGAGCTTGGGACACTTAACGCTGAACAAAACCAGGCTTCGCTTGGAATGACTGTGATTTTGCTCTAACAGATTCTTTCTTTCCACTTGTGATTAAAGAGAGGTAACTCTTCATAGAAGAGTCAGGCTCCTCCTTCCCTGACACTGCCCATGCACCCACCTGTTACTCTCAAGCAAGAGAGCTGCTAAAACTGCTGCTGAAGTTCCCTCCTAATGTAAAAGAGGTTTGTGTGGTGGATGCACAGCACATTCCACCCAAAGATGTGTGATGCTGAGGAAGAAGACTATAAATCCCCTTAAAACAAGGACAGTATCAAATTGCAAAAAGGAATTCCAAACAACAACAAAAGCCAGATTGAATCCATTTGGTCTGTAATTGGGCATGCTACCAGACCAGAAAGGTACAAAACTTTGCCAAACACTTGATGAGCTCTGCTTACAGCATAGGCATAATAAAAATTCTGATGCAAGTTGCCTACTTTCTTCCAGAAAGGCATTTGTTTCATGCACACCTGTGCTTCAAAGATGATTTCATTGCCAGGCAACCCTTGTGTTTCTGCTAGAGCACTGGGGAAAAGCTTTATTTCAAGGTAAGAAAGAAGAATGTGTCAAGTGAGGGTGACAGAATTGTTGTAGGTCAAAGAGTTAAACTTACTTTGATTCCATGTCTAGTGGGCTAGGGGATTTTTTTCTAACTTCTGAGTACACTGTGCTGTGTGAGGGCAGCTCTGCACTAAACAGAACAAATATATACACCTATGATCAGTACAAGCTGTAACTTTCAACATCAGGTTAACAGGAGTGTCCCACTGCATCACGCAATGCCCTTCTAGGACCACAGTTCATTAGGGCAGCACGCGCTGGTGTTCTCAAGTGTACCGCCTGCCCTGAATGGGCAAAATTTGCAGCTGAGACAAGAGTAAGCTCATCACAAGTAGCGATGACAGCAAGAATCGAAAAATGCATTCAATGGCAACAAAATGGCAGATATAATCTAGTTTTCACAATTATTCATTGGAATGAGAATTGCATTTGCTTTTAAACACTGCAGATTCCATTTGCTGTAATTATCTCTAGAAAAAGACTAGGAGTTTTCTTGGACAGTGCACTAAGTACCTGTTCAGAGCTTTTGAGAATAGATGTCTTTGTTTACTAGCAGTGACATCCAAGCAATTTCATGGTCTTTCCTCCATTAGATTCTGAAAAATTTCCTACCACCACCACCTGCATTACAAATGTATCAGCACCTTCAAATTGCTGCTGTTTCAAAAATGAAGCAATATATTTTAATTAGAGGAGAAAGATAAAGAAGTTACCACTTCATCAGCAGGCCGTCCATAGTTCACTCTGCGGCAAGCTAGAATTCCAGGCTAGTGCTGGGCTTATGGTCCCCCAGGAAAAGAACCACACTTCAGTAAATGCGTTAATATCACTCTCAGTCGATAGGTTCGACTGTCCTGGATGCAGTACAAGCTATAGAGCAGCACTGCTCTCTAGGTATGGCATGATCGCTGACTACTTGGACTGCACTTGGCAGATGTCTCCATCAGTGGTCTTTAACAGCCCCTCTGTCTTTCCTCCTCTTTATTACCTTCCACCAGCGTTGACCAGTACTCGATTCGGTGTTACAGATGAAAGAGTTGCTATCCCCATAGAGCTTATAAATGTGAATAATTCACTAAGCCTTTTGAGAGTGGTTTTCCCCCAAAGGAAATCTCTGGTAGCTCAAGGTTCTACCAAGTTCTGTAAACTACAGCCCTTCTTTAGTAGGAAGTTTCCTCTTGCTTGGATGTGAAAACATATACTTATGAATATCTCTGGGCTTCAGAAGTATGATTTCAGTAAGTATAACAGCTACAGGCCATTTCTTTATCTATGATTAACTTCTAAGAAGAAGCCAGCATGACAGTTACCTGTTTGCTGATGGAATTACACCTGGTTTATACAACCATGTTTTACAGACACCATTTTTCTATTAGAAAGGAAAAAGCTCATGCCTTTGAGACATATGCAATGGTGCCAAAGCACTAGCAATCCTTACACTAGTAAACAACTTCTGTTGTTAATGTCCTCCCTAGTCACAGAGTATGTTGTAACTTATTTCACTGCTATAGTTTTTTCTTAAGGAAGGAAGGGAGGAAGGAAGGAAGGAAGGAGGGAAGGAAGGAAGGAAGGAAGGAAGGAAGGAAGGAAGGAAGGAAGGAAGGAAGGCAGGGAGGGAGGGAGGGAGGGAGGGAAGAAAAAAAAAAAAAAAAGAAAGAATACAAAAACAGTTTCCACCAGAAGATGTTGCTGTACGCACTATTCTAGAACAGTTATCACCAGTTTTTGAGCAGTAGGCTGAACTACCAGCCTGAACTTTCCAAGCTTATCATGGCCTCTGATGTTTGCATAAACCACTCTAAAACAGAGCCATAAAACATCAAGTTAAATGTAGTAGCTTCTCAGCTTCTCTCCTCACAAAACCAACAGCCTCCCTGCCGACCAGTCCAGGGGGCCAAGCAGCACCTCACACCTTTCCTGCTTCTCTGGATAACTACACGCATTGGATGGTGGCTTCCCAGCCTGCTGCCTCCCCCGGGAGAGCAGGAGGCTCTCCTGCCTGCTCCTCAAGCTGGGCCCGGTTCTCGGGTGCCTGGGATTTGTCAGTGATGCTTTAACTCCTCCTAACCCGCCCCACAAACCAGCTGAAGCACACCGTTAGCTCCACGGGACTCAGACTATAAACGTTTTCCCCTCCGCTAGGCTCCCGATTGCTGGGGCACGCATTATTTATTGCGAAATAATTTCAAGACAATTAGTTGAGTGAATGTAATCTTTTCTGAGTAGGAGCAGGCAGCGAGGCGCAAAGAGCTCACGGTGTTTAACTGTTTATAGACACTAAACGCAGACCAGCAAAGAGGGGGCTAGGGCCTGGCTCGTGATGAAGAGGAGGAGGAGGAAGAAGAGTTTCCCGAGGCTTGCTGCCTGCAGAGACCCGCACCCGAGGCCTCCCTTTCCTACACCCTGCAAATTCTCCCCCGGCCCGGCTCTGTCGGGGGGTGTATGGGGACCCCCTGCTGGGTGCCCCCCGCGCCGAGAAGAGCTGCGGCGGCGCGGCTGGGCGGGCGCCCGCCCTCCCCGCTCCCGCATTCAACTGGTGGGTCCTCCTCCTCCTCCTCCTCCTCCTCTCCTCCTCCTCCTCCTCCTCGGCCGCCCCAGAGGAGCGCGGCGGCGCGGCCGGCGGGCAGAGGCTGCGGGACGGCCCCCGGCGGGGCGAAGCTGGCAGCGGGGGGCGCGGCGGGCGGCCCGGCGGGGCGGGTGCGCGGCCGGCGGCGCTGGCGGAGGATGCGGGCGGCGGCCCCGCGGCGCGGGCGGCTGCAGGAGGGCGGCGGCGGCGGCGGGGCCGGCGGCGGGCAGCGGCGCGGCGCCTGACCGCAGAGCTCCGCTCCGCGCCCGAGGATGCTGGGGGGCGATGCCCGGCGACAGGGAGGACGAGATCTGCCAGAAAGCGCTGCAGCTGCTGGCCGAGCTCTGCTCCGTCGGGGCGGTGGAGAACGACAACTGCCGGGATTTCATCTACTACCTGCGGGACAGAGCCCGGCCCCGCCTCACCGACTCAGGTACCGCGGCTCCCCGGGCGGGAGGAGGGAGGACCCCCCGCAGGGGTCGGGAGGGGGGCCGGGGCTGCGGACCGAGGCCTCCCGGCCCCGCGGGGCCGCTGCCAGGGACGGGGGCACCCCCGCAGCCCGGGCCCGGGGCACCTTCCCCCGCTCCGCCGGCGGCCGCCGCGGCGCCCGGCGCTCGCTCGCATCGCAGGCGGGCGGAGCCCGGCGCTCCGGGGAGACGCGGCCCCCCCGGGACTCCCGGGCACGGCTGCTGCCGGCCGAGGGAAGGGCTCCGGGCAACTTTCTCGCCCGGCTGGGCGACCCGCGGCCCCGGGGGCGGCCTCGGCGGCCGCCTCGGGCCACAGCATCCTTGCCCGGTGCGGCGCCTCGGGGCACGGCATCCTCGGCCGGTGCAGCCGCCTCCGGAGCTTGCTGCAGCGTCGCCGGGCTCGGGGCTCTCTCCGTGCTCCCCGGGCCCTCCCCGCGGCGCTGGCTCCTAAGGGTTTTTCGGGGCACTTCACGCACGGCTCCATCCAACCTAACTTCCCAGTTCTGCCTCCTGGCAGGCTGCAAAGGCTGCTCCTTGCAGTTCCGTAGCAGGTGTGCGGGCCGGAGGTCTGGCGAGATGTACGGTGACGGTGTGCGGCTGGATTATGGTTGCCTCTTGTGTCTTGGCACAGCACTGATTTAAAAACTTTCGCTTAAGGAAGCTTCTTAAGCTTTCAACTAGTCCAAAACGCTGAAAGGCTGACGATGTTCTGGACACCTCTGGCCATAAGGGAAAGGCAAAGTACAGTTTCACTTAGGAGCTTAATGTATTTATGTTAACACCCTCAAGTGGAGTTTGCTCACTGTGAGCAGAAATTTAAAGAGTTAAAAGAGAAGTTGGTAAACATTTGTAGTGCTGAAAAGCCTCGGTGCTAGATCAGCTGATCAGCACAGTACAGTATGATTTTCTGTAATATTCCCTGGGACAAGTTAGCTCACTTAGCACAGGGCAGTCAAATTACTCTGTAATCTTAAACGCTTTTATGTGATCTGGGAAACCTGAAGTAGGACTCAAAGTGCAACTTCCTGACAAATGCTTGGATATGCTAAAAGGCCCAGAGGAAACCAGTATCAAGAAGAAAATGGGGAGGGGGGGAGCTCTTCTATCACAATAAATGAATAAGGAGTTTTCCTATACTCAGTCTGCTCATATCCAAATTTATTTGCAGCCATTCTGGCTTATCTCTCACTTGAAATGTTCAAATTAAAGTAATTCATGCACTGTTTGATAAGGATTTTTTAAAATTAGACAGATTTAATTGTTTTGTTCATATAGACAGATTTAATTGCTTTGTTCACATAAGCAGTAATTTTTGCAACAGACACCTGTGATTTTCTGTAATTTTCATTTACCAAGGGATTAATCACATATTTGTATATCAGGTGATGATTCCCAAAATGTCTACTTAAATCAGTGCTCTCTTTGAATACTAAATTACTAGAAATGCATGTGAAGACTTCAGCCTCAGCTAACTTGGATAAGAGCTTTTTGGATTCCTTGAAGAAGGTGCCTGTTTTTTCCATCAGCCTCAGGCAAAGAATACCTGGCATTGGTTTGGGAGCATTTTTCAGACATGCTGTGCTCAGTAAAAATTCATCACCCCTACCTAAAGACAAAACACTGAATTGTGTTTATTTCTACCTGTTCTGCTTAAACTATTATTATACATTATTATGTAAACAGACTCTGGTACTGTTGCAAACCCGCTCAATTACACAGAGCAGCGCTCTCTAACCTTCGCCAGCCGATGTGCAACAACAGCGAGCAATTATGCTGCAGGCAGCATCTTCCTATTGGCCTCAATTTTAACATTTTTATTTTCTGCAGCTGCAGGCAGTCTCAGAGGGTCTAGCAGGCAACACATTACCCATGAGCCCTGACTCAGAAACCACGTCTGTAGAGTAGCAATGTTATGGCAGGAATTTACTAATTTACCCTGCCTTGTATTTCTTTGATTAAAATACATATGTTGTCCCAGTAAACTGTCTGCCCATGAGGTTTGTTTAACCAGTGATGTGATGGTATGGGCTGTAAGAAGACAGTGTACCTGACTTCCAAAAAGAAGGAATAAGATTTGCAATCACACTGTCTTGATTTACATTGTGAATTTCATTGACTTAACAATGGTGAAATGTCATGAAAAAGGACCTGACAGCAAGTCCAGCCACTCTCCAGCAACTGGTGGCCTAAATTTAGGGAGGTGAAGAAAACCTGTGCTGAAAGACAGCATCGTCCTAGCAGAAACAGGCAAAAGAAGAAGCTGTAATTGCTATAACGCATGTTTCTTTGCTGTGTGAATGCATTAGCCAAACTGAGCAACCTCCTCTAGGGCCAGACAACAGACCTATCTAAAAATGTGTACAACATTGCTCGAGTTGAGAAAAGTGCAGCTAGAAAACATTCATGATGGGTTTTTGTACAACAATTAAGGTGTTTATGCATGCTTGTATGTGTTTTTTCTCCAATAAAGTGGCTGCTTGCCTACCCCAACTACGTGATAGACACGGATGCTTTACAGCAGCCCACTTGGTTTGAGCTATTCATGTATGTTGGCTGTATTGTGGGAATGGTAGGGGGACTGGACAGGCACAGTAGATACTGGTTCCCCACCATCTGAGAACATGGTGTGGGACTCAGAGAAGGAGGGAGGGCACCGGGCTGGGTGTTTGGAACATGCACAACTTATTTTTCATCCACCTTGTCCTATGGGAAGCACTGTGAACTGCTTAGAGCATAAGTTTAAGGGCTAATGAGTTCCAGACTGAATGCACTGGTCTGCTGGATTAAAAGGGTGACATGGGTGAGTCAGATTTTAAAGGTTTTCAGAAAACTAAAAATGCAAATTAGGCATTTAGTGAAAATTTTTTCAATTAGTTCAATAGCAGTTATATGTCAGACCTCTCTTGAAAATCCCAGTAGGCATCCTTAAGCATTTGGATACCTTAACAAGATTCATCTTTGTCTGTTCCATTCCTCCCTTCTCCACTTGTAAAATGTTAATATCTCTATAGCATAGAAGGGTTTTATAAGGATAAAGTGCTGCAAAAAGTTTGAGCACACCAAATATAAATTTTCCCTTATGAATACATTACATATTACCTCATAGATATTCAAAAGAAAACCATGTTAGTCATATGGGAGTTCGAAAACAATCACTCAAGATCACACAGTATCACCCCTGTGACAACTAAAGCCAGCAGCAACTGTTGCAGATGAGGAATGGAAGTTGCTTGAGTGGAGGGGTTATACCAATGTGTAAGAAAAACACAAAGGCAGAAGAGCTGAATGGAGACACTGTCAATTAATAAAACAGGAGTTAAGACCAAAAAAGTTGCATCTCCTTGTGGACTGTTCCTCTAATAGATTTTGCAACTAAAAAAGTTGGCATGGCATGAATCAAAACTGCTAGAAAGGACACATGTTGTATGAGTGAACTTTTTAAAAGATGAATGTTTTGAGAAAAAATCAAGAGAAAAAGTTGCATGTCTTCAAGTTAGGATAGTTTAGATTTTGGCACGGAAGAGAAGAATTAAGCCTTTTTTGGTGGTTGGATCTAGCGTCCCACTCTTAGTCTAACAGCTGGTACATGAGTATGAATTACCTTTCCGTTCTGGTTAACTTGACTGTATCGGAATTGAAATCGATTTAGAAATCAACCTCAAAGCCCTGGTTGTTGTTATAGTTTTTGGTGATTTTTGGTGTGTTTATTTATTTTTTATTATTTTTTTAAACAAGGAGAACTTCACAGAGATGGCAGTGGTAGGTTGCAATTGCTGTGCATAGACTTAATGAATTTCTGCATTGCCTTTTGTTGTAGTGTTTTGCCAACTTTGAAATGACTTGTGCTGCCTGCATACCTTCTACTGACTGCTAAATACTGGAACAAAGTGCTTAATGCATAGTTATGTGTTTATTGGTATTACTGGATATCAGTAAAGTTCAGTTATATAACAGAAAAGTATAAAAGGCACACTGAGACTGTCTTAGACAAAAGTGCATGGCCTTAGCACATTCTACAGGTTGAACTTTTCTACATTTAGTCAAAGAGTAAAAGGTTGCAACCCTTGAAATCTTAGAATAAAAAGTTTACAAAGTTCAGAGGAGGCTGTTATGAACCTGAAGACTGTGCAAAAAGATGTTTATGAAGATAAGAAAAAAGATAGTCTGTATAAACTATAAAAGTCTATAGAAGTCTTTTTATATAGTCTGTATAAAGCCTATATAAAAAGTCTAGGCCATTAATCATAATGAATTCTCATTAAGGTCATAGTAAGTGCAATAAAGAGTAGACATTAAAATTAAATCTTCCTGTCCTCATCTCTTGTGTTGGACTGCATCTCTTGAGAATAAGCCGGTAAAGTCTTATGCTATTCTTAATTACTTCAAAATTGACTAACAGATGCTAAAATGGAATCCATGGTGAATATTGTGGGTATAGTGATACCATTAGGCTTAATGTATACTACAGTTTGTAAGTAAAAGATAAATGTTGTACAGTGTCAGAAAGTCAGATTTTATTATATGATTAAGTTAAAGACAGTTGACAATCAAGAAACAAAAAAGTGGGCATGGAAATCTGAAAGACATTGAAGGAACAATATTGGTACAATTACAGGTAAAGTTATGTTCTTGCAGTAGGATTTAAGAATCTTATTAATCACTACTTTTTTGTTTTGTTTGTTTTAAGTACACTTCCAATTTCAGGAAAGAAAATGAACAAAGAAGCAAAAAGTCCTAATTGGCTGAAATGTGACCTCCCAGTTTACCAGTGAAAAGTGAGAATCAAAGTTTGTGCAGAGTATCATCCTGGGGCACAGCTTGTTCCGCAGGAAGCTAATACTCAGCTTACTTTTTCTCCTCAGCCTGTTCCAGATACGATTTGTAATTCCTCAAATAAAGCAAAATCCTTCATATAAAATTGCATTCCATGAATATAACAAGTTGCAGAATTCCTTCAAGATGCTAAATACATCTGGATTTATCTAGATGAATGCAAAAAAAAGCATTTACAAAGTTGTAAAGATGTGAAAAATATATGAGTAGGTAAAATAACTTTCAGTATGTTTTTATTCATTATGAGTGATTGCTTCCTCTATTTTCATTTTCCTTCTGCAAGATGAATGTAAAACACTGCCATGCAAAACTGATAGTATTCTATAAGCTGCATTAGTGCAAAGCTCCTTACAAAATAGAAAACAAGTATGAAGCATTCACTGATGATGTCAAATGAATGATGAATATAGTGTCCAAGTCACTTTGAGTTTCAAAAACCAAAGTACTGTTTCAAGATTTTAAAAAGAAAATACAGTGCAGTTATGTATTTTTAAAATGAAAATATGCATTGTTTCACTTCTGAAAAATCAGAAAAAAAAAGTCTGCAGAAGGTAAAAATAAGTATTTCATATTGCCTATATTCTGAGATGCTCTGCTAGTGTAAAGAAATAGGCACTCAGAAACTTTCCTGTAATACTGGAGGAACTTAGTATTTGGGTTTCCTGGAAAATGTGTGCTAAACAGATAACTAAAATTAGAAGTAAAGTGAAGAAAGAGCAATTAATGCTGAAAGAAAAGATACTGCGTGCTTAATAATGACCTGATGGCTTGTAACTTTTTCTTTGGAAAATAAAAATAAAATTTTAAAAATATTAATTATTAATTAATTATTAATATTATACTTATAATATATTATATATACTATAAACTTATAATTATTATGTACTAATATTATTAATAATTAATTAATAATAAATTTTTTAAAAGTATGGAGAATACGAACAAAAATGAAAAGTAGATACATCGCTCTCTTTCTAGATAAATGTCTTACTTTGATATAACTGCTTGGAGATTCTTTTTCCCAGATAAAATTGTGTTCTTTTCATATGAAACCTAGAGATATGTTAGATGGTAGATGTTTCGCTTACAAGTTACACTCCAGAGGCAGAGAAAAGGAAGACTACAAAGATAATTCTTATTATAAAACTGTGATCTTGAACTTTGATTAGGTTGGAGCGTAGTTATATTAAATACTGTTCATGCATGAAAGGACAGATCCTTTCACCAGTGAAGTCATTTTACAGTTTTTAGTGGTGCAAAGCAACTTCATACATGCCCTTAGCATAGCAGTACTTCCAATTTAGGGAAAGAGATGGGACTACTTTTCTGTAGTCCCTTTGACTAAGACTAGTGCAATTCCTGTCTTCTGGTTGCTCTTGGATGTCATGGGGAGAGCAAATTTAGCTGTATAAGAAAAGAAGAAAGGTGGCTTTTAGACCTTCTTGGCCTCTGCATTCAGCCTAGGTGTGGAAAGCAAGAGGATTCTGGGGCTTCCATTTCCATTGTGTTTTGGCTTCCCTCTTATATAGCAATCATACCAAACTTCTGTTGTTTTCATCATTGAAAATAGCCCAAAAGAGTAATGACAAAACAACAACCTTTTAAAAAGTAGGAAGGCTAAATAGCACACAGTCTGTCTTATACCTGAATTCTCATCTTAAATGCCAGTTTTGCTGATGAAAAACAGGAGGCTAAATTTAGCCCTAGCACATATGACTGTTCTTGCCACTAAAACTTTATCACTGCATTTGTCATAAGTCTTATTTCAATAGGGTTTGCACATTTCCCTTAGTTAGGGGGGAGAGGAGGAAGAATTTGCTAATTGCAGTTTCCTAAGAAGTATCTCTAAGCTTAATTTCTGCAGGCAGCAATTTATGTTTGGAGACTTAAAGCCCCAATCTCTTATGTAGAGGTGCTACTGTAATGGATTTATGGGTCATTAATTCATCAAAAACATAAATGTGTTACAAGAATGCAAAATTCTAACAGTTTGCAAAAACAGCATTGTTACATTTCTGTGTGATCCAAGTCCAAATGCTCGTCCACATTCCTCCCCGCAGATAGCTTTCTGGAAATTTCCTTTCCAAACTAATTTCTGAGAGTTTAATTACACTGACAATTCAGAGACCTAGAAATGTAACTCCAAAATGATTACTGTCATAACAAGCAGTTCTGTGAACAGCAGATCCAGTTAAATTCAGTCTCGAGGCTGTGTGGCAGTTTAGCATCTTTGGTGTGTAATAAGTAGAGGTTGAACATAAACTGCTATTTTTCCTTCAGTGTAGCAACAGTAGGATCTGTTTTCTTGAATTGGCTGCATGACATAAGCAAGAACTAAACTTGGTAATCTCTACTTCTGTCACAAATTTGATTGCTGTTGATTAACAGTTTCAAGAGTCGTATGATACACTGCAAGTGCATTTTTGCCACTGAGTAGTATATTTCCCTGTATTAGGGAAATTTGTTGCTCCTGCCTTACCTCAATTCCCCTTTTTAATCAGCTCATTAAAAAAAAAAAAAAAAAAGAAAATTGTGTTAATAAATCTTCCATTAATTCTCTTGGAAAATATTCTACACTATCAGACAACAGGAGAGGGGTTAATATTTCCCACTGTAATCCTGTTCCATGATTCCTCTGTGTCCCAGTGGTTCCACTAGTGCATTGCACATAGGCGGAGCAATGTTGGCATTGACCTGGAAGACTGCTCTTATACTCAGGAATTAAGCCTTGTTTTCTCACAGTGCTTCTACAGTGGGAAAAAAAGATATATAGGAAATATTTGTTGTTGTTGTTGTTTTATTTTATTTTCATTTGGGAAAACCTGCTGTTTTTCCAGTTGTTTTGAACCATGTACAGATCTAAATGGTGTTTTGAACTGAGTGGGTGTATATCTGGAATTTATTATTCATTACTCGGTTGTGACTTTGATTTGAGAAGTTAGCAACTGTGCTGTTCAGTGACAGCTTAAGTACTGGCTTTGGGTTGAACCGAGTCAGAAGAAAGGTAGCCCCTGCCCCTTCTCTTCCTTCAGTAAAAAGATATAGCAGTATGCAGTGATTACAGGTCAGCTTATCAGAGGAGTTGGAAGCAAAAGCACTCCTGGTTACCCCTTCACATATGGGGCGGAAGTAGAAAGAATCCACTACAGTTCCTTCCCTTCTCTTCCATCACTTACTCTACCATGACCTGGGAAGAAGAGCTACCAGGCAGGTGAACAATGCAGATCAAGCAATATGGTCAATAATGTCTTCAATAAGAAGTCAAGACAAAATTGTAACTGAAAGCTGTACTTCCTGGCTCTTCTCTTACATAGTACAGGAGCATCATATTTTTGCAATTCATTCTTCTGTTTACATTTATGGTAAAAACCACATTTCTAGGTTTTAGTTCTTCCCCCACTGAAAGTGAAGATCCTTGATGATTTAGCACAAAGCTGTACTTAAGAATACTTTGGTGCATCTTTTGCTCTATTTTTGTCATTAATTTAAGCTCTTTTGGGGCTTTATTTAGACCAAAGAGATGGAGAGATATTATTTTGGTCTAAAGCTTTATGTCCCTTTTATACTGTTAACAACATTTTAGTTCAAGGGATAAGAATTTAGAATAATTAATTACAGATGGAAGGATTTTTCATAAAAATGCTGTCAGTGGCAACTTATACAATCCTCAATTCCTAAAGATTATCATTTTACAAGATAAATCTCTTTGCATGTTCTGTACTACTGTTAAGTACTGAGTACTTGATCCTTTTATCTGGAAAGTACAAAAAAATCTGTAACATAAAGAAAATGTCATACATAACAGCTGGTGGTTTGCACATTTGGTACATTAGCTATCATAATCACAGTGAATTTTGTGTGTTTTTATGTTGCTCAATATGTTTAGCTGCATTTTTTGGATTTTCAACATTCATTAGCCAAGTAAAATCAGTTTGGCTTCCTTTGGCAAACATGCTACAGATTCTCTCTTTTATACTTCCTATGGTTATTTTGAATTCAAAAATAGAGTGGATGCAGTTGAAACTGGTATACTTGTCTGTATGCCTTGGGCCAATATACAGCTGACGTGTGTCTACCAAATGGTAAATCCAGCGTACTAACAAAAAACTCAGGAACTAATGATTTCAGAATTAAAACTTTCAAAGTTCATGCTAATTAAGAATTAGGGTTTGAAAGATTGTTGCTTTAAGTATACTTTCTCTTTTTTTTTTTTTTTTCTTTTTTTTTTTTTTTTTTTTTTTTTTCCAGTTTAATTTTCAGCAGACACAAAAAGATAAAGACTTCCTGACTTCCCTTGGAAATATTTTTCCTCAGTTTGCTGTGTTTCCATCAGGAAGTTTTTTTTTCAAAAGACTTTAGTTCTATTTTACTATCTGTGAAATTCCCCAAGTACATTCTTGGTATGTATGTAATAACTAGCCAAGCACTAGGTATTTATCTTTAAAAATCTATTATTGAAAATTAGTCTTTGTCATTCTTACTAGGTTGCTTTGTGTCTGGTCTTCCCATTTGTGTTCTAAATGTGTATATATGTGTGTGTGTATACCTGTGTTTCTGATTTCTTTTTTCATTTGGTTATCCCCACTCAAATTCTGCAGCAGCATCTCATTCTATTTAGTGCTCACATTTCTAATCTTAATTCATCTGTTTTAATTCTCTGAGCTCACCAGTATCGTTCATTTTCTCCACAAATTTAGTATGATCTGAGAATGTAATTGTATCATGTATTGTTGATTACACAGTAATATTTCACCCATCTCACATACAGATTATCTCATGAGCCATCTAGCCACAGCTGTATAAAATTTTGAGTTCTCTTTTAAAACTTTCCATTTTGAAATTTGCAAGAGGTACATGCCTATATAGTTAATGATTTTGCTAATATGTGCTAAGATATTATAGAAATTATTTCTCACATTTATCAAATTTTGCAAATAGTTACAAGTTGTAATTCAGTAAATTATCCAAATATTGCACATGCAACATAATGTGCAATGTTAAATAGAAAATTATCAATGAGGCCAAGTTTTATAATCTCCTGATTCCATTTGCTGCAGATGCTTTACCCATTTAAGACAGAGGTGCCTTTTTTTTTTTTTTTTTTTCTTTTTTCCCAGAGAAGTTTAATGAATAAAGTTGATGACTAGATATTCTACCTTTTTGGGGAAGTCTACCATAAATAGGCTGATCTCAAGTATTCATTATGCTAAGGTCTCTCTACATGGCATAAAAAGGCAGAGTATTTCCTGAGTATGGCTACAGGGAAATAAAGCAGGTATTGAATTTGTTCTTGCTGAGTGCTATTCTATTCCCTATAGTAAGGCTGATGCTGGATATGTAGCAATGGCATTATGACAATTCTTACCTGCTGAAAAGAGCTTTTACGTCCACTGGCAAACAAATACAAGAGAAAACAGATCTGGTATTGCTTAAAAATACAGCAAGCTTTGAATGGAAAACTGTGCTCTTAACAGTACTGTTTTGTTAAGCGTTACCAATTTGCTTGGGGTGATATAGAGATAAATTTAATCTAATAGCTCCAAATTTGTTTAATTCTATGATTGCCCTCTACTCTGCAGCAGATCATGCCATCAGAAAGACCCTTCTTTCTGCAGATGCCACTAAGATACTCATGGTAGCAAAAATCAAACTTTACTTAATCTCTCTTCTTTCTTTAAAGTGACAAATATTAGAGATGGATTGAATGACTCAAAACAAGCATTCCTTCCATTCAAGTCAAGGGCAGTGAGATAGATCACCACGTTTAATGAAGGAAAGTATGGGACTGGAAAATAGGGGAACAGAGACCAGGTTTAACCATTAAAAAGAAAGGTGAGGGGTTAAGATAGTATTTTCATTTGATTTGTTTGTTCTGGGTTTATAGCTGTCACACAGAGAAAAAGAGGTAAAATGGACCTCTTTCTGGGAAGTTCTTTTTCCTGCACAGCTACCAAGTCCACTGTGCTCAAAGCCCAGAAACCTCTGAGTACAGCAGGCACAGGCAGGAAGCCTGTCAGCCTGTCACTTGCATGGCTCAGGAGATGGATGCGAGGAGCAGAAGTGGCAGCCAGGCCTCAGAAGAAACAGATATCACTCACATTCCTTAGGGGCTAGAGAGCACTGAGCAGATTTGCTGTTGCTCAGCAATTAGAGTTAACTGAATTGAAGCCTGGGATTCTGAGGACCTGTCCACAGGTCCACAGGGACATAGTAGACAGGAAAAGATGTGGATATACTTTGTTATTCTTCTGTGGTAAGAAGTTATATTTCTATTTTTTATTAGAGTCAAATTTGCCTTTTTTAGAGAGTTCATAGTTTGGCAAGCCTGCCTGAGAAAGCATAATTTGACACTGACACTAGGGATGTGGTTAATCAAGAAAGAGAAAACTTCACCATCGTGGCTTCACCTCATAAGTAAAAACTGTCACGTCAGCTCTTTCCTGTACAGCAGCAGCACTGTTCCTGCCAGCTTCTGTTAAATGTAGAAGGTGTAACACTTTTATATCTGCTCTTATCCTCAAGTTAATGTCGTGTTCATGCCTACCTTATTCATTCTCTACCTGTCTCTTGTTCTGTTGTTGTGTTATAAAGAGTGATTTGACTAGTCAAGCTGATTTCTTTCATCTGCTGCTATGAGCCAGTGACTATAAAATAGCTAAAGGCAGTGCCCAAAATAGCAGTGCACAGGTATAGGTTTGCCAGAGTGATTTGACAGTAATTACTGTATCTGTCCTTCCGTGGTGTAGTGTTACAAGTGAGACCCAGTTCTGCGAACAAAAACTGCACTTTCTCCTTTTAATGCATTTTTCTTCTTTCTTTTCTGTTTTTCTTGGGACCTAGAAACCAGAGCAGACCTTAATACCAACAGAACCAGCAACAGCCTCAGCCACCTCAACTTTGTTTTTTTTTCCTTCCCACATTGGGTTGGGGGGCGGGGCAGGAAGTAATTTGTCACTTCCAGGAACATCTGAAATACAATCTCGGGATTTACTTCTCATTCTGAATGTTCTGTAAACTGTGAGAAGAAGGAATACAAGTGCTGTTAAAACAGAAGTCTGTGGATTTTACACTGTCAATGGTTTGGCTGCTTTACCTCCTTTTTTCTGCACCCCTCTTATGAGGAAGATTTCCAGTGGCAGTTGTTGCCATGGTACTAAGCAGGACAAGGTGTCCACTCCAATCTCAAAACTATGTTTATGGTTGTATAGTGAAAAATTATCTCTTCTGACAAGCCAGGCTTGTTTACTCAGAATTAATACAGTACCACTTCTCTTATTCCAAAGTGGAGAGAGGCTCTTCAGGTCATTCCCCACGTGTCAAGGCAAATGTGAGCTTCAGCAGTGCTGGAAAAGCCTGAGAATTAGCTCTGTCCTTCCACTTCCTCGTTAGCTGTTCAGATGAACAACCACTTCACGCCCTGCCGAGCAGCTGATTGGCCTTGGAGGGAAGAAGCATCTGAAGCAGCATTAATGTTTCATTCAGAATCATGAGAGCCAGGGAGGAGGGGAGGGGAATTAGGGAATTCAAACCCACAAATCAGCACTGCCTTCTATTTCACCAGGCCCTTTTGTCTTGAGCAGCATCCCTAATCGTCTCCCACACTGGATTTCCTCTCGGAACGGCCTTGCTGACTTTGTGAGATATTTTTGCAAAGGTTGAATTTATCAGTGTACAAAAAGGAATTTGTCGCTCTCTTCCCTTTGTTCTTTTGCTGTCTGTTCTCCTTTCTCTTACCCCAACCAATATCAATATGATGGATGCTGTATAGGAGATGGAGGTGCAAAGAAGCTGTGCAATCCCTACAGACTCTGCTGTTTTCTTTTCTCATTGCTGTTGTGTTAAGCCCTAGTATGTTTAGCATTCCCTTTCCATTTTCTCAGTAAGCAAAACTGATCAGAAAGCTGTAAAATTAGAGCCTTAAAATACTATCTCAAAGATATGTGAGCAAATTAAATTTGATAAAGTAGATGTGTAAAGGGGTGCAGTGAATTACATGGCAGCAAGAATAGTCAGCTGCATCCAGGAAATACGCATGTCCAATTCTCCAGAGTATAAAACATCTAAGGCTGTAAAAGAGGAGAAATTCTTACTTTTCTGTAGCAGCCCCAGAACCCTGCAACATGATTGCACTAAATACACTCGAAGGCCTGCCAAGCATAACATAACTGATGTTAAAAGAAACACTATCTCAGCGCCTGTGTCCACTGAAGATCTTGGATCCATTGCAAATGTGCCAGGGTTGATAATATGCAAAAGCTGACACTAAATAAAGATTTTTTTTTTCTTAGGGCAGGAATGAAAAAAAATATTAGATACAGAGGTGTTGGATAACTAGCCCTCAAGTCACAAGAAGAACCCCCATTTTTGGAATGTGTCAAGTAGTGCCATTCCCAGGAAGTTACAGCAAAGACATGCCAGGCCCTTAAGTGTTTCTGAGATAAATATTAATGAGTGTAATAACCCAAACGTTGCTTATTATTTTACCTTTTAGTTAATCTCTGGGAGAGAGAAGAAAAAAAAAAAAAAAAAAAAAAAAAGAAAGAAAAGAAAAGAAAAAGCTTTTAGTGAGTATTTTCCTGACTCTGCAAATGAGTTAATGGAATGATACTGACATGGTTGGTTCAAAGTAATGGAATGACTTAGCCACAGCTAATGAGGACTACAAATGCACAAAAGGGTATAGGAGATGTCTGGCTGTAAATCCCTGTGTATCAAATATTGCTCTATAATACATTAATACAAACTTGTCTGAGTCAGTGATGGTTAGAGGCAGTAACATGGTTTAGTTGACTGGATAGATGACTAGTTGGAGACTGGAAACTACAGCTCGTTTCTGAGCTGTGCCAGTCTCTTGGTGTGTCATCTTGGAGAAATCTCTCAGTGCTGCTTTTTCTTTGCCCTTTCAGTTGTCTTTTTCACATGCAGTGAAAACTCCAGCTAATCCCCTGCCTGCAATCAGTGGAGAGCAAGGAAAGTCTCAAGTGTGATGTCAGTAAAGCACTGAACAGAAAACTGCCTAGAAAGCAGCCAAGAGAAAACATTAGGCCCAAGGACTTAGGTGGAAAGTAGTCTTCCTGAATAGGACTCTGTGTATTTTCAGAGTGAACAGACAAGAGCCCGTGTTTTGATGAGACCTCTCAGCACTTTACTCTTATAAATAATAAACAGAATATATTTTCCTCTTGTGTAGGTTGGCAAATAGAAATGTGCCTCTGTTATCAGCCAGGAAGCAATAATTGAGATGCGGAGATTTGATGGAATACACATTCAAATGGGAATAAATAAAAGCATAAGCAGGATTTCAAAAGCTCTGCTTCTGTGCTGGGTTTAATCTGAATGTTTAGATATGGAATTTATTCACGATATCTGTTTGCAGGCTTGGATTTCTGTTTTCAGACTTAAATCCCACCACAGACTCTAGCTTGTATCTGACTATGCAACAGGGTAACTTGGAGTTATCTTTTGCATATCTCAGCATTTTGTAAAAGCCGCAGATTTTCAAACATTTACTTTCATGGCCTGGGTAGATTTGCAAATGCACATCTCAGCATGCTACTTTTTGAAAGGAAACCTGAAAGGATTAGTATCACAGTAATCCCTTTCATATTATTTCATAGCAGAAACACACAATACAAACTATGCTTTGTGGAGGGAGAGGCCTTTTTCACATCCCCTTCTCCAGATTGACCCACCTTGCCCACGTTGGGGATTAAGCAATGTATTTTTACTGTCTCCATTTAAGGATATACATCTGTTTATTAATTTTTGTAGTATACCTGATGGTAAAGTAACTCATAAAAAGAACCACCTACCACTTATGTGAAAGTCCTCTAGAGAAACTGTCTCATAGTTCTGCAACACTGCTGAGCAACCTGCTGACAGCCAAACTTACACTAGTCCAGACATTTGGAACAAGCAGCTCTTTGAAGCACACAGTCCTTTTTCCTTCGGCTTCCTTTTCCTTTTCTCTCTTTCTTCCTTGTTGTCAGGTTTTTAAGTGAAAATCTTAGCCTTATGAGTAAAATGTTTTCTGTTTTCTTAAATTTCACATTTTAGTCATTCAAAAATGCTTCCCTTCCCCTACATTTATCTGATTTTATGCTATTCAGGGACACAACTTAATGGTACCCTAAATCAGCTTTCAAAACTGGCTAAGACAGAGGCACTAAATCTCATCTCATGACTGTTGTACTACTTTAACTGAAAATTGTCTTTGAGAGGAAAATTTTCAAAGAAACATACATGAGTGAAACTGATACTGGGAGTCTGATGTACAAGCTCTTCATGTATTTTTTAAAATCCAAGCACTATAGTTTGTGGTTGCATAAAATAGAAAATGACTTCTTTTTTTCAAATTACTTTTCTGAGGTGGGAACTAGATGATCTTTAAGGTCACTTCCAAATCAAACCATTCTGTGATTCTATGATCTTAGTAGTATAGTGATGCATTTGAATGGTCTCTTTATTTCATTTATTCCCTTTTGTCTTACTTGAATAATAAAACTATGCTAATGACAATAAATTCACAATTCACAAAAATAGAAAAGTGTGATCAACTTTTCCCTGCAATGCCATACACTGTTGGCAAAAATTAGACATCTACATCATGAAAGGTAATCATCAGGAAATTAGTAAGGCAAAAACAAGTTGCTGTCAGCCCAAGGATGGGAATTAGCATTAATTTAAAGGAAATACATCACAACTATGGAATCTATGCAAGAATCTGATTCTAAAGAGATTTAAAATAATGTTCATGTAATATAGTTTTATGCACATTTTTTTTCATAATATGATCAAGCTACAGAAGTATGATTTTTTATTTTTATTTTTAATTTTATTTTTTGGCCATTTGGGACCATGGTAAGTAGTGGGAAGTGGTGGATGCCTTACCTAACCAAATGTTGAAGAATGCTGCAAAGTTGGTTGTGCCTTCTCTATATCCCATTTGTTTATGTACCCCAACCTGGAGAGACTGGCATATAACACGGAGGCAGCTCCGTGTTATCAAGGCAGCTGGCTACTGCAGAAAGATTATAGTTGAACCAGTCTTTAAAAAAGCTGTGCTGTATACCATGATGACTATTGTTCTCTGTGCTAAGGTTATTTATCTCTTTTTTATTATTATTATTCATTGCTTGAGTGAACCTAATACATTTGAAATCATGTTTCAGAAGAAGTAAGATACACTGCAACTAGTGGAATTCCACTGCAGAAAAACCCCAAAGGGATTTCTAATCCACTGCTACTAATGTCATCTAATAGTGAGCCAAACTGTATAACACGCTCAGTGCTAGGAATGCTGCTTCATATCCAAACTCATTTGGGTTTAGTTAGTATTGCCTAGTAATTAATTTTTATTCAGTATTTATGCTATCAATGACATCCAGAGGCTGGCCTAAATAGTCTCGAGCCCCTGGCACCAGCAGCAGCATACATAAATGCAGATATTTTGTCCACTCTCAATAAATGTGTGCTGTAGACTGTAAGTTAAAATACTTGCTAGCAAGTCTTCCCCATAGCTAAACACAAGGCTGAACATGCTGGACATCAGTCAAAGACACAGAGTGACATACAGATTACTAATTACTATTAATGTTTACAGGATTTAGAATGTCTTAATTGATTTTGGCACTGAAAGTACAGTCTGCTAAATTGCTTGTCACCTCTGTTTTATCCAAGGTCTCATTGAGAATCTCATATGCAATTAACTGTAATTGCTATAGTGTATTTATTCTAAAGTATACAATACATTATTATTTTGTTATTTGGATCTCAAAAGCAGGGAGTTAATTGCTTAGAAAAACACAATTCAAAACAAGGCGATCTTTGTGGTGAGGTGTTTGGTGTTTTCTTTTCAGAGCAGAACAATATGAAGACTTTAATGTAGTTCATGTTCCAAACTCATAGTCCTCCTGTATTGCAAATCTCACTAACTTCAGGGAAAATAACTTTTGTGTAAAGACGTTGCAGATAAATCAACATTATCAACTTGTGTGGCCCCAAGCGAGGAGTCTGATGCACCGCACACCACCGTGGCTACAGGACCGAGTGTCCCCACTGTGCAGAGACATTTGGAGCAGTGGCCAGTCCCAGGCGTGTGTCAGGTGAGCCTAGAGCTGGGGCTGCAGCAGAACCGTGCACTGGAGCCTAGCTGCACCCATGGTCCCAACAGAAGGAAAGCGACTGCAAACACACCCATCGATGGTGTGTCTTGCTTAATTGAGTACTGCTGGAGCCCAGGTAGAAACGTAAGGCAAATCTGCACCAAAAAGAATATTTCTCCTTCCCTATCCCAATGCTAAATTGCTCATGGGGGCACCTCCTGTATAATGTAGGAAGACAAGGGCTATGGATGCTGAAACAAATTGTTCATGCTGTCTGTAGGAAGGGGCAATTTTTTTCCTGCATATGGAACTGTAGAGCAGCTCTTGAAAGGAATGTATTTTCTCTGCATACTCGATGTTAAAAGACGGAAGAAGCACTGAACCGCATACGTGAATTCATCTGCCAGTTTAGCCTGGCAATATCTTCTATTTAAACAGCCAAAGCTCCAAAATGAACACGGTCTGTCTAGAAACCTCAATAAAAGGAAAAGCTTTGCCAAGAAGCACTCTAGGACAGCAAAACAGTGAAGCCCTTCCTACAGAAAGGAAAGGAATGTGCAAGAATCTCCTTCCCAGGAATGGGGAGCTACATTGTCTCCTGGTACTGCCAAGGATTTGTACCTTGGAGCACAGGTCTGGTTTGAGAGTTCAGACTGACAGTACCTGCTCCTTTCACTTCCTAGTGGGGTTGTTCAAGGAACAGCTAATCATAAACATTGGCTTGCCGTCTTTTGTAAAGCAGAAGATACTCTAGTTCCTTGTATTAAGAAACTAGCTGTCCTAATTTTATGGAGAAAATTATTCCAGGAGATAAGACACAGATCTAGCCAAACTCACTTAATTAAAGAAAATGCAAATCCAGTACAGCCAGCCTAGATTCTCTTTACTGCAAGCACCAAATCTCTCCACAAAATCTCTCCAAGGGTCTGAGTATGACAAATAATGACAATAATGGTACATACAAAATATTAGAAATGTCTTCTATCAAAATGCAGGATGGAAACAGTGATTATTTGCTTCATATTGGTTTCACCTATTGCAAGTGGAAAAACAAACCTAAATATCACGGGTAGATTTTTAGCACATTCAAACATCTTGGAGCTTGCTTTTATTTTAGTTAATTATTTTGCTATTTTCCATTCAATTAATTATCAGATTAATGTTCTTACATAAATGTGTAAAATAGCATGTTGATAATAAAAGATTACTGCAGAGTTTGCTTTAGAAGCAAACACAGCAAGATTGAAAGGTGCAAAATCCTAAAGTAGAAGAGGCTGCAAACGTTGCTGCAGTTCCGTGTACCTGAGTGTGCCCTGGGAAGATGGGCTGTACTGCATGGAATATGGCAGACTCCAATCTTTACTGTAGGAATAATATAGGATTGCTGATGGATACCATTGCTTAGATTTTCTGTTTCAATCTTCTAATATTTATTTTATTTTATTTTATTTTATTTTATTTTATTTTATTTTATTTTATTTTATTTTATTTTATTTTATTTTATTTATTTATTTTTGATTACAGATGTTGATCATAAACACTTGTTGTGGTATTTCAGGCTTCTTGGGATCTATCAAGTATCTTTTATTTTCAGCTTAAGAATTTAGACTAAGCAATCGTTTTGTGCTGCAGAATTCCTAACACAGCTTCCCAGTAACCTGTACCACTTTTTTTCTTCAAAATGTGTTCATTTTGTGAGTCGTACGCTACATGTGGTGCCAATATGGGTACTGTCTAACAGAAGGCAGGTGCATTTGCAGAGATGACAGCTTTCTCAGAACTCAATTATTTAACTCATTTATAACAAGATTATTTGGAAAAGACATACCATCTGTTTACTGGTCATAATCCCCCTTGTGTGCTAAGCAATGTTTATTAAACTTTGTGCATCCCTTTCTATTTAGTTTCACACTGTTTTGCTAGAAGCAACTGGATAATTGCTAGATTCAAAATCAGAAGTGAGAAGATCCTGGTCCCACTTGTCAATTTTTTGACTGATTCACCTAATTTACCTTGGACAACTGTGCTGCTTCTTGGTTTCTATTGCTCATTTGTAAAAAGACATTTCGGTAACTTTGACATTTACAGAATGAGGGGGAAAAGCTATTTAGTGATAAACAGCTTAATCATTGTAATAATTTAACAGCTTTGTTCTACCAGCTACACGATAATGTGGGTAGAAAAACACTAAAAACAATTCTTCAAATAACCATTAGGGTTTCTAGACAATTTTGTTGCTCTGTTTACATTCCATTAACATGTGTCAGGTCCAGATTTACTCCCAATGGCTTTAACTATGTATGTTCAGAAGCTTAGAGAAAACACATGCAAAATTCTGATGCTTTCTAGCAAATGTCAAGAACTTGATTAAAAAAAAAATCTTATCCAACAGCAATGACAAAACTAATACTTAGTTAAAGACAGAAAGCTGTCATTTGATATTTTACTTAAGGTTATTTACAGAGTAAGGAAATTTTCCATAAAAACTGAGAAATTAGTAATTTTAATTCACAAAGACATATAATACGACTGCATGCATTCTATAAGCTGAAAGAAATTCAATTACATATTTCCACTAATTCTGTCTTTTCTAATAAGGACATGTTAAAAACTGTACACATATGACTTCAGTGCAGCATTCAGAGTACATTCTTAGGACAGTCAAGAGGTTAATAAACTACAAATTTCTTTCAGTTTTTAGTCTAATTTATTTCCCACTTTTTTTTTTTTTTTTTTTTTTTTTGGTAGAACAGTCAGAATATAGCAATTGATTCATGAGTAAATGACATCAGTGATTCCCCTTGCTCTAGTTAATGTCAAAATCTCATTTTCATCTATTTTTGTACCAACAAGGATTAAAGATTTCTTTTGGGGGAAGGAATGTATGATGTTTAGCGTGCAGTTCCTATTTGACTAGGATGAGTGTCAAATTCATTTTATGTTTTCCTGATATTTGCATCTATTGAGCTCTTATTATTGCTTCATAAAGAAGTTTAAGAATATTGTATAGTTGTAGACATTTGTTAAGTGCTTAAGATTGTCATTCCATTACAAAACAAAGAAGTATTAAGTTGAAAAACTGGGGAAAAAAAAAAGTCAACTATTTTCCTCAATAAAATTATACAGGAGAGCACCTAAATAACATATTTTGGTAATATATGAAAGAACAATCATAAGAGAAGATCCTCCGAAAGTAACACAGTAAGATATCACTTCAGCATTTAATGAACAAACTGTTTTCTTTCTTATGTTAAGAATCTATTGTCAATAACAAAAACTACCTTTAAAATATAAATTTAAAATGGGGTTGTTTATATTAGAGAAGAATTGGATCAGCCCGATGTCTAATTAACTTCTTCCCTGAAAAAATACCTGAGCCAACAGCTCTAGCACTAGCCTTAGGTTGAGAAGCAGTACACCCACAGCATAACTCTGAACTGCTTTGAATAAGCTCTGTATCTGTACTGATTCCACGAAAACACGAAAAAGTTATTTAGCAATACTGCCTTTTTCTACATTGTATGGCTTTGCATGGTTCTTAAAAACCAAAGAACTCTTTTCCTGATAGTCTGGTTACTGGAGTTTATATCCAGTATACTTGGTGCGGAGTGCCAAAATAAAGGTAGTTATAACTGTCCTCCAGAAAGCTTACTATTGCAAAGCTCTAAAGTCTTTGGGAATTCAGGACAAAGATCTGGAGCATTTCATGACTCATGTCTCATTTCAGTGAGACAGTTCTTGCTCTCTGAAAACACTGCTTCAAACAGAAGTATGTACTAATCTTCCAGAGTTTAATCAAGCTTCAGAAAGATAGGATAAATGAATGGTACTGTTAAACAGCAGCAACTCACAATTGGTAAGTGTTTAAAAAACAGTTCCTTACTGTATCTTAGCAGGTGGTACACATCTTGCAGCTAAGGCATGTCCAGGTTAGTCTGCATGGGACATAGCAGTAGTGGTTCAGGAGTTTCGAGTTTCCTTGAGCTGAGACCTGGGGCAAATACAGAAGAATACAGGTATAATTACAGTCTGCACCTTTTTCCTTTTTTTGATCATTAGAAAGTCTGAAGTGGCCACTATCAATGAAATCCCTACAGGATTTGTACTATTTAAGGAGTCAGAATACAGTCAGCTGGAGCAACAGGTTCTTTTTGAAGAAATTAAGAAATTTCAGATCTTGGGTAAGCTGAACCAGTGTCAGGGAGATTTGTGTTTCTCTCTCAGGTGTGGAAAGAAGCAAGAGTATAGTTTCTGGTGATATCCAGAATGCAATTTAATCTGTTTCCATTTTATTCTGCAGCTGTCTGTTAGAAAGATGTTATTCTAGCTGTGTGGGATAAATACATTTACATTTTCCAGAAAGATGTCTGTACACAAATAAAGAAATTATTTTCCCCCATTAAAATAAATGGGTTTTGGTGTTATTCAAATGTTGACTTTAAAAATGACTCTTCAAGGAGACATTAAAAAACAAACAAACAAACAAAAAAAAAAAAAAAAAACATGCTAGACCATTATCATCTTCTTGAGTACCATGAACAAAAACATCATCCGTGTTGCAAGTCGTGGGCCGAAAAATTCTCCAGTGTGCGTAAACATAACTTTTAGAGATTATGAATGACATGCACACAAAGCAGCACACAACTCTGCATGTGCATGAATGTCCTGCAGACATACAAGGTTCCTAAACTGTTAAGGCAAAAAAAATCTGGAAAAAAAATAGCTTGCAAATTTCTCTTAAAACTCTCTTAAATGACTTTTTTTTTTTCTCTTAAAAATCTAGATTTACATTTCTTTTCAATTTTATATCATATTTGAAATTACTAGAGGAATATACTTATTTTCAGTGGACCTTGCCATCAAGCAAGAGGGCAGGAGGTATACTGGTGGTTGACAAATATTAATGATGAACACATTTTGCATCAAAATGATACTCTGAAGATTTTGACAAGAAAGATGTCAGAAGACAACTTATCTTAATTAATCCTGGATGTCCACGCTCCTGGGAATACTCTAAGCCTGCATCTAGCTGTTAGTTAAGCTCAGGGTGCACAGGAGATTTCTTTTTGTATTTCTGAGGTCACTGTGATGTGTCATCAGCGATGACCTTTTCCTACCTGAATGACCACTGAGAACAGTTTGTATTTAGTAGTGTTTTCTCACACAACTCATCACAACTCAGTCAAAAAGGATCAAGGCCACAGAAGAAAACTGTGGTTCCAGTTTTACAGATCTGAGAGTTGTTGTCGCCGTATCTATTTTACTCATCAGAATTTAGTAACTCTTCTTAAACACCAAAGCCCTAGAAGCAACATCATTTATTAACCTTCTGTCAGTGGCCACTTTCTATGAATTTAATATACACTTAACTCAGAACCTTAGTTTTCCACTCATGCTGATATATCTCATGTGTAGGATGTACACCTGAGTGTGTCAGGGGAGAGGGATGGAGTGAGGGAGAAGAGAAAGCAAAGGAGAAGCCTTTGAACATATGAAACAACATAAACTGGTGTGGTTGCCAGCTGCCCAAGGCTGCAGTGTTTGAAAGGGTATGAAAAAGTATGAACTGCTCCCACTCACTACCATTGAGGGAACAAGATCAAAACTTTTGGAATGCTTTTAAAACATTAAGTGCTAATTTTTTAATTGATGAACATTTTTTAGGTGCATTGAAGTAACACGCTTGTTCACAGTGGTTGATAGTGGTAAATAGGGTTGAACATGCAGTCATGGCTATAAATGACTTTTTGTATAAAACATAAAAGCTTTTGATTCTTCCAGTAACCTTAGAGTCTTGGGTGCTCAAAAGTGGATGTTTCCTTCTTTGTGCGAAAAGACTTACAGTGTTTCTTAAATATCTAAAATAAAATCACTTTCTGCTTTTCTTATGAGTTAAATGCACTGTGAGGTCCCTTGCGGCTTTTGAAACCTCATGCAAAATTAATGTATTCTGTTAAGTTACAATCAGCATTAATACCCTGAAATCCTGAAGCGTTAGTATCTTGACCTTTATGTCAAGATGAATGAAAATCAAATTAACTTCTGACTGATCAGTCCTTTCTGAAGGACTGTGTTTGTTACACAATGTGCCCCTTTTTCCATGCAGGTGTGAGGGCAAAAACAAGCTGTTTATCCATGAAAGCCAAAGCATCTTAATCTTGACAGCTGCCAGAAGTCTAGCCTTAACGAGCTAGTTATTGATACTGTTCTTGGGCATTTATATATTATCCTAATCTGTTTTGTTTGTTTGTTTGTTTGTTGTTTTTGTTTGTTTGTTTGTTTGTTTGTTTGTTTTTCTAGATAAAACAGCAATGGGTATTTTTGGCAGGAAGGCACAAGGGATGGACAGGGTTAACAATATGTAAGATTATATCTAGCTGCTATCTTTGTCCTTTGTCCCCCATCTGTCCCCCTCAAAAGATTTGTTTTCCCCCTGAATGAGTTCTCAGTAACACCTGACCTGTCAGAGTAACTGATTCATTTACTGTGCCCCTTTGGTTCTGTGGTATGGCCATATTTCTCCAGGTATAACTCTGCCCAGTTTTAGTCAAGGATCTTAGGGGCATGTGAATATATTCATCTTCAATAGTCACTGGCAACAGTTCATATCACCTCTGTGAGCTCACACTGATGTCTAGAATTCAGAGAGCAGCAATCCTGTGGTTACTTCACTGGTTGGACAGTAGATGAATGCTGAAATGCACTGTTCTGAGTTTTTATTTTCCCAATTTTATTTTTGTTTTTAGCTATTGCAACTTTTAAAAATGTTTAGATCAGCAGCAGTAGAGAGAGTAAAGCCCAAGTTTATCCATACAGCCAGCTATAGTACAGCACAAGCTGCCTGCCAGCTTACTGATCAGCAAGAAAGCCTCATGTTTGGGCACCTCCTGCATGATCAGAGTAAGAATACCGGCAATCCTCTGAAAATAACTATGGGGCAGGAAGATCACCACCTTCCCTTACCAACGTCAAAACTTCAATGAGTTCATTTCTGTAACCAGTGCATGGTTTCGGTATGCTCGCTGGGACAGCAGGGTAATACTCCAGTGCTTTACTCTCTGTAACAAATAGTGATCAGCGTGGGCCAATAATCCAGGATGGGTTGGTATCTCTCACTACTGCACTGTATGATATTTGCTTTGTTAATCATAATTACAGTATATCAGATTTCCTCACCATAAAACTAGTTAAAGACAAGAAGAAAAAACCCTTAAGTTGTCCAGTTTCAATTTTACATTCACAACTGAATAACTACAACATGAAATTGTATACTTCATAATAAAACTTCAAAGAGTTGTTTCTACTAATTCCTTTTTACAGATTTCTTTTAATATAAGGAATGTCTTGCATGAATGTACAATTACACTCAGTGAAGCAGAGATACAGATATGTTCAGTTCTTACTCAAAGCATGCATTCTTAACTATGTGCTTTGGAGAAAAGAAAAAGAAATATATATTGATATTTTCCTTTGGATTTATGAAAATTAGGAAAGCTTCCAAGAGCATCTCAACATTAAAGTGATCACTTCCTAGGAATGAAGAAACAGAAGAGCAGCCTGAATGCTAAGTGTTGTTCAAATCTGCTTCTTAATTTTATTTTCTTTGGCCATTACAATTTACAAGCTGTTTCACTTTAGATTTTTCTTGGTTTTCTCCAGTTGCTGCTCTTAATTTCTCTGTTTTCACATCTGTTCTACAGTTTTCTCTTAGAAAATTTGCTGTTTGGAAAGACAGGATTCCAGACAGACTGGATTTCCAGAATTATCCGCTAGTAGCAGCCTGTAGATGCCCTAAATTTGTTTCCTTTCTTCTCTGGAGATGAAGATGAGTAAGGATTGAAAATTAATATATTCTGCATATTCCTAATAATAAATTGATAGGAAACTTGATCTAATACTAAATTACTGATTTGTCATTTTTCCAAGTAGTAAGTATCCCAGTTGATAAAGTTATCATCATATCCTAATATGTATGGATCAGGCCCAAAAGCTTCACTGTATAAAATGGGTATCCTAAGTTTACAAAGAACAACAGATACAATACATTCACCATGATACTCTGAAATGCCTTTTAAAAAGCCAGTGTGAGCATTTCAGTGCATCTGGCTCTTCATCTGAGAGGGATAAATGCCCTCAAAACTGTATTTATTTCCCTTTATGCCAACAACTTCCTGCTAAGAGACAAATCAGGCTAAATAATCAGCTAAAGATGCTAGTGGTTTGTGATAGTTTACTTTTCAGGGAGAATAGTGTGTAACAAGTCCAGGAAAATCACTTGACACAAAGTGCTGGCCAGAGCAGCTTGGAGTGTTTTGAACTATCTTTCCATTCTACATACTATGTAAAGATGAGAGTGCAGTAATTCAGGAGAAAAATAAGGACCATCCAAACTTAAAACCAGCTATAAACATCTCATTAGGTTCATGAAGGTCAAGATTAGTAATGTTTCCTCTTTACCCATATCAACCTATGCAGACGGCTTTCCTGAAATCCATTGTGATGTGTCAACACTTCTGGCAAGCATTTTATGATCTGCCAGTGTACAGAAATGATGTGAATTTTGGCACTTCCTTACATACAAAGTGAGGGTTGTAAATATTGAACCACTGTGATGTGCCAAACTCCCATAATATAAGCTTAGAGTAGTTGATTCTGGAAAGGAAAGTTAACAGAATAGTTGACTTTATTTTCATTGAGTAATCTGATTTTAAAGAAAAGTGTGCACTTTTATTTTACATAAATTACACAGAAGAGTAATATTCTCTTCTTATTCTTTATATATTTATTTCCTACCACCTCCCCCCCCCCCAAAAAAAAAACCACAAAAAAACCCCTAAGGTTGAAAAATAGACAGACTTTTTTTTAACTTATTCCGAATTAGAGAGGCTAATGGTTTCCAGTGTGGATGAGAAAATGCAAGGGGCAAGTAGCCAAAGATGAAATGGTATATGAAATTCAGTGTTTCCTATAGAAAAGAAAAGTGATGCTAGGAAAAAAAAAAAAAGTACATATCTTGTTCTACAACTACCTAAGCCACTCAAACTCCTGTTCATCATTATGGCTAGTTCTGTGAAAATACAATCATATTATTTAATTCCACAAATTTTTCCAGGGGAAGAAAAAAAAAAAAGAGTAATTTAATGAGGCATTTGGGAAGTACTCTTTTTTCCCCCGGAAAGATTGTGACATAAGGGCAATCAGAGTTCAAAGGAATTTGTTAAAAAATTGCAGAAACTGTTGCTACTTGTTTTTGCATTTGTATTGTTAACACATCTCCATAACCTTTTCTTTTTTTTTTTTTTTTTTTTGAGCACTTCACACAATATTACTGTACAGTTTTATACAAGTGGGAAATGAAATGCTTGTGTGTCATTTCTTTTAACACTCTCAAACGGTTCTTGAGTATTTATTGCAACTTGTTGGTCTTTCAAGGACGATAATGGAATTGTAAGCTTATTGGTATGGTTCAAATAAGCTGTTTGCTCTTCTTAGGTAACCTGGGTACTTCCTGCTTCTGGCTATCTAAGACAGAAATAAATGGCAATTTCACTTTATTATTATTCATAGGGGCGTAACAGTCAAGATTAATGTGTGCTCTAATGATTTATTCGTGAAAATTTTCTGCAAATCCTGACATTTTCATAATTTTTAACACATACAATTTGTCCAGAAATTCCTACTAGAAAACAGGGTTGTTCTTTATTCATTCTTCATCATTCATTTCTCTATTAAAACCTTTCATTCTGCCAGTAAGCAAACACATACGGTACTTTCCAAAAGTGACCAATCATTTTCTATGACTAGACAAGAAGTTAAATTCTTGCATAACCCCAGGCACTAATATTTTCTACTTTGATAATATGTTCTAACATGTAACTAATATGTTCTGTGGGTGTGTAGAAATGTGCATTACAGTTATTTTGACTGGAGTCATGGGAACTGGTACTGTCACAAAGTAAAAATACTCAGTTATCGCAATACGAAGGACTTAACAGGCCTGATAGTCATATGAATTTAGAGTATAAACACATATACCTCAGATATTTCTTTCCCACCCAGCAAATCACCAGCTTCCCCTTATAGCTAACAAGTTACAAGCATGTCTCAAATTTCAAATGGCTTTTAGAAAATCTTATATTCTTTCTCTCCAGCTATATTTTCTGTCCTGCAAATGTAGCACACAAGTTGATTCTGTACAATAAATGAAATAGAGCCATTTAAGCCAACTCCATGCCATGTTCCACACAAAGTACTTAACAGTCCAGCTTGGCATCTTTAAAACTGGTATCATCTCTTTTGCTTTCTTGCTTTCTTGCTTTCTTTCTTTTTTTTTTTTTTTTTTTTTTTTTTTTTTCACCCAGATTATTCTAATTACTTTTTGCTGGCTATTACATGACCACATGTATATAGTAATTTTACATATCAACAGTGCAAAGTATGTATTCAGAGAGAATAAGAAAATAACCAAAAGCAGCAAGTTGGAGGCATGGGAACATGGACAGAACTTAATATAGTTGTGTATACACAGGCATGGCAAATTTTATTATGCCTTGTTTGTATTTTTGTTTCTTATAAAACAGAAGCTTTAGTTTTTACAGGAGGAACAGCATAATATAATTCCTTTTTGGTAGATACTACCACTAGAAATCAGAAAGAAAAATACAAGATACAACTCCTTAGAACTCTGTCTTTAAGAATCACTAGAATGCTAACACCTGCAGCTCACTAGGCCAGCTATTAGATCAGTAATGACATTTTTTGTCACTTACAAACTCCAGCAGATTATTATTATATGCCAGCTAAGTTGCCAAGGAGATTTGCGTTAACACAGACCAAATATTTTAAGTGGAAAAGCTGCTGAAATGTGCCAGCCGGGTGGGCAACATCTGAAAATTACTGGCCAGTGAAAGGTTACAGCTTAGAGAACTGCCCTTTAGCCCCATGGTCTTTCACAGAAGGAAGACAGGTATGTGATTGTCCCTATTCCACACACAGAAATAAAAAATGCACACAAGAAATGGTTCCTAAGGATTCAGAAAGAAATAAAATCAAGATGGTGAAGAATTGTGGCTTCTTATTCAGTAGCTTGGCAAGTTACCTAAACTGTTTATTGCCCAGCTTCTCTGAAAGTCACGAGATGAGGGTTCTCGGAGTTACATTATTAAATGCAGGTGTATATTACTAAAGTTTTTCAAACTCTCCAAATTAAATATAGTTAATATTGCTATTATGTATTTTTTCCTCTTGAAAGCAGTTCTTTAGATGACTGTGTCCTCTGCTAAAGTCATCCTCAAGGTAGGGAACTGGTAGTCTGCCTTTCACATTGTTCCTCACCTTCACACATCCTTGGCACTGAGCAGGTTGTAGAGTTCAGTTCTCACCTTGTAATCTTCTGGCTGGTTCTGGCAGCTACCAGTTTCTCATTTCCTTCAACGCTGGATCATTTACACTAATCAGTTCTTTGAAAAAGTGACCTTTTTGCAGACCTCTGATGTATTTCTTCCTTCTCCTCCAGAGAATCCAAGACAAATTGCTTCATTCTGAAGGTCCTCCATCACTACTGCATCCCAGTTCATTGGCTTTGTAATTATATGGAAAGGTTGTTTGCCTTCACTGCCAGATGTGTTTACCAGTAAATATTCCAAAAACATATCAAACCACCATTCTTTCTTCCACATTGCCATTTATGCATGGGAGGAACTTCTTTAATTAATTTCAGCTCTGAAACTCTTTGCTATAATTCCAGGCAGGTGCTGTACTGTTCCTACTGTTAATGAGTTTTGCCTTCATATAACTGTGAGAAGGACAGAAAGAGCCGTGCTGGCTAAATTTGTCTAAAATTGGTTTTCAGCATGCAAAATAAACTGGACAGCTCCTGTGTGAAACTGATTGTAGTGTCACTCCCTGCTCTATGGAAATTTAATCTGTCTGGCGAGTCAGAATGAAACTCGCAGCAGGGGCTGAAGCTATTGACTTTTCCACTTTTTTTTTTTTTTTTTTTTAATATTCTTTGTTCAGATTGAGGCTGTTTCACCTGAATTATCATTCTTAAATAACTGTCCTGGTAGGAGCAACCATTCAACCTCATGCCACCCTTTTAAAATCTAGGCTAGCTCTTGACATCCTCAACCTACAAGCACTGTGAAAAATTGCTTTGATAAGGTTGTTTATAATTTGATGCAGTAAAACAGAATTCTTACTAATTGTGTTTCAGGCATGATCGATTATGTAATCCACAGAGAAACTAATTTCAAAAACACTGTAACCATAAAAACAGCTGTTCCACTGAGTCATTTTCCCAATGTGCAACTTAAAACAAAGCAAAACAGAGAAAGGCCTCTCCTAGCTGCAACTTATTTGTGTCGATATGATTATGGTATAGGATAATGCTAAGAAAGGGGGAGGGAAGAGGGGGATGGATGGGAGGGGGAAGGAAGAAAAAGTCACCTCTACTCTCCTTTTATATCAGAAGTTCAGCAACAGAACAAAGAGCCTTTGGAGTTAAAATAAAATAAAAAATAAAAATCTCAGTTTTGAAAAGAGATTAGTACCCTAAATTTAATGATGAACAGCAAGACATGTACTGATAACCAAAAGTCATCTGTGAAGATAAGAATGAGTCTAAGATTAGAAAGAAATGAATTAAACTAATAAAACAAGATACTTCAGTTAAAGACCTAAAAAAATTTCATATCACATATATACATACATATACGCAAATGTTTATGGTTATGTAAGTATAATACAGCCTCTAAAAGAGATGGTAGTAAGATCTCCTAAAGAAGATGAAGGGAATTTCACTATTTAAAAGGAAAATAAAGAAAAAAAAAAAGTACTGTAGGCACTGCTCTTTCACCAGTAGAAAGTAAAGTGACAAAGCAGGCAGCCTTTTTCGTATTTAGAAAGACTCTTCATCTCACCTGGCTTTTGGAGGGAAAATATAAACTAAGCTCTATCAAAATGAATCTTACACTGAAGTCCAAACAAGGTTGGTTAGTTTTTTGTTTGTTTGTTTGTTTTCCCCTTGGGGGAAAAGATTTTTAAAAGAATCGAATATTTAATGAGCTCCTATTATATGACCATTGCAGGGACCAGAATTTAATTTCTGTAGATCTGCTATCTAGAGATGTTTACTTCCCATTTTGTATGCCTTGGAGATGCAGAGTTGCGAACAGAAAATACTACAGATCTGACATGCATGTGTTTTTCTTGTTTGCAGATATCTCAGTAAGCTTGCTCTCCTTAGTTGTCACAGCCTGTGGTCTTGCTCTCTTTGGTGTGTCCCTGTTCGTGTCCTGGAAGCTTTGTTGGATCCCTTGGCGAGAACGTGGCCTGCCATTTGGGAACAAAGACAACAAACAGGAATCCCTGAACTACACAGATACAGAGACCAATGACCATGAATACAGTGAAGATTTTCTGGGTCAGCCGACAACCTATCCAGAGTCCTCCATGAAGATCAGCCATACCTCCCCTGATATTCCGTTAGATGCTCAAACTGGAACGAAGGAGAACTGCGTACACAATGCGCGAATGCATCGTCAGACCACTGAACCCACCTCTTCTGCTCGGTCAGTAACTCCAATTTATCTCTGGTGTCAATCAATACAGATACAGCACAAATAGTACAGCTTGATTATCTACTACACCACTCTATTACAAATGCATAATTTACTTGACATGTTTTTTTAAAGAATTACATTAAAGTTCTTCTGGCACACAAACCTCTTAGATTAAAAAGACGGGATAACAATGGTATTCCAGCTTTCTATCAACTACTAACTCATTTGTGCCTTTCCCCTCAGAAGCTGAACAAGCATGAACACCCTAGATCTAGCTTGTAAAGAATATCCATTTGTACTTAGCAGCGGTACTGAGCACTCAGTAGTATCTCCTCAAAGACTTTTAAAATAGCCAAAGAAGAAAAGTAGGGCAAGCTAATGAAACACTTTCAGGAGTTAGAAATAGAATTAAAAATCATAGGTTTTAGCCACAGTCATGACTGTGGGGGGAAAAGTGCCTGAACAAGAGTCAATGAAGGCTCCAGAGGAACTGGAGAAACAGCACAAGAAGGAACAGGAAAAAGGGAGTGTGAGGGTGTGTTATGCTTCACACAGTAAGAAAAAGTATTTGCGCATGAAGAGCCAGTGAGTAAATTCTTGAGTCAAAGCAGATACACTTTAGCTGGAAAATGTATGGTCCTAGCCCGACTGCTACTTACTAAGCCTCTTTTCTTGTTATCTGAGAGGGCAAATTTAGTCAAGACTCTTTCCTGCAGGCACACCTGAACATGGGTAACACAAAAGCAGCTAGCAGCCAGTTCAGGAATTGCCAGAAGTCCAAAACATGTCTCAGAATTTGAGAAGCCTTCAAAACAGCATAAATGTTATGCAGCAAAAGCTCCAGGTGCCCCTTCTCTTTAGATTACTGTAAGAATGGCCGGGGCTCATTTTGCTGTAGGGATCCAAGGGGAGCTCAAAGCCACAATTATGAATACTCAAGCTCGGCTCCTGCCACATGCAAGTTTGAATTCCAGCTCAAGACTTATATCCCAGAAGTACAGTAGTACAGGCTGGTGCTGCTCAGCTTTCAAAGTGCTAGCAAATAAGCCTGTTGTGAGATTCATTAAAAACAGAAAATTCATATTCGACATCTAATGCCAAGAGCTCTTGTGTGTCTTTAGTATTATGAAATCACTGAGTCTGATGCAGGCTCTGTCTTCTACAACAGGGCAGCAGTTCTCATACACAATCAAATGACAAATGCACAGTCATCTCACAAGAAACAGTGGAAATCCCAATCCGTAAAAGAACATGCCTCAGCATTGTCAGTGCATGGACCATGTCTTCACTCCTGTGACTCTCTGCAGTTCACTTTTCTTCCAGCTGTTCCCAGCCTGGCCCTCTCCAGCAGCAGTTATGCTGGCTCCCTGCCCACACAAGCAGGACCTGCCCAGGTCCCACCCCAACTGGTGATGAGCTTTGCTCATTACCCCTCTCATTCATTACCCCATACTGTTGCCCAGATCTTCCCCGAAAGACTCTTCCACTGAGCAGGAGGGGCCCATCTTCCTTGCACCGCACCCTTGGTTTGTTCACCTTCACCTCTGTGCCTGCTCCTTTCCTGTGTAACTGGGTGGCCACAGAGAGCAGCCACCTGCCCCTGCTCCAAGTCCTCGTTGACTTCAGCAAGGCAGAGCTGCCTCCTGTGTTCTTTTTCATTCATTCCCTGGATAAACTGCACCTCCCACTGCTACAAGGAGCTTAAGGGTTGAGCAATATAGATCTTTTTTTTCTGTGACATGGTAACATTTTGTCATGGAAATGACTAACAGAGAGCTATAAAATTATGTATTTGCTATACAACAAGAACGAAAATAGGAGGGTAGTTTATGAGAGGCTGTTCCTTTTTAAAGCATGCATAAACACACATTTAAAAGGGAGGAATGAGCAATGGTACCAGAGTAACTACTGCTGATTACATTCAACATAAATAGCTTTGGACTAATCCTGTGCTAGCATTTTGCATGTGCTCTTTTCATGTTCAGCCACCTCTCATGATACTCCAATACACTGAATGATTGCTGAATTTGAAAAGGACCAAAAAAAAAAAAAAAGTAGAATCCAGCTCATAAGATTAGGATTTTACCTAATCCAACTTTCACATCCCACTACCCCTTACAGGGATTGCAATTTGATTTCTGTTATCTCATGAAGTGGAAATTTCAATCACAATAACCAAGTGACTCCAGGTAATAAATCTCACTGGACCGAAGCTAAAAACAACTTTCTCTCCTTAGAGTAATGAAACTAAAGGAGCTTTTCAACCTAAGTACTATGGAGCTCATTACATCAGTTATGAGTGGGGAAAAAAAAAATAAAAAAAAATAAAAAAATAAAAACAAAACAGAACAAAACAAAACAATTGATGGTGTGGTCAACCAACCATCTCAGATGAGAACAGTTCACTTGAAAATGAGGTAGTAGCACAGATCAATGAGAAATGGAGAGATGTCAAAAAGTGTCTTCTGTGTCCATCCTCATCTTAACACCAGAAATCAGCAAGCTCAACAGGTATACTAGGCCAGATCTTGTTGCCATTTACATAATGTAACTCATTTCATAAGCATTTCATAAAGGATTCAGCTGAAAATAGTAACTGATAAGAACTGCTATAGTTCTTATCATATTACATTATACAATGTAATATAGCAGATTCTTTGGATTTGCAATGTCCATGAATTGAAATTTGTTACTTTCTTCAGCCAGGTTTGGAGAGTGCATACCACTAGCTTGAGACAATTATTGGTTACCATACTTCATAACACTAGGAAGTACAAATCTGACCCTGTTGTACCTTACAAAAACACACCAAATGAAAACAAGATATTTGGTGTGTATGTACAGATTCTTATGGTCATCAACACAACCTATTTCAATTCTTTTATTTTCACTTAAGGCATAATTCAATCCGGAGACAGCTCAACCTCTCCAACCCTGACTTCAACATCCAGCAGGTTCAGAAACAGGAGCAACTGACAGGAATTGGCCGCATTAAGCCAGAGCTATATAAACAAAGATCAGTGGACACAGATGATGGCCGGAGGAGTAATAGCAAGGCATGTGGAAAACTGAACTTTATTCTGAAATATGACTGTGATTTAGAGCAGCTGATTGTGAAGATACACAAGGCCATCAACCTGCCAGCAAAGGACTTCTCTGGAACTTCGGATCCATATGTGAAGATTTATCTGCTTCCTGACAGAAAAACAAAACACCAGACTAAAGTGCATAGAAAAACCCTAAATCCAGTATTTGATGAAGTTTTTTTATTTACTGTCCCATACAATGATCTAAATGCACGGAAACTCCATTTCTCAGTGTATGACTTTGACAGATTCTCCAGGCATGACTTGATTGGCCAAGTGATAGTGGATAATTTTTTAGATTTGGCAGATTTTCCCAGGGAATGTAATATTTGGAAGGATATTGAATATGTCACCAATGTAAGTACTATTATTTTTCTTTTTGAAATGTTTTGTTTTGAATTTTATTTCCTTAATTATAACTATAATTCTCTCATACATTTATGAAGGAAAATACTCTATTTTCTCTCTTTCTCAAAATTAGATCTTAATCCAAGGAAACTGACAGTACATCTCAGTCTTCATTTCTTGTCCTTTGTATATATTAAAAAACATCTTATGCAAGCGGTACCGGGTTTAATAATTGCCCCAATGATAGAAAAGCTACAGACCACCCTCCTCTAAATCTCAATCTAAAAATTACTTAAGGAAATACTACTACTTTTATTTTGCCTATCTTTCTATGTTTTCCATTATTTGCCACAAATTACATCATAATGGTGAGCCAGAACCACAGATTCAAGATTTCTTGTGTAATGTTCTTCAATCTTTTAAAAGATTACATTTTCCTAAAGCGAGATGATGCCACATTTATAATCCAGGCAAGCAGAGTTCAGAAAACACTTTCCAAACCAAAAATGTTACTGGTCAGCCTAGAAAAACTAAAAATTATAACCACCACCTCAGCACATGTTCCATGAAAGAAACAAAACATACTGAATTGGTTTAAGACTTTGATTGGCACAGATTTGTTACATAGGGAAGTAGGAAATTTATAAAATATTTCTATATTCTGTTCCAAAGTCTCTGGTATCAAGTTCAAGAATCCCATTAGGAACTATGCAGAAAACCACAAAAATTTCTATTGGAAAAGAAAGACCTTTATTCTTTTCCCAAAGCATGAGCCTACCTACTTGTAACGCTATTAGAAATTAATCATGCACACCCTACAGACAACAGATGTTCAGTGAGAAAGATACACTACAGAAATCCACAAAGATGAAGCTCCAAGTGCCAACAGTCACTAAATATTTCATTTAGTGTATCAAACCATACTCAAATGGAACATGCATTTTAGAGTCAAATAAACCCAACATAATTAACAATATGACAGAAGTGTAAATTTGTTAGACCTCAATTCAGGAAAGCATTTAAGTATATGCTTCATTGAATGTAAGAAACTGTAAAAAAGTTAAGAATGTCCTGACACAATTAATTTCCTGAAATGAGATCCTCACCTTATAATTTTTCTATTCTTGCTGTCATCGCTACTTGTGATGAGCTTATTCTTATCTCAGCTGCAAATTTTGCCCATTCAGGGCAGGCGGTACACTTGAGAACACCAGTGTGTGCTGCCCTAATGAACTGTGGTCCTAGAAGGGCATTGCGTGATGCAGTGGGACACTCCTGTTAACCTGATGTTGAAAGTTACAGCTTGTACTGATCATAGGTGTATATATTCGTTCTGTTTAGTGCAGAGCTGCCCTCACACAGCACAGTGTACTCAGAAGTTAGAAAAAAATCCCCAAGCCCACTAAGCATGGAATCAAAGTAAGTTTAACTCTTTGACCTACAACAATTCTGTCACCCTCACTTGACACATTCTTCTTTCTTACCTTGAAATAAAGCTTTTCCCCAGTGCTCTAGCAGAAACACAAGGGTTGCCTGGCAATGAAATCATCTTTGAAGCACAGGTGTGCATGAAGCAAATGCCTTTCTGGAAGAAAGTAGGCAACTTGCATCAGAATTTTTATTATGCCTACGCTGTAAGCAGAGCTCATCAAGTGTTTGGCAAAGTTTTGTACCTTTCTGGTCTGGTAGCATGCCGAATTACAGACCAAATGGATTCAATCTGGCTTTTGTTGTTTGGAATTCCTTTTTGCAATTTGATACTGTCCTTGTTTTAAGGGGATTTATAGTCTTCCTCAGCATCACACAGCTTTGGGTGGAATGTGCTGTGCACCCACCACACAAACCTCTTTTACATTAGGAGGGAACTTCGGCAGCAGCTTTAGCAGCTCCCTTGCTTGAGAGTAACAGGTGGGGGCATGGGCAGTGTCAGGGAAGGAGGAGCCTAACTCTTCTATGAAGAGTTACTTCTCTTTAATCACAAGTGGAAAGAAAGAATCTGTTAGAGCAAAATCACAGTCATTCCAAGCGAAGCCTGGCTTTGTTCAGCGTTAAGTGTGCCAAGCTCAACATTTCCGTTTTACAGTCGCCTGGAAGGTGAAGGCACCAGTGGAGTGACTTTGGTTTGTACTGTTCCTTTTTCTGTGCTTTAAATCTCTGCAAAAGGTTAGCTCTGGAATTTTTTATATCACTTCTCCCTCCAAATTTCCAAAGAAATTAGTTTGTCTTCAGATTTTCTATAATTTCTGAAATTAAAACTTCAGGACTGAAATGTGAGGCATTTATTAATTCCTACTACTACCGATTCCTGTGGGAAGCAGAAGCCCGTTTATCCAAAAGGAACACATGACCCAAAATCTAGACTTGTCACTGGGTTTTCAGCTCAGAGAGACCTTTTCAAAGCAAATGACTCACAGTAGGAGACACGATCCAATTTGGGCTAATCTGAGTTCCGAAATAACAGCATCAGATAAATGAAAGGATGGAGTACTCAGCTTATTCCTTAACATTTCCCGCATGTCAAAGTGTTGAACCAAGTCAAAACTCTCTAGGAGTCACATAATAAACCAGGTTTCAGCACGTTTTCTTGTCTGTGTAGCTCAGATATCTTCAGAATGACAGCAGAAGCTGAATCCCACTGGCTACTCAGTAAAGCCGTTCAACGAAATAGAGCTGTAGCTGTGATCCAAAGCCAGCCACGAGGCAAGTTTGTTATGCTGTCAAAGAGTTCATTAATTTTGATTCTTTGTGCTTCTTGGTACACCAAAGAACCAGATATCCCAAAGACCTTGTTTGCCATTGTTCTCCATTTCATTATGCTCTCATCCAAGCTGACACAGTGACTTGAAAAATGAAGGCATCAAATTATTTTCTTGCCCACCCAAACAGTCTATTTCCAGGGACTGCTGCACAGCGTACCTCTAAGAAGTCAGCTTTACTTCAAACAATGTCATTAAATTGACATGTCTTGCCACATGCTGCCTTCTGTTTTCTAATAATGCTAGATGTCTTATTTATCCAAAACCAACAGTTTTGATCCGTTGGACTACCTGTTGCCAGCCCAGAGCCTGACGTTAGTGCATAACATGGGTACGTGTCAGCATAAAAACATTCCTTCATGCTCAGAAACAATTTGCCTCCAAACACAAATCTCCAACAGCAAAGCAATTGTTCTTCTAATCCCAGCGCCTCTGAGCAGAAAAGCTCTCTCCTGTAACACTGACACTTTTTCCAACCAGAAAGCAGCAGCAGTGGGCTGTTTAATGGAAGAAATAATTAAGCAGATCAACTTTAGATGAACACAAAATGAACCAGATAAGCTTTTCATATAGCCACCAGACAGATGATGCTGGTTCTGGCTCAGGAAAGAAAAAAAAAAAAAAAAAAAAAAAAAAAAGAAAAAAAGGAGATGCTTTTTACAGAACATGAGAACATGTTAGGCTGCAGATGCAAAATGAGCTAATATTTTTTCTGGTAGGATTACACACTGTGGTTTTCTAAATTTAAAGGTAAGAATTATAAAGAAGCTCACATGGATGTCCTCAGATGTATAGGTATAAGCTCTACCATATTTTAACACACTACTCACCTACTATGTGAGTAGGTTCATTGAATGCTGCAGGATTACTCTTCTGAGTAAGGCTTCAACCAGCACTGGAGGGGGTCCAATCCAGTTCCTAATTTGTAAGGGTGTAGACTGGGATATGACACAGTTAACATGCAGTAGCCTGAAGTTCTGGTGATTCAGAAGACACGTTTCAGCAGAAATAATCCGAAAAAGTATTCTTATTTAGAAATTTATGTGGCTATCAGCAAATCACTGAGATCCTTTGTCAATGAGAAGAGCTATATAAATGCAAATTTCTTTCATGGAATTCATTTTATTTATCCATTTTATTTAAAAAAAAATGAAACAGATTTTTATTGTGTTTTGTTACTAAGTATGAAGGGCCAGATATATCTCTGTTGCAAGCTTTTGAAACTAATAGAGTTACAGCACAAATGAAACTGTCCCTGGATATCTATTATGCATTACTGAAAACAGAAAGTAATACAGTTTTAGCATAAGAAATATGGTTGTTGGGTTTTTTTGTTTGTTTGTTTTTAAATCTAATCCAAGCTCTGTGCTTTCCTCACACTTCCATAGCATCTATATTCCTGCATTATTTACAAGTGCAGTTCTGGTAATCTAAAAAGTTTTGTTTGTATTTTAAAAGCTGTTCACTTATATTAATTGACTCAAATCTATCCAATATAGCCACCAAGATGTTTTCTATATAAGAATGTTCTGTTGTAAGACCTTTCTAGGTTGGAGGGCTCAGATGCTTTGCTGGGATGAAGGGAAATACTTCAGATTATATTTTAATCAAAAAGAAAAAATTGCCCATTTTAAAAATATGGTGGTTGGAATATAAAAGTTTAGGTGCACAGGGAGATGTAACGTTCTTCCAAAATGTAGCAAAACAAGAAAATGTGTCCAAACGGACTACAACATGTTCCCTTTTGTAATGGTTCTCAACTGTGGGCCAAAAAAAGTGATCATTACTACTGCTTTTCTGCATTTATCTTACCCAGTCGGTAGCTTGTGTTACAAGTCTTCCACCTTAGCGGTAAGCAATTTCAAACTTCTGAAGCAAGATGAGCCCAGCAAACAAAGACAGGAATATTCAAGGAAGACCCAAGAGACAGCAAGGAGCCAGGGAATCCTTCCCACTGCCTTGCTCTGATGGCCACATCCTGCAGAGCCTTCTTCTCAGGAATCTCTCTGCTAAGTTTCAAGCTATGAAATGTGGAACATCTTCTTAACTCTTGCTGCAAGTGATAGTACAACTGTGCTGTACTTTCATAGAGACTCTCCAGAAATTCTAGACTCAATTTTAGGGCTTTTCTGGATTCAGTTCTAGAGATTATGCTAGACTGTATTCTAGAGGTGGTTGGGTTGTATAGATCTTCCAGTTAGCAATGACACAGTTGAGATGCCCTGGGTAGGGATTAAGGAAAAGCAAATGCATGGGTGAACAGTTGGCTGAGGGCTTGGGCTCAGAGAGAGGGTTTTAGTAAATGGGGTTACATGAGACCAGTGGTAGAACACTAATGGTGTTCTGCAGGGCTCCTTTTAAGGACCTGCAGAGTTCAAGAAGCATTTAGACGATGCTCTCAGACATTTTTGGGTAGTCCTGTTTGGAGTCAGGAGTTGGACTCTATGATCCTTGTGGGTCCCATCCAACTCAGGATATTCTGTGATTCTTTGAGGATAGGTTACAAAAACATTTGTAATGTATCATTTGGTAGTCTCTCAAACATATTCATTGTTTGGAGTAAGTTTTTTTCTTGTTGTTTTTCATAATGTTCATAGACTAATGGCATGTTTTGAAGAGGAAAGAGTTGTTAATATTTCTTTGATTGCCATCTTCAAACTCAAATGTGATCAAGTAAGAATATTTGGCTTTGGGGCAAAAGTCTTTGTCTTTTCCAACCTTAATTATTCTATGAAAATAAAATCAACAAATACAAAGGACAGGTAGCTGTCAGTACGTTTCAGAAAAATGAGAACTTTCTCCTTCAGAAGATTCTCAGTAACCACTTGTACAACTTTTTGTGAATCTAGAAAGAAAAATAATTGCTTGTTAAACACCTGGCAGCTGTGGGGCACAGAGAAGGATTTCTGTGAACTAGACATCTAGCTCTGGTTCATAACAGTTTGTTTGGATTCTCAAAATGTTTGGCCTTCATCAGTCTCTAAGCAGGTGATCTCTCTAGAAAAGAATAATATTTAAAGGACCCCCACTTAGAGCAGGGTAATAATGAAAATAAGAAAAAAGAATGGAAACTTTCATTCTTAACTGGGTCAGCATTTAAAACAAAAACAAAACAAACAGCAACCAAAATAAATAAATAAATAAATAATAATTCAAGCAGTATCTTAGTACACATGATAGTGTTTTGAAAAGGAGAGAATTAAAAAGTGGGATAGTCATAAGTATTTGAAATTTTCCATTCTGGAAGTGCTGATTGTTCCCTGCTGCTATTCTCAAGTTTTCCCAAGAAAGAAAGATTTGAGAATTTGTATTTTTAGGCATTTATGTTGTATAACTGAGATGTAATTGGAATCATAACATCACCAGAAGGAAGTTCCAAGTTCCCTGTTTCAGAGATGTTAATGCCAACCACAGTATGTGTGGAAAAGAGGCAAAGAGAGAGACTAAATGATTTCAGTCAGTTGCTTATGGAAAGCATAATAAAAGTAAAATTTTGAAGCCAGACCAAGTCTACCAGGTTTTCTGCAGTTCAAAACTCTGTTCTGTCCTCACACTGAGAAAAAAAAATCCCCAAAGGTTGCATCTCTCAGGATCACTCCTGCTAAGAGGCTGTGTTCAATTTAATGTATGCCAAATACACGTGCATACTGTTTACACCCCAAAAACTCAAGGAAAATAAACCTCTGTCTTTGAAAGAAGTAAATACTGTGGTAAACTCATGGGCAGCAAAACAGACACAGAGGACATGACTTGCTTGAGTCTGGGCACTACTTAATAGCGGAAGTGAGACTGGGTTCAGAATCTGCAGATTCCTGGCACCTATAGCACTGCTTATCTTCAGCAGTTTACACTCACTGCAGCTGGCAGTAAGTCAACTAAGTCCACCTACTCTGATTTTAAAAGATGTTTAGCTTGTCAAGCTGTTTTAGCCAGTATTTCTAAAATCCCTCATTTGGCAAATTGTTGGATTTTTAAAAAGTAATGACATTGAGCAAGATCTCAGGAAAGCATTTAAAATGTTTACAGTGGGTTTTTTTTTGCAGTCAACAGTTTGAGAAGGAACAGAAACGAACCAAATCTGTGGCTCTAGGTATGAATTCAAACCCAAACTGTTAGTGTTGAAGTGCTATATCTACTTTTTTAGGACTGTAACAGTAAATGAGAAACATTCGATGACTTTTTTTTTTTTTTTTTTTTTTTAATACAGAAGACCTATCCAAGCATTAATCTGTCATTCCATTTACAGAAAATCAGGTAGTCTTTGGCATAAGGGAAGCAATCAGTGCAGAGGTGTACCCATTTCCTTGATATGCAAATACAAGTCTTCTTGGAAGAGAAGAGTCTGGGTTTGCAGACCCAAATGTCTTGGCCACACTAAAGCCTGTCAGAAGCTTAAGGAGCAGCAACAGTTATCACATGCCTAGGCAAATTAAGGCAGCGGACATAAGCAGTAAGATTCACCACACTTAAATTTTAGACGGATTAAAAGTAATCAATAAAAATACACAACCAAAACCAAAAGTACTCAGAAAACTACAGTAAGCATATTTACCTTAAAGAGGCAAATTAGTGGATATTCATCTTCTCATAAAGCACAATGGTCATTCTTTATCTCATAATTTTCCTTTTTTTTTTTTTTTAATTTCTCACTACTATGGATTACCACAGTAAGGATAAAAAAGAAATCAATTAGCTTTCAGCATCAGAAAACTGCTTTAGCCATGGCTTTTCCTATGTTTTTGTGTGTTTGTTTGTAATAAATATTATTTTTTGTTTGTAATAAATATTTAAATGGGTTCGTTTTCATTATCAAAACTGGGTTTTTCCTTTTGTCTTTCTGTGTTTTCTTTTTTTGACTGATGATTTTGTTAATTACTTGCAGGAGTAGATTTCCTAGAAATAAGACAAGTTTAAGTGACTAGAAAACAGCACTCAGCATGGCTAAAGAAAGGATGGATCAAGTTATTTACAGTTGTATGAAGTAGAGAAAATACTGACATGTATTTTCTGAAAACTTAAAGCCAGTGGATGCCTAATCCTGTTTGGAGCAACTAGCGAACCGTCAGAATTATAATCGAGAAAACTTGGGAATGGTCTGAAGTCTGAAACAAAAGGCAAATATTTTGAAGAGCAATGGTCTGAGATGCAGATAGGCTGGTCCCAAGTCAGTGGTACAAGCACTGCAAATGTGGCTCTCAAGAATGGTGACAATTCAGTGCAAGTGATTTCCTAACAGCTTTTTAGCTCCACAGGCATGGCCAGAAACAGGATGAATCTTATAATAACACTGAAGCCTCAGTTAATGTTTACTGGGGCTTTTGGACTAGTTTAAGGCCAAGCTGACTCAGAGAAATGTGGATATGTGTATGTACCACATGAATTTTACTGAACTTGGGAACACAGACATCAGGGTTTATCCACCAAACAAAAAAAAAAAGTAGAAATGGGACCGTTTCAGTGAAAGAATTCTGGAGAGAAAAAATAATTTTGACCTTGGTAATTTGAGAAGTCAAACTCCAGAAAAAGATATTTTGATTTTGCATTTGGAATGCCTTTCTGTTGCAATATATTCAAATATTTTGAAAGTTGAAATAGGAAAAAAAACACCCTGCTCTTTTTAAATCAAAGCAAATTTTTTCAAGTCAAGTCATATATGTCTGCTTCCAAATGGAAATAACTTATATATATAACTGAGTTTCCATTTCCTATGAAATGGAAATCCTGGTTTCTGCACCATTTCTTCCCCAACTCCACAATGCTGCATATTCTTGAGTTCCTCTCTCCTCTTCTGCCTTCGCATTACATGTACCTCCTGCTTTCCAGCCCTATGGCTGTGGTGTGAAGAACACTTTCCTCCATGTATTAGCTACATGCTAAAAAAGGTTAAACCCAATCCTAAATTCTTGCTTTTCTAGATTATTGCAAGAGTCTATAACCACCCATGTAGTATACATTCCCCTTTCTTCTCACCCTCCTCTGACAATTCTTTTTATCGAGAAATCACTCTCTAAACAATACTCAGCCCTCAGTGAAGCAACTCACAATAACATAGATCCTGCATACAAAAGCAAAGGCAAAATGTGATCCTGGCCAGTCAAGCCTGTCCTTCAACTATACCATGCAATTTTGTTAGTGGAAACAGCAAACAAAAACAATGCTCTAGTATTTTACAATTCATAGACAGTATTTCTTCAAGATGAGCAAAGGGCATTCGCACAGCAGTAACTCTGAAACAGCTGTATTAACTGATCTTCACTGCAACCAGCCTGCACGTAATTTGAGATTAGATTGAAACCATGGCCATTTTTTTCTACAGGGTTATATAACTTTCAGCTTAAATATGTATTTAGCCAGGCAGGGAAAAAAAAAAACTTTTCAAGCACACATTTAATTATTAAACAGTTTGGGGAATGCTTGCTTTGTCTTTTTATTTATTTATTTATTTATTTATTTATTTTCCAGCAAAAGCCATGGAGAGTACTTAAATAGGTTGTAAATTCATCAAAATTTCTGCAAAATCCCACTAAGTTTAGTTTCAAATTTGGCTCCAAATATTGAAAGCATTCTTCATTTTGATCAGCACACACTGTACTTATGTGAAAAGCCTCGAGGTATACCATGAGGTATATTTATTTTTCCACCAAAAAGTATGTTTTAGGGTTGTACATCTTTCCTCTATGCACAGTCTGTTTCTCCAGTTCTTATGGAAAAACATTTTTTTCATATATATGTCAGTCTGGTATTAAGCAATAGGTGGACATGTTGCGTAACCTAGGGATTATGTGCAGCTGTGCTCCAAACTCTTACCAAGACACACAGTATGTTTGTGCAGGTTAGTGCAGAGGGGAATAACCCCTAGGAGTAATCCTGGCTCTTTGGGAAGCACCTCCAGCACTAAATTACAGAGTTGTTGGAATTTGGAGAAGGCTACACCATTTGCTAAGTAACTGTTCAGGGGCTCTCTTCAGACCTCCCCACTGACTTTGTGGGGGGAAAACGTCAGAAGCTGCAGTGAGGTTTGATCTGACTGGTGGAGCAGGGTATACTGCGGGAACACTCAACTGAAGTCTTTATCAGGAAACGAAAAAAAAAAAAAAAAAAGTAGCCCTGTACTATTACTTAAATAGACAATGTTATTAATAACAAATGTAAGAGATATGAAGTGGCACCAGAAGAGGAACTAGCTACAGATTAAGCCTGCATATTCCCAACCATGTGTTAAAGACTTTTGGTCAGGTACCACCCACCTATAGCTTTTCTAATCTAGGAGGTTTTTAGCAGCTGATCATGTAGTCTGAAAGAAATAAAAGATGAAACAATCAGATTGGCATAAATAAGAACAGAACCTTTAAAAGATACAATACATTTTGCTAAAATTTGCCTATATGGTCTGCAAGTATAATAGCAGTGTCATTCCAGCCTGAGTGTTGCTGCAAGGCCTCACAGATGTACGACAGCTTCTCCCTCTGACCCTGGCCCCTCAGAGCACAAGGGCTGCTTCTGAGGCTCTGTAGAGAACCTTGCTCAGATTACTACAAAGATGCACAGCTACTTCAATTATTTCACTTTGTTAGAACAGACTACTTGACAGACAAACTACACAGGGAAAGGGGGACACAACGGCATCCTTCTTTCAGTGAGATATTTTCTGGGAGCAGAGCTAAAGAAAAAAAAGGCAAAACTGAGATACCTACATCCAAAGGAGCCTTTTTTATCAAGATTTATCAGTCCCATGGCCACTACCTTTTTCAAATTGCCGACGCTCAAACCTCAGAATCCTGCCCTGGTCCTCACAAACACTGAATGGCAATTTACAATGCCAACTCAAACACTAGAGGCAGGGATATATTAACTTCTGTAGTTAGACCTGCTGAAGACACTGGGACTTCTCACGTGGGTAAATGACGCATATCGTCGCTTGTAGTGTCTGCGCCTTCCCACGGCTCCCTGGCAGAGCATCAGAGTGAGTACTGCACATGGTGTAGTCTGGTGAAGTGGCAGGCTCAAATGAAGACGCTATGCTAATAACGTTTGTGGTAAAATGACATTTGAGATTCACATAGCTACATTTTTCTGGCACTTTGTTGTCTTGATTAAACACCTTGTTCTATTTACTCAAGAAAACAGTAGTCACAAGCTGCAGCTTACCTTAGCGAGTGTCTAATCATTTGCTACTGTCATCAGGCAGACTCAAATGAAAGCTACATACGCCATCTGGAAGAAGATTTCTGACTAGTGATGGCATCTTGCTTGTGATGGGCAGGGAAGCAGAAAACAACTGACAGCTGGAGGTTTTCACAGTTGATTATATGAACTATTGGGATAAATTCCCCACTCAGATTCTTGGGCCAAATCTGGCGTCTTAAAAATAGCAGTTTATCACAACATCAGAAAACGTAACCCTGCCTGTCAGACAACCAATTGCTAGCAGCCACAGTAGACGTGGCTGAAGCCCACTATTCCTCCTACCTAACACTTCCTGTTCCTTTTCCTGCAGCAAAATTCTTTGAAACGGAGCAGTGGCTAGGCAAACAGCAATACTAATATTTTCTATTCTATTTCTATGCAATATTTCTATTAATCTAAAAAGTGCTACCCAAACACTATTAAATTTAATGCAGAAGAATGAAAAAAAAAATGATTTCCACACTAATTTGTACATTTATTATCAGAATTCATAGGGTTCTTTATACGTTTTATTATAAAAGCTTGCTGGGGTTTTATAAATGTATTTAAAAGCCAGCTGTGGTTTAATCAACCATTTGATCTACATTACGATAACTCTTCTGAACAACCCTAATGATAAAATAAATATGTATGTGGTATAGGGAAAGAAAGTCTGTACAAGAAGAATAGGAAGAAAACAGCTGGCACTGGTTTCAAGCCCCCTAGAGAGTTTTTACGAGCATCAGGAAGAAAAGAATCACTTTAAAATAATGAAAACCTTTCAATGTCTGTACTCCACTGAGCACAGAATCTTACAGTAAATGATAATCTAGCAATAAACTTCAGTCTCTGTTGGGATTGCAACATTCTATGCGGGTAAAAATGAGTGGTATCCAGCATGAGATCTTGACTCTACTGAAGTCAGGGAAAAAACTGCCACTAGAGCTTAAATTTCATGCATAACCTTCTTGCTACAGTTTGGAAACAGTACCTTGTAAACTGTATAAAAAGCTCCATGGAATGGTGTAAATAAATCACCTGAGGTGTACCTCAAAAAATTCACTAGAACATCAGAGCAAGCAAGTTAACATCCTTTTTTTCCTCTCTGTAAAACAAATACGTGACAATGTCCTGCTCAACAAAGATTTAAAACTCCACCTTCTCCTCCCCCCACATTAGATGGCTAAAGTATGAGTGAGTCACCCATCAAACCTGTTCCTGGAAGAAGCAGACAGAAATCCCTATATCAGAAATAACCTGAGTCCTATATCCACATCATCAACTTTGACTGGCTGGCAGCAGCCCTAATAGAATGAAAACAGAACAGATTATTGTTCAAGATCTCTGCAGTGAGCACCCTGAGTCATTCTTTTCAGTAGCTCAGCCGTGTTTCTCATGTACTTCTTTTCCAAATTCTACTGTTTACTCGTTATCAGCAGTCTTAGGAAAGTCATGAAAAACACTTCACTTATCACAGAGCTTTTATTATAAAACACATAAATACTATATATTATATATTGCATAAATATTATATATTATAAAACAAATAAAAAGCATCTATTGTGATATCTATAGCCATAATATATATCTTGGTGGGGAAAACAAAACAAAAAAAGTGTGCTTGTTTTAAAAGTAGGCAAGTAGATGAAGCAATAGATGCTCACTCTCCTCACCTCCATCCAGACATTCTCTTGTTCTCACAAATCATTTATTTCAGGAAACGTTTCAGTGCTTAAGCAACACACACAAAAATTGACATTATCATTCTTTTCAGACAGTATTGCTCCAAAAGTTATGAGTCACAGTGCTCAGAGATAACTACATAAATTATTTCAAAATCATACTTCCAAAAAATTGAAGTCAGGCCCTTTTAAGGTGTCAAATAGTGTACACAAAATCATTGTTCATTCTCAAATGAACAGTTCTAAAGTGAACTCATCACTTCGGACAAGGCAATTCACAACCTTGTCTTCATTTCTAAACTATCATATTGTTTAAATTATAAACAACTAAAGGAAAAATTTGAGAAGGCACTAAAGTGACTCCAGGATACTAAGTCAGTCTCAGATTTTCTAAAAATGCAACCATCTTCCTACCCATATGGTAGTATGTACATAATAACACCAGTTATTTTGGGTATAAACATAACCATGCAGGAGCGTGGGCAACTCACCCTGACCCACGTCATGCAAATGCATGTGATGCCGTCAGGAAGGGAGTAAAACTAGCCATAGAAACAAAATCCTGTTATTCTCTAGATGATATTGTTCATGTAGTGTATGCAAAGTAAAACAAGTAAGAAGAAGAGTCGCTAAGAGAAGGAAGTTCTGTTGACTCACTTTTATGGACTTACAGTATTAAAGCACTTGTATCTATACTTAGTGCTCTCTTTTTATCTTGCATCTTATACTACTCTCCGTGCATGTTCAATAAAGTGGACCTAAAATTGCCAGCAGTACTTGTCTAAATATAATAGGGAGGCACGAGCACATCTGATAGAGAAGTACTACTACATAAAGAGAACTGTTATCATACTACACAATCACATTTTCACCTGCTCATGTCATAGGTACCTGAATGATACACTTGAATTCAGAATCTACATTTTCTAAAATAGATTTCTGACTTCTTTTCCTTCCCTTTCATTTAGCTTCCTCACAGTCTTCAGCTTTAATTCAAAGCTGTTTTTCTGTACAGCTCATAAGTAGATGTAGTGCTACATTGGTAAACTACTTAACAGCTCCCAGGTTAAAATATTCTACTTATTTGCAAGGTAGGTGAATGATACACAGCAACAGCATAAAATCTTCTTCCCCATATCTGAGTGGCTTAGTGTCAGAATGGCAATATTGCAGAATAATCTCAGAAGAAAAGAGGGTCACTTTATTTGCATGACCCTTTGGGCAGCATCAGCAGCTACAATTGAGAAACAGAGAAACGTTTCTGGCATTGCCTAAGAGAACTGGTAAAAGCAACCCCTACTTGCTTGATCACCACGGATACCATGCCATTATTTCAGGTCATTCAGGGAGGTTTGCCCTGAGAGGGTTATATACCAACAGCATATTGGCACATCATGCAGTTGGCAAATTTTACACAGCAGTCTGTTGTGAAACTGTCAGTAGTATCTCTGGGAGGAAAAAGAACAGCCTCCCTTAGAATCATAGAAAGATTTGGGTTGGAAGGGACCTTCAGGATCACCTAATTCCAACCCAACTGCTATGGGCAGGGACACCTCCCACTAGACCAGGTTGCTCAAAGCTCCATCAAGCCCTAATCTCTTATGGTTCCCTCCCACCATGAAAAAATAAAAAATAAATAAAATAATTTGACTTCTCTCCTGATTCAAATGGGAATTCTTCTTGCAGCACAGTTTGATAAATCAAGGATGGGAGCAGTTTTCCACACTTCTGAAATAATACTCTCATTAGCATTAATTTTATTGTCCTTCTTCCTTCCTCCATTATTTTACTTTCTTTTATATTTCAAAATCAGAGAGATTCTAAAGCATAGAATGAGACAATTTTGCAGCATTGAAGATTTAGGTGTTTTGTCTATTTTGACATATTTAATAAATGTGCTTTGTACAATTAACCTTACCATCCATAATTACATTCTTTTCCCATGTAACGTGCAATTACAATGAATGGCCATACAAAGACAACTAAAGCAATGTGACTGCACACCTTTTCACCCAATCCATTAACAGAGTATTGCTAGTAGTGAAGTAGTCTCTTTACCTTGGCTGCTTCACTTTGAAATTTGCAGTGATTTTCTTTTCTTCATGACCCATTTAAATAAATTACTAAGAAGTAAATGAAACTTCTATTGAAATTGCTTTACTATCGTTAAAAGTGGGTAATTTTACAGAGAAGTGTTACTAGTAAAATGCATGTTAAATTTAGTTGTGAATTCAGTTTAATGGCAGGTTATGTGGAATGCTCTCAGCTGTGTTTTTAAGCCATAGAGATCCCTTTTCATCATTTTTCTCTTACTTCCATATATTTTTGGGGATGGTGCATTACAGGTGACAGATTAAAAAATTACAAGCCAACATTTTGTGTTTAGTTACACTAACAGTAACCAGAGAAAATTTCAGAGGTAACAAGATTTAAACATAAGGGATTTCTACAAAAACTTTAAACTTTAAAACAAACAAAAAAGCAGAGCAGTTCTCAAACTGGTGGGGGGGTGGGGGGGAAGCGGGGAGAGAGGAGCTATAACACAACAACAGAATTGTCATCTCTAGAGGACCAAATCCCTTGAAGAAATTTCAGTGGAGAGATACTTTGTGATTGGTTTTAAAATTACAAGGAAAACCATGAGAGATGCCTATTTCAAAGAATAAATATCTTTCACTGAAGTGACAATGAAGAAAATGTCTGTGCAACTCTTAGAAAAAAATATGAGAAATATTCATAAAATTACACATCTTTCTCCACCTATCAAATGGCCACTAAGCTTAAAGGGAGAGAGAGAAAATTTTGAAAATTCTGCCTTAGATATACCTTATTAACTGAGATATTACTTCTTGTATCACTTTTTAAGGAAATTAGAAACCAAAAAGGATGAGAAAGAGAAATAGAAAGGGCACATCAGGGATTTCACTGAATTTGGATTTGATTTTCAGATATCACAAGAACTTTTAAAATGATTAGATGAAGTTTGGATTAATGGCAGTACACTGATTAATAGTTATTGTAGTTTGCAAAAGGAGTCCACTATACTCCAGTAGTCAAAATCTAGGGGTACAGCGCTTCTTCATCTGTTTACAATTAACAATGAACACATGCTGTTCTAGCTTCTGCATTCATTACATGAGAGCCTTGAGCAGAATAACTGCCTCCTGGCCTTCCAGGGCACATACACAGAAAAGTGTACAGCAGACCCTCATATCTGCTATACTGAAATTAGATAGATTCACTCAGCAAATGCCTAAAACCCAACAAGAGAGATCTGATTTTAAATATTATTAAAAAGAAAAAAAAAAAAAACTTAGAAAAAAGCTGTGTAATAGCAGGAATTACATGCTACTGTGACATAAAGGTTGATAGTAGCTTTCTAGTTTTCACGTACTTTATGTATTTTTTGAACATTCTCTTTTTTCATATTAACTTGTTCAAAACCAAAATGGCTTGTAGAGACTTAGAACAAAAATAGATTCAGGTTTCTAAAAATGACCCTTCTTTATCACCTATTTTGAATACAATCTGTCCTAAGCCTGAGTAGAAAGGAAGTCATCAGAGAGCACCCAATGTAATCATAATAGATCCATCCATAAAACACCATAGGTGCATACTGAAAAGGAGAGGTTTTTTTCCCCTGATACTGTGACTTTCTTTTTTCAACACTACCCACATACTTGTTTCTCTCCTCCTCAGGGTGATGTGATTAGAATTCATGATATAAGAGACGGCTGTTTTACACAACACAAGATGCTAACACTGAGAATGACATTCAGTGCTAAGGAATAGTGAGGAACTGCGAGTAGGGCCTATAGCTTTAATTTCATCTCACGTTAGCAGCATGTCCATATCAGCTCTTTTCTGCCGAACGGCTGCTCTATGAGACTTAATTAAGACAATGTCAGGGCACGATGAGGGCCTGCAGCTCCCTGGTGCTGGGCTACTAGGAGCCATGTGCTGTGGGACTGGCCAGGAGCTGGGGGAGCCCTGGGGATGGCCAAGGCCAGGGCCTGTAGGAGGGCACCCCTATGGTGGGCCTGACTTGGTGGAGCACACTGGTGGATGGGAGCTGGACACCATCCTACAGTGTAGCTGGGCCCAAGTGGGGTCCTGGGCCACGGGCTGGGGCAGGAGGGCAGCTGCAGCCAGCAAGGCCCAATAGTGCCCTGCTACACTGCATGCTTTCAGTGCCTGTACACGAACAGGTAACTGAGTGGGGCCAGAAGCTGGACCGTCGTTTGGTATTTCAGTGGAGCTGTAAGTCCATGTGAAGCCATTGTAACTCAAGATAAAATGAAAGGCTATCGCATTAGTCTGCATACAAATTTAGTTTAAATTGACATTTTCATTTTAACACATTAAGCAACAATGTTAATGGGCAAGACATTCTGGATTAAAATATTTTGATTAGTTAACTTCTTTTCAAAACCGGTTTCCTCCCTTGCAATTTTTCTTAGAGGTATTTGAAATTTTCATTATTAGTGGGATATTGAGATAATTAAACATTACTTTCAATTTATGTCAGAACAGAAGCAAAAGGTAACTGTCAAGTAATTCATGGCAGAAGTAATTTTGTGTGTTAGAATGGATTTGCTGCTTCATCTTCTTCAAGCTCATACCTGCCTAGAGATATCGAACACTTAATATGTAATTTAGCCTCCCCCTTCTTACAACAGGCCAGGATTTAGCCTTGAAACCATGAGGGTTTATTTTCTCATCTCCTTCTGTCTGTGATCTTCAAGGGTTTTTACGTCAGTAAGGTCAGCCCACCCAGATTACCTTGTATTGTGAAATAGTTGGTGCTACAATGGTTGGTGCTACAATGGCAGTAACCTGTTTTATTATGTTTGTTGTGATGGTTTTGTGTTTTTTTTTTGTTGTTGTTGTTGTTGTTTTTTTGTTTTTTTTTTTTTTTTTTTTGTATCTGAGTATTTCACATAAAATTGAGGTCTAATCCCAGTCAGTTACAGTATACTGAAAAAATACAGGTATTGACATGACTTATACTGACAGCTGTTCATTAAAAGCTTTGGTCCTCACTTTGGGAAACTACTGTCCATTCTTTCAGATTGCGCTGTTGGATTGTTTTGTGAAACTGCCCTCTGTGAGGCATCCCCTCTCCGTCTCACCTACCTGTCCTTCCATTTTTTACAATTGTCACCTAACATTAAAACTCTTCTGCTTCCCAATTGAAGTTCTCCCCCTAGATTTTCTTTCAAGATAGTTCTCCAAACACCCATTCCTTTAAAGAACAATTTGCATTTCATTGCTGTTCCCAAGCTTGTCAACATTTCTAAAGCATTACTGCCTTCTCTGCAGAGTCAACTCTGTACTGAAGTATTTTAGCAGTGTGAAATCATCAAACCCACCCTCAAGAGGCTTCCATTTCAAAAGACTTTTGAAGCATAATACCTAAGGCAGCAATCTATAAACACTGACAATGTGGAATATAATGAAGTGGAATGTACTGAAAGAAATAGAGGAGCAAATCTGTCCACAGCACTTCAGTTGTAAACTCACATCTTACAGGTTATGACATTTTCATCTTTAAATATTAGATTAGAAAGATGCAATGATCTTCAGCTCTCAAGTGTTCCCTATGCTTACCCACACACAGACACATCCCCCCTCCCCATAACAATCAAAATGATAAAAGATACACTGCAATTTATGGAAGAGTCAAGGCTGAGGGAGGGAAGGCAGACTTTTTGTATTATTAAATCCATACAGTACTTCATATTTTGTAGAAAGCAGGAAGTCACAGAAGAGATGCATAAAGCAATAGAAACTCAGGAAAACAAAATACTTTTCAGAGAAACAGCTTAACTTGCAAGGAGAAACTTAAACTTTGATCAGCTACATCTTTCTTTGACCAACAATGCCATCTAGGCAACCCTTCAGAAACAACTCTGTGTATACCCTCTTAACTCGCAGGGAATTTAAAAATTACTTACATTAACTTTCTAGAGAAGTTTCATTTTAGAATTCTTCATTTCTGTTTTCCCTTTGAAATCAACTTCTGACAGCCACACACACATGAACAGGACAAGTATGCCAGCTTCTCCAACCATGTCTCTACTAATTTTCATTAGCTCAATTCAGGCCATCTCCCCAGTTCATCAATTTAGTTTGGAACAAATTAAGACATTATCTCTATCTCAATAGCTACAGGATAATTCATTAGATTCACTCCTAGGCCCAGATGCAGCACTTTAGTCTTTGGGCTATTGAATTAGAAATGTATGTAAAGGATTCAAAGCCAGTACAATCTATAGGACTTAAGCATAAATTTTAAAATAACAATGTGTATGAAATTTGTCTGTACTGAATAGAGGCTTTTAAAAGTAAATACCTTATTAAAGAATAATTTACTAACAGTCTGAAATGACTAAGAAAGAATAAATACATTCTGTAAATGCATTCAGATAACTGAAGACGATATGCAGCTGATTGGAAAGGCAATTTCAGTTAATTGTTGCCATCTAATTATAAGATATAAATTATGACAATGGAGATGTTGGGCCTTTAGAGAGATAAGTACACTGACTGCCTACAGGAGAAGGCCTCTGTCCTTGACTTCCTAAGGACACTGTGGCAAGAGCAAGTTACGAGTTATGTCCTCAGAGACATTAACTGGATTTATTCTGAACCATTAGACTTTTTCATTCAGATCCTTCAACTCCATTTACCCACACTGTAGGATATCTTGACTGACTGACACAATGCAAAGTTGTGTCTGGAGGATCCTCCTTATCACAGAATCACAGAATTTCTAGGTTGGAAGAGACCTCAAGATCATCGAGTCCAACCTCTGACCTAACGCTAACAGTCCCCACTAAACCATATCCCTAAGCTCTACATCTAAACGTCTTTTGAAGACTTCCAGGGATAAATGGACTTATGTGGACTGTAGCAATCTGCCTTAAAGAAAAGTAGTCATGACACAAGGATGATGGAAACAGAAGAAGAAAAAGACAAAAATCCATGCAAAAAGATATCCAGTCCATGAAGTGGAGACATGGAATTACTGACACCATAGTATAACTTTATCCTGTTTTATGTGTGAAATTGGAAAGACACCATGACCCTAATCCAATGTACAGTTTTGAACAATATGCAGAAGAGGAGCAAACCATAAAAGAATTATGAACAAGAACATTGTTATTGGTGGGTGGGGGGTAGGGAGGGGTGGAGCTCTTCTTAAATCCAAAAAAAAAAAAAAAAAAAAAAAAGATAATGAAATACATGCTATTTGCTGGTTGCTTTACTTTTGATACTATCTTTATTTAGAAGTTGCCAAGATGCTAGGCAAAACTATGAATAACTTAAAGTAAGAATATCTGCACCCTGAGCTGAAAATTATAGTGGCTCTCTACCACCTAGTCTGCAGAATGGATTCCTTCTTCTTTCAGTCTCTAAGAAGTACAGCACAAGGTTGTGGCCTTCAGAATTGGTCTGTCAGCCAAGGCATCTGACTAGAAGGTGCTCCAGAATATCTAGGAGAAAAGGTAGTAGAAGCTTTTTTTATGGCATCACTTTATCGTTAGTAATATAAATCCTAACAGAGAAAAAAATCAAGCTACATACTTCATAGAATCATTGAACAGCCTGGGTTGGAAAGGACCTTACAGATCATCTGGTTCCAACCTCCTGCAATGGGCAGGGATGCCACCACTAGACCAGGTTGCCCAAGGTTTCATCCAATCTGGCCTTGAACACCTCCAGGGATGGGGTATCCACAACTTCTCTGGACAACCTGTTCCAGGGCCTCACCACCCTCATAGGAAAGAACTTCCTCCTAAGAATTTCTTGATTAAGAAGCAAAGTTAAAGTTGAATTTAGCTGTCAGAGTTTTAAAAGAACACAATATATTCTTTTAGTTGACCAGCTGACTTAAGTGCTTTCTTTCCTCCTTATAAGGTTGTCGTTGTTGTTATTTACATTCTTGAGCTCATGATACTTTCCATTGTATAAGTTATGCAAGAATCACACAGGTTCAGCATTTTTATCAATGTATGCATAGTAACAAATGCTGTGACACAGACAATCTCATGGAGAGAATACTAGGAATTCAAAGGTGCCCTTTCTTATTTTGCCTTTTTGTTCATCCCCTCAGACTAGCTCTTATACACGCTTTGTACAGTTGCATACACATACAAGTGAATAACCAACCTTTGACTTGACATGAACATTATATTGTGTAGCCAAAGCAGTATAAAATCCAGAGTGAGTTACATTCAAACATTTTCGTTTTCTTATAGATTCCTTCACTGCAGTGGAATCAAGTTTCAGAATTGTTTTTTGATGTTTTTCTCTAGAAAGTGAAATCAGGTTCATTTTTGCATACATAGTTCTCAAAACTTTTTTACTTAATTGCATTCATTTTTTTCTAAGAAAAGCCTGAATAAAAGAAAGACAATGAAATGCAAAAAAAAATGTAATCACACTGAAAAAATAATACAATTTGCAAATTAACTTGAAACATCAAATATAGTCTGACATTGATGTATTGAAAGAATAATTGTGTAAGATAGACCATTCCCATTTTCCTCAAACTTTACTTAATCATATCTCTGTATATATAATTTGATTGAGCCATTAATAAATGCCCACTTGACTAGAGTTCATTTCTTTGATTTAAGATGTCATGAAAACAGAATTTTCCAGTTATATCTGTTCTAGTCATCTTAAAATGTGAATCCTTGTGTAATGAGAAGGCAGCTGGCACTCTTCTATTCATGTGCAAATCCAATTAATATCAAACATTTCTAAAGAGTTTTTCCTCAATAAATGTTTCTCATACATATAACTCAAAATAATTCTATGAAGAAATAATTGAAAAATTAGAGCTAACTTTGTAAGTTCATCATGTTTGACACCTTACATAATTTACAATCATTCCTAAACAAATCTGAGTCTCAAGTGTTTTCTAGTGTGGTTTTTGCATAAAACTTGTGTCATGGACACGTGCCTGAACTGAATTAATATTTTATATCACTCAAATCTGAACCCAGACTTCTCAACACAGAAGATAGATTTAATAAATTTATATCCCCAAAAGCAGATAGCTCTTCTTAAAGTATTTTTTAATTAATTTAGACATAACACATATGCCTAGTACACTTAAATTGTCCTTGTCTTATCAGGGTGAACCACCTCTAAAGTGAATCCATGCAAAATTCAAACCCCTGCGTTATTGAAGATTAGAAGAATGTACAGAAAATTTTGCCTTGTAGTACAGAAGTGCAATTCCAGTAAAAATTATGAAATAACAAGGAAGGTTGTTTTTTTGTTGTTTGGTTGTTTAGTATAATGCTCTTTTGCTAGCAGGAAGAAAAAAATAAACAGATAATTTAATTATAGCGGTAATAAATCCTTTCCGTGTTTTAGAAGTTTAAACTGATATCATCTCATTTCACAAAACCTCCAGTGTTTTTTTTCCTCATTTCCAGTGACCAGTATAACTGCTAAAGGAAGTAGTATGCGAGCTTACAATTGTCTGAGTTGTACAGCTGACAGAGCAATAAAACTCTAAAATCTCTAAAATAGCTAGTGTCTTGAAAAACTATTTTAACAGCTAGCAACTTTAAAAGAAAAAAGCACGGTCATAACTGCCTGCCAAGTGCTCCCCTTAATGGTTAAGTTGATGAGATGCATAAAACTACATCTGAGCACATCATAATCCCTAATTAGCATTATTTTATTTTTGCAACATAACAGGGAAAAAAAAAAAAAAAAGTAGTAGCTGTCTTTTTATACACGGGGAGCTGAGGAACCTGGTATAATTGAGGCACATACTTTAATTAAAGTGGCACAGTGTGGCACTGCATGATAGCAGACCTACCACAGATTGTCTGCTTCAAAAATCAAGACACAAGTTTCTGAAGACACAGGTATAAAAACTTATAGTTGTCTAACTCAAGGACCGCATGTCCTCTAAGCCAGAAACAAATGGAGAACTTATGGCCTATGATTCGTCTTTCTTCCTTCCATGCCTTGCTGTCCATTTTTGGATTCCTATTCTCTGTACCCAAACATATTTATGAGAAAGGATAAGTCATTCACAAGAGAAATCTGATGACAAAAATCATCCCCATTTGTCAGAAACTCCTTTTCTATCAGGCAACTTACAGGTTTCACTAAGAAGGTTTGATGACCTGAGCTTCTTGACACTGCCTCCAAGGAATCATAAGTGAAGCCATTAAGGGTCCATTGTCACAGTTCTCTTTAGGATTAAACATCCTCCTGTTTTACAGGATGAGTTACACTCAGCTAAAGACTAGCACAGAGCTGCTGACACAGTACTAGGGAGTGATTTATCCTGTAAGCTAATTGCTAACAATTAGTAATTTCAGAAGAAGGCACTGAAAATAATTTTAATAATATGATTATTATTTTAAGTTACCAAGTGGAGCACTACAGTTGAGCACAGAATGACTCTGCCATAGTTGACAATTTCTAAATATTCCAATATCTCGGTTGAAACAACAGATGCCTTACAGTTTATTTGTTTTGTTTTATTTTTATGATGGAAGAAAGCTAAGTAATTCAACAATGCTATCTTCTCCTAAAATTTTGTGACCAATTCCTGAAAAATAACCTCTCAATCAAAATCTGCCAGACTGACAAATTCCCCAAAATGCCAAAAGATAACTTCTCTTAATTGCTTGGAGTGGCTTATGAAATTCTGTTCCCCCTGAGAGTTGCTTGGCTAGCAAGAAAGAATTCTACAGTATGATTCTATGAATCTTAGATTCTATGAATCTAAGCATCTTAGAGATGCGGAATTAAAATTCTGGAAGTTTTTCTTCTTCACGGTGGGGAAAAATTCTTTCCCCTACAAATGTCTTCCTGTAAAGTTAAGTGCAGATGTTAGCCAAGAGAAATTTCTCCTGGATATGCTGACACCGCTTTGTAAGCCTGTAGGACTTAAGAGCATCACCTTCTCCAACAGCACTTAGATCCTCCCACAAAGCAAGTCAGTGGCACAGTGTTGCAGCAGGTCTGCTTCCAAGTACAATCCACCAAGAGACTCTAAAGAGGGTGAGTCATATCAGCTATCCTGATATTGTCACAGCCTTTATCAGCTTTACAAACACCACAAAACACTGATCTTTAGAACGGAAGAGATGACAGTGGACAAAGTTAAGTCAGGGTTAAAAGCTAGTTATTACTGACAAAAGGCCCACATTATCAGCATTTTCCTTCTTTGACAGCAGCTCTCTTCAATAGCAGCAGAAGGAAAGGACACATTTCTGCCTGAATGCACATATTTTCTGAAATCCCTTCTGACATACATTTTTCTGCAACAATGACCACAACTCTTTGTCTTGCACAGCTTCCCTGTTAACTCAAAGCTACATACAGTGACCTCATAGGCTCTGGGCATCAGTCTGCACAGCAGCTAGCTCAGACATGGTTTGTTAGGAGCCCTTTCAAGGTATTTTCACTTGCCTTTCATGTCCTCCACCACCCTTCGTTGGAGAGAGGGAAACTGGAAAGGGGAGATGGGGAAGGGTACATGCACATGTATGTGCAGGATAGAAGCTATTACAAACAGCTCCTGAAGACTTATCAACAGATTCTTTGATCTTTACACAAATCAAAAGGCATCCCTTGATCCATACTTAAAGAGCACTTAGCTTACATGATCTCTAGTCAAGTAAGGGAGAGCTTAGCAGTAGCACCATGAGATAAGGGAGGCAGTCAAGGTAGAAGAATATCCCTCTTCTGATGGTCATTTCCTCTGTCAAGTTCTACATTCAAAAACTGAAGGACTGTCTATCTAAAAGTGCCTAAAAACAGGACAAGGGCCCCAAATTTATGTATATACATTTAAAAACACCATCTTTTCCATCCGACTATTTTCTATTAGGCTTTGCTACAGTACTGAGTTTCACAGGAAAATTAGAAGACAAATACTTTCAGTGAATCAGAAAGTTCATTTGAGGTGAAATTCACAAAACAAATATAAAGATTACAAAAACTGACTTTTTCACAACCTGCTGTCCTCAGTGGGATGTTTCTTCCACTCATTCTCAGAAAATATTTGTTGGAAGCAAACTGTCATCTTCTTCCCACTAACAAATTTCTCAGTGGGATACATAGGAGAACTCCATTCATACCCCATGTCTCCTACTTTAGACAAGAAACTTCTTGCAAGACAAGACGTTCTTTCTCATCAACTTTTTCTGAAGCTTTTATTATTATTATTATTATTTATTTATTTGTATTTATTTCCTGGAGATATTTATTTATTTATTTTAGCAGAGACTGTATCCCAGGCCTCCCTATTCCCAAGGGCTTGCCTCTAGACTCAGTATCTGTTTAACCCTAACAAATGCCAGGTATTCTGAAGTAGAACTCCTGTGTCAGTGTGTGAGCACAAAACCTAGAACATAGTTTTGAATTTACTTTCTTCACTCGAGAATGAAATATTGGGTTACAGGAACTAGGTCTATGAAACTATGGAAAACTTTACTCTGCCCAAGCAATGTTCATTCTGTGAACCTCACTATGGGCATCCTTCTGTGGACCAGAAGGAAAGGCACAGAGATCTGCTGCAACTTGACAACGTTACACACTTCAAAACACAAAACAGAACAAACACATTCCAATGCCTCACTCACACTATACCTCATTACTTAAATGCATTTCATCTCCAAGGACTGAGTACTAAAAACTGTAACCACATTTAAACTTCACAGCTTTGATGGTCTAGCAACAAATGTAGTGACATGAATCTTGTATGCAAAGGTTTCAGAATGAGAATTCAGCTTCTGCTTGCAGAAATGTAGATTCTCAAAGGTTTATTTTACCCTTAGCTCTTGTTATGGTTAGGAAATAAATTGTTATTATTGCTTCACATTGTCTCTCTTTCCTTGGAACAGGATAACGTCGATCTTGGTGACCTGATGTTTTCACTCTGCTACCTTCCAACAGCTGGTAGACTAACTATTACAATAATAAAGGCAAGAAATTTAAAGGCAATGGATATCACAGGAGCATCAGGTAGGAATGTATTTAATGGTCAAGGTGGATTTCTGTCCCCTATTCCTGCTGAGTCACAAAACTCCAGCACTGTCAATTTTTTATTTTTTTTTTTAAAGAGAGGTTCTTACACTGCAAGCTCTTGAGTCACTTGAGTACAGAAGTTTCTGAGAAGTAAACAATATATTTTAGCTCATTCTGTTTTAACCAACAGTTTAAAATATTCTGCTCTCAAAAAGAGAGCAACATTATTATTTCTAAAGCCACTATGATTCAAAACAGGATTAGCTGGCCAAACTATGTTCCTAACATCGGGAACTGTGTTGTACAGAAGACTATTTGTTATGACACAGAGACAGACTGACCACTGACAGTCTCCAAGAGCCACTGAGCCAATTCTGCTGCTCTTGACATATGGACAAAACAGTGATCATCACAGCCTTTTATCAACAACAGCTGCAAAATTTGCTAATGAAAATGAGGAACTAATTCAGATAAGAGTTCATAGACTTATTTGCCATGCTAGCAGTTGCAGGGCTTTCAGAAAGGAGCTACAAGGAAATAGGTTGTTGGTTTTTTGTTTGTTTGTTTTGTTTTGTTTTTGTTTTAACTGCATTCAGGAATTCCCAAATAATTATAATTCTCTGGAGGAACATAATCCACTAAGTTTTACACTTTGAATTATATTAAACCATACATCAGTAAATCCTACTGTGTACAATACTATCGTCTTCTGTCTGTCCTACAAATCTGCAGAAGTAATAATTATGCTGTTATAAGTACACTGATACATAGGCTGTTGTATAAAAGAGTCTTGTGTAATATAGTTCAGCAGATATTTTAATACCCCTTTAGAGGCCAGTACACAAAAAAAAGAACTTCTTGAACCTGAATTGTTCGTTATAGGCATTCAACAATATAAAGCTTTCCAATGTCCATTACCTCCCAGTCATTCCATGGTAATAAAGAAGCTCAAATTCCAGTCAGGTACAGGTAACTAATTCTGCAAGCAGGTATGGGCAAAGAGACTGCTCCCTTTACTTTCCATTTATGTTTACTTCAATACAACAAAAGAAAACCAACATTATTCTTGTGATTCACACAGATCCCTACGTGAAGGTTTCTTTAATGTGTGAAGGAAGGCGACTAAAGAAAAGAAAAACTTCCACCAAGAGGAATACCCTTAATCCCGTTTACAATGAAGCCATAGTCTTTGACGTCCCTCCAGAAAACATTGACCAAATTAACTTGTCGATAGCTGTTATGGATTATGACCGGTGAGATACCTGTACCTGTAAAATAACATTATCTATTGGCTCAAAACCTCTCATTGTGGATCTGCATCCAGAAACAAAGTCATTATTTTTCTCCCAATATATGAGAAATTAAATAATTTGTCATATTGAGTTTGGTAGAAGACTAAAATATATCATATTGTCAGGCAGAATTTCCTTTATCAATTTTAAAATGCAGATTTCTATCCATAACCAACATAACTAAGCTGCGTATGCTTAGCAGAACTGAAATAACTGAACATACAATCAGACAGTCCACACACCAATTTTCCATTTGTGAACAATTACACTAACTCCTTAGACACACACCTCCATTTCTAAAATTGTGGCTTAGTTTTGTATTTGCAACTAATTACAGAGCACAATCAAAGAATTTTGTACACTTCTTATACAAAAATGAAATAAATGCATACAGATGCACAGTTTATGCTACAATGGGGAAGGCATTAAATTATTTTGATTGCAAAGAGCCAACCCATGTATTTTATAGTTCATTATATTTTGGGGCTAGAATTAATTCTAAAAACCCATTATTAATGTCTCTAATGAAATATGGAAATGATATGATTCTAAAGGTAAAATTTTAAGAAAAACATATTATGGAACATTTTCACAGTGTAGGTCACAATGAGGTCATTGGAGTATGCCAAGTAGGCAACGATGCAGAAAGTCTAGGTCGTGACCACTGGAATGAAATGCTATCATACCCACGGAAACCCATCGCTCACTGGCATCCTCTCGCAGAGGTAAGACTTATTTCTTGCTTCCCCACTACTATAATGTTAAATTCTTCCATAAGGCATCAGAAGTTGGATAAAATTTTACAAACAAAACTAAGATCCACATGTGTACTCTTAAATCCTAGAAAAGGGCTTAGAAACACCAATATTAGTAACAAAGTCTGCTCCTTTAATTACTTTCCACTCCTGTGAAATTGAATTTTCTAATATATACATGAATACCACAAACATTATACACTAGATAAAGGGTTCCATTTTGGTTTTGGTGGTGGTGGTGGTTTTTGTTGTTGTTTTGGTTTGGTTTTGTTCATTTGTTTTACTTAGGATCTTGGGTAACTTTCACTGATAATTGATACAAAGAACTAGACCTCTTTAAACGAATAACCAAGACCTACTGTTTTTCTATATAAAAATCTAATCTGACTTCTTCTCTTGTAAGACTATATCACCTATGCCACTAGAAAATCTCAAGGGATGTCTAACTGCCCTGAAAAAAATATGTTTAAGTGTCTCTCAAGATCTGAGACGTTAATAAGAAGCCACACAATCAGAAAAACTTTTAAGGTTCCTATTTTTTTGTTTTGTTTTGTTTTGTTTTGTTTTTTGTCTTTAGGGCCCTATTCAGCAGAAATGTTATGCAGGTCTTCTGCGCTTGGATGACTGCCGAAGAGGCTTCCTCACCCTTTTAACCTATTCAGCAGAAATTTGGCATTCCTGTTGAACTCTTTCTTAGCCATATCCTCAGGGGCTATTCCACAGAGTCCAGTGGGGTAAAGATGTCCTTTTAATCCCTCTGTCTAGTCCTCTCCCCTCCCAATACAGGGAATGCTAATCCTGATTCATGAGACACAAAAATTCAATGATCTGACTAAATTGCTTCTTAAGTGTTCCCATGGTTTATTTTTAATAATAACTTTTATTTGTTCATAATATAATAATTAATTTAATAATTTTTAATTTTTCAACCCTATGTGGTTGAAAATAATGGTCAGGTAACAGGAAGATGTAACAAAATGGCAAAAATACCACAGCATTACCAGGTCTCCATAAGCAATTACTGGTGCCTGAGGACCACAGCAGTGCACTTGCAGCAGGGCGACCTTTGAACGCTCACAAGCTCTGTTGCAGCAGGAATGCACTATGCCTTTTCAGAGCACGGGTGGTGCCAACAGACAAGTCTGTTGTAGAGGATTATCAAGCAAAGCGGGGAAGTTCTGCCCTTATTTCTATGCCCAAAATGAGAAGTTATCTACTGGCTGAAATGCCACACTAGAAACGCCCACCTGGGCATATGAGAGTTGGATTTAGAAAACACATCACTGAGCTCTCAACTCTAGCCAAACAGTGATAGGGACCGCTTGAGAGAGCATGCGAGAAATATTGCAACAATTACTGTCTCCTAGAGCAGGAGAAGTGTCTCTTAGCAGCAGCTGGCTACTTCTTTATATCCAACCTGTCTTCCCTCTTCAATAAATTTTATTGCAGCCAGAGCCCACAATTAGGTTTTGACAGCTCTTCCCTTTTCACAGGCATCCTGTTCTTTTCATACATGCCTGGCTAACTTCTCTAGATTTCATTACTGTGGATTGATTTTCATGTCACTAAGCTAAACAGAGACACTTTTTTTTCCTTCCCAGGAATCAAGTGGGGGAGGGTGTCCAGCGCATCCCGGCTGTGCAGAGAAATATATACACAGCATATCATTTTGGTTCCTGAATCAGGATTAGACTCAGCGAGAGCTCCTGGAACCTCTGTGGCCACAGCCATAGGACCCTGAAAATTTGCTGAATAGGACCCTCAGTCTTCTACTGTGTGAAGAGCTATTGGTTTCAAGTAGTGCAATGTTATCCACTTGTAGCATTAGGTCTCCAGCCAACAGTATTGCTACTGATAGATTATTTGTATGGTCATAAGCATTACCCAAATTCTATCATAAGTTCTGTTCATTAGAATAACCCAGATTTTACAGGTAACATGATAACAATGAAAAGCGATAGATACTGGACTGGAACCAGCAACAGAAGTGGTTCTTGTATTAAAAAAAAAAAAAAAAAAAAAAAAAGAAAGAAAGAAAGTGCTGTAGTGTAAATTGATAGCTTTGGAAGTCTTTTTTTTTTTTTCTTTTTTCTTTTTTTTTTCTTTTTTTTTTTTTTCCCAGAACAATTGTTATCAGACATTTATTTTCTGATGAAAGGTTTTATCCCCACTGTCAGTTGGTGTCTCCTTTCACCTTACATGAAAATAAGGTTATTAGAGTCCTTTGCAGAAATCCTTCAAATGTAAAAGCTTGAAATAAGTTCATGCCATACTATGAAGAACACTCCTGGAAAACTCAACAATTCTTCAAAGCCTGCCCAAGGAACATTTCAGAATGGTAACTGGACACGTCCAGAAGAACAAAGAAATACAGCTATAAAATAGCCCTAGCAAAACCATTTCACTACACTATCAACTAAAGCCTTATGTCAGCAGACCAGTGATATAAATACAATGCTTATAACTGTTCATGCATGATCCTCACTTCAGGCAAAATTCTGCACTCTCTGCTCAGGCACATCTCCCAGGAGCCAATGTGAGGAGATATGCATGAGCAAAGAGGAGGACCTTTTCCTTTGGAGCGGCGTTCTTTGATTTCCTGGGCAACTCATTATACATGCATCCCTACCTGGGATGCAAAACAGGCAGCTGCATGCTTTTCCACTGCAATTGCTATTACCAGGGCAATGTAAAGAACAATAGCTTCTGTAAAAAGGAAAACACCTATGCAGCTAGCTCGTTTTGTCTTCATGTAACAGGGTAAAAGCCTTTCTAAGATTTGTCTCTAGCGACTGAAAAGGGCATAAAAAGAAAAGTAATATCATTATAATGGCTAATATTTTAGATTTTATTACCATACTCAGTTCATTAATGCTCAAGGGGCTGGCATCAGGAGAATGATTTTGAAAACAGTTCTATTACAAAGAAGATATCTCTATGTTCAAGAAGCATTTCAAGTGGAATCAAGCACACCTCAAAGGCTTAGAGATGAGGGAAAAAATATATATTATTAAAAATCCTCCTAACTCTTGTTCTCTGACTCATGATTTACAAACTGTTACCCAGGCTATGGCATTACTGTGTTCTTTATAAAAATACCTGCCTCTTCATAGAAGTGCAGAAGCAGAGCAGTAGTTGTTTTCTACACCTGGATGCTTTACTCTTCGCTTTTATACTCCAGTTAATTGATGCTATTCCCTAGAACTCAAACATTCCCAGGGTATCGTTCTTGTGGGCTGGTACTAAAATGTGAAGACAGCAGCAGCGTACAATAATGCAACAGTGCATTGAAGTAACAGAGTGTTTACTGCTAGAAAGCCAGCTGGAAACCAAGAGATAATTGTGATCCCAATACTGTTCACACATGCTTTTCTGAACTATGATTCCCAAAGGTGAATTAGTAGAAGGGCGCAAACAAATAATTCCAAACCTCCAACCCTCATTTGTTTTCTTATTTTCCATGAATGAATGATTATGCTGTATCACAAGTACAGTAAGAGTAAAATAGAAATAAATCCCTTAGAAATACATCTCAGCAAGATTTTAATCCCTCTTCACTCATTAAAAAATGTGCTATTCAACTGTTAATTTTAGTTTTCCATAACAAGCCACAATTTCAGGTATTATTAAAAAATAGAATGAAAAAAGTCAGTGAGAAAACCTTCCAAGATACTGACACTGAGGCAGATTATAATGGGAAGTTGTGTGAAATTCCCCTGCTAAAATACTCACAAGCACAATCCTTCTGCTGTTGAGTGCTGCAATTTCTTTATTTTCACTGAATTCACAAGACATCAAAAGCATCACTGTTCTTTTGCCTCATTTTCCCCTGTAAATAACCCTGGCAGTGCACCAACATGCGTACATCGCAACCTGTGGCAGGGAGTGGCAGAACAGAAAGCAAGTATGGTAGGAAAAAAAAAAAAAAAAGAAAAAAAAAAAAAAAAAAAAGAAAAAAAAAGGAAGACTGCTCATTTGGTCTGAAGTGAGACAGTGAGACAACAGACCAGAATAAAAAGTAAGGTTACTTTAGTCCACCCGTCTCGGTTTGAGGGCACAGTTGGGATTTTTTTTTGTTTTTTTTTAACATCAACCATTATGAATGGTTATATCAACACTGAGCACCTGAAGTCAGAAGTACAAAAAATATATTTAGAGTTTTAGAATTTGGCAATGTTAGAGCACTGAGGGGACCTATTTGCCATTAAAAATAAAGAATAAAATTTAAATTTTAAAAAATGCTACAAACTCTCTTTATTCTCTTCTAGCTTAAAAGCAGCAAACGATAAAGGGAAAGGGAGAAAGAGGACTGGAAATTCAATTGAAGAGTCTGTTTGACCCAGTTAGAAATCTACCAAATTAAATTACACTTAATGCATTTTGAGTTCATTTGAACAGAAAGAAGAAAAAAACATACTAGGTAACTCAGCCTGAATTGTCATCAATAAAATGTTTTCTTCCCTTTAGAACAGTGCGTTGTCAATTACATCTCAGTGTCAAGCAAGAAAACAATGGCTTTCTTATCTAAAAGGGAAAAAAGCATGTAGAGAAAGCAATCTACAACTTTGTAGAATTTAATAGAAACCCTCTGTGCTGGGGAAAATCGGAGCAGGACAGACTCTGTAACAACCTCACTTTGATTCTTGCTGTATTTACTGCAAGGCCTTGCTTGCAACCAATATTCTGTTTGGAAGTGACAGCCTTATGATACATGAACCAAGCTGTGCAAGGTGTGAGGGCACTGCACATTCAGGGCTGAGCTGCATTTAGAGTTAGTATCTGACACAGTGGGTTGGGCAAGGAACTACAGCTGGGAAAACTCCAGGGTCCTGCGGTTCTCTGAAAAGACTTCCACCTCCTTGAAGGCCCGAAAAATGCACTGATCCAGAGGGCAGAGACAGACGCTATTCATGAAAGGTATCGTCAGGACAAACTCAACTGCTGACTGAACACTGCACACATGGCGCAGAAGGGAAGATGACGTGAGAACTTGTAAGCATCTGGGTTGTTTGATTATTTTGTGTGGGTTTTTTAGTTCGTCCTTCTTTTTCTCAGATGTAGACACTGTAAAACTGAAATGTTTTACGTCGTTGCATGCTGGCCAAATGTCATTTTTAATACCCCTTGCAAAGATGCACAAAGAGAGCTGTGTTGTTTTGGTATACTTTCATTTTCAATAACACATGAACATTGTGCTATTCTTTATTATTTCTTGTTCAGTAAATAGTCCTGGTATCTCTATGTTTCATGTCTAATTTTGGAGAGTAGAGCCATACCTGTATCAAGGCTCTCTCAACTAGGTGGGCATTTTGTTTCAGTAGAAATAATGCATGATTCCTTTCACAGTGATGGTTTGAGGGAAAAAAAACAATCTTAATTTTATAATATGTATTACAATCTTCTAAACACAAGTAAAAATGTACTGTGATTTATTTATATAAATCTAGTCGGAACAAGTAATTTTGATCTTAATAAAAACTCTGTAAGAAATTGTGCAATTGTAATTTACTACTATTTTGTATTTAATAAATTAATGTTTAATTCACTATTCAGAAACACACAGCAAACACTTCGTAAGTGTTTTAACTCAACTTTTTTTCCAAAGTCATTTTGTTTCCGTAAGTAAATGAGACCAGAAGGACAAAGCTGTTAACACAATTGTTATTTTACAGCACTCAAACAAGATCTGGAGTTTTGAATATGGAACCCTCCTCCTGTTTAGTCCCATGGACACAATCATCATTGGAGAAACATTTTTAGAGATATCAAATATGATTTCTATATTTAATATCAAAAAAGAAAAAATCAAGAAGCTACAGAAGTACTTCTACCAATTTATAGTGTTGTAAATTAGCAAAATTAGTATTTAACATGGCAGGTTATCAAAGTTAGCATTTCTCCTGTCAATACCTGACATGTAGCTTAGGGAAATCCCCAGGCGACCACTGGCAGAGCCCAGAAAGAAAGGGAAAAGAGAGCACAGCTATATCTGTGGTATGACCATACAACTGCACCTAAAAAGGCTATATTCTTGTTTTATTTCATGCCAGCCGGAACTCCATATCCATCAGCAAGGCTTCTACATGTGCATGTCATCTACTTCAGTGTGAGTTTCTCTGTTTCTTTAGGGATAAGATTGGTCTCTCCTCATTTGGAACATCTAGCCTACTGCATTAATATGGGGTCACTGACATAAACTGTGGCCACAAAATTTCATGCAACTGGAATCTAATTCAGCTCAGTTCTCTTCTTGGGACTATTTGACAACACAGACGGATGACAAAGACACACAAAGAGTCCTGTAGTTTGGAAGTTACTATTACCCTTACAAGGGGCAGCACCTGCAGGCCCTCGGTAGCCTCTCGTTCTTCTGCATTCCATACAGGCGCATGGGCAGGAAATCAGTGCTCCAGAGAGCTGGCTTGGTAAGATCACGGGTGAGCTGGAAAATTGACTAAGGACACCTGTATAGAAATTTTGTCCCTGGCAATGACTGGAATATTTACCGCCCGCCACATAAGCCACCACAAACTAGACTAGAGCAGAGGTTTATGAACTTCAAAAGTGTTTTTAATGTCTTTCAAAAATACTGTTTTGGATGTTTCTATTCCTTTGTTGAAAAGCCATTATGAACCTCTTCCTCTGTCAAAACTGATCCACACAGCTCTTTTCAATAAACCTTTCCAAAGCCATCCTTTAGGCCTTTATACACAGACTACAGACCTGAAACAAAACTCCAGTAGGGCTGAGACAGCTGCTTTTGTGGACTAAACAATTAATGAACTAAAAGTGCCAAGTAAAAGGTTGATAACCCCCATTTAAAAAGCCCAATCTATAGCAAATAAGACATCCTGCAACATTAAACCTGCAAAAGGCAAGTGATCCTGCACAGTTAATATCCAGTGAGGTGAACATTAAGAAAGATACCATGTTAATAACAAGCAGTACCGGCTCTACAACTGACTACACCTCTAGGAGGGGCAAGGCCTGGCAGAACTTGCAGCAAATTGGAAATAGAGCCTGAAGGGACAGACAGGAGTGACAGTGTAAGACAATGTCCTGAATAGCCTCGGACACAGGCCATTACAGTAAGAAACCAATAGCTCAGAAAGCAGCAGAGACTCAGAATAGGGCATGACAAAATTAGCAAAAACGTTGAGACTCCAGAAGTAGCTTTTTTCCAGGACAGGAAATCACATAGCATTTCGCACAACAAACTAATTCCAGTCACATCTGACAGTAATGTGACTTAAATTTGTCAAGGTTGGCCCTAACAGCAGTTTCTAATATAAGCAATACATTTTTATTATTATTATTATTGAGACTTGTATAAATTACAAAGAAAATTTTAAAAAGCCACACTTTGCCTTGAAACAGAAATCTGTAGATTGGTCAGGGCTGGATCCTACCCTTGCATGACTTGTACAAATAGGAAGATCCAACATCCAGAGCTGAAAGCTGGAATTGTCCCTTAGTAGCAACAAAACCAGTCTATTTGAAGTAACAGTTTTTATCACCCTGCTCAGTATTCTGATATTGCCTTTTAAACAGCATCAAATCATTTGCTGGCTATAGTTAGGCATTTCTAATTTCCTAGTTAATTAACCACACGCTTCAGTCTGGTGTACCATACCATCCAAAAGGTCATGGCCTTAAACCACTTCACTTGCAAATAACAATCTGTGAATTTATGTTCCAATAAAACAATCTGTGAATGTTCCATAACATAAGGCAGGCCTGAACAGTCTGCTCCAAAGAGCCTAACACAAAACAGCTTTGTTATTAAAGAATCATTTAGAAGTTTGAGAAACGCCGATAAGCTGGCTAGTGTTAGATCTTTACCCAAAGGAAAAAACGTTAACAGAAATATCTTTGTGGAGGAAACTAATCTCAACAACAATCTTGTATTCAGATCCTATCTAAAGGTTTATAATTTTCAGTTTAGCAGAGAGAATTCTGGTTTTAGAATATAACTCTAACCACATAACTGATATCTTGGTTAATGACAAAAAAGAAAGTTTAAAATCTTAAAAAAAAATCTAGTCCTTAATTCATCTAAATACTCAAAAAATGCAATATGATTTTTTAAAATATCAACTAAAATTGCAACAGTTTTGAACCATTTGGATACCTTTCATCTTTAGGAAAAAAGAATTCACTACAGAAAAGTCAACAAATAAATTATGAGATTATTCATCAAATTTTAGTAATTTAGCTTAAATAAGCAATTCCAATCTCACCCATCAGTTCATACGTTTTATGTTTCACAACATAAATGTTTTAGGAAGAGAGCATTGAGTATTCCAAAAAGTTTTTGCCAAGCATGACCCACTCTCTTCCATTACCCATGAAGAATATCACCCACCTTCTAACTTACTCAGCCCATGCAACATCATACATAACTGCAAAGTTCAAACACCCTTTAAAAGATACGCTGCTTCATTTTGGATTTTATTACTAAAATCGTGCAAATAAATAAATCTTGTAAATTAATGGAAACGGAATTGGGGACCTACAGGCACTGCCAACACCTGTAAGTCTTATAGCTGCACCAATTAGAACAGTAGGCATATTTTTGGTCAATAATAAAAATACATTTAGGCTATCATAAATGGCAGAAGATTCCCTAAACCTTTTTTTTTTCTCCCCTCACACAATAGCAAACATCTTAGAGCAGGTTATTTCTTCAAAACAGAGTTCCAAACAATGCCAGATGCTAAGCTAAAAGTTTAGTATCCTCTGTCTAAGGAAAGCATGCTTGACACAGAAAGCATACAATGTGTGGATGAATCCTGAAATCTGCAACATAAACAACTGAACATTGTGTAGGAGCCCTTTGGGCAGAAAGCACCCAAGCTCCTGCCTTCAGCCAGGAAACTCTTGTTTCTCTTTGAAGAATGCTCAGCCTGATATATCATATTCCTCCTGCTGCCTCATCAAACAAGGCAGCAGTCTAACAGACAACTTTTATTATGCTATATTCCTGAGAATCCTGTCTGCTTTGAACACAGCAGGAGAGTGGGGAGCAGGGGTTAAATATGATTCTTTCTTGTTCCTAAGCTGCATTATGTGTCTTATCCAGACGCTCCTAAGATACTACTATAGGAATGGCCTTTAAAGTATGTTAGCAAGCCTCAGTCTGTATGAAGAAGGAATTCACCCTGACCCTTCCAGGTCCCCAAATACCAATACACAGTGATTTTTATGCAACACAGTCTGCAAATGAAACCTGAACTTTTTGAACCCAGAGGTTCAACACAATGCTTAAAAAATAATACCAAGTAAATGCAGCCATGACAGTGAACCCAGACAAAGTTTATTTCAGTAACATATATTACTTTTACAGTAATACACGTATCTGTGTATGATGTCACATTACCCCAAGTGACTTTCATTCATCTCTCTGGTTTAAGTGCTCTAACACTGTTTTCCTGTTTGTTTTCAGCTCCAAAATAAGCAGCATGGGTGTGCTTCAGACTGTGCCTAAAATAGCAGCTGGTTTGTAATTACTGCCTGAGATCTAAATTACAAAAACCTGTCACTCCATGAAAAGATCTAATTATGGAAAGGATTTTGTGTGCATAGTTTGTCTGCATACTCAAACATCAATTAAGTCATTACCATCTAATCCTGCTCATAAATGGAATTTCACAGATTCCTGAATTCCTAAATCTACAAAAATTTGTTTTCAAGTAAAAAATTACCACAATTATTGACTGAATTAAGATAAGCATACTTCTCCCCTGAGGAGATCAGGGCTGCAAGCAAAGCCTTTCATCTCTTTTCTCAACGAAAGGATATAGAATTGCCAAGTTGCTAATTGAGGGTTGAAGCCAAGTATTGTTTATTCCCTGCAGGTAGGTGGGATAAAGCCAAATCCAACTCAAGCCTATATGCAATGCTGAGTTTTGCAGGGTATCACACAAACCCCAGCTACATCTACCATTGCAACTTCAGTCTGGCAGCATGGCTTTCATTCTCCAGAATTTTGCCTATATTTCACCCTTTCTACCTTCACTGTTGCTATTTTTTTCCCCAGCAACTAGCCACACACAGCTAATGGTCATAAAGCTTTTGAGCCCAATTTTCTTTTTGACATGCCTACCAAGGGAATAGGACAATAGCATGGTAGCAGAAATATGAGATTAAATTATCTTTGCGCTGTCCACAGCTGTGTGACAGACAAACTCAAAGGGTTGGTGTATATTTGAAGAACCTCAACAATATGCTTGGTCTCTTCTTAATCTCCCTCCACCTACTGACGCAATTGCTATGCCAAATGTCATGTCTCAAAAATAGCATAATGCTGGGAATGCTCTGCAGGGAGTCAGTGAGGAACTCTGTGTTCCCTTTTGGGAACTTGTGGAAAGAACTACCAGACTAGAGGCACTCTCCGTGCCTTAAAGTTGCTGGGAAATCTGTGACTTTTTTTTTTTTTTCCCCTCCATTTTCTCCCTCTTATGGTGTAAGGTCTTAAATACAGATACTCTCTGACGCAGTTCCTATCCTGCAACATAAAGAATTATTCATCCCTTTACTGATGGCCAAAGAAAGGTAACTAGAAAAGGAAACATTATCCAATTTCCCTTAATGTTATTCTACTGACCCCAACTGTGCTTCAATTAGATTTTGGAAAGCACTCTGTCAAAAAAATGTCAACTATGTTTACATTTTACTAATTAACTTAGCCAATCTGGGATTCTGTAATTTACATCTCAAAAGAGCAGTTTACTAACGCTTGCTGTGTATAACCTGGCCTATGCAAGGTAGCACTGCCAATTTTACTTATTGCTGTATCCTTGTTTAGCAAGAGAACAAAAAGCTTCAGGATTATTTCAAACTTCATGTGATCATTATTACTATTCAGTGCTTAAGTTCTGGTAATTCTAAGAGGTCCACCAGGCTAGGTGTGAGGAAAAAAAGACACATTTCAAGGTGCTAGATGAAGAATCAGTGCACCAAACATCTGGATAGATCTGGAAAGTGAGTAAGGTTTAGAATGGACATGTAGGAAGAGACGCTGGCTACTTACACACACATGGGGAAAGGACTCAGACTGTAATTCTGTAAATATTATGTTATTGCTGAGAGCCACCTATTTATGTGTCAGTTTTTAGGGGACAGGAATTTGTGCATATCATCCTGCATCATCAATGTCCAATACTCATGAACCACAGAACCAAGATGCAGTCATTTTGAGTCACTCTGAGATACTTCCCCAAAAGCCAGTAAATTGTCCTCATCTATTTTTCTTCTCCAAAATAACATTGCTTTATTCATCCTTTTACAAATTATTTCCTCCTTCCTCTTCCTCCTTGTAACTCTTTTGGTTACATGTACTTAGGTTTTCCTTGGGTTTGTGTGTTTTCCACTAGAAGAGTATTTCTCATACAAAGACATGAAATTAAAAATTTGTCCCATTGATCATATTTTCTCTAGCAAATTACATTTCAGAGGATCAGTCATCTTTTTTATTACCCTCTCAACTAGAAGCAATGTTGACCTTATTTCTGCTTACTATTTAAGAAAAGGTCCCCCATCCATTTGTATGGCTCTCTCATACAAATGTGAATAATCATACAAATATATGTGAATGTGTTTGAAGGTCTAAGACTTAAACATAATCTTTGGAGAAAAAAAAAAAAAAAAAAAGAAAGAAAGATCATTTCAAAGTGGCACACCTGCAAGTGTTTTTTTTTGTTGTTGTTGTTTTTTTGTTTTGTTTTTTTTTTTTTTTTTTTTAAGCATTTTCTCTCACTGGAACTGGAAGGTAGATGTAAGTCTATAAGTTTAATAAGTTTTATAAGTTTAGCTCATGACCTGAGGCTATCTATAAAAGTTCTTCAGTATTTGTACTGAGGCCAGACCCAGTGTTGCCTCACTTCTTTAAGCTCCTTGACACCCACATCTTCAACTGGAATCTAACTAGATAGTTTCACTTCTGTTAGGACGAAGTGGCAGCAATGGAACAAGAACACAGACTGCCATTCCTTCATTTACAGTGTTGGTTTCCTCAAGTCTTAATCATCAAACCATGCCTCAATTTCTCTCTCTATAAGCCACGTATAAATATTTTCATGTGTGCAATATATCAGGCTGTGTAGATGGCAAATACAACATTTGACAATTATGAAGAGTGATGTAGTGAAGGATCATTTTTATTGTTTTCATGAAAATAGCCTCTTTGGAGCAATAAATTAGGATGATGCCTACTACACAAGGGGACACTAGCTGGAAATGAGTCAAAGTAGCACTGCATAAAGTAGATTATGTACTAATGGTAGATTGCAGCTAGCTACAGCCAGATGCTATGAAGAAAATGTGAACTTCTGACATGAATCAATGGCCATATTCTTCTTTTATTTAGAGAAGATAATAGGCAAATAGTAAATGTGCGTAGAGGGGTTTCAAAATCTTCCTGCTCTACCTCCTCTGGAAAATACAAAAGCACTAACTGAAGTGGTAATAGACTATAATATGGAAACATGTTTGTGAAGTGTGTGGTGATACCTTCCATTCTTCTAATATTTTCAGGAAAGAAAAGGAGTGAAACAGAGCAGGTGAATAAATAAAGGAGAAAAAAAAAAAAGAGCAGGGATGGTTCTGTACGTTAAGTGGAAGAGTCAAACCCATCTCCTGGTCCATGATCTGCAAGACTATGTCTGTATTTTGTTCACTGTCTTTTTCATATAAAATATAGGTCCACTTCAGCCACTAATTCTCCTCATATAATTGTGGCAAGCAACTTAAAACCTTATTTGATGGATCTGGTGCTTTTGCAAACCTCACGTGAATATCTAATAGAGCAAAAATATTCTAAAGTGCAGCTTTGGATTTAGGCACCTAAATTCCACCTGAATTCCTTTTCATGCCTTTAAATCCATTCTGATACCACTGGTGACACAAAACTTTACGATTTTATCACTAGCATTACATGTTCAACATTTCTGCTTAAAATGACAGGTAGAACCAAGACAATGAAGGAGTATCACCTTTCACTTAGTTCCTGAATAAATCTTTAAAGAACTGTGTTCAGAAATCAGTGAGTACATTTACTCACCCATATTTGCTACTTCTGTACATACTTAAGGTGAGGATCACATGAAAATCATTTATCCTTGATTTCTGAGTTTGTGACTGTCTCATGAACTTTGGCTTTTCTGTTTGTATAACTCCAGTGGGTGCAGGGCTCCCACAGTGCTTTCAGGCTGTGCTGGAACCTTGTTGCAGGCACAACTAACAGATTTCTCTGTAGCTTCATAGTCCTTTGAAGAGGCAGAATTAAAGCTCTTCTTTCTTACTTAGTTTTTGGACACATGGCCATCTGCTGAGAAACTGAAAATCCACAAAATACTACTGACTCCATGTAGTTTCTAAAGGAAGACTTTCATTATCTTTTCTGGAATAAACCTGGTCTAGACTAACATATCCGTGTTTCAAACAACTGTTGATGTTTCCTAATTGCAGTGAACAGTCCCCATTAGACATTTGCATTGTTTCAGAACACTGAGCTTGAATGATACAGTCCCTCATTTCACATATAACCTAACAGATTGGAGGCATTAGTACAGTCCCTCAGCAACCCATTTTAATGAGTTAGACAAGTTTTAGTGCACTTTTCATGCACATGATGACTGCATGTTGCTTCCCTCATAATAAATAAATAAATAATATTTTAAATAGGCTCCAACTTCTTGAAGGAATAATCTGTTGTACCTTTATTTAATTTAAGCAAAAACATCTTCCTGGTCTACTCCTGCACTCACTAATACTATTGGGAATATTTCTATTGACTACAGTGAGGAAAAAACACCTAGTTTGCTATTTTATAAACTGAAGCAAATATTAAGTCATTGAGTTTCTTCACATGGTACTGCTCTATGCATTTATTTTATAAATACAAGGACTTAAAGGGCAGACAGAGCTAGGAAATTTATGAGGAACACTGCTTCTTTTTGGTCAGTATTTTAAAAAAATCATAGTGTAAGGATATTATTTGGCATTATTAACTTCTCAGCATACAAACTTAGGGAAAGAGGTAAATAAAATTTGCAGAAAGAGCTATTTAGAAGTCCCTTTTCAACACAAGAATGAAGACACTTGAGGTTACTTGGCATTTTTGAAAATCTTGTCCCATCTAAGTGCAACAAAACCAGGAGCTAATTCTAAACACCTCCTGCTGATGAAGATATTTCAAATAAATGCTATTTATTTATAATAATTGCAAAATATTTCCCAGTTATTCTAGAGATGAGCAAGAAAATCTAAATGTTGATCTTCTGCAACACATGTCATAATAAATACAGCCCCAGCTTCAAACCACAAGACTTTGCTGTGAACAGATGTTATTTTGTTCTAATGTGCTTTCTCCTCATATCAAATTCAGAATAGTCTTCCCACTTACGTTTCCACATTACTGATAGTCTTTTTAACTTTGAACAATATAACCAAAGTAATAATCAATGTTCTGCTGAAAATTCAGGGATTCAACAGATAACCTTAAACCACATAACTCAGACACCTGTCCACAATTTATAATAAATGTCTGTATTTGAAGAAAGCAAATATCATGCAAAACATGCAGGTGATTCTTTATCACCTGAAATATTTTTATTTCAAATAATGAATCAGAAAGCAAAGCAGCAAGAGATAGAAAAAAAAAAAAGAAAAGACAACAGTAAGAGATGAAGTGGAGAATATGATGGGGAAAAAAAAAAAAAAAAAAAAAAAAAAAAAAGAGAGAAAGAACTAGAATTAAGGCAACGATGTAGAAAAAAATCCTGACAACTTTAAGGGGTTGTCAAGGAAGAACTCTAAATGTTCCAAACCAAACCAAACAAAAAGCAGAGTCGTATAAATACATAAAAATGAAACTGGAACAGAGCATCTCATCTGTTATTTCAGGATATTATTACTAAAACTACTCTTCTTAATAAATCTATAAATGGTGTTTAATGAAATGTGGCTTTATTTTATCACATATCCAGCCTGTCTTGTCTCTAAAGATGAGTCTGCATCAAAATCTCTCCAGTCTATTTCTCTTCTTAGCTTACGTGATCTCTGATGTTAAAACACCACGATAATGCTGATCTTATCATATTTCTTAAATACAATCATGTTGATTAATTATTAACTGCACAATATACAGTAAATGAACATCTCTGTTAGAGTACAAGCATATATGGATTCTTCCCATGCAGGTGAGCAGGACGAAAGCTTTCCTAATGTTATCTTTTGTAGTCACTCTACAGTAACAATGAAGAACATTACAACAAAACATTACAGAAGTGAGTAGTACAAATCGTGACACTGCTGTAGTTTTTAAACCCTGACTTACATCAGGATGATGTTGTGCTATCAAAGGAAGCTGGGCTTGACTGGGTCTTCAAATACTTCATTACATCTTCAGGCATATCAGAAGGAATATACATATTTCTTTACCTGAGAGAAGAATGCTTATTTCTCCAATAATCAAATCTGCTTTTACATACCACTGTGGTAAGGAACCACAAACTGCAGGGAGACTTAAATTAGCAGAAGATGTTTGTAACTAATGAAGAAACAATACAGATTTTATTCTATTACATTTCTAGAGAAATTTAGTCTTAAAAGAGAAGATCACATAAGGTCCAAATGGGACTGTATATACACCAAGTGCCTGATGCCATGCTTAAAATATTTTGTTATTACCCCGTATCTATGCATATTTGTACTCACACACACACACTGCACCATACTCAGTATTGGGGAAAAAAATACTTTTAACCAGCTCTTTTTTTCCACAGCAATTGTCACAAGTGATGAGTGCTAAAAATACAGCCATAAAAAGCAATCTGTTTCTGTGAGTTCTGTGTATTCTTCCCTCCTCCTTCCTTCCCCCACAACCCCCAGCATATTTTTTTGTTGTTGTTAATTAATGCCTTTTTATGGAAAAAGGATTTGTTTTCTTATGAGTTAGTCTATTCCAAGTGATCCTTACCTTATCTTCGGTTGCAATTCCCATATTATGTTGCATTTCTGCACCAGTGAATAGTATGGGATAGCAGTAATAAAACTGCATGTCAAGCAGGGCCTCCGTTTCCAAGCCAGCATCCAGTTGTTACTACTACAGAGCTACATTTCTTTCCTAAACTTCCTCATACATTTAAGATAAACATGTCTCTTTATTTTTAGGATTATTTGTCAATTAACTGCAATCAAACAAACCATCTCAGCATTTTAGCACATGGAAAAAAAGAATGGAAAATTAAAAAAAAAAAAAAGAAAAAAGAAAAGGAAGTGTGCACCTTCATTTTCCACTTTCTGCATTTTCTGTTTTCATCCTTCACAATCCTTCCACCATTACAGCCTCAAAGTTTAACATTGTACTGATAAATGGGGTCAATAAAACAAAAATGCTGCATGAGATCTACTATTTTGATGTTTGTTAGCAAAACTTTCTGATTTTTGTTACTATTTAACTTCTGAAAATAAATTAAACACTAACCCATAATGATATTACTGACACCACATTTTTGCATTTTTCTTTAAGCTGACTTGGAGATGTAACAAGTAAAGGTTACCTTGGGCTATAGGCAAGTCAGACAAAGACCTCCAGACCTTGATTATTAACAAATGAGTGCTAATTAACTGTTTGTTTTCTATTCTACACATTTTTGCTTATAAAAAGTGAGTTTATACTCTTATATAGAATCATTTTGATTTCTTCAGTATCTCTAACCTCAGTCCCATTATTTTATACCTAGATTATTTGTCAATAAACACTGCACTTTATATTTATGTTTTACTTGGGAATTAAACCCTTTATTTGAAGCATCATACTTGATACAAGTATTCCTTAAGAAAGATTTTCACTGACTATTCAACTTCTATTCATTTTAAATCAAGCCTAGAGGGCTCAACACAATGTAAGTGCCATGCTTAAAATGCTTAGTAAAGTCAGCATTTGTGTTTCTGAGAATTGACTTTGGCCAAATGAGTTAAATTTGTAAGGATAGGACAAAATTGTAAGGATAGGATTATGCCTTCTTGAATGTTTTTCATCTTCATTTCTGTTTTATTCACTTTCATTTTTTTACTTTTCTTTTGGAAATATCCTGTATAATTAGCAGACAAAACTAATATGTGTACAGCTGTAGAATCCATTAGGGTCACTAGAGTATCTAAAATTAATGCTACTATTAATTCTGAAGGCAGATTCTCTTTTGTTATCTTTTCCCACAGGAACACTGAGGATGCATCAGAAATCAGCCAAGTTTTTTCTATCAGGATTTCTGTTGCAGCCATGAGGCTTTAGGAGGTGTATAGATAGTACTCTTATTTCTATAGTGACTCCTCTGACACACTGCATGCAATTTCCACATGCTATTTGGGCTTCTTCAGGAGGCCCAAACACTCTTAAAGCAGATTGTGGTGATTTTTAGTTTTTGTTTGTTCATTTGTTTGTTCATTTGTTCATTTTGTTTGTTCAAAAAAATGAAACCCTAACTCCAAATGCTCTTGATCTCAAGGAAGACTTCAGAGCTGGAGATGTGAAATATAAATATAATAAGTGTCTTCTGTAAGAAATAAGGCATGTGAACGTGTCAAGATTAAAAAGATCAGAGAGTTTCAAAGAAGCAGGAACTGTTTACCTTATATTTGTTTTATTCCTAGATTGTTAGAGCTCATCTTGGATGGTGTTACAAGTATCAAGTAAATACAAGGCCATCACTACTAGATTTTAGAAAAAGCAATGTCTTTCATGAATAGTATGCATGGTCATGCTTATTACTGCTATTTTAAAAACAAATCAAAAAAATATTTTAATTAACATTTTTTAAGCCAATGCTTTTCTCTTCTGCCAACAGTTTAACAACTATTTTGTGTTCAGTTTCAGGGAAACGTACATATTTATAATTGCACCATATGTACAAATATAGTATGCACGTTGTTTACCTGCTTTAATGGATGTATTGAAATCAGCTGGCACCCAGGCATATGCAGTGCAAGTCTAGCTTTGTTTTCCACTATACTTCTCTAGAGTTAGCACAGGAGACTGAAATTTCTTAGTAATACAAGCTCAAAGATAGAACAGTAGTTTGTTATTATCTAGCTGCTACTGACAACTGAATTATTACTATTGCAGTTGGGGGAAGGGTGTTTGTATGTTTTCTATTTAAAAAGTTACAAATTTTTTATAGATGTGATCATTACTGGATGATTACTCTAGACCAGTAGTTTATACTCTAAACTGCTTGGGAACTCTTACTTCTGAATTAGATATCTGAATTGTATTATTTTCGATCAAGGTAACACAGCAGTTTTGCTGTTCCCTGATTTATTAAAGATTAATCCAAACAATAGGAAGCATTATTCATAATATTCTTCACTGATGCGTCTAAGAACTACCACATACATTAGTAGCAGGATTTGTCACCACCATGCTGGTCTCATTTCTCAGGGAGAGTGTGAAGAATGCAGGATGAAGCTCTAAGAGGACAGGCTTTAATTCAGTAAAGCAATTAATTGCTTCTATTTACACCTGTCATTAAGTACAGTTTTACTCACACTAACTATAAATTGAAGTCTTTGAAGAAAAACTCTCAGTAAATACTAAAGCAAGAGTTTTAAAATTCAAAACCAGTGTCTCTGAAAACAAAAAGTACCTCATTGAAATATACCATAAAAGTAACAGAAAGGGGGAGGAAGTACATCTCAAAGAGACCTCTTGTGCAGCCTCCTTTCTACATCCCTGACAGATCATAGAATCATAGAATATCCTGAGTTGGAAGGGACCCTTAAGGATCATCAAGTCCAACTCTTGACACCGCACAGGTCTACCCAAAAGTTCAGACCATGTGACTAAGTGCACAGTCCAATCTCTTCTTAAATTCAGACAGGCTTGGTGCAGTGACCACTTCCCTGGGGAGCCTGTTCCAGTGTGCAACCACCCTCTCTGTGAAGAACCCCCTCCTGAAGTCAAGCCTAAATTTCCCCTGCCTCAGCTTAACCCCGTTCCCGCGGGTCCTGTCACTGGTGTTAATGGAGAAAAGGTCTCCTGCCTCTCGAGATGGTTGTCTACAACCACTCACATGTCTCACCAACATCACCACCCCAAACATGTTATAGGACTGAATCCTGCTATGAGCTCCAGAACCATCACAAGGCCAGTAGTAGTTATCCTGTTATTCCTCTTCATTCGGTTAATAACACTCCCTTCTAGAAGACTGCACACAGCCACATAACCCTTCCCAACCACGTGAAGCTCACATCATATGAACTATTTTGGCACAAATTTTACCGTGAGTTAAAAGTACTGGTATGAACTGGCCAGAAGTTCTCCAAGCAAATGTTTGCCAGAAGTAAAGAAATACAAGTAAACAGCCCTAGCAAAAATGTGATGATAAAATTAAGCAGGAAGCCCGAGCTGCCGCATAACTCTCTAGAATGACTACCACAACAAAAGCTGTGCAGGTGACTGAAACATCCACAAGAGCCTTGGTATCATCAGCATGAACACTAGTGGAAAAGAACTGATAAAAGCTAAAGCATTTCTAGAAAGCAAGTTGGTTAGTATTCACAACGGAGTGAAAAGTTTGAGGTTATAATGCATCTAATTCCAAAAGATAGTGCAGTGTTTTGAAAAGAAAACACAAAAACAACAGATCATTAATACCACCTACAGATGGAGGAACCGAGTTACAGAGGTGAGATGAGTTGTATCTGCAGTCATTTAGCAAGTCAGTCTGGAAGACAAATGTAATCTAGGTGTTCATTTCCTAAACATCCAAGAGAGTTTCTTCAAGTTCCTATTTGTTCTTTCATTAACTTGGGTTCCCTTTTCAATATCAAGGATTTAGTCCTAATTCTGTGCCAGTTTCTAGTCAATGAAATAGCCAAGTGCCAATGGTACAGTAAGGACTGTAAAACACCTTTAGTTTTGGTATTGTTGTCAATCACTATCACAACTGAGAAACCTCTGTTAAATTACATGAAATTGCACACAGATGAAGGGCATTTAGAATCTGTGTTTGTTTTTTGTTGTTTGTTTTTTGTTTGTTTGTTTGTTTTTCCACCACAACAACTTACATTAAATGACATTTTCCTTCATATCAAATACATTTATTTCATGGTGCAAAAATAAAATGTAATGATCACTCAATCATAAAAAATCTAGTTAAGATCAGAAATCACAACTGTGATACTTGCACTGTAATGGAAACAGCACAAAAGGAGAAGCTACAATTAAACTTGACCAGTATTAGGTTTTCACTATACCCAAAAATAAAAGTATGAAGCATAAACTGTTGTGTTGTGGTATTTTTAATACAAAAGTAAAGAACAGTTGTCATGGAGACATGCAGTGCTTTGGGACTTGAGCAAACAATTAGCCTATAGGATGGCTTTCAAACACTTCAATTTGAGCCTTTTGGAGCAATGCAGTGATCTGCTGAAATAATTATTTTTGCTCTCTATTTTTTGCATGTAGTCCCTTTTACTGTGTGTTCAAAAGTAATGAATGTTTTTTCATTCTGATATTTTAAATTGAATTTACAGAAGAGAAATCTTCAGCTTTGTTTGTTTTTTTTTTTTTTTTTTTTAAACACTAGATTAGAAAAATACAGCTAGTTAGTACAAATCTCTTTTCTTCTTCAAACCTTTCTTATTTTGCAACTGTGCAAATTGATTTTCTTTTATGTAGACTGCTTCTAGCAAAAAAAAAAAAAAAAAAGCATTCGTAGATGCAGATATTACCTGAAAAATTGCTGCTTACTAATTTTTAGTAATCACAACCTTTGCTCAAAAGAATGCTACATAGGGCAACAAAAAACATGACACCTGTTGTAAGTGTCTGTAAATTCCATGTGCTAAATAGTATTCCTTGGAAGTGTTTGCAACTTCCACATTTATAGAACTAAGTAACTTTGTTTTTTGCTTTTGTTTTGTAAAATAATGATTTCTTAAATGATCTCAAGATTGCAACCTCAATGATCCTGTAATTCTAACATATGCACTGTAAACTAGATTTCTTGCACCATGCCATCTGGACCCAAATTCAGTAAGTACACTAGCACATACATATAAAAGGAGGTAAATAGCAGAAAGCAAGTTTAAAACAGAACTCACTGACAAGCCACATTGAGATAGTAACACTGAAAGCTAGGAATATGCTTTCCTCAGATTTTCTGAGGCTTAGCTTATAAGTCTTCCTGTGAGCACATTTACTCACCTTGTAACATTTTGTACAACTTTTGACATTCAAATGTAATATTTAAGTTTTGATTACCTATTAGAGTAAGAAAAAAAAATATAATACTGACTTCAAGGTGTTTAACACAAATTTATGAAAGCCACAAAATATAAAGCATTGTCTTCCACAGTCATTTGAGTTCCATTCCTCGTAACATTTCTTTATACAAACAAATATGCTTGGTTAGATTTCTTTTGCCCCTATGTAATAACAGCATGTATAGAGTAGCATATCACATTCTTTCCAAAGTTCTATAAAGTGTAAAATTATTTTAGAATGTATTCCTACCTTTTTTCCACTTTCACACACAGAGGAGACAATTAGGTAGTTTAGACAGTGGCCTGAAAAAAAAAAATAATAACTTTAAAACCCTGATTAATTAAATTGTCTGTTAAAAAAAAAAAAAAAAAAAAGGAAGTGAAAATTAAGTAGTTAAGTGCAAGTGTCACATATAACTGATAAAGTATTAACAGGCATAGTATTAACAGGTATTGTGAAAGCAACATTAAACTCAACTTAAAGATGAGATATATTAACAAAAGTCAAACCAGACAAGTATAAACAGCAGTTGTGCTTCTGGGTTGAAAGACTGATGAACTTAGGCATAGAATCATAGACAGGTTTGGATTGGAAGCGACCTTACAGGCCATCGAGTTCCAATCCCCTGCCATGGGCAGGGACACCTCCCATCAGGCCAGGTTCTCCAGGCCCCCATCCATCCTGGCCTTGACCACCTCCATGGCTGGGGCACCCACAGCTTCTCTGGGCAACCCTGTTCCAGTGCCTCACCACACTATAAGTAAAGAATTTCCTCCTATCATCTAATCTAAATCTCCCCTCTTTTAGTTTAAAACCATTCCTCCTTGTCCTATCACTTGTCTGTATAAAACGTTACTTTTTTTTTTTTTTTTTTAAAGTTATTTTACCCTTCCACAGAAGATGCCTACAAACCTAGCACTTGCTAAGTGGTCAGCATCAAATAACAGTTGTGCATATCCACACCAGGATCATGGCAAGATCATGTTGTCCCACAAATGTCCTTGGTAGTGAAAAGTAAGTCATCCTAAAGGAGCCACATAAATGGATTTGCATTAAGATACATAATGCTTTTATTTAATCTTTCAGTGAAGAAACGGTACTTTTTCTTGCTTACTGTCTCAAGTCAGCTCTCATTAAGAAAGAGTAATCAAGGATTTGAGCAGAAGTGTGCCTTTCCAGCAGATAAGCACTCTGGCCCTGACAGGACAAGTACCCCCTGCTCATGACCATACAGACCACAGCTCAGTTCTGTAGTCTCCAGGATATCTCCACACCTTACCTTCATTAAGGGGTGCATAAAAGTAATTCTGATTTTAAACCTGCCTCTCTGTGCTGAGGTGTGCATCTAATGACACGTTATTATTAGCCAGGTCTTGTGGAAAGAATGTGTGCTTCCAAACAGAAACCTCAAGAGATTAATCACTCAGGCTAAAAGCTGTTATGTGCTTTAACACCTCAGATGAAGTAAGCTATTCCCAACTGTTAGATCTACCTAAACTCTTTGTATTTCTAATCATTTACACCTTCAGTCGATTATCTGAACCTATTTCTCAAAGGAAGCCAATTAGCTTCGATACATCTTCTCACATCATTTAATATAGATAAATAATAAGAAAAACTACAACTCCTGGTAGCTTTTTAATGTAATGGCAATCCCCCTTCTTTTCTTTAAGGCAACCTGGTATGTCATACTGCAAATTAATACTCTAGCTTGAATATGCAAAGAACAAGTCTCCAAAGAATTATGATTAGGAGAAATAAGGATAAACTTCCATTTGTGCATTGGAATAATGCCCCATTACAAAATGTTTTGAAATCATATATAGAAAAACCACCATTTGGTTTACAATTAACTTTGAAGTGCAAATATAACCTCAGAAGGCCATTAGTAATGACACTACAGAGTTGTGTCACTACAAAGACTGCAATTTAGAAATGGTGTGCGTACTAGCAGAAGCTGAGGGAAGTTTCAGACAGTTATTCGAATAGAGAGAGAACAGCTCGGGACTCCAGAAAAACAGATGTTTATGAAAAACTCCATTAAAAGTATATTACATTATACCATGAGTGCTACTAGTTTCTTCCCCATCCACATCACACACACATGCGGGATGTCAGAGACAGCAGTGTATTCAGTTAAACATCAGCAATAACTGCCACTTCCCCTGCAGAGGAGTTTTCAGCCATGTTTCTGTTTTACCACCCAGTGATGTAACATGCCTTCAGGGAAGCTTTGCTTTACTGAGGCTGTAAAAGGAAAGATTGCACGGATGATGGCTGGATTTGCTGACTGTGCTATATTTGCCTTAGCCACCTCTCTATAATTTCTTCTAGTAACATATATGTATGTATAGCAACATAGTAAGAACCTACTAAATATTTTACTTGGAGACAACAACCCAATCAAAACTCTTGTTGGAGACAACAACCCAATCAAAACCACCTCCATCAATGAAAACCAAGTCCTGAGATGCCAAAACTATAAACCAGTATATTTGTCACCACCAATGGAAAAACATTGCTTGAAGTATTATTTGCAGAAGTGAAATGTGAAATGCTGGAACAGAACTGCGACTAATACTGTCACTGCAGTTTGGATAGCCTCTTTAAGGCAACTGTCATATTTTTCTAAAACTGACACGTGTCCCAGAATAAATATCAAACATTTTATATTACATTTTCATCTCTTGGCAGATGGACAGGAGAGGTGGTTTTCTCAATAGTCTATTAAGCTCATTACATGTCTTTTCCCCACAATGGAAAAGCAATTGTAGGATGATGTAACAAAGATTTCCTGAAAACACTGGTATGGTTTGGTAGTGAAACTTAGTGAGGTTGAAACCAGAAAGATAAGATTTTTTTTCTGTTCATCATTAATCTCTTACACCCACAGCCATTCAACCATGAAAACACACTAACAGATGAAAACATATTAAATTAATCTATATTAAGTTTATACTACATTTATTGTGTAGCTTTTAGAAAAATCAAAGGCAGGCAAACAAGGGAAAAGAGAAAATGTAGTGGGAAAACACTAAATCTTAATAATGTTGGACTGAGTCAGAAGCGTAATTCTGATGGGTGATCCAGTCACACAGCATGCTATAAAAAAACAGGTCTTCATCTTTCCTATCAACATTTTCCCTCAGAACTTGCTTCACAGCTCAAGAAACATTCTGCAACTCTAACAGTTGATTTATGCATGATAATTTGACTGCATCTGAGACAGATTATTTGCTACACTTAGACGAAAGAATACTTGGAGTAAGGTCTGGAAAGTGACAACCCATAAGTTCTTAAAAAAAAAAAAAAAAAAAAAAAAAAAAAGCATTAACTGATATAGTAAAGAAAACAATTACAATTCTTTTATACCATTTTACACCAATTGACTGTTGTCTGAACATTTTTCATAAAATGCAGAACATGTGTCTGATAGTCCTAGAATGTGAATGAATACAAATCTGACTTCATATTTTCTTAAAGTTTTATCCAATAAGTTACTACATTTAATCATCAGTGATACCGGCAATAATGAAGAATGTCAGATACTTTAAAAATTCATTTCCATTATTCACATCTTATTTTCATGTGTCTTATTAAAACATTAATCCCAAATTTACAGCTGGGAAGTTTTGAACAAAAAAGTCAATTTGTGAACCAAAGCAGAAAATGTGGAAAGAGAACTAAGAAAGCAAATATTAAATGAAATTAATTGCAAAAAAATGACATTGATAGAATGATCTGAAATAAAAAACAAAGCTGTTAATTCTAGCAGTAACTCAGGTTTGAGAACAGCCTAGATTTTATGATACAGTAACAATTACAAAAAAAAAAATAGTAGTCCTTTTTTCGTCTGTGATTGTGTATTACCTATAAAATTTATTCTTTATGAAATGTCAATACACACAGCACATCTTTTGATATTCATTTGATAGCATCATATCTACTTTTACAAATAAAATCTAAAACTTAAGGATAACAAGGAATCACAGGATACAGGAAAACCTGCTTTACGTACAAGTGTATGTCTGTGCATCAAACCATTTTTATCAAATAATAGAGTTGAGAGACAGAAATTCAGGTTCTTCTACAGATGGGCTAATAATTATTAATCTTGACAAACTTGTCTTTCCTGAGCAAGATATCATACAACGAATGAAGCCCACACCCCTCAGGCCCCTTTCTTTTCTGCAGTACTACAGATGCACAATTTGTTCTTTTACTGTAAAATTTCATCACAGAATCTCAGCATAAAGTGCTAACAGCAGTGTGAACAAAATGCAAAGCAATGCAGGAAGACTTTCAAGAGTCTATAAATGATCTGAAATAAAAAGGTGTGAAAGATGCACCCTGTCCACTTCAATAGTCCTTAATGCAGAAAACTACAATGGAAGAGAACTACCGAGAGCTTCCTCTTAGCTGCCTGTGCAGAAACTATCAGATATAATTTCTTCACCTGATTTCTGAAAACAAACTCAAAATACTGATCACCTGCTGTGGGGATCATTAAAAAATTTACTAAGATGAATGCAGGTCTTATAACATTGTGCTACTTCCAACCTAATGAGTTTGGTGGTTAACAGCTACACACAAAAGGAAAGGTGTCCACTGTCAAACAACAACAGCCATAAAGAGAACTTCCTTTACACAGAAAGGTCTATAGGGTATTATCATATCACAATTGTCCTAACCATGACAAAGCAGCTCTACTATGATTCTAACATGCCAGGACTACTCGGACAAGAAAAAGCTGCCAGCATACGTTACCACAAGTATCTGATGGCAGCATTGTCATTGGCTTGAGTTTCATTTGATAAAATTACAAAATTATTTCCAAAACTGTTCTATTAGCTTCCTAAAACAGAAGATACTAACAAAACAAAACAAAAAAATCAAAATCTACATAAATCAAAGAAATTGTCTGTACGAGCTACAAAAAGCTGCAAATAAAAATGTGATGAGAAATAAGGGGTGAGAGCAAAAAGTAGTCCCGTTATTGAAACAAGCCCAGAAGACAAATCATTGTGACTCAGAATCCAACAGTATCTCCAGCTCTTTCACCAGGTTATGCATCTGCTTATCAGAAAACTGTGAATGGCATGTGAAAGAACAAATCATGGATGTGTACTAAGTAGGATTTCTTGATCTCTATTTATCTTTAAGTTTTCAGACCAGGGAAGTCTGCAAAAAGATTTTAGAACATAAGGAACAGTTTTAAATAACATACTTAGAAATCAGAAATAAACTTGTGCTTTCTTACAAAGGATATCAGCTGTTTGACTGCCACCAACAAATGCTACAAAAAAAGAAAAATTCCTAAACTGGGGCATCAGCTATGCCACGATCCTACTTCTTCTGACAAAGGCTATCAGATAAGTACAAACAAAAAAGGCACCAGGCAATCTTTAAAATAATATTATTTACTAGAATAACAATGTAATTAGTAGCTATAAGAAAAAATTATGTATGTGTATATATATACATATATATATATAACCTGCTCACTTAACAGCTGGCACGATCTTAAATAAAGTAACGTAGGTTGCTAGACTTGGAGACCACTGATCTAAGAGAAGAGTGGCTTATCTAAGAGAAGAGTGGCTTGCTCAAGAAATTGCTCCTTTACCTGTAGATTGGAGCTCCTTAAATTAAAGCATACAACACCACCACCACTACCTTGAAAAGAATCCGTTGGTATTTGCCAAGCACTTCTGTCATGCCATGCACAAATGATCAAGTGATCTATTCCTTGAAAACTAAGGAGTTGCTCAGTTAATAAATTTATAGAAAGGTTTATTAATGATAGCTTCTCTACACAAAATAGATATAGATATATAGATATACCTGTCTGCTGTAAAACAACTATGACCATCTCCAGAATCTTTTTTTTTTTTTTTTTTTCTTTTTGGCTGATTTTTTGGGGGGATTGTTTTATTTTATTCATTTACTTTAAATACAAGAAGGCAGAATCTTCCTGGAAAAGATCCACTGTGACTGAATCAGAAGGGATTTGATCCCCCTTTTCTGTTACAATGATAAACCTTCCTTTCGTAGCCAGTTAAGACGGAACGCAAATCATACATCACTCATTTTGCTGTGCAAGAAAAACACGTATAAGTTAAATGCCTCCAGTAAGCTTGTGAATATGAGAATAATGGGATTCTCCCAGCCTAAAGAAATCCTCAGAGGATGCAAAACTGGCAGGGCAAGTTTCATGACCACTGTTTCTTCTTGCTCTTCTAGTATAGTAAGAATTTAAGAGCAGAGGGAAAGCTAATTGGAGCTGAGAATACAGCAGACACTGGTAGTTCTCCCTAAACCATTACTTCACAGATTACAGTAAAGGATACCTTTAATTCCAGCTCATGTTACTCAGGTGCTGCTGGTTAAAACAAGATGGTTTTAGTCTTCAAAATAAATCTTGGGTTCTACTGAGATACTGTAACACAGATAATCTCAAAGCCTACTTCCTTGGGTCTTTCTTCCAGATGTAATTTAAGCTGTCTCAAGCTTTGCCACAGATTAAGTGCTTACAATATGTGATTAAACCTTTAAATCTCCACAGAAATTTATTTGCCTTTAATACATTCCTTGCAAGCTATATTGTTTTTCTCTGTGATTGCACAACATTCCTGTAATGTGTGCCTCAGAGAAATTTAGCCTCATCTACCTTTTTACATTGCTATAATCAAGTTTTAGCCTCTCCCCAGCAATTTAATCACATCCATACCATTTGTAAAGACAGAAACACTATGCCTCTCCCATACAGGACTATTTTAGGCTGTAATCCCTGCTGATATTTTAGAAATTAATCTTTCCTAGGCTGATGGAATGCGAAAGAAAGAACACCAGGTATCATCAGTTATCTGAAGAAAGTATTAACTTCATTACTCTTCTATACATTCCTTTAGCTTTCAATCAGACAATCAAGACATGGTCTTGAAACTGCAGTATTAATCATACCTCATTGGTTTGATTCAATTTAAAGTGTTCCAAGATCATTTTAGAGTTGGATGCTGAGATTTAACAAGAAGATAAATTACAATATACTTTCGCAAAATAATTAATCATGACTGCTTTTGAAGCAGAAGCCTTCTCCTTCTTTGCCAGGGTCAGCTCACAGCATGGTTCTAGAACAAAACCAGAAAGGCCCATTTTTCCAGTACAGAGCATGTAATTTTAACAGATTTGTCTTCACATTAGGCTGTTTTACTAGAGGTAGGGAAGCCAAACAACTTTTGCACAGTCATATAAGTCTATAATACAACAAGGATTTCAACCAGCTTTGCCATGCCTTTGGCAAGTGAATCCTTTTCCTTATTTATTCCCTAGCCCTGTAGCAAGGAATACGCAAGTCATGGACATTATGGACTCATCCCTTTCCAGAGTTCTCCTCCAACCTTATTTCAAAGAGTAAGGCCTGATGGGGCGGCCAAACTACACTTTGCCTTCTTGAGGTCTGATGAGACTGTCAAGCTACACTTTGCCTTCTTGTGCTCTTGAATGTAGGCAACTGGTAAAGGGATAGCAAACAACACCATCTCAAATCCTAATTAGTGAAGGCAAACCTGAGTGTAGCTGGGGGTAGCGAGGTAATGTAAAGTTAATTCCTAGGCTCTGCTTTTGTCCTGAATTTAGTTCAAACCCACTTTTTTGAAGTACCCAAGTCCTCTTAGGATAGGTTTCCACACTCAATTAAAAATGGAGCTATAGAGATGCATTTGTTTTTCTTAAATCAGATTATTTAAGTCTAAAAACATAACGTTTTCAATACCTTTTATGTCCCAAAGAACACGTGTAGAACAAGATGTTAAGAGTAATGAAATGTCTGAAAGGAATCAGTCAAGAGATGCACTAGAAATGTATTCCTTCCCTCAAAAATGCTAGAAGATTTATTTGTATCTACAGCTCTTGCACAGAGCAAAATTATTTCCCACAGTGACTTTTTCCCCCATTAGGAGTTATCAAATTGCATTTTTACTGCCTCATCTAATAGATCTTCCATCATTTTCCATGAGAAGTGATTTTACAGTCTAATAGCTGAAGATCCAAAGAACCACATCCAAGTTAAGAATGCTGTTTACTTGGTGCCTGTTCGTGTAACTTAGTAATTATCTTTTTTTTTTTTTTCTCTAAAATTTAATCTTCAAATGAACTCATTTGGCCTGAGTCCTGTTAGGTGGCTGAAAGCAGCCTTAAAAAGGTGACAGGCAGCATCTCTTTTCATAGAGAAATATTGTATGAATTATTAATCTGACCCAGAAAAGATTATAATCAAAGACTAGCAGAGGCCCCTTGGGCACTGTTAGTACAGAATTCTAACCTCGATCTTGAAAGTTTAGGAAACTGATATACAAAGGAGCAGAGTAATAAACCAAAGTGTACCTCACTGATACAGGAATTTTAAAGGACCATTGTAACATCTACTGTAGTGCTACTTACACATGAGGATATATTTTCAATTTTTCCTCTATTATGACTACTTTTAATAGATAGATGGAGATAAGTGTAACGCATTAAAAATGCATTCCCATAATTCTGAGGAATAGTAAAACTGAAGGGAGTGTACCAGCAGAAATTAAGATTTCCTAGTTGCAGGCCCATGTCTACAAAAATCAACAAAACCAGATATAACTAAGCACAAGGCAGACACCAAAGAGATCTTGATTTTATTCAATACACTGTGGCCAGATACAAACCGTCAAGTCATAGCTTTGAGCACATATAAATGAAAAAAATGGTAAAGATTTTAGCTCAAGCATATTTCAACATTTGTAGTAAAGGTGCCTCTGCATTTACCCCCTGTAAAAATAAGATGTTGATGCAAGCTGCTTCAGTATTTTTATTGCTCTTGGAAAAAAAGCAGCCCACATATCTTCACATTACTATCATATTTATGAATTAAGAGAATTTACCTACACTAATTGGGAGTTACAGCTTGTTAAGCTGTTCTTAACATGGCAGATCCTGGTATCACAGGGTAATAAGAGATGTACAAAGTTCCACTGATTACATGTACAAGTAAGTAAAAGAGTGAAATCAGGACATTGGTTTCTAGATCTCTGAGCTTAATAGATTTTCATACAAGCCTTTACATAATTAAAAGACAAGTTACAAGAGAATACTTCAGAGTAGCCAGCATTTAAGTGAGCCAAAATTTCAGTACATACTGCATTAAGATGAAGCTTCTTGGTGGGTATATGTCTTCTCCCTATTACATATGGTTCTGTTTCAAAACATAGCAGAGGGAATACTTAGATAAATCTTATTACAGCAGTTTCTGAATACTTCACAATCTTCAATCAACTTTCTACAGACTGTCAATGTTTTCGTTGTTTGAGTTGCTCAGGAATGTTCTGTGCAAAAAAAGGGACTGATCCTGCAAGGTGCTGGCTTGTAGTCCTGATCTACCCCATCACACAAGTGCAAGTGGAATTTCAATCTTGTTCAATCTAAGCACATGTAAAACTATTTTGCTCAGTTGGCACAGAAGTGTTTAGCATCTTAGAAGATTCAGAACATAAGTTCAACACTTCTTTATGGATATTTATTTATGATGCAGAAATCTGTTTCTGATAAGAGGAAACTAACCTCTTAATGCACCCTTAACCTGAGTGTTCCTGGCATACATTCCCTCTGCTAACTCCTCTTTCAAAACATTGCATACTTTGACATCCACTGCTTTTACCAGATTTATTTTTAAATGTTACAAATTGCTTTCAGTGTTCCAGTCCCAGATACCAATGTACAAAAATACAAGGCTTCTGAAAGATAGTGTGGTTGAGTTCTTGCATCAGATTAGGTAGAGACAAGACAGTAACAAATGTATACTAGGCATTCAGGAGAATATTATCTGCAGGTTTTGGAATTGTAATATAACTTTAAGTTGGAGCACACTTTCATAGCAGCAACAAACACCAAGTCAAAAATGTCGCCACTGATTTCAACAAGTACGACAGTAGTTGTGGAGTTGAATATCCAACCTCTTTTCTAGCCTCCAAAATAATCAGGTGCCAGCAATTAAAGAAAATTTTCTTCAAATTCAAAATCATCTGGGCACTTTATCTGAAATTGCCCACCAAGTAGTATTCCAGGCAAGGCAGAGGAATTAGTTATGTGGGGTTCATAATCCAGCCGTAAACACTATTTAAATCCACTTCATGATTTCAGCCATCTAACCGTGTTAGTTTACACTGATCCAAACTGTCACAAATCACATTCCTCAGGCCCACTCTGGGTACTCCTGCAACTCAGTCTGACTTCAGACAGGCTCTAGGAGAGACCTGCTATTATAGTTACAGCTGCCTCAGGCCTCCGTGACATCTGTCGAACAAGAATCAGCAGCCTTTTCTCCATATTCCCTCAAGATGCACAGGCTCAAACTCCCATTAGGCCTTCTGTTGTGCCCTCCCTTCTCAAAGCTGTCACCTTTCATATGATCTCAAGAAGTCCTCTAGAAGCCACTAGTTGTTAGCTTTTCTGCTAAACACTCAGAAAACACTTTGAAGCCCAGCCCTTGCTTCCTGCACCCAAATCAAAACACGATTTTCCCTTACCTTCTCCCAGAAGGATACCTGCAGAAGCATAGCTGTCCCTAAGATTTTTCTCACGGAGTTTTTGGGAGAATAGGCTTACTATCAAGTTTCCACATGAATTGATTTTAGACCCAGCTCCAAAAGCAATCTGTTACCAATCTCTTCTAGGGCACCAGAAACCCAGCTAGCCCAAACAATACCATAATTGTATTATCTCATTGGCTGCATTGCAGAAAAACACGTGCAGAACTGCTGTTCGCTTTCCTCCAGATCCCACAAAGCTTGCCTTATTAGTTTCAAGTGCTTGCAACAGCACATTTGTTCTTGTATTTGTTTCTCCAGAATACCCTATCTGTCCATATCAGTTTGTCAGCAATGCCAGTCTCATTAGTTGTTTTGCACAGTCCCCCGCCTACCCAATGTGAAGCTTGCAGTGATTGACATACATGTCAGCATACACATCTTTGGAGTTCACATGGAAACAAATCCAATGACCCATGGAGCATCACAGCCTCACAGTCAGAAACTCAGGTGAATGCTTGGTAAGTCAGGGTTGAAAAGCAGTTTTGAGGCAAAGAGCCAATAGCAAGAAGCTCATACCTCAGTTTTTGCTCTTAATCCAACAAAACTCAGCCAGCATAAAAAGTAAATAATCACTGAATTATCAGTTGTTTCTAAAAGTTATCCAACTACATTATGTGCTCACTTTCTGCTGATGAATTTTTCTCACACCCCTGCCACAGATGCAGCTACTGTTTTGTACTCAGGTGCAGCCTGTCTCAAAGGACTTGTATAGGTAAATACTAACTCACGCAGAGACATGCCTACTGTTTTCTCACAGACCCTTTTTAATTTGGGGCTTTTTCCTTTGTTTTTTTCAATACAAAGTAAAATGCAGCATCCAATCACTTTGATGCTTCCGTTCACTTTAAATTTGAGCTTTAATGCATTCTCCCCAACTGCTTCATAATACTATATTTGGCATTAAATTGAGTTAAATTAAACTTGATAATTGACTTGATAATTAAACTTAAATAAGCCTGTTGGTTTTGTTATTGTTTGTTTTCCTCCTTTGTAAGCACCTTTTCTCATTGGGCATATAAGTAAAAAAAAAATACTATATATTTTGCATGTGGAATATTAACACGCACAAAGAAGGCATAAAGACATGAGCACTAAGGCCTGATGTAGTCAGCAAGAATTTGGGATAAAGTGGCTCATCTAATTTTTATACAACTGGTACGGTATCCCCCAGCCTTCAACCTATTTATTAGTCCCTCTAAATCTGAATCTCTAACTCAAGTATTTGTTCATCTGGCATCTGAAATCCTTACAAGTTTGGGACAAGGTTTTTAAAACCAATAAAGTTTCTTGTGTTGTTGCTTTTTTTTTTTTTTTTTTTTTTTTTAACACATTTAAGACCGGAAAAAAAAAAGTAACATGACAATGTTGAAAATGGCTAGAACAAGTTTATTGACCTTTCTGTACTCACTGTTGAAGGGAGCTTAATACATTGTCTGCCTTTCGAAAGAATTTTGTTTTTTCTTAATATTTTAATTCACCTTTTTAAAATTTATTTCTAATTCTTAGTGCTCTACTGATGTTCAAGTTCTTTATCATAGAAGTGAGTGAGTGTTCTGTGGTGATGGTTAATCTAGTGTTGATGAGAAGCTTATTAAATGCAGTTGACATAATTTCAAAGAGCTGTGAGGGAGCAGAACTTTTCTGTACTTACCACGCTTCTCACAATGAGACAGCTCAGTGCAGTTCTCCAATATAACAGTGCATGAATTTTTTCACAAGATATGCATGTACTTACGAGATGTGCATGTACTCCATGTGGGGAGAAAATACAGATAATACAGATATGACAGATTTATGCCATGTATTACCAATGCACTGTCTTGTATTTCATTAAATTTTATTTTTAACATTTAAAACATTTAATCTACTGGTCCAAATTTGGAAGTATATATCAGGTGGTAGAAATTCTGTATTGGTAACTGGTAGAAATAAGATTCTCCTATAGAGTTAGAGAGCTTCTGTGCACCTAACAGATATGCTAGATTGTTCCATGCTGACAAACCATTTCATGTGTTCCACTACAGAAATTCTTAGAGAAAAAACAGTCCATCAGAATTATTCTTCTCAGGTCTACTGCTCACAAGATGAGATCAGTAACTCTTCAGGCCCAGAGAAAGAACATTTGACTACTCTTTTCAGATTGAGCATCACAAGGACCCCAGTGCCATTTTATCTTCTCCCACAACTCAGTCTCAGTGAAATACATTATTCTGAGTCACAAAAACCTAGATATAGTCAAACTGCATACAGTAATCAAAACTTCTGATACTGATATTCATGCCTGCATTTCCTTTCTCCATTGTCCTTGATGAGACTTACAGTTCTCTGATATCCTTTGACAGAAGGAAGGAAGAAAGGAAGGAAGCAAGGAAGGGAACTCTGGCAGTTTTAACAGAAAACAGGCAGATGCATACAGGCTGTGGCACAAAGTCTCCATATGAATCAATATCCTGACTGGGAAAGAAATAAAGATCTCCACTTCTTTGACAGAGCAGCTGCTAAACTGTGCCCTCCTGGATCCATTCCACACTGTCAATTGCACAGATAACACACGATGCTTCCGTACACCTGCACAACTCAGTACTTCCCAGAAAGAACAACCTTACAATTTCCCAGAAAAATTAAGAAAGTTGTGTGCACTATGTTCATTAGTAACTACTCATTTAGTCTGGAACTTGCCACTGGGAAAGAAAAAAATTCACCGATGAACCTCACAACAATAAAGATGAACCTTTCCAAAGTTAAATGTACAGAGACCATGTAAGTAGGCAAAATTAATAGAAAGTCTCCTTCAAACATGAGCCTTTCTGAGCTCACTTGCTTTTAAAAAATATATTCATAATTAATTGAAAACAGCATAGCACTAAAATGGATCCAAGCTTTAATGTCATCTATGATGGAAATATGCTGATGCAGATAGGAATTATACTTTAATTTCTTGTGACTGATTAAGATAAAAGGAGGTCTACAGTTTAAGTTTGCTGTGCAGTAGTCCTCTTCAAAGCTCTCAGAAAAAAAAATGTTTTCTATAAAGAGATACCGGAATTTACAAAGGATAGGAATTAAGTTATGAAAAGAAACAGCAGACAGTAGAAAAAGCCATAAATTCCAATGAAACCACAGAAAACACTAATAATTTAGAGCACCTGTCAATCTGTTCGAGAAACAAAACCACATTTAATAATATTGAAAATAGAAATAAATATTTCTTCCTTTGATTTGCATTTTAAATTCTACCTTACACACTGTGCTGGAGAAACCTTCCTCCTTTCCCTAACTTCAGTGGAATAATACTTGGACAAAAACAGTTCCAGGGCAGTACCCTTAATGCAGTATGTTACTCCACGTAGTCTGCTTGAAGGTGATTATTTGATCTTCTGCCTGATACAGACAAGAGAAGATCTTGTCAGGTAAGGACTGGCTGAGTTAGGGCCCTGCCACAAGTAACTTGCACTCTGTTATTTACAAATACATATATCACTTGCAGGTTGCCTACAACCTAAGTGTGATTAAGAAATTCTTCACTTACCCAAACTCTAAAGTAAATCCAGGAAAGAAACATACCAGATTACTGCACTTAAAGATGAACATATTGAATGCCATTTCAGCTACAACATTCAGACTCAGACTTCTAACTTTCCATGCTTCTAACTTTTACTGTGCTTGGATTTCCATTTATTATGTGACACTACAGAAGCTACTGGTTCTGTCCTGAAAAAGCATCGGAAATCCTACTAGCTAGGATAACATACTTAATGACTGTGAAGACAAGTTCCATCACTGTAAAACAGACATCATGTTCACTCAGTTCAGTATCTAAAATACCAAATCTATTTTTCGCCTAAACCATATTTTGAGTTGGTTTTACATCACAGTATCATAGCACTAAATAGTCATCATTCACAATGGCTCTGATAAGACTGGCAAATTACTCAGTCTCTTTCACTTAGCAGTTCTGGTTTGATTATTTCATAACAGCCGGAGGAAAAAAAAAAAAAAAAAAAAGCTTTCCTCAAAGCACTTTGATTGGAGAAGTTGGTCAGTCCACTGAGTTATTTTACAAGTACTACTACAAACATAAAATATTTATCGACATCTCTAACAAGTCTGAAAGTATTACTCACCAACACTGCACACAGCTATTTCCAGCAGGGTTAATTGGGACAAAAATAAAATAAAAAAATGTATTAGACCTAATTGGGAACCTGAACATACAGCAGGTACCAGAAGTTAGTTCCTAACCAGCAGCTTATTAAAAAACAAACGAACAAAACCAGACAGCACATTAAATTCTAGCTTCAGCCATGATAGCGTGAAACATAAGTGATTGACAGTATTTCCACGAAGTAGCTGTCATAAAAATGAGATTTCCTTTCCTCAAAACAAGCCTTTTTTTCAAAAGCTGTCAACATATTTATATGAAATCAAAGGGAATTGCAAGCATTTTTAGGACAAGAACAGAACTCAGTGTATTACAGACAAATTGAAGAAGTCATATGAAATCAATAACATGGCATTCAACAAAGATAACCACGACTGACTGTGGAACTGTTAACACTTCATGCCACGTAGCAGAGCTAAAAATCTCACTCAATTGAGGATTCTTGTCTCGCTGTATTATTGAGTTTAAATAGTGGGGGAAAAAAAAGCCAACATAAAATTATCTTGTTACTATCACAAAATTAAAATTTGCAGTCAGCTACAAGTGTTTCCACATAGAACTGGTAACGTGGGTAGAAGGACACCTTGCAGGTCCATCTATTTTACCTCCAAATAAATGGCTAAACCTACACATCCAATGTTTACTCAGTGTTTGTTTCTGCTATACAAACTCCCCCAGTTTGTCTCAGCTTGTCTCAATTATAATCCAAATAAACTGTTTCTCTTCCATTTAAAAAGCACAAGACTCATCCCAAACGGGTTTCTACTGTCAAGAGATTTAGGATTTCTCAGCTGGGTTTGATAAGGTTGACATAAAACTCTTTCCTTTTCTGAAAAATGTGAATACAGTGAATATATTTTTCTATTTTTATGATGACTAACATATATAATATGTGATAAATGCAAAATTAAATAGAAATCAATTATTCAATTAAAACTATTAAAGAACTAGCAATACTGGTAAGACACTAGTAAAACATGCTGAAAACTTTGGCACCTGTAAATTTTTCTTTTGCGACAACTGTTCTTTCTGCACTTGATGACAATACTACCTTATGTAAAAGCTTTCATTTTCCCTGATCAAGTTCATTCTGTTACACGCTACAGAAGGCATTATTCTCTCCCTTGTTTTCAGTTAGCCTAAGGGATTTTTGAAGATCATAACCACCAGGATTATTATTCAGACAATACTGCTTACAATCAAAGGCTGAACTGTTTCACTGCCATAACACAGCAGAGTGGAAATACAATGGAATTCAAAACAGATGACAGATTTCAGCAGCCTTATTTAATAAGGCTGCTACAAAAGATTGCTTCCTAGACAAAAAACACTGTTTATGGTATCCCCTCCCACCCCCACAAAGTTGAACAACCACGTTCCAAAAACCACACGCAGGAACAACCAGCATTCGATTATTCTTCCTGTACATAGTCAGGCAAAATAATACAGTGACGTGCACATGATACTTAGGTTGTGTCTTATAAAATATGGTAATATTTGTGTAATCCTGTCTGCCACCTGCTTTCTCTCTCTCAAGCAGCAGTGGACCTCTGTATTTTTTATTTTTTTTAATGACGCAAAAATAATCCTGCTGTTTTCCTTCAGAACTCTCATTCTAACTTTTTCTTTTACTACAATGTTTAGAACAGCATGGCTAAGCTTTGGTCTGTTCTGACCAGTGCTCATCAAATTATTCAGAGCCACTCTGTCATGAGTTTTCATCTCCCATCTGTTTTTATATCACTGACTTTTTGTCTACTTTATGTCAGAAGCTCTTCAAAAGCAAGGACTATAATATTGTTCCATTTATAGAGCACCATATACATCATTTCCTGACTACAACTGCAAAACACTGGTGGATATAATAAGTAACAAAAAGTAGTAATATCACAACTAGCTGGTTTTTAAACTGCAAGAATTTAGTCACAAGAACTAAATACACTACATTCTTACTTATGTGGAGATTTATAGATTTTTCTATGAGCATTCAGTGTGTAACTAAGGACACCAACCTGGGTTAGACCTTGGACACGAGACTGATTTACTCTACCTTCTCAGTTAATTGCAGTAATAGACCGGGGGGTAAAATAGATTATTTTCTTTCACTGTTTCAGGTTAAAAACATGAACGTTCTCTCTCACAATTGTTCAGCTGAAGAGTTGTAACTTAACCATGTATCTTGGACCTTAAAATTTTCTCCACAATATCAAGATAAAGTAAAGAACAGAGTGGGAAAACCGAAGGTAGACGCTGTGTGTATTCTACATGACAGTTGTTTTTTTTTCCTTACCATCCACTGTGGCTGTACACTTCCTAGTTGATCAAAGTATATCTGTTGGACTAGCACAGAGTGCAGCATGAACCCATTTGCAAAGGTGACTGAGAACATATTTTCAAAGACTGGAGATGGTCGTATATTCAGTATATTCACACATTGAGTACATTTGAGAGAAACCAGAGTGAAGACTGTAGCATAGTGGGAAGTAACAAAAAATTTCAGTTTAATTTTTATAACTAATAGTTCAGAAGTTTATCAGAACATCAAGGAAAGGATAGGGCTGAGAACTGGAAAAGTGTGCATGATCTGGAAAAGTGCAAAAATCATATCACAAGTTTAGCAAACTCTATGGTTGACTGGCCACTCTTACTAATAAAATGGTGTTTTGTCCAATAAAAGAGTTGCTTTTGAGTTTTTAAAATATATATACATCTCCAGAGCTTTGAGAAATATCAGGCTGGAAGCTCTGCATGGAACTGCCACTATTCAGGGGCTTCACAAATTGTGCTTCCAAACTCATATTGCCCCAGTAGTGCAAGGAACATGGAAATAAATGTCCTGACAACAAAATCTCAACATTTTTGTATTTTGAGCATTCATAGCTTGCCTCAGTTTGTGTATGATATCTTGAGCTTTGACTTGCTATTTTATCTTCCCTATATTATTTAGGAAATACAACATTTGCAAGGTTTTATCTTACCATATTAAGTTCCCCTGCCTCTATATTTCTTACTCATAACAACCTCAGATTTCTAAGGTAGCGATACAGGTAATTGTTGCTTCAAATAGGTCATTAGCATCAGGAAGAGAAATTCTGAATAAAAAGATACTTTGCAATTGAATCGGAAGAAAGGCTTTTTTCAAGACAAAGTCATTTCTGGTGCAAATAACTGTCCTTTACTCCATGTCCTCTTATTGGGACGTTTAAAATTTCTCAAAGGGTGATGATGAGCATTTGTTTATTTATTTTTGAAATCGATTGATTAAAATAGTGGCAGTCTTAAGAAAATCTCCCTAAGTTACCCATGTTATCCCATTACAGAAGTCATCGAGTTCAGTGAGCATGGACTCCACTCAGCAAATATTGATGCCAGTGATTTTACGATAAACAGGAGCAAAAATAACCATACACCTAGGTACCTTAATACTTTCAGAATACTGTTGATCTTAATCTAGTTTTGGAAAAAAAAAAAAAAAAAAAAAGGAGTGACCACTGGAACTATAGAGCAATGTAACTTCCATGATCTTCAAGAAAGCCTCAGGCTCTAAAGTATATATCATTGTCTAGATGCTCAGGATTCAGAGCATTGTGTCAGTCATAAAAAGTCAATAGCACAAAGTTTGAAGAGTCCAAAAGTACAAAGATGAGTCTTCAGTGTTTATGAAGTGCAAGCAGTCCTGACCTGGAGAAATAATAATGTTATTCATCTGTACCTTACAAATATGATGGAATCACTAATTAGAAGAAAGTTACATAGCATATTTGAAGTAGAAATCTGAAAGAATAGCCAATATGGATTTCAAAGGCAAAACTTTCATCCATAAAGATGGTTATAAAAGGTTACAGAGCTGATTATGACAGCTCATTCAAACTGTTTGATATTCAAAAGGCACTTGATGACACATCTCCTGCTGAAAACCATAGGAAAAAAAAATTGGGTTACACAGAAGGAAATATCCTATGGTGAGCACTAATTGCATTCATCTTTTATTTATATATGGAAACCTCATAAAATATTCCCTACTTCAATGCCATCCAAATACTTCCCAGACTGAGCTATATTTAGGACTCTGCCCCACTCTCTGGAGACGGACACTGCCACACTCCAGGATACAACTTCTCTGGCTCATGAAAAATCCTAAAATTCTAATAGCAGAGGGACTTACTGATGTTTTTTGGTTTTGTTTGTTTTTATAACAATTTAAGTTAGCACAGTTTTGACTTGCCTGATCTATCTGCATTGTTCCATTAACATCATCACAAACTACCAACAAGTATTAATTCCAGTGACTGCATCCTTGTGCCCCTACTGTTGGTATGATTCCATTGATATTAATGTCATTCTTCTCTAAGTCTTTGGGTTAAATTTTAACCAGATGCAGCTTCTATTTCTAACATGTTCTCCTTCCCCCCCACACACTTAGCCTAGCTTCTTCTGCTTCCCTGCTGTGTATCTGTTCCATAAGACCATTCTCTCTTCCTGAATTTGTCATTTTACTAATGACAAATGTTACAGAAAGTCAGGAAAAAAAAAAAAAAAAAAAACACCACTTTTTTTTCTCATGACTCCATACAACAGATTATGAACATGAAGAACTGTTTTTCTTATAATGTCAGTTACAAGCACTCATACATTGTAGCAACATGCAAATATAAGAGAACTTTAATTTGCAAATATTCAAGCAGTTGGATTTTGTGATCTTTGTAGGTCCCTTCCAACTGAACTATTCTATATTATAAAGAGCAACTGTAACCCAAAACATCTTACTGTAAGTTCTGGATAGTATGCAATTTGCCTTCACAACGGAGAGTTGAGGACATGGGTATCTCAGGAACATGCATCTTAAAACAGAATTACTCAAATCTTCTGTGCTAACACACTTATACATATGCTCATAATACTTTAGTGAAATAGAGAAGCTATCATTAGTTCGTACAAGTAACAAATTTTACAAATATACGTAATGAAACTTATATAAGTCCATTAACTAAAGCTGTTTTTCATTTTCATGTTAATGTATTTTTTCCAGTTAATTAGAGGAAATATGGACAAATTGTTTCAAAAAGCCTAATCCAGAAGATGAATGGATTCTTTAAATTACAACTAACATATTATCTATTTTGTTCTGTATCTATCATTACACTAAATGGTAAAATCAAAAGGGGGTGGGGAGGGAGGTGGAACAAAACTATAAAGGAATTGTATGAAAAAAATCATCATTCTGGATGTTGAAAAAAGATGACACATTTACGTATTTAACTAGCTTCCACTTAAATAGGAAGAAATATATTCTATGTTCAGTATTGGCAGATATTTGACTTCATGCCTGTGTAACTGTGCTTGTTTAAGTCAGTTCTTCCATAGATCTATTTACTGCCACACACCTGAACATAAAGCCTTCCAGTTAGGAGCTGAGCACACTAATCCTGTCTGACTCCTGGGACAGCTAAACGTATTCAGCATTTTAAAAACCATAAACACTAAAACGAGAAAAACTTTTTTCAAACAAGTTCAAAGAATTTTATTTGCCCACAAATTAATTCTTGAGTCATTTCAGTGAAGAGCACTGAGTATTAATGCTGAAATGTATCTTTTTAATAATTTTAAAACAAAAGACCTTGACTTTTCATTTTTAAATGAAAAATTGAATTCCACTATAATTAATAATTTTATTTTTTTTTTTAATAAAAAAATAAAAAAACTTTAAGAGTAGGCCTTAGCTGTTCTAGTAAATTAATATGCACAAGCCTGTTTGGCCTCAGGCCAGCTGACAGGGAATGACTCACATCCACACTATTGAGAACCCTCTTCTCCTCCAAACAATCTGCATCCTAACAGCTTATTGGGACACAACAGTCCTTCAGGGCTGAGAACAATCAAGTGTTCAGATATTCGAGTTCAGTACATGCAGCTAAATCAGAGTCCCCTATACCTGTCCAGTTCCCACAAGAGTGGGAACATCAGTGGCAACATCCACCTATCCTAAACCACAACTCCAGCCACTGGACTGTTCTTTCTGTGTGAATGAAAGGTTCTGTACAATATCAGCACAGAAATTTGTGTGCCTCATGCAGCATTTTAGCAAAGCAGCTGGTGATCCACCTGCCTCCTATAATAAAGGAACTCCTAAATTTTGTATGACTTGAAACTGGAAATAGAACACAAGAAAGTTAATGGGCTATGTAATAAGGAAGAGGAGCAATAAAATTTTGCCTTCATAAACACCCAAGCAACCCACAGATACTATTTATCTTACAACTAAAGTGTGGTGTTTTTTGTTTTTTTTTTTTTTTTTTTTTTTTTTTTTTTTTGGGGGGGGGGGTTGTTCGTTTTTTAATTAAGCTTTTTTTTTTTTTTTTTTACCACATTTAATGAGAAAACAGTAAATTTCAAGTTCTTGGAACAGCAAAGTATTTTTTCCATACTAACAGTAGCCCTAACCTTAACCATTTATTTTTTATTTTTTTTTAAAGTGTTCTTGCTTTTCAGTCTGATAAGCTCTTCAAAAGCATCAGCTTCATGATCTTCTTCCTTCTTCCACTGTCTTTTTACATATATTACATACTGCATATATGCATTATAATCACATCGTTCACAAGTTTCTGAACTTTTTTTTTTTTTTAAGAAAGGGTTTCACTACCTTAATCAGTCATTGAATGTGACGGGCAGAGAAAAGAAACTCCTAGATCAATTTGGGTTTGATGAATGGTCTTGATCTCAAGGTCCTCATTCAGTAAGCAGGCAACTATTGTGCTATGTGGACTGCACCACAGGATTAGGTGAATGAGGCATCCCTAGAATACATGCTTCCTAGGAAACCTGCCAACAGTCACTTCCTGCAAGACAATTTCTTACCCAATACTTTCACTGTGACATGTCTCATAATTGCTGTTTTATGACCCTGTTTGGTTTTCTGCATCAACTGGGATGATATTACCATAACGACAAGCCTCTATTTAATGAGGCCAATTATTCAAAGGTTATTTCTAGTCTTGTGACAAATCATAGGCTTCTGGTACTTCTTTTTTTTCCTCCAGTGACTGAATATCAAGAGTAACCTCAATTTCCTCATTTTGGAAAATTTCTTGTGCACACTGTATGTCCTTACAAGACAGAGGAGAAGTGCTGAATTTGGAGCCAAGCTTAAGTGCTGCAGAGAATAAAGGGGAATTCTGCTTGCCCTAATGAGAGGTCCTATGGAATAAACTAAGCGACGGCATTTAACTCTTCAACACCAGATATAAAAGACTATAAAGAGATTACTACAGTAAAGTGCATGCTTTTCCCAGTCAAAGTCTCAAAAAGATCTATTTTCATGTTTTTCCTGTTTTTCTAATATCTGTGATGCACACAGATTTTTGTGAAAGGTGATAATAGATCAAAATTAAGCAAAATGACAAAAATCATAAGAAAGCCAGTGTTCAAGCTGAGTTCTAATACTGACAACTGTTACACCATGCTTCTTCCTACTGGAAAAGACTTGCACACTATGTTTGGTACAACGCTCACATCTAGTGATAAAGGAAAATATTTAAGATCTATTATCTAACTTGCCAAATGTGTCAGTATACTGGAAATGAACAGACTGATGTGATTTGTGTCTAGAGAGAACGTGGGCTTTTGCTGTTCAAATTTCAGTCTTATAGCACTATCTGAACTACCACACTTGTCTTTACATGCATGACAGCCAGTAACATCCAACTTTTGTGTCATTCACTGCACTGAATTACTTCAACAACAGCAAAGTTGAGAAGGGATGCAAGTTAACAGGCAAATATATTGTGTAAATAGTGTCAATCATAGAAAATGAAAGCAAAGCAACTTCACATACCTAAATTTCATTTTGATTTATACTGAAATATAGACTCTGAGCAAAGACATAAGTAAATATGTGGAGAATAATGGAAGATACTTACTGAAGGAGGATTAATAAATAGCAGTAGATTCATTTTGGCTTGGTTACCCCAATCTTTAATCACAGCCATGCTCAAATTCATAAGCTTTTGTTCTGAAAATGTCACCACTAGAATTAGTCATTATCCAATCATGTATTTCTTTAGGCTTTTCTGAAGTCACAATTTCCTTCACATTTCCACAAAAGGAGCTATGCAGCTATTTTTTGGGTACTAAATTGAATTATTTTTTTTTTTTTGTAAATGAGCACTTGAAAGGCCTTACTCCATACAGACATGAGACAGATACGATCTTTGACACCACCACCTAGGCTGACATGTGCCTTAGGTGTCCTCTAGTCTTTGTATATTTCTTACCCATGGAAAGCAAGAAATGGAGGAAAGTGAGAACTGGCTTGCACTTGAGTCGTGACTTAACAGGTAACCATACAAACATCTAGAACAATAATTTAGATATAGTATTACAAAGTCTTTTACCTACATACTTCAATTTACACTCGGGAATTAACTAAAGAAATACTTATGAATGTGTCTAAGCCCATCATTTCCAAACACTACATGAAACAAATATAGACATGATGCAATTTTATCAATTCAATGAGTCCCGGGTATATATCTGCATGTTTTGTTGGATAGGAATGTTACCCTGTATCGTGATCTTTGGGTTTAAGTACATATATTATTCATGCACATATGAAACACACAAGTATCTCATGTTGCAAGGATACGTCAACAAACCTACTACTCACAAAAAAAATAAATGAATTCAACTGAAATGTAGATCAATATTGCCCAGTATGTTCTATAAATCATTACAGTATCAGAAGAAAAAGCAGAAACTGACAGGATCAGTATGGTATAGTGATTTAACTGTAGAAACAATATGAAAAGGAATAATATTCATTTTATTAATAATGTAGCTATAACCTCTTATGAAATTTCAGTGTCTAGTGCGCAAATGAAAGGTTTGCTGCAAAGTTTGGTGAGCCCAGATTTGATTCTCCCCATTTTCTTTCTCCTCTTCACTCTCACCAACTCTCCAGAAAGAAGTAAGTACCTATGAAAACAATTTGCCCCCTTGAACTTCAAAGGAATAAGTACATATGGATTCTGTGCTTCAGTAAGAATTACATGATCTTGGATTTTATCAATTGAAAATATATACTTCTCTAAAGCGTAAAAATGAAACTACTTAAGTACATGACAAAATTGACAATTTAGTCTGAAAAATATTCCAGTGATAGACTAATTAAGAGTGAAATATGAAACAACGAATGACATTTCTTCATACACTATATCTTATCTACCATTTCATAACAAGAACGCATGATGTATGACATTTAAGAAAATCAACCTATGAAAATTAACTGGAGTAAACTGTATAGAGAGGCAGATAGGCCTGTAACAGAAGTTACCTTGCCAACAATATCCTGATGCAATCTTCTCTCATTTCAGACTTGCAGGTATTGGGTGACATGTTCAAATGCTTCCTCAAACACAGCAGTAGCATGCTTCTAAGTCTGAAAGATTGTAGACCTGGGTGATTTAGGAAAACAACACAACTGTAAGAATGTTCCCCAGTTATTGAATAATTTTGTGTCTAAGAGAAGAGTAGCCATGACAATTAGCCAAAATCTTAGAAATACATTGAAAAATAATAATAAAAAAATGCACAGTAGTTTATGGGAACCTGGATGAAGATTGTGATTGCATGTCATCAAAAAAAAACTACTATCTTTTGTGTTTTCCTGGTTATATGAGCTTTATATTAATATACTGCAAAATTCTGCTCTAATACTTGTACCTCTAATTTCATCTGGTACTTCATTCAGCTTATTTTTTTTTCCTCTTTTACCCTGTACTGTGCTGTTGCACTACAGTTAGACATATTCATACCTGCTTCATAACCTCCATACTGCCAGAGCAGCCCTCAGATGAGGGCTCTCCAGAACAGATACATCAGTGTCATTATCCCAATTATGTTTCTTTCTTCCAATAGATGATACTGGTACTAAGTATTGGCATGAGTGCAGTATATATGAAAGTGGTAAGTAATCGTAGTAACAGCTGCCCAGTCTGGCCATTGATATCTGAGATCAGAACAGGATCTCAGGAATTTCACGTGAGCCTACTTGGCACAAATAGAACTTCACAAACAGACACAAAATGATCTATTATTATTATAATTTAAACTTCTCACTTGTCCAAGTAAAATCACTTACAAAATTTAACTTGACAGATACAACGTTGTTTTTGTCCTCCCTGGGAAGCTAGAAGCTTACTAGAAACTAGTTTACTAAACTACCCCAGATCTCCTCTTAGAACAATCCAATTAATCTAAGTCAAGAAGAAAAATTATAGAAAAAGTTCTAATTTTTTCATCAGTTATATTCCCACTGAAACCCAAATGACACTTTCTTTCAGCTTATTTTGTTCTCTCAAAGCCCACCCCTAGAAGGTACCTAGAAGATCAACTGTGATTCATCAAGAATTTTTCCAAATACTGTTCAACGTTTTATCTAATCTTTTTATCCTATGCTATGCAGGTAAGTCCTAAAGAGGTCCTTCTGTCATGTTAACAAGTACTAAAAAAAATAAAAATAAAAAATAGTACAAGTATAATAAAGATTTTCAGTAATCTATACAAGCTTTTTCCTCTGAGATGTTTGTGTACATGTTTTTTGTTTGGCTTTGCACTTGTTTCTTTTCTGAATAAAAAAATAGTATATATGTTCTTCCCTGAAAGATCAAGGAAAATAGGGATGCTAGAAATCTATGCATAAATAACAGCTACTTTTCCCTCAAACGACTACATTTGGTCCATGATAATCTAACAACAGTACAAAGTTTGTGGGAAGAGAGTATCTTTATTAGTCTAATTAACATGTTTGAAGAAGACAGACTGAAAAAAAAAATGTGAACACTGTATGATAACTTGTTTATTTTTCCATATATAATCAGTTACTGTAATGCCCCTCAAGATTTCCATCTCAATTAATGGTTTTATTACCAGTGATGATTTCATCACTTTGGCACCTGCCTGTTCTATTCACTGCCAAGAAACCCTCTTCTAGGCAGTAAGAAAAGATTGTGGCCCGTGCAGCATCTACATAATCTGTAATTATTGTTTCTATGGAAACATGTCTTGCAGCTTTCCCAAGCCAGCCCAAGACATGTTAGCCTCTACGTCATTTTTTTATTTCATTGTCTTCCCCTTAACCATCATAAAATGTTTTACTCTTAATCCTGCCTTTTTTTGCAAAAAACGATGCTAAGGCCACTATTTGCCCTTTAGTTCTGATTGCTATTTGTTTAGCCTTGATTGAGTTAGCAGATTTCTTGTTGGTGGGCAGCCACAGTTCATCACAAAACACACGCAGTGCAGTTGTTGACCTCTTATCTGGCTCAGTCTGTCAAAACTGAATCCATTTTGCTACCTTAGTGGTCAGGGATTTTCTACGACATTCAAACTTTTTACTACTTAATTTTTCGTATCTTCAGGCTGTTTCCAAGTGCCTTAGACCCTTTTGATTAAAGGATCTTTCTACCTCCTACATTAGGCACGTTCTCCGGAGAGCATGCCAGAGAACGCTTATCCAGCCAGCCAGGCGGAGTGTGGAAGCCAGCTGACATCAACCAAAACATGCTCCAGTAACTTACGAAACAAATACATCCATTTGTGTATTAACTGTTAATCTGAAAAGTACAACTATTACATTAATTTCCCTGGCTGCTTTAGTAGGTAATGTGTCAAAACAAATCTTATTTTCACACCTAATGGTTCTTTTCTTAAACAGTCTTCAAATTGTCTCATCTTCTATTTTCAGTTATTTTATTTCCTGCGTGACTGATCACAGCAGGTTTCTCAAGCTTATCTGTCCCTTCCCTTCAGACAGAGGAATGGGAGATCCAATTACAGCTAGTTTCAAAAGCTTTCAAGTAAATAAAACACTAACAAAACTGTCCTTGTTATTTTCAGCACAAGATGAGAAAACATCCAGCATCCTCCTACACAACTGAGGCTCAAGTTTTCAAATAAGTTTAAGGAAATTTGGTACTTCTGACACAGGTCACTGTTGACTACGTATGGGGAAGCTCCCACAAGCTCTTCTGCAGCCATGAAAACTCTTCCTCCTGTAGAACTGCTAGGAGGCAGCACTGGATACTAACTCCCTCCTCTTGAAGTTAATGCTCTTATGATGGCAAGATGGAAACAAGAGTCTCATTTTATAAAGCTCTAGGTTGAAACCCCTGCGGGCACTGTTGCTGTTGCATTAAAAATAAAAATGAGCTCTTCCTAACTGTATATTCTCTCTACATTCGCCCAAGATGAACAATCAAAACAGCAGTCTGATTTAATCTTTCAAAATTCAAAGCATTTTCCTTAAATTCAAAGCAGAAAGGAAGAGGGACTTCTTGTCTCACTCAACTGAAGCTCCTTACAATAGTCCTTGTGACTACAAAGTATCTTGATGTAACCATGACTAAGACAGCCCATCACAGCAGCAGACATGAGGGCAAAGCAAGGGTCTTTTTGACTAGCTCACATCTCTGTAATACTCAGAGTTTTTCTCTGAAGGCTATCAGAAAGTGTTTCAGAGCTCCTTGAACAAAATCTTCCAACTTGGCTTGATTAATTAGTGTAGACAGAACCCTCTTACAAGACCAGTATTATAACTTAATTAATTGCTTAATGTTTCTTCTGCCTTGGGAAATTTGATTAATGGTCTTCAAATAAAACATCTGGTCATACACTGAAGCAATCACTCACTCCTCTAATGGCATACAGATCATAAAGGCACTATGATTGCTGCAGATAATGTACATGAAGCACAGTCTGCTGCTGCTGCTTCTATTGTTCCAGCATGCAGCACCCATCTTAAGCATTTTTCAGCCAAATGTTTTTCTATGCTTGATTTCCAAGCACTTAATCTCTTTGTTCATTTCATATGTAAATTGGTACACCTCCCAAGAAAATATTAACACGTCCCAGCTTGTACATACTGCCTTTTCATCATATCCTTCAACTTGGACTGATCCTAGCCTTCTCTCCAGGATGTTCCCTCTCTACCACACTGATTTCTTTTTCTTCAGAGAGCTATGCCAGCTCTATTACTTCTGAATACAGAAAAGATACTGAGCTGTCAGGAAAAGTCTATGAAGTCACTCTACATCATTGCATGAGGTCCTACCCCTTCAGCATAGGATGATTCGGACAACCCTGAGGCCCTACACAGAACTCCAACAATAAAACATCTGTTACAACATGTACACACCTGCCTGCTCATACAGGTGCAACTACAAGTCAGCCCATTTTATAGTTTTAACTAAGATGGAGCCACTTCTATCTGGTGCATGTCCAGGGTACATAGTAGATTACTCAACTCAGTACAAAAAAAAAAATCACACAAAGTTCCTCTGCAATATTTCATAAGATCTGATGCAACAGCACTGACATTGCACACTGACTGTGTCTGAACCAGGTTAGTACAACTTAACATGTGAAATTCTTTCCTAAGATGCTTCCAAAACATTCCCAGTCTTTCAAAAGCAGTTGCTATATATGAACTGCAGTTCTAACTCCTGAAAATCTGAAACGTCTCAAAAAGGAAACTTAATTGTGTAGTCTTTTTGCCAAGGAAGCATGCCACTAGGAAACAAAGAACAAAATTTTGTCCTACTATTTCAACACTGGAATACTTTACAAAGTGCTTTAAATTAGGAATTCAGTTTTTATGTTCTAGTTTTTTTTAAAACATGAGTTGAAATTCTGGTGGCTTGGTTTTCCAAGTTCAAAACCAAGGTGATTTGTGTCCTTGGATTTCAATAGGTATCTGCCACTAGAACTTACTCCTAATACTTGCAGGAAAATAAAAATAAAAGGAATGATTTTTCAAGCTCCTAAAAAGGTGAATTAACACAATTTTTTCCTCACTGATGCATGTTATTTTATATTGTTCACAGTTAATGTCCATAAAATATTTTGAGATCCTTAGCTATAAACAGACATACACATGGTGCTTGTAGGTGCAATCTATTGTGGTTATTAAATGCTATGTAAGATTCTGAGAAAATTACTTGTACTGAAAATACGTGCATCCACGTTAGAACATTACACATTCACTTTCTGTAGGAATGGGTTATATTTGCATATACCACAGTGAAAATAGAAAAAAAAAAGAATAGTAACCAAAGATCATTACTCCACTTAACAGCATCAATATATTGTTATCTTTTCAGGCCAGGCACTGAAAAGAAGCATCATTCATTTAATAGGTGGTTATCTATTCCCCCACCTGCCCCCCACCCAGCACAAATATTTCATGATTTATAGTGATGCATTTCTAAAAGACTTCTTTGGACAGATTTGTGGGAGCTATTCTGGGTACAGGAAGGCACCTTCATCTTTTGAGACTGCAAATCTTAAAAGGTATTCGACAAATGAGGAAGATAAAGTCATATTTTGGAATCAAGACAAAATGGAGAGTAAAAGGTACTGCCTAAGGTAATGGCTATTAAGCTATTTAGAGTGCTTTCAACTGACAGCACTCATTTTTTATCCTCCTAACTTGCAGAAGCCAAATGACAAAATACCCATTTGAGGCAGTCAGTGACCAATCATGTCTGAAACATTCAGGACAGAAAATTCTAGTGTTTATTTTTGTCCAAATTAGTTTGAAGGATATCTGAAAGGTAAAAGATCATCAGGGTCTATCCCATGATGGATATTCTTTCTGAATTGTCTCCAGCGCTCCCAGAATAAGAGAAGAAAAGAGAAAATAGATTGAAGATTTGTGGTAAAACTTTGAAAAGCAAGAGAAGGAGCTACTCATCCCGGCTCAACAGTAGAACGTTGTCTGAAGCCAGAATTATTTATTTATTTATTTTAAGCAGTCTAAGTTCATATACAAGACTACTTGTTACAGCAGGCTGATCCAACTGGCAGTCAAAAGAGCCCATAGGGCAACCTGACTTGGCTCATCAGATCTGTCTGCTTCCTGCCTGCCTGCCTTCAAGACAAGACTGAACAGAAAAACAGGTATCAGCATAGATGAACAAGTGCTCAGACCCAGGTCACAGGGCAGCCCAGGCCTAGAGTCCAGAACTAGGTCCAGTTTCACAATTAGAAGAGACAGGACTTGGCTGGCAGGTAGCACAAGGACTGCTGAGATTCCCAAGTGTGCAAAGCCAAAAAAAAATCATAACAAAGGCAGTTAGGCATTCAGCCCTTTAAAAAATCCTCTGTTGTTCAGTTGTTTCAGGGCTAGGTCTGCTAAAAATGTAGAAATAGCACATTCTTGGAAACTTGAAAAAATATCCCCACCAAGACCCATCACTGTTTGGTTATTGCATCACTAATTCCATACTGTGCCATTAACTTCACTTAAATTCACATAATGTAACAAATTTGCACCAGATTTGATCTCGCACACTTCAGCCAATAATGAATTGATATGATAAATATTGGTATGCATGAAAGCAAACAAATTCAATCCTTTGTCTTCAGGGAGATTAAACATAATACATGAATGGACTTGTATGTTATTTTATTATCAAGGCCATTAGAAAAGTAATAAATTGTATGTAATGTATGAACGGGGCTACTGAATGCCTTTTGAATCTGCTGTTGGTAACTATCAAAACATCGTGCTCCTAAAAATAATATTTAAATAGATACTCTAAATTAAAAGAAAAAAAATCTAAATACAAAAAAAATCAAAATACTAATATGTACTTGATCATCTAATGCATCAAATTCTGTCTTATTTTACACTCCACAAACTGGCTGCAATATACATGCAAAGGCTAGCAAATATAACTAATGTCCTAGCTACAGTTACGTAAGGATATAAGCCAGACAAGATATACTAGGACACATAATACTTTCTATCAGACCAAATGGTACAACTATAAGGGAGGGGAAGCTTTCAAACACACACAGCTTATTTCTAAGTTAATTAGTGTGCATATAAGTGTACACACACGCAGGCCAGGCAGACAGAGTTTGAGTAACATGGAACACAAGCCTTTGTCCAAATTTAGTCTCTTTTGTTCCAACTTTACTCCAAAATTCACATCTTTCAGAAATCTCCAAGAAGGCAGCACTACATCAGATGCATTATAATTAGTTCTGGTAGAATTGAGGTTCTTTAGCCTCTTTAGCCCCATAGGCAGTTCTGAGAATTAAAAGCCACAATGTGCCCAGCTCCCATTGTTTGTCAGTTGTAATTAAGTAGACCTTCACAATTTGTTTTTCCACAATATTTTGCACACAGATAAGGTTCTTTCAAAACTATCAAAACATGTTTGACTTTTATTTATATTAAGACAGGACTTCTGTCTGTTTAATTTAGTACCCAAGAGCTCATGCAGATGACTGATGTTTGATACTACAGAAAACTATTTGTTTGAAAATTGTAAACTGGCAGACATTCCTGATATTAGGACAGATGCACCAGAACTACATTCTGCTCATTGCTTTCTGACAGTATACGAAGTACGTTACCTTATAAATAAAAGATTTAACCGTGCTTGCAATTGCAAAATTTATGACTGCTCCTGCAAGTGTGTGTGGTCCAGTGGAATTCAACTCCCTGAACCAGTCTTTTACAAACACAATAAAGTACCTTCAGGCAAGAGAGCTGCTTTTTTATGTATGGGTGTATAGTTAATATTACAAGCAGCTGTGAAAAGGAAGAAAGGATATCAGCACACATGAAGCATCAGGACATTCCAAAACAGGTAAGCATAAGCTTAAGAGTCTTTTACAGTTCAGTAAAAAAAAAAAAAATAAAATAATAATAAATAAATAAATAAAATCAGTTCTGATACTCATCAGAAAAAAAAAAAAAAAAAAAGATTATTTTATAATACCAATATATTGCATAATGATATAGTTTGGAGTCAATGCTCTTTCTCATGCTACTTCTGGCTGCATCATTCTCATGAACATGTAATATGAACAAACAAGACAATAATGGGAACCTTAACAAGTTTGAAGAAGTTCCTTATCTTGGTTCTCAAGATACTAAAGGACAGAAGAAACTTGCAGGAGGGGAACATTGCTGACATGAATGCAGTCCTGGCTAAACCACACCACCTGAAAAGGTTGAACTCAAGTAAAAATGAAAAAGAAAGCCAAACAGAGGACCAGATCCAGGAATAATTACCGCTTAGCTCGAAGGCATAAGCAGGAATGAAGCTGGCCCACTGCAGAGAAGTAAATCTTAACTTAATAGGACGCTTGTCCTGAAAAAGTGATGGTGGGATAAAAGCCACATAAATAAAGCCAAATGTAGTCACCATTTCTGCAGACTGCTTTTAGGGATATTTTACACCACCTTAGAAATTTTTCCTCATTTTAGACAGTTCCATACACACAATTCCATTCAAGGTTTGGTTACCCTAAGGGTCTAAATCCAGCACAAAACCAGCTGCACACTGTTCTATACTGAATCACTTTGAAGTTTTTTTTTCAACACCCCTGTAAACTGTTCAAACTTGAGATCAGTCACTGTGCACATACATTTATGACATAGAATAACATTTTCTGAATAACTAGTCACCAATTAACTCCTTTAATAGGCAATGCTATGTTTTAAACAGTAAATTTTCATCCTCATTTCATGCTTGATTGTAATGTCAGCTATAAGGTTGTAGAACATCCTCCCCCTCAACACCACTCAGAGTAAATCCCATCTGATACTGTCAAACGGAGCATTACAGCAGCCAACAACCATCCATATGTCACAATCTGGGGGAGGCAGGGATAGTTTACAGCTATTCTATAGTATCAAGGACACTGCTTTGGCAAAAAGTTTATCACTCTAATCAGGTAGTTGAAGAAACTGTATTTCTCATTCAGCATAAATTAGCTATTGCAACCCCCAGGAATCACCCTAGGTGTTTTGGAGTAAATTAAACTTCTTCTCTAAGAATTAGTCTGTGCAAAAGCCCTGCTGGGCAAACTGATTTCTCCATGTGCATTTTCCATTTTGCCTACATTCAGTTAGATTGTAGGGGAATTGAAATTTCTCATGGGATGATGTTCATTACAAAAGGTAATTGGGATTGCACAGTTTCTGAAGCTTCTAAGCAGTATGAATAAAGGTAAATACTATGTTTGTTTCTCTAGAATTGTAAAATCATTGCACTGCTTTCAAAGTTTATTAGCCCCACTGTAGTCAGAAAACACGAGGTAATTAGGTGGGTAAAATAGACCCTCAAGTATACAATTGCATCTATTAACTACTTTGGATACAAGTCCCACAGTTGCATTCTGGTTTATGATATTTTTCATCCAAAGCATATTTCACCGTTCATGTTTATGACTGAAACACAGTAACCTGGAAAAAAACATAACTGCTTAATAATGCAGAGCAACCAGATAAGGTTTAGATGGCAGAATGAAAATGAGTTTTGACTTATTTCAGTAAACGGCAACTTCAAGAAAAATTAAGACTTGACCAAACCACCCAGCTAGAGCCACCCTCCACATTACAAAATATAGTTGGATCTATAATTACCACTAACTTAGGCTTCGTGCACTGATGGTTTCTCAATACTGTTTGGTCAAGAGAGCCAGCATGACCTATTTAACAGAAATTCAAGTTTCTATGCAATTAACAGGTTTTAAGGAAGAGTGCTTTTAGCTCCTGCCCCTACATGCTTTCATAAGCTGTTCCTGTCTCTATGTCAAAGACTGTTCGCTTAGCCTAATCTGCAGACAGTTTCAGACTGACTGTATACTGGAACAGAACAAAAGAGAAGCAATGAAATCCATTATCAGTAGCAGTCCAGTGTCTGTTATCTCTCTCCTAAGCCAAGCACCATCACGTCCTAAAACCAAAGTGCTGCTGGAACCAGTGCTGGGCCAAAGCTGAGATCTCACAGTTGGGTCATACATGCAGCAGGAACAGCCACCAATAACTTGATGTCCCTTGGCTGCACATGGAAGAATTTGTTGTAATCCTCTTTAACTGCTGACAGTCACTGGATCATATTTCTATTTTTCTATACTTGGCAGAATTATCTGCATGCACTACAATACAGACAAGGCTCAGGTTTGGCCATCTGGCCATAGATGTCAAGCTGAGACATTTTCCAGTAGCAGCATCTGGTTTCTCTACAAAAAGCAGCATGTTTGCAGCTTTGGGCCTGTTATATGGTAAGACTATGGACATATCTAGGCTGCCAGACCTTGCATTGGCTACTTTTGATTCATCTAACTCCCTAAACTTTTCTTTGTAAGACTATGTACAAGTATATCTATTTGGTAAAGGTCTAATAAGGAGCTAAAGCTTATCCTATATACTTCTCACTATGTGATATATCACAATCATGAAACTGATATTCATGCCAAAACTATTATATAAATATAGTCTTGGAAGTGCCTAGCGCTAGAAAGAAAAGCTCAGCTTTCAACAGGTATGTAGAGCCAACAATTCCTACACCATCAGTTTCTAGTTGGCACAAGTTGTCTCTTCTGTATAATGGCATAATACTTCTGACAAAAGGAGAAGAGAAAACTGGGGCTGAATACGATTCAGCTGCTTTGAAAGGGAGAGCTATTTGCAAAACAATCATTATATGGAAAAAAATAAAGAAAAATAACTAATTAGTTAAATATGCCAGCTAAAAGTGATGATGCTAAATATAATGATGCCTGTTCCCTGCATAACTTAAATATAAAAACAGGATAGAAATACATGGCCTTGTATGGAGGTGGGAAAAAGCAGTCAGATTCTGATCTATAATTAACAGGTCATGGCATGCCCTCAGCTGTGTAACGACTTCAGCCCTTAGAAGCTAACGTAATGCATATAACAATGTGTGGCAACACACAGATACCATTCAAGATATATCACAAAGCTCTCTATACTTCCCAATACCCGACACATGTCAAACACAGGAAGACAGTCTAGTGTTTTTTAAGAGGGAGTTCCTGTGAAAGAAAACACAAAGCCCAGAATTAAAGACTGAACTTTATTTCTGTAATCTCTACAGAAACATGCCATAGGATTTTTTCATATATCCTATGCCATTTCTTTCTGTGTGACACTAGTAAGAACTTTAGAGTAGACATACTTTAGACTAGGAAGCAGCTTGTACCAAAGACCAGCAAGACAGTCATCAGTGGACAAGCTCAATTTGTCACTTAAATTTTACCATGCCAGGCAGTAACTCATTCTTAAAATTGCATTTCAGACAGAAACGCATAGATAATATGAATGAAAGGACCTAAAAGAATATACATGTAATAGCCATTCATGTGTTAACATTAAAAATCCCATAGGAAGATGAAAAATTCTCTGCCTAATTCTGCTACGGCATGTGGGAATAACTGCAGTAATTACTTACCCCAGACTAGGAAAGTTATTCTCAAAATTAACCCAACTGCTTTCCCAGGCTTAGTAGAATGACAATTCTACAGAGATTGCACAATATATCTGCCAGAAGTACAAGCGCACAGAACAGACAATGAATTCATGGTAGAACATTTGGATGTGTTATTCCCTTTTCTGTACATGATATGCAAGTATCTTGCTATTATACCAGCAGGCCTAAAGATACAGTAGTGTGCTAGCTCCCAAGTGTCAGGAATAAATATGCCCCATTGGAAGACTACATTGATTCAAGCACGGAAGAGATATCCCTTATGTACAGATGCTGCTTGTCCTCTGTTGCAGAGAACCACAGCAGGAATTTTATGTCTGAACATATGGACGAGTTAGTCATGCCCTATCTGCTCAGAGAAACAAACAGAGCCAGGCTGGATAGCTTGCAGGGCAGAACAGTTGTTCCCCGCCCCCCCAGCCCAGTAAAAGGCCATGATGGTGGTACTGAATCTTTATTTTAATCAGTAAATAGATGCAGTTACTGATTGTCTGGGCAACTAAGGGCTAGAGAGATGGAAAATTTTACCGTATATTGTGTGTTGCGGAATGGATTCACTCTTTTTCAGCTTTCTTTAGACAAGTGTTCTGCTTTTTTGATGTAAGAAAAAAAAAAAAAAGACTCTGGGTTGCATATTTCTGTGACAAGGCTGGATTGTCTTGAGCAGAAACATATTTCAAACTGTATCAATTCATTGCACACTGAGCTCTGACAGGTCAAAGGGAACAGATCAAATCCACCTGATACCACACTGCACAATGTTGGATGTTGTGCACAGATATATGTGACCTTTTCCCTGGACAGATAATTAATTTTGGCGATATAACAAAGCTTGAGGAATGGAATCAGTATAACGATGATAGTGCTGCTAAACAATAGGCTGACTTCTTTATAACATTTTAAAAAATGGTTACCTATTATTCATGTCAGCTTAACATGTTTGTGTCCTCTTCAATTGGCATACTACATACGCTTTATTATTCACCATGAACTGGCACTAGGACTATCTCATCTGATGCTGACTTGCAAATGTGATAGCTCTAACCTTAGAGAACAAAGGCCACAAAATCCATTTCTTGCATATGCGTCATGCTTAGAGTTCACTCTCTGTGGATTTGAAGGACTATTTCCAATCTGGAGATTTTGTGAAGGTCTTATTTTTTCATTTGTTTTCAGAGATAGGGTGCAGCATAATATGAAACCTACATTAAATGGAAATATGATCTTCTTGAAATGAGGCTTTGAAAAAATGTTTATTTTAAGAGTTGTACAGCTGACTGCTTCTCGGGTCCACCTAATACACCCTCTCCTGACCTGGAAACTTTCTGTCAGGAGATTTCACCAAACTAATGCTCAGACTAATGCATATTTAAATAAATAAATAAATAACACACAAAACATGCTTCACTATTCAGCATTCTGTGTTTAGTGCAAAGCAGGAAGATCTGAGCTAATAACATTAAGAACAGTTGATCTTGCTTAGATTCTATGACATGAAAGAACATCTATTTTTTGCTAAGAGATTAGATAGGGAGGAATTTATACATGTGGAACTCCATTTAAAGTCAAAATAGCTCAATTCCTCTGGCTCAATTCCTGAATACCATTCTTAATTCTGATTTCATCTATACTGAGAGGTGTGCTTGAACAGAGTACAGATTTAACCAACTTTTCCAGAAGAAATCTCAAACCTCCTGTGTACAAGTCTGAGAACACAGCAGGCCTCATTAATCTTTCCTTGAGACTTCAAGATTCAGATGTCAGGAGCAGATATAAATAGCAAGATACATAATGATAGGTGGCTTTTTTTTTTTTCCTTTAATCATATTCCAATTTCTTATATATTTTTAAATTATAACCTTTCCTGTTAAGTGTGAATCTTGAGTTTGGCCTTGGCCACTACTTTGACTTCGAATAAATACTGCACTGCTTCTCAAACTCTTCCCTAATAGGACTCATCTTTATTGGTAATGTGAAAACAGTGCAGCAAGTTTCAGTCATCCTCACCAACTTCTGCATGGCCCCTTCAGGGCCTTTTCTGTCCTAGTTCCTTCTAGATTCATAGACATTTTTATATCTTTTAGGTTTTGCACAGATTTAATTAGACACTTGTTAGCACAACTCCAGTCTATTCAGCTCAAGTTTCTAGTGTCATAACTATCATCATAATCTCTGAACATGTCATCAGCAATCGCTTAGAAATTTAATGTAGGGTCAACGTTTTAGTTTCAGACAACATAACTGAAGAGTCCCAAACCCACTGCTCAGTCTTGCAGCACCCTGTTACAAACTCTTTCATGGCTACCAGTGAACTACAAAAACATGTTATTCAACATCAGTAAATGTTTTCTTCCACCAGCTAGTGACATTTAGTGACCTCAGAGGAAAAGTTACTTAAAAAGCTTTAACAGCTTTTCCAAGGATAAACAGATCCCTTCTCTCTTCTTTGAAAATGTAGGCACACAGGTTATGAACCCACTCCTTCAGTGCAACAATACAACACTGGAATATGATGAAGTAGTATAATGTTGGTGTCTACTAACCTCAGGAAAATAAAATAATAAATACCATAGTAGGCATTACAAAAATCATCTTTGGTTTTCATCCAGGTAAGATTTAATATGATTTTAATAAATAGTAGTTATGAATTACACCTACAATATTTCAAAAATATAAGCCAAGAAACACAAGAACTTGGCTTTCTCATCTGAACTGCACCAGATGACTGTAATGACCATTTTCTGTAAGTACTTTGAATTTAAACCAATCTCATTTTTATTATTTTTGTACATGTAATCCTTCCATGAATATGCTTAACATTCAAGAAAAATTTTAGTGAGAATATTCGCACTGTAAATCAAGCCAAAAGTAGCGATCATTTTAACATTAGTTTACAATGCATTGTATAATTCAAAGTTTTAGTTTCACATTTATACAAACGTAAACTTCCAAGTACAAGGAACAGTCTTTGATCAACACAATGTATAATTTTGAGTTTGCAACAAACGAATAGCGAATTCAAAATCATTATGTGTGGTTGAATTTAACTTCAGACTTAAACAATCTGTGGATTATTTAACTAGCTCAAAAAAAAAAAAAAACACTTTTATGATTTCATTTTTAGAGCCAGTCCCCATGAGATTTTTTTTTTTTTTTTTTGCTGCACATCTCCAGTTCCTGTCAATTCCAGAGTGCTAGCTTTCACCATTTTGCAAGACTCGTACTGTGAACTTGTCATTGAAGCAGTAGATCACTAAAGCCTTCTAGCATCTGGCTTATGAGTAGTTTTCCATTCGGAAAACTATTATTTTGGACCATCTGAACCACAGTTCCTTCACTAAGTTTTATCTCATTCAGAGTTTAGAACTGGTGCTTTTCAGTGCTCCCTTCCAGTTTTATAGTCTGGAGCGCCGCCTTGTGGAAGCCCAAAGTTCAGCAAGTTTGTTTTTTAAATTGTGTATTGCATTATTGGTATCACTCCCAGCTCTGTTCTTATAGCAAAACAACATATAAAGACTTCAATTTTATTTCAGGCGTTTGCATTTTTATATCAATTGGATCAGACTCCAAGATAAAACAAAGCAGTAAAAAGAAAATCTTAGGCAGAATAGAAATTAAGTGTTGATTTTGCACTATGACAAAAGCCTTCTTTAATTTCAGAGATCTCAGCGTTAGAAAGCCTCATCAGGTAATGGCCAATAGTAATATTTTTCTCAAGTCTTGTTCAAAATTAGAAAATACACATGTCAATTATACATGTTATATTAGTAATACAAAAACATTATTATGGTCCAGTATCAAAACCTACCAATGGTAGCATCCGGTTTAACCAGCTGAGTGCTAGAAACAAGTGTGTGTGTATATATAAATATATATATATATTTATATATATATATATATTTATATATATTATATAAATAAAATAATATGTAAAAGTGAAACAGCAGCTTAAATAAGTTAATTATTTCCAAAAGCTAGAATTCACTTCAAATTGATGCTGACATCAATTTTAAGAACTGAAAACTCCATCCACAAACAGAGAAGGAGTTGAAATTGCCTTTTTTTTATTTTAATTGGAAGCCTCAAACAGCTGTCAAAACAGACACAAAATAGCAAGAGTGAAATTACTGCAGTGAAGCAGCAGCACTGACAAGAAAAAAAAATGCCATCTTTCCTACAGAGAAGGACAAGAAAAAAGAAAAGGCACATATGCTCACATCAGTATACTTGTTTCCTTTTAGATGTTTGTCTGTAAAAATCAAGATAGTAGTGGGAAATCTATTCCAGGATTAACTCATAAGAGAAAAAGTGTTGCTTAGGATAACCAATGTCTTTCTGTTCTGCTAGTGTATAATGTTCTGTATATGGTTCTGTATACTGAGATTGATGTCTTGCCTGATCTGCCAAGCAATCTTGCTTTCAATGATTATCAAATATGTATTTGACATACAGAGATAATATGTCAATGGGAAAAATAGATAGATAGATAAGTAGATTATATAGAAATATATATATACAGAATTATTATATCTATATCTAGGCAGAACAAAACTCTAAAGTAAATAGTAGCTAAAAAAAAAAAAAAAACAGTTCTTAACCAGATGCTATAGCATGTGCTCTGAGAACACTGTGCATCCGACATAGAGCATCATTGTAATCTACCATGATGTAATGGCTTAATAAGCACAGTGATAGCAACGTCTTGTTAAAAGAAACCCTCGGAAACTTCTGGTCTCTCACCTAGTTGGTAATTCTCAGAAAAGATGAAGCAACACTACAAAATGTAGTTTTTCTTATGTGGAGTGCTTACTCTTACACAGGACATTTATCAGTCAAAGTATTGTAGGTAACTTGTCCCTCCTTTAAGATGAAGGAAATAAATTATATACATATTTATTGACATTTAGGTATGCTTTCTTGGTCATAAGTTTGTAATATTTTGATTAGGTTATTTTATTTCTTTAGGTAGTCTGGATTCAAACATTATTGCTCTGAGAGTAATAAATGATAGCATTCTTTTTAAGTTACAGACAATACTTGAGTAGAAAAGTTCAGACAACTCTCCACAGCATAGGAAGAGGCTACACATATAATACCACCACTCCTAAGGAAAAACTTTCAGTACATAGTTCTGCTGACTGATACACTGACACACTCCAGTAAAATGCTGTGACGCAGTTACTGCCTTGCTTTAGAGGACAACCCAGACTACAGACTGCAATGGAAAAAAAAATGAAGCTGCTACTTTGAAAGGGAACTTCCAATCATAACTTCCTTTCTAGGGCTCAATTTTATAAGAATATTGCAAGAAAAGACTTCTGTACACCTCTGAAATCTGCTTATAAAGCATAAAAAACTGTACCCTGCAACAATCAAAGAAACAGAGGTTAAAATCTGCCTGCTGTGAAGTTTCCATGCATTCTGTCAATACTTTCATGCTTACACACAGGACAGTCAAAAACTAGAGGAAATCTAAGTTTAAAAACCTCCAAAGGAATAAAATGGAAAAAAAGCAGAGGTGGAGAATTCTGAGAAAGAGAAACAGAGACATCCAATTTGGCTTCAGATACAAAGGGACCTTTCTAACATCCTAACACATAGTTTCCTAGGGAATACAATGTCAGTATTGCTGTCTCGCTCTCCAGAGAAGGCATTGAGTCAGGAAACCTATTAAAAATAAAAAGTAAGTGTTATAATTGAGGATATGCTTATGTAAGATAATAATTATTTTTAAGTTATTGTAAGTAGAATTATTATTCTTTCTGAAACAAAAGGTCTATCAAGGACTCTACTATATTGACAAGGAACTGTGTTAAGGATATTGATTTTATCTGGAAAAGCACTGGCAAGAGAACACAGAAACAAGAAGGGGAAGTTTTTTGTTTTTGTTTTTTTTTAATAATTTTATTTTTTTTTTATTTTCAGTGCAGTTGTAAATAGGCTGAATACTGGAGTTGGAAAAAGTGCTTTAGATGGTGGTTGCTGAAATAGCAACAGACATTATGCATCAGAACTTCCTGGGAAGGAACAACCAGTGTTTCACTGACTTTTATGCTGTGCTGGTTTACACCAAGTACACCCTGCACAGCACTGGTCACATGGAAGAGCAGATGGGAGGAGAAAGGAAGGAAAACAAATTATTTTTATTTGTATTTAATAAAATTTGGCCTACAGGCTTTATGTGACTCAATACTGAACATCTGGGATTGATCATAGGATCACAAACTGGAAAGCAGTGATCTGGCTTCTCGAAATATACACTTTCAGTTCCTGTTTCATAACTTCATTTTTTTAAATGATAAACTGCAACAGCCATTTTAAGTCTTCTTAATACTTCCAGCCTCAGTAATTTTAACTACTTTTTCACATCATGTTATCAGACAATTAAGTCTTTTTTTAATTTTGGAGTGGCAGTAGTTTTGGGGATAGCCCTCTGTACATACACTCACACTATTAGTTCATCATTTTTTACTTTCAAAAATTTTATGAGACAATGGTAGTCTTGCAACTCCAATTTTTGTCAGTTCTATTCCTCGCAAGCATCATGGGAGAGGCCCAACATGTAATGCAAGATGCAGCACTGATGAACTACATCGACCGGCGTATCCTATCTTTGGAGGTATGTGCTATCTGTATCAATCAGTAATACTGCCTAACTCCAGGTTAGGAAATGCATGCATGTTCCCCTGTGTGTGTGAATACTGAATAATTTGTATGCTAATCAGCATCAGGAAGATTAGTTTCCAGCTTTTTCAAACAATTACGATTAAGTAAAACTGAAGCTAAACTTTTAACTATAGTGATTCCTGACTACCACATTCGTACTTAATGTAGGGGTATCCTTTCATAACATTATGTTTTATTGCTATCACTTGTATTTTATTACACCATCAGTGAGATTTAGGTAAGTGTTTAAAGTACAGTCACAGTCCATCTAAGGGAACAGTATAACCATATTGTCACCAGCAGAATTTTTGCCAAGTAGTAACAAGGAGATAGAAAAAAAAAACAGGATAAGTTCCTGTATACAGATGAACCTAACCAAGAGTCATTTAAAACACTTTGTGTAACCTAGCAGTGTAATTAGGATCTGCACTTTAATTAGGAGTTGAAATAATCCTCTCACAGCTGGGAGACTGAAACAGATATTTGCTTTCAATTATATAGAAGGAGCAGTTCCTGATAACATCTGCAGTAGTATAAGTCTTTCATATATAGCTAAATCTAAATTCACTTGCCCTTGCAGTATTCTTATTTATTTAGAAATACAGCCAAGAATTTGACAAAAAACAAACAAACAAAAAAAAACCTCAGATGTCAGAATCTACATCTTCCAAAAGCCACACTATGTATTAGAGGTGTGCTCTCTGATTACAAGTAATCGGAGAGCATGTGTCCTTACATCCCTGGCTATTTCTATTCTCCCTGTACATACACAGCAACAGACCACTGATTTCAAATAGATGGGGGGATTACAAAGAAGAGACTAACTAGCATGACTTCTAGAGTAATGATGAATGAAGTTGTAGTCTATACAGAATATACATGTATATCTATATATTTTCTTCTGTGTTTTAACTCAAGAACCGACTGGAAAAATGTAACCAAGACATACTGGATTATGTTGAAGAATTCCGAGACTTTTCACAGATGGTGCTGTCACGCCTGGCAGGACTGAACAATTATGAGACTGAGGTTAAAAGTGAAGTAGAGAATTTGCTGACAAGAGTTGAACGAGCACAAAGGGACATTGACTATTTTGGATCTGTCACAGACTCTGATACATGTGTAGAAGTAGGTGAAGACCTGGTGAAACAGCAGCTATTAGAAGCAGAAGAAGAAAAAAGGAAACTTAAACTCGTGCTTAATGCAAGTAAGAGCAGTTCACTTTTCAGAACTTTGATCTAATCAAGCCAGTTCCTCAGCCAGTGCATGTATGATGATACAGGGATAATAGATTTTCACAAGTTACATGAATACGATAGATAATCACATGGTTTGGGGTCTTTGATTTTTTTTTCCTCTTTTCTTACATATTCATCTTTGAAATATAGATAGATATGGGAGGAGTAGGTAAGGAAGCACAATTCAAATACTTATTTTTCAAATACTCCACAGCATAGCAAATCCATCCTTTGGAAGTTGCTTTTTATTATAATATGTAAACTTATAAAATAATAATAAAAAATACTCTGAAGGTATGATGTCCTTACAAAGACCCTGAAGAATTGCCGGTGCATTTCAGAGTACAGCAGCTGTACCAGGGAATTAATGGTAGTCTTTGTTATTTGGAGTGGCCAAGGGTAAAAGCTTTGAGAGTAAACTCATAACTTCGTAAAACCTAACTCAATACTACACTTTCCTTCTATTTTACTGCCCTCTTCTGTTATTCTTTTCTCCCTCTCCCCACTAAGTACTTTATCAAGAGAACACACTGGCTTAGCTATGAGCAAAGCTCCCCTTTAATTTGAAAATGAAGTGTTAAGGTATCTAGTATGAAGAATAGATACAACCTATAACTTTTTCCAAACAAATTAAATTTTATAAAAATTAAAAAATATATATATAAGAAAAATAAACTGCTCTTTTAAACAGCTAGGTGAAAGACCTTTTGCATCCTCAATTATACAAATCCACTAATTTCAACAGAATTGAATTGACTTAATTTTACAAATAAGTTGGCTATTTGTTCCTTCAGCTTTTCCAGCGACAGGGTATTAAAACAGATTGTTAAAGTGACCACCTATTCTGCTTCTAAGCTCTACTACTACACCGTGTTTGAAAGCACTGAATATCAAGGTCTCTTTTCATATATAGTCTTTTTTAATGTATAGTCTTTATTTATTTATATTTAATACAAGCTTTTTTTGAGAGAGAGGCAGAAAGTTTCAGAGAATTTTAAACTGCCTGTAAAAGACACCTGAAAATTTATTTTTCTTAGAGTCAACAAGGGGACTTTTTTCTTGTTGAAAGTTATTACTTTCAATTTTCTTGTAGCAGTGCATAGCAACTTTATTTCTGTCAACACCAGTCAGACGCTTGCCCCATTGAAGTCTATGAGAAACTAATCATCACATGGATGTTACAGTACTTAGAAGCAAGGCACTCTTAACCTGACCAAACAGTAACTCTGCCTCTGTGCTATGATACATTGCCAAGAAATTATGTGTTGTCTTTTTTTTTTTCCTGGAGCAATTCCAGGACTGGCAATGAATTTTATCTATAATTCTAATTTTTATTTATTTCAAGTGCAACATTATTACTGGCATAGATATACGCTCATATACACTTGAGAAGAAAAGAAAACAGTAGAATCACTTTTTTTTTTTTTTTTTTTTTTTTTACATTCAGTAGTTGAGAGCTCATCCTGCTTTGGGTGGAAAATATCTTCTGCATATTATGGGACACAACAAAAAAAATAGTGGGCTTTGAAGGTATCAGTGGAGAAAGTGTAAGAACTTTGGTATTCTTCCTGCTTGTCATGAATGAGCAGAAAGTATAGTTTCTCATTCTTCCTGTAAGCTGTTACAGGACAGCTAATAGCTTTTCTCAAGGAGAGACTCTTCATAGATCTCAGATAGGAATCTGACTATATGGCATATTTCTGCAGATGAGATGCTACTAATGCTCACTAGGTATCTTGACTCAAGGATTTCAGTTGTTTGTTTGTTTTTAATCTATCTGATCAATAAATGTTAGTTTCAGCAAAGCTGATGTAGCTTGCTCAGGGAAGCTGCATCCAGAGTAAGGATTTCTAACAAAGAGACCAGGCTGTAGCAGCAATATTCAAATGCTTTGGTAGAGAATACCAACACACACAAATGGCATAAAGGTTGCTTTCTAAAGGCAATTGGAATCTTGCCACTGACTTCAATAGGTTCATATACAGCCAATAAGGGAGACTGGTTTTGCTTTCTCCATTTCATCTACTGCCAGAATTTCCTGCCTTAGGGCTTTGTTTGTTCTGTTTACTAAAATGGCTGCACTTCATTAAAGGCAATTCTTTAAACTTCAAATAGTGTCTCTTGTAATTTATGAGTGCCTGTGGTAAACAAGCTTGTTAATATGCTTTGCAGTAAAGTTCTTCCTGGAAAGGATGGTACCCAGTAAAAATCTTGCAGTCTAAATACCCAAGTCGTCACAAGCTTCATCTGTGCAGAGAGCATACAAAGCATAACAAAGCCATAAATATGACCTGTTTGCTGCTGGTGCCAGAATTATACCTACAGTGAGCTCCTAGTGTAAGAATCAATAACACAGACATCATACCTGTTCATTTAAATAACACATTAAAAAGTCAGTAATTTACATACATTAATCTATATATTTGTATTAGCTTTTGTGCTTTGTGTGTTTGGAAGGGGAAAGGGAAGAAAACACAGTTTTGGCTTTATGATGTTCTGGTCTCATTTGTCTTCTGATTATAAATGAAAAAAAGAGGAAAAAAGCAATACTGAAAAAAAAATTATACACAACGTATCAGAAAAATGGGTTTTAGTCTATATATCTTCAATAAGGGATGAATTTGATGATTTTACTGTACTAGTCCAACAAGTCACCTCTTTGAGAGTCATAATTATAGCTCTGTAAAAGAACAGATACAAATAATCAGGGAATCACTAGCTGTGCTGTTGGCCTCCTGTCAGGTACATGACTAGAATCTCTTTTGGATAACATCGGCCTTACAGAGCAGAAAGCAACACAGTATGTGTTTATGAAGATCTTCAATTTCCTTAGTAGGAAGTGCCAAATAAATCATATAAAATTAACTTAAACTCTACTTGATAAAGCTACACTGCTGACCTTTACTGATATATTCACCTTGGCCTTATAGTTGGATTAAAAGGAAACTAAGAAAGGGAGCTAGAAAAATTCAGATATTCTAACATTTTATTGTTGTCTTTGGGTGTTTCCTTACAGGTTGCGACCACATGCTTGCAGGTGTAAAGTCCCTAAAGGTAGTTAAGAAGACGGGAGATAAGCATGGCTCTTGGACGAAAGATCCTGGCAAAAAGCATGCAAAGATTTATTTATTAAGTAGTTCAGTGAATAATGTTATTTTTGAATTCACAAATATCATGACATTCATGGAAACCAATCATACACTAAAAGCTCGCAGAATCACCCTGCCATTCCCTTGGGAAGGAACTGGCCACGTCATATATCAGGGTTTCCTGTTCTATCACAGACATGGCTCCTTAAATGAGATAATTAAATTCAACATCCAGAAAAGAAATGTAGCTGATCAAATGGTCCTGCCAGGGGCTGGAAGGATTCCTGCCTATCAGCTTTCTCCATCTACAAAAATAGATCTTGCCATTGATGAGCAAGGGCTCTGGGCAATACACTCAGAACCAGAGACTGGAGGCAACATTGTTGTTACTAAAATCAACCACATAACCATGTCAGTGGAACACACCTGGGACACATCATGCAGTAGCAAGGATGCTGAAGCAGCTTTCATGGCATGCAACACACTCTATGTTGTGTACAACTTTCCTAGTGGAGGCACCTCACGCATACAGTGTGTTTATGATGTTTTGGGTGCTGTAAATACATACGAAATACCAGCACTGCATTTTCCAAAACGTCAGGGTAGCCATTCCACTGTACATTATGATCCTAAAGAAAAGCAGCTCCTTGCCTGGGGTGATGGATCCCAGATCATTTACAAGCTTCACACCACGCAAAAAGTTTAGATCCTTTAGCTGCCCCTGGAATGCACTTGACAGCTAGCAGTCCCATGGCAACATGGTCTTCACTATGCATTAAAAACACATTACTTCCATCTGCTACAACCTATTCACATAAATTAAGGCTAACATATGCCAGTGATCTTAAAGTAACGTCCATTTAAGATTTTGTTAAGACCCTATTAGGAATTACATGATTACTTATCATCATACGCATAAAATACACACAAATTAGTCTTAAAAGACTAAGGTTCAAAAAAAAATAAAATAAAATAAAAAGGGAGTCTGACATGTTCTCTCCCAACCAAAACTATACTTTCTGCTTCAGTGGCATGGAAATCAGCTGAGAAGTCCTTTCCATCCAACACACATTATCCGACAACCTTCACTACCCTAGCTCACTGCATAAAGCCTTGTAAGCCCTGTCAAAGTTGCATGCTTCCAGAGAAGCAATCTATAGATTTAACAGCAGAAGTTTATTATATCACAAAGCAAAGGAGCATACATCCTCACCAACATTTGGTTTATATTAAACATATACTTCTTGCCTAATACATTAAGGCTATTCCTAATCACTGACCTAGTCTATATCCACCAAAACTCTACATTTTTGTTATCTGTATAGCCGCACAGCCCATTTTTGTTACTGATAACACATAAATGGTAATATCTAGCTGCAACTTCAATTTGCCACCTTTTTTTTTTCTCCAGTGTATCACCGCTTGTAAGAGTGAATGTTCCTAAATGATACATTCTATGCCATACAAGGTTTAACAGTTTTTACATAGGACTCCAATTGTTTCCTCTCTTATTAATCCACTCTTAGTATCTAGTTGTGAGGCATTTTCTCAGTACTTTCCATCACTTCTATTGCTCATAGCTAAATATTTTGTAACCTATTTGACTACAGCCAGTACCTGTACAGAAAACACATCCTAGATGAGCACTGTAGCACAGGTGAGGGCATGCCACTGCTCAGTCCTAGTTTTGCAAATAACAGAAACTCCAGGGAAATGCAACATGATTTGTTTCAATAGTATTAAAAATTAAAAAAAAAAAAAAAAAAAAAAAAAAAAACAAAAGTCACACACTAGACACTTATGAAATACAGGTTTTGGCTTTGGTTCTTTGGTTTTTGAGTTTTAATGATGGTAGTATTTCTGTTTACTTACGAAGAAGAGCGGTGCTTGAAAAGCAACCCTCAGCTGTTTCTACAGAAAATCCATTTTGTTCTTTTCACCAAAAAAGAGCTGTTGTTTAGTTTAAAAATAGCTTCCACAGAACAACAAACATCAGGGAATGGTTTTGTAAAGGAGTTCCAGAATACAACTAAAAGCATATGGACTGATGAGTTGCAACAATGCTGGTCTGATTTTTGCAGAAGTAATTATATCATTCTAAACAGCCTTAATAACTACAGCATTACTTCCATGTCACGGAGGCTGCAAGAAGCACAGTTAAAGACATTCTGGGGCTGAGAGTAAGGAGGACTGTCACTTACTTGCTGCATGATCATGGGTGAAAGGCAGATTAGACAGTTTGGCCTTTTCCTCATCTGTAAAATTACACACAGAGAAATACATATTAACCACCTCTGCAATGCTTTGAGATCCTTACTGCAAAAGGACGTGTAATCTTTACTTAAGAAATAAAGGCTTTTTGACATAAATATGGATTAAGCTTGCTCTTTTAGAAAAGGCTTTCTTGAAGTATGCTATGTTCCACACTATTACACAGCAGAGAAAGCCTCCATATATCAACAAACAACCATCCTGAGACCACACAGGGCAGTCTCTGAACCTCGCTGCCTGGGAAATCCAAACTCCATAATGAATCCACAGAGATCTTAGTTTTGATAAAAACAAAGTCCTGTATGGATGAGCTTCAGTAGGTTATTTCATATTGCATAAAATAAAGAAGATTGAAAAAAGGAAAAAGAAAACCTAAAAAAATAAACTAATAAAGTTCTCACAAATCTCAAAATTGACATTCAGTTACAAGAAGAAGCAAGGTTTCAAGCCTTCTAGTATGAGAAATATACATGAACAATAAAACAATTTGAAGAGCTGAAATGCCTAGATGTTAATCCTGATATTAATTTGTTGGCTAACAATTTCTGTGCAATCAGAAGGAAACATATCAGAAGGTGACATTACTAAATTAGCCTGTCTCAACTGTTTTTAAGCCCTTTCATGACAAAGGCCCCCACAAACTTCCCAAGGAATTTCCTCCATCAATTCACAAGCCAGCCACTGGAAATTTCTTCCTAAGGCATAACTTTAGCTTTTCTTGATGCAATGCATCCCCATTATTTTTTGTCATGTCCAAAATAAGAATACAGGAGCAGTCTTTTTTAAACAGAGAGTTATAAAACCCAATAGCCAATTTGAAAGAAGTACCCAGAAAAAGGAACATAAGAACACTAAGTTTATAACTCTGCTTATAATGATTCATGCCAGAGAGACTGTCTTTGTGTCAGTATCACTGAAGACTTTTCTTTCATGAATTTGCCCAATTGCTTCTTATTTTAAAGGCCCAGTCTTACATTGCCTCCTCTATGACTGCCCATTTACCACAACTGAAGATTAGAAGACAAAGCATCAGTGCAATTTCCTGTGGGTATATTCAATTTGAAAAAGTGATACCGTGTCATGTGGATGGATGGCTCTCCTGTTAAGAGTCACAGAGATTTTCTTTGGCTTTATGCTCACACTGTATTTTTCCAAAAGCAATTTTAATGTGTCTGCAAGATGTATGCTGATTTAATGCCAGCTTTCCAGTGCCACATCTGCAGTTGGTAGAAACAGCCTCAACAGAAGAGGTTTTTAAGAATAAGTGCAAAATATGATTTACAGCCCTAGCTCTTTTCCACATGGACCCAAGAAATGCCAGGAGCCATCTACAATCAGATATTTCAATCTTAGAGGCAATCATTTCTGAATTATGTTCAGACCATGCATTACTGTGAAAAAAGTGTTATCTCCTATAAAGATCTCACAAAGTTTTTTATTCCAGAAATCATTTTTAGCACAAGCAGTTTTGCTGAATACTATGAATTTCTTGTTTTGACCACCATTCTAGAAGCTAGTCATCACAACCAGGAGAGGAAAAGAATGCAGGATAAATGACAGCAATAAAGTTAATGCGCATAGCTCTAATTTTACAGGTTTACAGTTTAAGTTTCAGCAGACAAACTCAAAAACCCTCCAAACTAGCCCACATACTTTTCTTCTCATGACATTAACATTATAAGAAAAAAATAGCATAATCAACATGCAAGGAGAAGAATACAACTGCATTCCTGGTCAGTCCAATCAACAAAAACATATTAAAGTCTCAAATAATATATCAATCATTTCCCCAAAGTACTAATACCATCTTAAAAAAGGTATTTTAATATATTTTTTCTTATGAAACTTGTACTAAAAACAATGTGGTTTTTTTATTTCTAAAATCAATAGGCATAAAAGATGAATATTTGTTCTAAGCAATTTTAAGTTCATTTTCAATGGTATCATATACTTGTATGTTCCAACATGTATAGGTCCACGCATATAAATAGGAAAAAAACAAGGGCACACAGCCACAAGCATGAAACAATTTATCTACACCATAGCAGTTTTGCACGCGAAATCAGAACCACAAAATTTTGCATCCTAGGCTTATTTCATGAGCTGAATCAATGCACTTTCTTTTTCCTCTTTTAAAAGAAGAACATTTGAGCTTTCCCCATTGACAACCATCCATCTACTCCTACAACATAACCCTCCAGAGGTTTCTCAGACACAGCATAGCACTGAAATCCCAGGAGCACAGTTAAGTTGCAGTTGATTTTGCAAGCTACAGTTTTAGTGACTCCCTCTAACAGAGCTGTAAGGCAAGGAAGGAGCTGCTTAACATATTTTTCCAGCTAAAGCAAACTTTTTGGCTACACAGTTATGCAAATTTATTTTAAAAATTGCTGCTACAATATCTGTCTGATGTTACTCACTAAATTAAACACTATTAGTATTATTATTCATTTAAAAAAAAAAAAAAAATCACAATTTAATTTCACCCTTGTTTGTGCCCATACTAAAAGAATTCTTATTTCCTTAAAAACCGGTCAAACAACAACATCAGGTGACTGACTGTCCAAGAAAAACAATAAGGAATGTTTGCAATTGAGATATGAATACTTTTTGAAAAGGAATGTGATGCCATCCTTGGGAACAGAATCCCAGTACCTGACAGTACACAAGCAAGAAAAAGTAAAAGCTAAATTCCTAACCCTATTCATTCCATTGTTTCAGGGAAACAAGTATTTCCTCTCTATATATTTATACAAGTGTACTAAATAAAGTCAGCATTTTCAGGCTCTCCATGAGTGGTGAACTAGGCTTTAGGCCTGAATGTTATATTTGCTGGTGGTGGTTTGTTTTTTTGTTTGCTTTTTGAAAGGAGCTTAAGAAGTAAGCCTTTTCTGAAAATTGCTTTAAAAAAAAAAAAAAAAAAAAAAAAAAAAAAAAAAGCGTGTGACAAGTCTTTACACCAATAAAAAAATAAATAAAATAAATAATATTTCTCAGGCTGAATATGCAAGTCACAAACCAAACCTGGATACAGAAGACTACCACCTTAAACAACAGCAATATCAAAAATGCCGTCACTGACATACCAGCAAGCAACTGCGATAGTTACAAGCATGCAATAAAGTCTAGTAACAAAATAAGAGCCAAGCAGCTCTGCTAAAATGGATATCACAGCCACAGTAAAGACAGCTGACCATAATTATTTCCTGTTCAGAAAAGCACTTTTTGGAGAGAGAAACCTCTAACTAATTATTACCATAACAAGACAAAGAAAGCTCACATTAAGCTCAAAAAAACAAAACAAAACAAAAAAAAAAAAAAAAAACACCATTATGTTATATCACACAATAACACTCACAGCTTAACTAGACTTGGAAGTTGAAAATAAAATTGAATTGCAAACTACCTGAAAAGGCTTGCTAGCTGCCCAAATATCAAAATTAGCAATGCTTATGGGAAAATAAAATAAAATGAAATAAAATTAAAAAAACTCTACTTTTACTTGAACTAACAAAAACCGTAGTAAAACACAGAACAAGCAGCTTCAACTTTTAAACAGAAATGAGCATATTCAGATGCTTATACAGCTGTAATCAGTGTGAAATCACAAAAGGATTCAGAGGTCATTTGCAATGAAACACAGGTTTCCTCGTAATCTACCAAAACTCATGCAGCTGTGGCATTGCAATCAAGCTAAAAACAATCCTCTTGAGAGGGCTCATGATGGTACACAAATAGTTTCCCCACCAGCTCTAGTTCCAGTCTGGTATAAAGAAATCTGGAGGGTGTGTAGCTTCTACTGTCAAATCCTAGTCTGAAATCCTAGTCTGAGCCCTAATCACCTGGATTAAAATATCCGTGTCTTCTGCCAGAAAAGTATTTTTAAAAGGCATGATTCAAGTAGAACATGTGTAATTTTCTAACTGAAAACATATGTGTAGGTAGCTCATGGTAAAGGACTTAATTTGGATTTGTTTGCCTCTAACCTTAGCATTTACAGCATGACTTTAATATGAGGTAAGATCTATGTATCTGCAGAGACAGTTAAGTTCCAGACATATACCTTGATTTGGGTGAAGACAGTATGATAACTTGTTTTGGCCATGCAGAAGAAAGGAAAATCTTTATGTAGCTTTTATTTACCAACCAGTGATTATTTACCAACCCCTAGTAATGCTTCCCAATTTACATAAGATCTGCTATAAAATCAAATATTCGTAATCTTACATTGACTTAGAATCTTGATAACTGGCTTTAAAGTTCATGGACGCTATAAAGGAAGCCTAGCAAATGTGTTTTTAGTCATTTTTTCTTCTATGAGACACTCAGTCTCCTATGCTAGTTAATTTTAAAAATAAAAACAAAGGAAGAGATACTTTTATTGTTATTTCTAAAATCCTGTGAAAGCATAGTGACCGGGAGGTAGGTGGACATCTTTCAATTAGGCATGCTGCTCGAAGCCAGGACAGAGAAGAGATGCATTAGCAGTTTAGAACTGCTAAAAAAACTACAGTCTTGGAGAGACAGAACATGTTTTTAAGTGCTAGGTCAGGTTTCAGAAAACCAAAAGGTTATCTGTGAAGGCAGAGAAAGTAAGAAAGGGAACATGCATGGGGAAGTGTCCAGAAGTCTGACTCTGTAAAAGGTCAAGAAAGGTTCTTTGACAGGAAACTTTTATTGGGTAGTAACAGACTACATGCCCCCCAGGGAATCTGTAAAACTAGGAGTTCCCGTTCCGGGTGTCAGTCATGGCCAATTACTTATAATTTCTGAGCTATGCATGCTATGGCACACGCATACAGGTTATCAACTCCTGGATCTGAGACAATCATTAGAGATTGGGTCCTGCTGCTTTTTATTGTAGGTGATGATTTGGTTGTGGGGTTGTTGGAGTCCTCTTGCAGTAGATCTTAGTGACTGCTTGCAGGCCAACCTTTAAGATAATTTTAAGATGTGTATCAGCCAAAGATTTTGTTATACCTGACTGACACATTGCCTGATCTTATTTAAATCTCCATAGAATGTATCATTTATCTTTGTGAAGTCACATTTTAGCAAATACCACAAAACACTGACGAAAGGAAGCTGAACAGTAAACCAAGAGCTCTGGCATGTGACTGAGTTACTGCATCTCAGCTGAGTCATGGTAAGTGACCTTGCCTGCCCTTGCAAACATAGAGGTCAGATGAAAGCGGTTTAAGCTAATCTTTACTGCCTGAGAGTTGCAACAAGTTAAATCAGATGCCATGGTTTGCTTCTGCAGCTAAGCAAACAGTATTTTGTTATATCAGACTTACCGAATTGTAAAGAAAATACGCTGGAGCTGTCTGAGGCTTTTCTCTATAACAAAGATGGCTTCTTGCATCCGTGTGTATGATTATAAGAAAAAAGAACTGTGCATTAACAACTGTTAAAGACAGAAGTGATCAAGAGCATTATCTGGAGAAACAGAGGAGAGAGAACCTTGCCTTGCAGCTCAAAACTTGCAGGTAAGACTAACTTGAAGTTTTCCTGCTGTTATGCTCTCTCCTATTTTTGAAGCTAGTGGATTAAAAAATAAATAAAAGCTCAGAAAAATTGCATCTTACTTGACTCAAACCTAAATGCTGGCTAGAAACTTTTGCCAGAAGGGTAGCAGAACAATGGATACGTTTTTAGCAGATAAACAGTTTAATAATGTCTTACATAACTGAAAATACTTTCTAGCATGTATTTTTCTACCATTTCTTAACACATAACTTTTCAAACAAATTTAGATAAACACGAAATCCCACAGCGTTCAGAGTTAAGTCTGACTCAAACAAGCCTTGTGGCTCATAATTACCTCAGTATAGAAAATAGAGTAACAGCTTATACGGTAGACTATTCTCTATCCATAAGCAGACAGTAACTTACAGCAAAAGCTCTATTTTCCAGTCTGCATTAAGAAGGTCTCTCCATGATGGTTACAGCAAACTTGGATGCAGATGTTATAAACAGCTGTCTGTCCAAAACGGCTGCACCTGCCCTCCAATAGTTTTTGTTGTTGTTGTTGTTTGTTTGTTTTGTTTTTCATTTACTGTGGTAGACTTGTCAACCTACAACCCTCCCCCGCCCAGGTCCATAGGGACCTACTGGTATATACCTGAGAGCTGAGAAAGTTAATTCCAAACACTTTCAAGATCACTCGTACTTGTTTTGGAAGCTGAACGCTAGATGGAGCTACGTTCTTGTGGCACCACTGGCTAAACTCAGCTAGTTACAGCTGTCTGACATAATCCCAACTAATTAAATGCTAGCAGCCAGACCAATAGCTTCTTTACAAGTGTTTAAAAACGCTGAACAAAAGTAACAGTACATTTCTGAAAGAGTTTCTAAGAGCTCCATTTGTCCATTAAAGACTTCTGAAATTTAAACAAAAGACTGGAAAACAATTTAGCTAAATAAGCATAGTATTCTCTAGGAAATGTGTCTATATGTTAAGGAATAAAAATAAGTGTATTTCATCCGACCTGGTGAGAGAGAGAGATCTGAATGAAGGAAGACTTTTATATTGTATATACTGGTACGGAATTCTTGGAACTCTAAATTGAGAGAGAAAAAATAGTATATTGAGATTTAGTAACAAGTACCTCTACTTGTCCAGATCACAAGAAAATTTCAAGCCTACTTTTATGTAGAAACAAGATATGTTTAAATAAATGCTCATCTGGGATATTTCACTGTGACTCCACCAAATAATGACAGGAAAAGAGGGGAAAAAAAAAAAAAAATCTTGTCCATTACAAATGAACATACATTTAAAAAAAGTTTCAGAGGGTAGGAGAACGCTTTCTACCTAAGGAGAAGAAATCAGTAATTTCTGGCAACAAATTTCCCTTGAAGATAAGGCAGGGTAAGCTTTCTAATAAAACATAAAGGATTAGCTGTATGGAGTCAATGGGGAAGCATTCTCTATCCCATGATTACCAGTCTACAGTTTATTTAACAAAATTTACAAGAAAGGAAACCTCTGAGTGTTTAAACGGCTTGTTTGTTCATAAACAAGTGATTACACAGTGCTTGCAGCTTTCGGTCCTGCATCATGTTATTTGTACGTAATATTTTAATGCTGTTGTTTCATACAATGTAGTTTATGAATGAGTACGGTGATTTGGGAAAAGAAGTGAAATTACGCTTGCTAACCTTTACTGTAGTCTTCTTGGACAAAAGTTCAATAAAGGAGGACAAGACATCTCACACATCTCTTGTGAGAATTCTCGAGTAAGTTGCTTATAAAAAGTTAGAATTGTTGGGACTGGATTTTACCTACAGTAGATGAAGCTAATTTACTCTTTCTTATAAACAGTGTAATTAAAGCTTTATAAAAACTTTTCAGCAAATATAATGGCAATTTGGATCATAGTGCATGGTAGTTATATCTTATGGAGATAAACTGTTTGAGCAACATCTAGGAGGTCACAGATAACTATGCCGATTTCAGATACAGAAGAAATGAAAATGGTCAGTAAAGCAGCACCCAGCAGTGCTCTCTTTTGGGGTTCCTAACTTGTTTTTTCTTTTTTTTTTTTTTTCTGAGGATGATCTGTTCTCCCTGAATAAGCTTCATTGTTGTATACGAGAGGCCAAGACTTAACACAATGCTAGCTTTGTGACAGTAATGTGTCTGCACTAGTGCAGAAAAGAAACCACTCTTATTGACTGGGAATTCTGGAATGGTAATTAGCCAAGAGGCCAGGACAGCTGAGGGAGTGCTTCTGAAACCTGCTACACTGAGACATGGAATTAACCCACTTCAGTGAAAATCACATTGAGCATGATTTAGGACAGACAAGATCAACAGGATCAAGTTAGCCCAAAATACAGCAATATTGCAGAAGTATCAGCACCAAACACAAACAGAACACTAAAATGATTACATGCGAATATCACAGCAGTAGCAGGACACTGGTTTGCGTTCTTTGCTTGCCCTGTGCTGCTTAAGCTCTCTTGCTTCTGCCCTTCACTGCTTATGAAGGGAGTGGCAGTGATTGCACAAACTCTCTGTTCCAGGTCCTTCCCCTTCACAACACCAGGGCAAGGCCACACTCACCTTCCCATGCACTGGCTGGCAGCACTTTTTCCAACAAAACACTGGAGTACAGCATGTGCCAGCATGGGCTTGATAATTACAGGCGTGAACAAGAGAAGAGGTAACAACACTACGTGGCCATAAAGGGGTAAATGAGGTCCCAGCTGCTGCTTTCATCATGTGGAAAGTCACCCAGACACATGTTTTAGACCATCAGCAAGGATGGCTGGGGAAAAGAATGAGAAACCAGGTTGGTGTTGAAAAAGTTTCTCAGCTTTGTCTAGTTGGTTCCAAATTCCACTGACCCTTTCCCAAACAGTTTGACGCTGCAACCAACAGTGCTGTAGTAATACTTTTTCATAACAGCATGAAGGATACAAGTGTTATCAACCATTATAATTTTGACCATTCCTCCACATGACCTATTTAAGAAGACTACCTCAAAGCTGAGAGGTAGACAAGAGAAATTTGAAAGCAAGCCAAATGAATACACAGCCTCTGGATTCTTGCCAATTTTAATTACTCTTTAGCATGTTCAGAGATGTTTCAAAGGCACTCTACTTCCCATTTTCTCTCTTCCCCACCTTGGGCATGTTCGCTCTGTCACTGAGGTCCAATTCTTTATTTGGAATACCTGGTATGTGATTCATAGTCTTGATCTTGTGCAGAAGTTTAAGAGAAGACTAAAATCACACACAACTCTTCACAAGGTCAGAGTGTATTGGTAACAGGAAGCAAAATATCTAAATGCTTCAACATTTACAAATACAGGGCAAGCTTACACTAGCCAAAAGGGAATTTTAAAATTGAGCATAATTGTTATATATAATTACATTTAAAAATCATGCGTATTAACTAAGCTTAGACTATTTAGATGGAAGTCAACAATGTCACAGAGGTAAGAGCAAACTGTGGTGGTTGAAATACGACTGCTCCACAAACAGCCAAAGGTGTGCGTCTTAATTACATTGCTTGTGTTACAGGTACTCGAAACTCTTTATCTCTCTTTCTGCTAAATGTTTACTGCTGTTTAGTCAACTCCCTGGAAAACTGACATAACCAGAGGTACTCAGCAGAGGCATGCCGTGAAAGAGCTGTGTCAGTATCACATGTGGGATAAAAACAAGGCAGCACAAAACCTGCTGGTGCTTCGCTGGCCCGAAGTAAAGCCTCCATGAGCAAAACGTGTGGAGTGTTTATTGTTACTCGAAGAAGCCAGGAACCTCTACAGACAGCAGCCACGTACCTTGTGATTGTGAGTCTGTTCTGTGCGTTGCTTCCTTGGATGCTTTCTGTAACAGAGACTTTTGTAATTGTAAACGTCGCGTTAGAGAAGCTTTTTAGAAGTAGGGTCGAAAGAAATACGGCTTAAAACGCCGTATCGGTATCATTGGTCCGTGCTATCTGACTGAGAAAGCACTTCTGATTTTTAAATCTAAGCGCTAAAAATGTCTGATTTCTGTGTCTGTGGAGAAAGCATATCGGTTTTCTCGGTTAATACCGTAAGGCTTTATTTAACCTAGAAGCCCTGTCGAGGTAAGGATCGGCGTCACCAGGGGGCGGCCCCGCAGCCAGCAGCGGGTAGGGGGGGGCGCAGGCTCCGCGTCCCTCGCGCCCGTGAGGCGAGCCCCAACGGTCCCCCAACGGTCCCCCAACGGCTCCCCAACGGTCCCCCAACGGCTGCCCACCGCCGTGTGGCGCACCTGGTGCCGCGGGTCGGTCCCCGCGGGCGGGCGGTGCTTGGGGGCGCCGCTGCTGGGTCGCTTCTCCTCGGGGGTGTTTTTGTGAGGACGCCGAGCCGCTGAGGAGGGTTTTTAAGCCGACCCGGCTCTGCTGGAGGGTAAATGCTCATCCTCGCCAAGTTGTGAAACTTGAGCTCCGCTAGCAGGTAAGGAAATGAGGCGGTGGGTGGCGGAGCGCCGCGCTCCTGCCTCGGAGACCTCGGCAGCTCCCCCTCACACCCCGGCCTTTAATTGAGAAAAGTAAATGAGGATAAAGGTGTGTTCGTGGGGGACACAGGGCGGCTGTTCCGGGCTCCTCTACCAGCGCAGGGAGACAGGCGGTGAGGAGACGCCGGCTGCTGCCCAGCTCCAGGGCTCAGCGCCTGTTTCTGTGGTGCTGTGGCAAAAATACCCCCCTGAGCACCTGTGGGAGCGATCAGTGAGCGTGTTTGCGTGTTTCTGTGTCTGATCGCTTGTTCAGTTCCGTGGGAGGCAATGTCAGACTCGTTTGGTGGCATCTGCCTGTATGTGGGTGAAGCGCGCTGTGTGCCTTTGAAGGTTTGCATGCGCTACACGCGATGTTTCCCTGCTCATAGACGTCTTCTCCAAGGTAATTATTCTAACTGCAGGGGTTTGGCAGGACAGGGAGTAGTATGGGGCACTTCTCTGTGTGATTCCTGTTTTTTTGTTGTTGTTGTTGTTTTTCTTTTTCTTTTTTTTTTTTTAACAGGAAGTAGCGCTGTGAGAACAGGTGCACATAGCGTGAGGGGCTTCATTCTGAAACTTGTGTGGAAAGAGTAGATGGGGAGGTGAAGGAGGCTGAATTGCGGCTTTCCAAACATACCAACTTGCTTTGCTTGTGTTCCTGACTTTGATTTGGCTCTGCTGTGCTAACTTCCTTTTATCTTCCTAATGGAGAAACACTTGGAGTAGAACTTGTCATACCAGAAGAGGGAAAGGACAAATTGTGATAAGCCTGAACAAGCGTGGATTGTTTTTAAGTGATCTGGATTTACCCTCCATTTGCTGATATTCCCAGTTTGAAGCAATGGGAAGGGCCTCTTGAACCTAAAGGAAACCCCATGTAAGTTAGAGTTTAAAAAGAGCTCAGAGGAACCTTAGGGTTGTCTTCTGGACAAGTATAGTTTGTTGCCAGAATAGGAGAGAGAGAAAAATGATGTCAAGTCCCCCAAAATGGGACTTAAGCTGAGGGATAGCTCAAGACTAATCTTGGCACTGACAGATGATGTTTATGTCTGCTGTTGACATGCATGATATGCCGGTAACTGTTTCACATTAGCAATAGCCTCACTTCTTAAAACATAAATGCTTTATTTATCCATGCCAGGTAGTAATCAAGAGGCTTGGCAAAATAGCACTTTATCTATCATACATTTGGGACTCTGCCCTATGGGAAACATCAAATTAAAAGGAGGGGGCAGAAACTGGTTAATCTCCTGTCTGGCTGAAGCATGGTTGGAATTGAGCTGGGAGCGTTGTTCCCTGGTTCCTAGTTCCCTTGCCGCTTTTATCTTCTGTCTCAGGAAGTTGAGGAATTAGAGGAATGGTGGCAGAGGACACTGTTAGTACCATCTTATTTCAGTCCGGCTACTCCAATCATATCATATGCTAGAAGCAAGGAGGACAAGAAGGAGGTAGGGAAGGAATGAGTAGAGCTTTCTGGGTTCTTGAATCAGTTCTTCTCCCTGTCCAGCCTGTGTTGAAGGAGAAACTGAAGCAGGGCAAAAGAGTGGTCTCTGCCTCCTTTACATCCTTTCCTCTATCATGTTTCTGTTGTACTGAAGTCTCTCTTACTTAAGACCATCAGTGCAGGCTGTAAGGCAACATAATGTGACTTTATGTGGTACAGTGTGTTTGAACTGATGATGGGAAGAGAACAGATGGAGAAGAGTAAGTGAAGACCTTAAGAACCACCTTTTCTGAACACTTAGATAGGGTCAGCAACAAGGGGGAAAGCAGAGGATATGGTGCTGTGAGTACAACAGAGAGGAAAATGAAAAAACTAAATATGGCCCTCCTTTTTTGTTGTTTTTTTGTTGTTGTTGTTGTTGTTGTTTCTCCTGTGCAGCTGTGCTGCTAGCCTTCATTTACCCAACTTGTTTCCACTTTTCCCTCTCTCTTTAACAAAACAAAAACAAAACAAAGCAACAGAATCTAAAGCACTCATCCCTAGACACACCTCTCACTCTTATTAGACTATTCAGAAACAGGCCAGAAACTTAGTTCGCTTTCTCCACAGCTAGGGTGCAAAAGTGTTTTAAATTGCCTTTTAGCTCAAACAAATGAAGGCCTTGACCTGGTAAGATTAGCAGAAGTATAGACTCACATAGGTAATGCAGAGCCTCAGCGGGCTGTTGCTTTAGATGTTTGTAATATGATTCAGAGGATTTATTGTATATCAAAGTAGAGAAATGATGCATAAGGAAATGTGTTTTGTAATAATGATCACTCAGTATAGATCCAAACTTTATCATTCAATGTGCTGTGCCAAGCACGGCTGTTCTGCGTTTTCCAGAAATACTGATAGTGTAGAAATGGCAGTGCAACAAAACATGACTCCATTTATGGCGGTAGATGAGAAACCTTCAAAAGGCATATTTCTGTTAGGGAGGTTGTATTACTCTAATCCGTAGAGGTGTTTATCATTTATATCTGCCAGCTCATCCTCAGAGTTCAGTGAATTCAGCTTCTTAAATTATAATCTCCAAAGTCTAATCAGCTATTGAATAAAGTTTAGGCAGCAATAACTGGCCTTGGAGGCACACTTGATCAGTTACCAGTAGATGGGTGTGAAATCATTTAGCATGGGTAACTTAATCCCTTGAAAATTGTCAAATTTAAGCCATGATCCAATTCTCTAAATTTTCTCCAGTTTGCTCTTGTATTTTGTGTGCTATCAACTCACCATTACTTTGAAGAGCTGAAGAAACTGGGACTTGCACCCCACCTACTCCTCAGTTTGTTCTTTAACACTGTCTAAGCACCAGCTCTGAGATGGATTTGAAAAACTGTGATGGCTTGAGTTCCTTCCTGCCACCCCCTTGTACAGCACAGTATTTTCTGGTTCTTTTGGTTTTAAATGCATGCACATTAACCAACAAACTAAAGCTGCGTTTTGTAGCTAAGTGCCTCTGCCTACATGTTTTAGCAGGATGTTTTTATTGCGAGTCTCTTGTGACCTTGTAATGTTACAGTTACCTGTTTTGCTTCCCTGCCTCTCCAGGTGCTTATTTGCTATAAACCCCAAGTGCTATTTCCCAATAGTACTTTTCTCTTATTTGGCAATTCATTGATGTGGAGAACAAAGAATTTCAATTAAGCAGATAATTCCTTTCTGAAAGAAACATAAAAAGTTAATCTTAATGGCACAGTTGCCTGTGTATGTCAATTTGTGTATTTTGTTTATACTGTAAGACTGCCAAGTTACAGTGCAGTGTTTTAAAGGACTGTATGCATGACCTGGATTTTAAACTCCACTTTGATCACCTGTAAAGCAAGATTGTTTTGAATATTTTGTAGTTCACTAGTATTTCTGGAAGACCTGTGACCCCAAGATGCTGAGTATTTTCATACTGATCAAAGAGAAAAATACTTCCATAGGTATCTTCACATGCATAAGACAGTCCTGACACATAGTTTTCCTATTTAGCTTCCTGAATTTATCAAAAAATAACATAATTTCCATTTTTAGGATGCATCTTTCAGCATAATCTTTGAGAAAGTGCTATTCTTATCTCTGATGGAGAATTAATCCATTTCTATGGCCCCAGTGCTCTCCCACTCTGACTTTTTTCTTAGCTTTCTTGCTGGAAGTGTGAGTCAGTTTATCTACTAAATAGGTCCCCAAATGTACTGATCCTAGATTAGTTTCCTGCCTTTATAGTTGTAACGTAGCATATCCCAAAAGAAATCAATTAGGGAAGGGTTTCCAAATTAGTTCTCTGCCAGATGATCAGCAAGCTAATGGGGAGCAATCCGTGTTTTCCTCAAGTCTCTGTTTGTGATATATAAAATATATTCTTACTTTATATTTATTTTATATCCATTTAAAAATATATGTTCATCTGTTTAGCTGGATTATCCAGGTAAAACCTCAAGTAACTAAAGATCAAAGTTGATTGAATACAGGGGAAAATAGAGTCCTTCCTGGTTTAGAGAGAAGAAAAGATATGAAACCCAATGGTAACCAGGTAGTATGTGGCAGATGTCATGCCTGGAATGGCAAATGATAGATCTGACTTTCAGAAAGGTGCAATGACAGAGTGTGAACTGCTGATTGTATGAGAGCTCTTTTGCATTCACCTAAGGACATGGTGCTATGTTGATGATGGTTTCCTGATGCAGATGTGAATTTGAAGAAGCCAAATCAGCAGGCCTGGTTTTCTTTCAGCAAAGCCTAACATTAGGCTTGAGGGATGAAATGAATTGGAGGGCTCAAAGTTAAAATATGTTGAATGGCAAGAGGAAGATGAGTCCAAAGCTTTGTTTGGTTACGTGTAGTTGCTTAGCAAATGCTGAATGTGAGTTTTGTTTTCTTCAGAGCAACACTGTGAGGTGTATGAATATTCAGGGAATGATTCACTTGCTGGCCATGTCTTCATACTCTAAAATCAACAGATTGTATGTGAGTTAATTACTGAAGATAAATCTAAGCTGCTGAATTCTAATCTGGATTTCATGCACTGACAGTATGGCAACCAAAGTTTTACTTCATCCCCTTCTGAAAACAAACCTGATTGTTTTCCAAATTTAGAGGTGATTTAGCTGGGGATGTCTTCTTATTTCTATCTATGCTGTTCATACAAACAGATTTTTTTTCCTGTTTGCACTATTTGCTACCCAAAGTTTATTTCAGAAGTCATAGTTTCACAAGGGAAAATATTTGCTGAAGTGTCCCTTTAACATAGTAAATGATATTTTTATTCCACTACATGCAATGCCATTGGCAGCATCTATTTTAATAATGCATAATCAGAACGTCTTAATCTAATGACATTACAGTAAAATTTATGAATGTGTTTCTGTGTTGATAAACTAAGGCATGTAATATGGTCAGCTCCCAAACCTGATGTTTCAATATTCTGATGTTTCACTACATGGGGTGGAGGAATCTCTACCAAAGACCTTAAACAGGTAAATCCAACTCCCTAAATAGATAGGAAACCATCATAAACCATTCTGGGAAACAAAGTTCATGCATTTCACAGGGATGAATTCACTGTGCCTAGTATTAGGCAGGTGATGTATTACATCATTCTTGGATAAGACTTCTCCATACTTTTCTTAAAATGTATTATCCCTCTGCAGTTCATAATTAAATTTCTGTTAAATCATCTTTGTACGATACTTGCAGTGCCTTGGTGGCACTCCAGCTAATGTTAACCTGTATACTATTAAAAGTAAGCTCTTGGCAGTTGAAGTAGGTGATCCTCAGAGATGCCTTCCAACTTGAATTATTCTGTGACTTAGTTACTCTGTGATAACACTCCCACACGCTTCATAAAACTGTTCTCATTAGGTATAAGTGCAGGTCTTCACAGTGCAGCTAACATAAGCTTTTACCTGAAATTTCATGTGGAGTCTGTTCCTTTCTTTCATGCAGAAAAACTCTTTATTTCTTTATTTCAGGTTTTTATGTCCAACCTAAGGTATGAAACTGGGCTTTGGCTTATTTCTGATTGTAGCCTCTCTATATGCTTTGCACTGAGGGTATAAATGAAAAACCACATAAGCATGAGTCATCTGCCAGTGTTCTTACCAGCACTGCCTAAACAGTTTCACTGGCAGATTTATGGTCACTCAGATCAGCAGAAAAAATGTCCAGATCCTGAGATGTGTTCAGGGCATGTATTAACAATTGCAGAAGCAGTGAGATTGTAGGAAATGTGGAAGGAGCTTTAACCCATGTACTCAGACAAGGACCCCGGTTTCCCTTGTTAACTCCACATTGAATGTACTTGCTATATACACACACGCATGTGCACACGACCCTAGCTGGACTTAAGATACATTTATAACTTTCAAATATTATGTAAGTACATATACATAAGTACAATGTTTGTTTTAAACTCTTTTGTAGTACTGATGGCTATAATAATTGTTTCAAGAAGGGAAGAAGAACAAATATTAAATATTTGGAGCAACTTTTATGGACCAGAAGCACAGTCTGGATGCAAAATATCAATGAAAGGAAGATATGTGATTCTCTTAAAGAATGTGTTAACTAAAAAAAAAATCCAAATGAGTTAAGTGAATAGTTTTCTTTTCCTGAAAATAGTGTTACTTTTTTTTCTAATGAAAAGCATATATATGCAAAGTATATTAGTGTAAGTATAGGTTATTAGTAAACCTGAAAATGTCATTCATAAATGTTACAAGTGATCAATTAAATGTTTTGAAATGGTAAATATTGTCTCTTGGGTTGAAATGTTCTTCAGTGTGGGAAGCTCAGTGTATTCAAAGGAGTAATTTTACCTGAAACTGAAAAGAGCAACTTATGGCCTGATCTGGCAAACTTCAGTTGTACAAAAGGAAAATAATAGTAGAATCTTTTGTTACTAGAAGAAAGGAGAGCTGTTATAACAAGCTTTTGTGCAAGAAGACCTGTTCTGGCCTGCTCTGCAGAATATCTTGTAGTATGCTGTGAAAAATACTTAATAGTCCGCAGTCATTACTCACCGATGCTTTGTCCAGTGCCTACCGCATTTCAAAACAGTTGTAGATTAGGTGAAGGACTAGACAATTGTTGCAAGAAATGTAGTCTGACTCTGTTTTGCTTTGGTTGTATTCTCCATTTTAATTAGGAAATTTGTTAGCATCTTCAGTTTAGTTTGTAGATTGTGAAGCCTAGCTGGTTCTCACTTCACAAACTTATTTATAAAAGGACAGACTTTGGAAAGGGCTAGAGAAGTGTTTGTTTATGTTCAGAACAAATGTTTTTGTACAAGAGGGAAATTTGTGCACCAGAATGGATTTGGTTTGGATTCACCAGTCATTTTTGATTTAATCAAAGGTTCTGATTATCCAAGGACTAAATGAGAACAATGGGACTAGCAGCTGCTCGCTTCCTTTGAAACTCAGATTTGAGTACTCAAAAACAGAGCTTCCAAATTAGTAGAGACTTATAAAACTGACACGCTAGGTAGACTTCATTTTAAAGTGAGTGTCTTTTATTTGCTTTTCTTAAATGAAGTTAACAAAACTGTTTTTATACTAAATCTGTAAATAAAATTTGTTTTGCTCTTACATATAGAAGAGATATAGCCCACTCTGTTTCAGTGCTCCACTCCACGTGGAAATATCCAAGTAAATTTTACTCTGGTGTATGAAAGGGGAAAAAAAAAAAAAAGAATCCACATGTGGTCATGTTAAGAAACACCAAACTACTGCTCTGTCATGAGGAAATTATTTCTTCTCTACTAACTGTTATAGAAAAGGGACACTTATAAGGGATAGTTATGCTCCATGACAGGAACAAAGTTGTCATGATTACTGATACGGCAGCAGACTTAAATCCAATTTCTACACAATGAAACAAACGGTGTCTGAAGAAACAGAACTCTTATTAAGTCGTCCTTCCTTCTACTTCAGAAGAGAAAGAGAAATCAATTTCACCCAATGGTAACTTTTAATAATTTGATCTTTTTTCTATTGTTTTTTATTATTATTTTTATGCACTGTCACTTGATAGAATCACAAAATAGCTTGGGTTGGAGGGGACCTTAAAACCCATCCAATTCCAAACCCCTGCCACGGGCAGGGACACCTTCCACCAGACCAGATTGCCCAGGGCCCCATCCAACCTGGCCTTGAACACCTTCAGGGCAAGGGCATCCACAGCTTCACTGGGGAACCTGTTCTAGGGCCTCACCGCCCTCTGAGTAAAGCATTTCCTCCTAACATCTAGGGCATCCTAGGGCATAACATCATCCCGTCTCATTTAGTTTTAAACCTTTCCCTCTTGTCCTATCATTATCTGCCTGAGTAAAAAGTTGCTATCCATCTTTTTTTATAAGCCCCCTTTAAGTATTTAAGTATTCACTTTGCTACAGATGCAAGAAACATCTGAGGAATTTTTCATAAAGACAAATCAACTAGTTAGGGATTAAAGGCCTTTGCAAAGTGACTAGTCTGAAATCTTTTAATGTTATGGTTGTTTTAATAAACAGATCCCTATAACCGTATTGTTATCAAACACAATTCAGTTATTACCTCAAGGAACTCCACAGGTTTATTCACAATAGGACCAAATGTGAGTAATAAGCCTTTCAAACAGTTCTAAAGAATTGCTCAGAGTCTTAACATGAAGTCTGTCTCTGAAGGGAGACAGAATATGTAAAAGCTTGACATGAAGTATCCCCTCAGGTGTCATTGCTGCTTAGGACTGTGCTTTAGGACTTCTGGCCTTGCTATAGTCACACTCAAACCCTTTAAAGTAAGAGAAGAGTTCTGTTTCATTTGTCTTCTATAGCATTATAAAGGTTTTATTTCAGAGACAGTAAAATTTGACTAACTTTATAATAACGTATTGCTTTGGGTACTGTTGTACTCTAGCATTTGCCTTAACAATTGCAATTTTTCTGTTTATTCCAACCATATGAAAGAACTCTTGTTTGGAATAGATGTAACACAGTAGCACTAATTCTAGGCTACAGTTTTATTTACTTTAGCAAATACTTTTTTGTTATTGTTCACATTTAAGGAATTAATTAAAATATTATCTGAAAATTAATCTAGATAAATCCTATGTGTTCATTATAATGGTTGAATTCCTATCTTTTCATGCCCTAGGAATAATAGAAATTCACTGTAAAAGGAGAACAAAAGCGATCTTATGTATATCTCCTTGATGAATCATTATGCTGACAGCATCCTGAACTTTGGATATAAATATGTGTATTAGAGAAGGGAAGAATACTACATTCATAAATGGCTCTTTTTCTAGGTCCAGCTATTGCATTCCATTTGTGTTGAGAAAGGCATTTTTTATTTGCAACGCTTCCAAAAGCTTTCTGAATGAAGTGTCCTAGCAAGCCTGTAAGACAAAATTACTAAACTAGAGTGTGTTAGCTTTGAAGATTGATACATTGAACCAATTTTACCAAGTCTCTTTCTGAAAATAACATATATACTTTTTAAGTTCTGAAAATTAAAATCAGCATTCCTATGCATAGACCTGTAGCTATACATTTTCTCACTTTTTTGTTTAGTCCTACATATCTTGCATATTTTTATAAGGAAGAATTTAAACTGATTTGACCTACCTGTGATAACATGATTTGATGTGGAAGCATGTTCATTTTACATTTGTGTGGAACTGAGGGAGGAATAAATGCCTTGAAATGCTTCCTGGATGCAGCATGGATGGGCTTCGTCATTGGTAAGAACTTGAGAATGCCTGGCATGATTGATAATAAGAAGTGCTATATATAACAGTGGACTTCCAGATTCTGCTTCATATCCTGTTCCATCGGATGTAGCTATTTTGTGGAAGCAGCAGGCTGGCACTTCAGAACTCTGTTGTAAGCTATAAAAAGATGACACCAAGTACTGAAAACTGGGTATGTGGTTACCTGAAGCTTACTTGTTTCAGCTGTGGTGACAGAGCAGGAACAGTAACAGCTTGCATAGATGAAAGTGAAATAGAAAAGCTGGGCACTTGCGTGGGCTTTCGGTGTTGTGACACTGCTAAGTTCCTTTCCTAGCTAAACATATTTTCCAGTAAGAAAATACAGCTTCTCCATAGAACAGGTCATTGAGGAGACCTACATAGCTGGTCAGATGTTCATTATGGACTGCTGCCTGGTTTCAGGGATTGCTTAATCTGTCTCTAGTGATCTTGGTACTTCTGTTCCTTCTAGAGTCTGCTGAGTAAACAGGAATAAAGGATGTCACTTTTTTCTTGCCACCTTTAATAATGTTTCTTCAACTGGGAGGTATCATAGTTTTCCCTGACCCATTTGAAACTTAAAATTATTGAATATTGCTTTTGGATGTCAAGTTACTGATTCATCTGTCATGCAATATTGCTTCACTCTATAACGCTTTCTCTCATAATTAGAAAATTATGTTAATACATTAGGTATGGAAAATCAATGCGACAGGGGAATATATTATTCTCATTTAGAAATCAGTTGTGGCATAGTGTCTCATACAGCTACTTCCTTACCCACTGGCCAGTTCTGCAAGAATTAAGGCATCCCATATTCAGAGTAGAGGAAGAATAAAATAAACAACGTGTGTCATTTTAGATCAGGATTTAACTTGCCATGAAGAACTTTTTGCTTCTTGGTTATACATATTTAGTCAGAGAGAGGAAGAACTTGAAGGCTGCTTTTCCCTTTTCATTAATCAATGTGTTCATTAATCTCTAGGAAAGAATTGATATTAAAAAGTTCTCTTTGTAAGCACAAAATTGACACAGCTGTAGAATTTGTAATTTCAATGAAGTGCTGAGTAATGTGGGACATGGTCCTTTCATAGTGACCCATTTGTTGTTCCTACTTTGAATGTTTTTAATCCAAGCAGAATCGCTTATATTGTTTGCTGATTCTAGCAGAAACGTGTTTTTTTCTTTCTTCTTTCTTTCTTTGTTTCCCACAGTCACTTTCCTTAAAATAGCTACTGAATCTTAAATTTACACAGTACTTGATACTGTTTAGTTCCTGTTAGTGTGAATTCAGCATGTTTGTGTTCACAGATGCAGGGTGGCTCATGTTAAACCACCTACATTGCTGCACAAAACGTTTCATAGAGGGGAATAATGCTGATACAAAATTAAATTTTACAAAATCAGAAAGCTGTCCCTTTAGTATTTGTTTTAAAGCTTTATATCTAGAGCTGAGTTTAGACTTGACAAAAGTTTTTTTTTCATATTGATAAAGCTGAGGAAAAATCAGAACAGAGCCTTGTAACCTGAGTAACCCAAGAGTAGATCTTTTGGTTGAGAAATATTCAGAAGAAGTTGAGTTGTATCTATGTTGGACATGTTGTCTATGTTTCTCTGTGTGGTCTAGCCTGAACCTGAGCTTTTTATCTTTTAAAATCAAAAAATAAAAAAAAAAAAAAAAAACTTTGGATGAAATTTCTTTCTTTTGATTGCAGGAAATGAATTTTCCAGCATGTTAACCCTCCTGTGTATTCTGTTTTTTGTTTTTTTTTTTCTGCAACACAAGGGAATCTCACATCTCACATATCTCACTGTCCACCAGTGTCCTCTACCAATCCTCTCCTACTTTAGTGTCTGTCCATTTTAAGGAATGCTTAGCACTCTCAATTCTTTTAATGCTTCAAAGTGGAGTTATTGCTGTAAAGATTCATTGCTCGTACTCAACTGCAAGGTATGGATTGGTTTTCTTCTGCGGAGAGGCTTGCTAGATAATGACTCTTCAACTAAGCATGTTATAGGAGAGAAAGTAGAAGAGGACTGGGAAGAGACTAGGAGATAGTGGCATGAAAAAGCAAGCAGTGATTAACCACATTTTTCTTTATATATATATGCTGCATGAGCATTCACTGAAAAAATATTCAGAAAGGATGCAAAAAGAAATCAGATAAATTCACGGAGGATGGGGTCCTTCAACATCTATGAAATGTGATGGTTCCTATGTAGTCTGTGATTCAGCAAGTCTCATGTTTGCTGGTTATTGGGAAAGACAGAGCAGGAGGCTGATGACTCTGCACCTCTGTTGCCCTGAATATCTTTAGGGACAGAGCACTGGGCCAGGCTGGCTTTTAGTCTGAGCCAGCATGGCTGTTCTTACGGTGTTGTAGTGTTCCAAAAATACACAACCATTCTCTGCCTCTGACTCATATGATTTTGATGGATACCTGTCTTGATTACAGTACAAACAATAATAAATACAAGTTTAAGCAGTAGGATCAAGGACTGTACAGGTCCAGATGGCTGAGGAGTGTTTGGTCAGTGTTGGCAAAGCAGCTGATTCTTAGAATGATTGTCAGAGCACATCATGGAAATGGATAGTGTAAGCTGATTTGAAAATCAAGCCTCCTTACACCTTTTTGAGATACCAGATCTTCTGGCCCTGCTTTAGCAGTAGCCTTCAACAAAACGTTTTCAGACTAATGTTCCAAATAGCACCTATATCAGTTACAGTACAGGTAATGCAAAATCTCTGTTTCACAGTGCTCTTACACACTTCTGTAGCCCTAGTGAGATTTATGAACATGCATTTAATTGATTAATAAAATTAGTTGTTGTTAAGAATGCTTGTTCTGTTGAGTTGGTTCCATAAGAGCCTAGTGGGCAAGAATTTCCATTTGCAACATGTAATGAAATGCAGGAAGGCAAACAAAACTTGAATGCTAGCATCAGAGCTAGACTGAGAAGCCTCTGCTCCAGGGAAATTTGAAAAGGCCTGAGAAATATTATCAGCCTTAATAATGTTCCAGATTCTCAAGGTTTAAAGGTTTGCGTTTCTTTGTTTTGTTTTGTTTTGGGGAGGGAAGGGGGTGTTTGATTTTTGTTTGTTTGTTGTTTTTTTTTTTTTTCCAGCGGAATAGTTTATCTGAAATTTTAGGATTTTGTGTTTTGAATCTTTTTGTTAATCATCTATACGGAATCTCTCTCAGTTTCTGTCAAGAAACTGATTATTATGTGTTTCACTGATTATTGTGTGTTTCACTCTAAGGAAAAGAGTTTTAGTGTCTACTGTCTACTTTTCTTGCAATTTCCCACCTTTTGATATACTAGAGCATGACCTTACTTGCACTGAATCATTCACTGTATCATTTTCAGCTTAAGGTTTCCTAGTCTTGCACGCTTTTCAGGTTTTGTTTCTTTTTTGTGGGGTGTAAGACGGGGTTTCCCAGGGATGGTGTCTGGAGTTAAGTAACTTAACAAGACTTAATTGAAGTATTGACCTTCATGGAAGGAAATTGGAAGTTGGGACCCTGAGACCAGTGAATACATGAGTGCAGAAGGGAAAGAAAAAAAATTACTTTAAATGTCAGAATTTCGGGTGTCAGATTTCTCTCTCTTTTTTTTTTTTTTTTTTTTTTTTTTAATTGCAGCATTTTATAACTAAATGTGAACTGTAGTGCCAGGCCTGACAATTGTATGCCATTCATCTCTGCATTTATTTTAAGACAATAAAAGTTCATGTTTTGATTCAGAAACTTTCATATATTTTACCAGCTAATGCTTTACTCAGCTAAGGTTGAATTGAAAGCATTTATTCATTGTGTTGTTTTAAAATAAAAGTAAATAAAGTAACAAGGTAGAAATTTAAATAGTTAGATGACAACTGAAATAAAATAATTAGCCTTTTTAATTTAATACAGTAACTAATATTGAATGCAATTTGTGTTCTAAGTCTTGCAAATTCAAAAGCTACAAAATTTCCCTTGATACTGTGTATAACAGAGATAAAGCTTAAAATATCTGATAAACTAAAATTAAATTATGGAGTGTTCTTTAAGCTTTTATGAAAAATGTTTTTTTTTTTTTTTATTTAAAAAAATGAAGGACTGAAAGGCTACCTACAGGTGACAAACTGCTATAGGGAGGTGCTGAAGAAACCCCACTTTGCACATGCCATTCTGTCAGCGTCAGCTTTTGTATGTAAGGATGAGACGTTGCACAAACATGAGTCAGGAAATTCAGTTATGGTACCAATAGCAACTGTAACTTAATATCCATGGGTCCTGTGGAGGAGGTACTGTGAGGTGATTTTTGTTCTCCAAGGATCACGAAGTATCAGCTGAAGCATTTACAAGATACTTGTGTGTGTTCTTTTTTCATTTTGTTGTTGTTGTTTTTTCTTTCAACTAGATACAGAGTTTAAATTCAGGCTCTGATTAGCAAATTTAGTGGGTTTATTGTTGAAAACAGATGTTTGGCTTGTGACTTTGCTAAATCATAATGCAGTAAATTTAGCAGTGTTTTGTTCCCTTTATATCTTTAAATTTAATTATTTAGCATAATACATTTAGAATTGGTGTAGTTCTTACTGCTTGTCATAGCTTTTCTCAACAGCACACAACATGGTGGTTTTACAGTGCCTGCCTGCCTAAGCTAGTTTAGCACATTTACCTAATGAACTAACTTAGCTCATTTCCATCAGGGAGGTATTACAGTAGTATGCTTGGCCAGTGGATGTCCCTTCACTGAAGGACACCCAGCAGCATGTTGAACAGAGACCTTCCTAGTTCTCTTCTACCACTGACCTGAAATGGTTCAGTTTCAGGCCTCTGCCCAACTTTGGCAAATCTACATTTCTGTCTTAGAGCTTTGCCCCTGCAACCTTAACACCCCCATCCCCTTGGTTGACCATTTACACTCTTCAGCTGAAAAAAAAAAAAAAAAAAGTCTTTATTCTTTCCCATTTTTGTTATTCTATAAAAAATCTTTAGTCTTGTTTTTATTCATTACATAAATGGTAATAAATGAAGGAAGGGTTGAATTTACCCTTCCGCCTATCCCAATGAAGCAGGTGAAGGGGAAATAGAGCAGGTAGTGTCTATATTAACAAATATACATTAAATTTAACCTATAATCAGATGAATATGATTTCTGTGTGGATAATCCCAGAGGATGCTGTATAAGTAGTGTTCCTTAGGCAGTCATTCTAGCGATCAGAAATTCTTCTATTCCCAGCAGCTGTGGATGGTTATTTAGGACTAAGGATTAACTTAATTAGAGAGGCTTGCTGGGTTTTAGAAGGCCAGGATCCAAATACGCGTTTATGACTTCTGTGTTTGATGGTGTCATAAGAACTCCTGAGCAAGGTAGGAGAGATGAATCGGCAATTGCAAGTCTGTGGGATAACTGGCTACAGACTGCCTGTGGCTGGGGGAGAAGCAAGGTGGGAAATGGTGCGAGTGGGAACAGCTCATTTGCTCATTCCAGCTCTGGAGTCTTCTTGCAGCTGAAAAACGCGTGGAGGACTTCTGAGGCTTAGCCAAGCCACTTGATCTTTCATTAAGCCATTAAGTACAAAGCAAAGTGATATTTGAATTTGAATCATTGAAACAGTTTACAAACATGTATTTATTCATCCCAGGTAAAAAATATGATGGTATTTAATTATTAGCTACGTCTTCTAAATGCAAGAGGTACTGGAAGGCTACCCAAAGCACTGATATTAAGGCAAGATCTGGTTTTCAAGAGTTCCTGGCAAAGCCTCGCATCGCTCCATAACTGATAACATTGGTGACCTTGTTATCAGGAGCAAAGTTGGGAAAACATCATACTTAGGAGTTGCCTAAATGTTCACATTCTATTGTCTGAAAAGCTACTAGTTCAAGGCAGCCATGAAAAAATCAGATTTAATTAAGGCTTTTCATAATTGTGAATACATCTTTTAAATATCATGTTCTTTTTGGACACAGTAAGCTGTTGTTTTGCATACAGGAACTGGGTTAAGAAATTTGCAATGGATATTGGCTCTAAACAAGTTAGTTGTAGCAGAGAGTTTTCATTTTATTTGAAACGCAAATCTCAGATTGGGATTTACAGGGTAAAGCTAGCTGAGCGAAATAAGTTTGGGGCATTCAGACCAGTTTGCTCTGCACTTCCTGGAAGATCTTATTACTTAGGTAATTATAACAAACAGGATTGCAATATCTTTATCTGTGGGCTGGGCTCTAAATTATTGTGAGCGTGTGGCTTAGAAGGGATGATAATAATGTAGACTTACATCTGCTTAACAGTAAAACTTTGGCTATTAATAGCTAGCAATTTTTACTGTTCAGGGGAAAAATTAAATAATTTTCTTCTTAAGGACCTGAAAAGGTGAGTAGTTTGGTTTTTGTGTTTTACTGCTATATAAGTTAATCGAATAAACTATGATCGTTAGAATTTGCTAGTATTAAAGCTTTTGCTGTATTATTAGAGAAGCTTTTTCAGCTTTGCTAAGGACTGAACAAAAGGTAATTTTCAATTTGTATATATTTATATATGCAGATAAGTCATGGTGTTTTGCATGCGTTGATGTCATTCAGGAATGAAATCTGTAAAAAGAATTACAATTAAAATATCTGCAAATAGACGGATCCTATTTGAGGCCCTCACCATGCTTTGGGAGTGATATAGCTGTCTTGTTTAACAATAATAAACAATAATAAAAATAAACAGAATCCACAATTGCAGGTACTTCTACAGAGCTAGTTCAGAAACAGTAACTGAAGACGTATGAGATCCAACAAGCTATTTCATAATAATGCTCAGAACAGTCAAACTGCAAGGAGGGAGTGTCTGGGAAAATAGGACTTGCCTGCAGCACAAGCAACAGGTCTGTCTAGAAAAAGATGTCAAGCAAGTAATATTACATTATCACTCTGGAGCAAAGCACATTACTTTTTTTAATAAATCGTTTGATCAGCAGGTTCTACTCTAGCTTGATTCAGTTAAGCAGCAAATACGCTGTGGATACAGGTGAGAAAACAGGAGGAGTGTGGAGGTTGGGAGGAGATAGAAGACAGTTCTGGTGGTATTTTTCAACAAAACTTTGTGTTTATTAAGGTGTTCACTGAATTTTTTTCTGTAAGTAAAATTTCAAGCTTGTAATGTTTCAGGGATTTTTGTAGTTTTTTCACTGCAGGTGATCAAAAACTATATTTGATGTTTAGAAAAAATGATAGTTCTGCCTTTCTTGTTAATAATAAATATGTATTGCTCTAGCAGCTTTAAGCACACAGCAATATCTTACAGCACAAATAAGAACATTCAGTGCAACCTAGTGATAGAAACTCTGTAATGCTTTTAGTATTTTTCCCTTTTTTCTTCCTTCAGATTTGAGACAGTCTGTTGTTCTGATTTACAAAAACAGCTGGCAGCCGTAGATCTCTGAGGGAGTGACTCTTTTCTTCAACATCCACCCCAGCAGCAAGACAGCCTGGGTGCCTCTTGGGCAGCTGCTTTCTGTAGGTGGATTTCCTTTCACTGAGATGATTGTGACCCCATGTTGTGGATGCTTTGAACTAGGAGAAATACTGCAAGGAAAGTGGCTTATTGCAGTTGAGAACTGGGTATCTCTAACATTTTTAGTGAATCTGCTCACCTGCTGGCAGATTAATATGATAACAGAGTATGGAAATCTACCAGAGTTAACAAATTGATGCAACAGAAAAACAGGGAGTGTTTGAAAAGTTTTGTGTGTACGTATTGTGAAATTTTAAGTTTATATCAGCTGACTTAATGACTTTTAAGATTATTCTGAGGATAATGTGTGTTATTTCCAATACCATTAAATGAAATATTTGGGTTGTTTGCTTTAGAGATCAGATGAAATTCAGGTACATTTAGCATTGTTCATGCTTAAATTATTATTTTGACAAAAAGGGAGAGGTAAACCCAACCTGTAATTTGCATGAATCTTTGCCTTAGGTGACACTAAAGGTTGTGGGTGATTTTTTTTTTTTTTTCCTCTTCTTTATTTTCTGATATGGCATTCTCATATTGCTCTTCAGATCTGTTTGATCTGAAAGTAAATAGTGGCTCAGCCATTATGACAGCCTAAATGGCAGAGCTGAAATTAGAGCCTACTAGTTTCAGGCTCTCATTCCTGCAACTGTCCCTTTAGATGATGATTGTATACGTTGACCAGACTGGATGTAGCACACACAGCTCTCTGATAACAGAGAGCTTATTAATAAATTAGCTTTCTTTGTATCTTTGTGTATTCTTCACCAGCACCATGACAAAAAGCCTGTATTGTAGGGTTATTAATCTGCAACAGAAGCAAATAATTATGACTTGTTACTATTTTTTTGCATTGTGCTGGTCTTTTTTCTGAGTTTCTTCGTTTGTTATGATGCAGTAATTTGGACTTGGTGTTGAGTATACTTCTAGGGATTTTTTTAATCTGATGGTCCTGAGAAATAACAACAAAAGAATGTTTTTATCTTAAAGCTTGTTCTATTCTCTGGCTGCTAATTCTACATTCTAGTGTTTAGGAAACATCGAACCAAGAGAGCAAATGTAGGTGATTTAGCTACCAGTCATGTCAGTCATTGGTGATAGTGGCCAGTGTCTGAATTGTCACTGAATGAACACCATACAAATATATCTATGTGAATTATCTTGTCTTTTAAATCTAAAGACAGGTGACAATCTATTTCTTGTCATATCACATGATAAATACAGATTAGTGAAATTTCAGTGGCATTGGAATAATTGGCCTCACAAACATATGACCAACTGCATATGCACTTACCTACTACCTGTATCATTTGAAGGATATCTCTGGCCATTGTCACACAGATGTCTTTTGTGGTGCCTACAAAGGTGTAAAAACAGCAGTTTTGAACCACTGTTTTAAAAATTTACTGTATTGGGAGATACAAAAGTCTGAATGAACTACACCTTTGTGGAAGAGAAATCAAATCAAAATTCTGTGACCTTTTAAAGTCTTTGATATTTTGAGTTGTGTGTTACAGCACTGCAAAAATTATACCCAAGATCCCTGTTCATTGCCCTGCAGGTGTTGGTTTTATACCTGAGCAATGAAGTGATGTGCAAAAGGAGCTTATTTCAGAGATGAAACAGACAGCGTATATTTTTTTTTTTCCCTATGAAATGTCACAGGGGATTCTAATTTTTGGAAAATTTGGTTTATTATCCTTGATCTCAGAAGTTAATGAATGTCTTTAATCCTGTTCTAAAGAGGCATCAACTTCAGAAATTTCATACTTGGAGCAGATTGGTCATGAAAAAGTGATATAATGTGGTTATGGAAAGGAGAAGTAAAAATGATTTCAGAATTGCTTGACTTGCAGTCAGAAGTGAAAAACATATTAGGTATCATTACTGTTGGGGTTGAGGCAGCAACATATTTTTATACTTTCCCTCTTTACTAATATGGTTGCAATCAATAATATCTTTAATATCTTCATCGATGATCTGGATGAGGGCATCGAGTGCACCCTCAGTAAGTTTGCAGATGACACCTAGTTAGGTGTGTGTGTCAATCTGCTTGAGGGTAGGAAGGCTCTGCAGGAGGATCTGGATAGGCTGCACCGATGGGCTGAGGTCAACTGCATGAAGTTCAACAAGGCCAAGTGCCGGGTCCTGCACCTGGGGCGCAATAACCCCAAGCAGAGCTACAGGCTGGGAGAGGAATGGTTGGAGAGCTGCCAGGCAGAGAAGGACCTGGGAGTGATGGTGGATAGTCGGCTGAATATGAGCCAGCAGTGTGCTCAGGTGGCCAAGAAGGCCAACGGCATCCTGGCTTGTATCAGAAGCAGTGTGGCCAGCAGGGCTAGGGAGGTGATCGTCCCCCTGTACTCAGCTCTGGTGAGGCCGCACCTCGAGTACTGTGTTCAGTTTTGGGCCCCTCACTACAAGAAGGACATCGAGGTGCTTGAGCGGGTGCAGAGAAGGGCGACGAAGCTGGTGAGGGGCCTGGAGAACAAGTCCTACGAGGAGCGGCTGAGGGAGCTGGGCTTGTTCAGCCTGGAGAAGAGGAGGCTCAGGGGCGACCTTATCGCTCTTTATAAGCACATTAAAGGAGGCTGTAGCGAGGTGGGGGTTGGTCTGTTCTCCCATATGCCTGGTGTCAGGACAAGGGGGAATGGGCTTAAGTTGCTCCAGGGGAGGTTTTAGGTTAGATGTTAGGAAGAACTTCTTTACTGAAAGGGTTGTGAGGCATTGGAACAGGCTGCCCAGGGAAGTGGTGGAGTCACCATCCCTGGAGGTCTTCAAAAGACGTTTAGATGTAGAGCTTAGGGATATGGTTTAGTGGGGACTGTTAGCGTTAGGTCAGAGGTTGGACTCGATGATCTTGAGGTCTCTTCCAACCTAGAAATTCTGCGATTCTGTGATTCTGTGAATAACAAGCTCCTACAGAGTTTGGCTTATAGGTTAACTGTGATTTCACCAGGAACAGTAAAAGCACCTGTTTCATTCCTTCATTGAAACCTAGACAACGCTCCTTTTCGCCCACAGTGCAAAAGGTTGAAATACACAAACTTTGAATTTAGAAAAGTATTCTTAAGAATGAGGCGTAGGCAAATCTCAGGCTTCCAGTATTTGTTGTTAGTTTTCATTTTCATCTGCATTTCCTTGTTAGTAAAGTATCTTAAGAAAAAAATGAGTCATTGTTAAATGAGAACCTCAGAAATCCCAAGTCATCTATCAAGAATAGGAACTATTTTTTTTTTAATTTTCATATTAATTACAAGGCTGTATTTTTGTTAGCATGGATTTCTCTTTGTATGGCTTAATATAGAATGAAACTGATGTATATTTTCTGTCAGGTCTGCTTTAGTATAATACACATGCTTTCATCTGTCTTTACAGTAGGAAGACTAAAAGTCTGAGCAAATCAGAGAGCATGGCTTCTGACGCTAGTCATATGCTTGAAGCAGCTTTGGAGCAGATGGATGACATCATTGCAGGTACAATAATGCTTTATTTTACACCAAATTATTTTGATATTTAACAACACTTGTCTTTCTCCCCTCCTACATTTTTCCTGTTTATTTTTTACTTTTTAATTATTTTTCTCAATTTGTCAGTTTCCTGTGTTTTCTGTGGATCAATAATTATGTGAAGAAAAAGTAAAATAAAGAAAGCCTATAATTCTACCTCAGATATGTAAATATTGAAATAAGAGAGATTTAATTTGCTCTAGTGCTGTATGGTAATTTAAACAAATCCTCATTAATGTGGTAACTCCACTGAGTTGAAATTTAATGGAAAATAATTGCAATGACTAATTTCAAAATTTACATTCAAACTATACCTGGTCATTTAGTTGACTGTAAAATAATATATATTGTTACTTTTTAAATTCTATGTGTCTGTTGTAAAAAAATAAGTTTTTACCAAGGTATTTGTTATCTGGATAGTATATATCTTTATCTTACACACGCACATAAATATTCCTAATTATGTATTTTTAAAATATGTTATTTTCTTTATTTGTTGAAATGCATAAGTATAAAATAGTTTAGCTATTAATTACCTTCATGGTTTAATGAGTTAGAACGTAAAACTTGTTTTGTTAGCATTCATATCCAGGAGCCAAATTAAGAGCTTCTTTTTACATAGCTTTCCAATAGAAAGGGTGATGCAAGACTGAATTTGCTGTTTTCTGGTGTTCTGGTAAGGCAATTAAAAAAATTAAAAAAAACTTTGTCTCAACATTACAGCATCCGAGAAGGGAAGATCTTTCTGTGGTTAGGACTCAGTAGCCTTGGGGTTTGTGCTCACACACCGTTCAGTGTGAACTCCTGAAAGAAGTATCTGGGTAGGGCCATGATCTCACTTTTGCACAATGGGAAAGCATTTACTAAAGCTTTTTAATTTAAGTAGTGACACCCATGCTGTGCCTTCATTATTTTCCCCTAATGCTGAAGAAGATGACATCAGCCTCTTGTTGCTGCAGTTCTGGCTTCTTCCTCCTCTTCTAGTAAAATTTACTGTCCAGAGACTAATATGAAGCTTCATAAATTACCATCAGACTAGCCATAATTAGGCAGAAAGTCTGTGTCCATGATTTCTAGTCTGAAGTATCTCTAGATTTATTGTTTATTATTCTTCTCCACATATGAAACTTTATTCTATATTTGCAAGTTTATGACTGCTAAGATACACAGAAATATGAAAATAGAGCACAATTGTAAAAATGTGAATATGTGATAGATACAACTCCACAAATAACTCTTCATGCCAATAGAACAAGTTCCAGACAAATACGAAAACTTAGAAGTGTATTTCCTTTTTTTTTTTTTTTTTTTTTTTTTTCCCTGACCTCAAAACTTTCTTCAAACAAGGTTTTAAGCAGAAGTTATCTGGAATTTTATTTGTTCACCTCTTGTCTTATAAAACACGAACAGATAGTCAGTGAAGCATTGTACTTCCCTCAGATATGTAAACAGAGAACAAGAAAAAAACAAAGAAACAAGAAAAGCAACTCCTAAACCATAGTTCATAAAATGGGGAACTGAAATAATTTCTTAACCCTAACTTTGCAGTAGCTATGATACTAGCTAATGCTTCAAAAGACATAAGACAACATAGAGGTCCATGGCCCTTTCATCATGCTAGGGAACCTGTGCTTCTAAATCACCTTCATACATCTGGCTTTATCTTTATGTATTTATTTTGCTTTCTCACTTCTGTGATAATTTATACATAGCCCAGCAAACATTGTTGATATCATCAATGCATATATATTCCATTCTTCAGAAAAATTTATCTTGTTTTATTTCTTGGAAGAGAGAGATTTTCTTCAGAAAGCATTTATCTTCCAAGAGGAAAAAAAAAAAAAAAAGAAAAGACACATTTAAATTGACTTTCAGATTAGATACTGCTCTTCTTCCGGTAGTTGTCAGAGCTTTGTGGTGTGTTTTCTTTTGAACAAAGAGGTTGGAAAGCTTGATGTGATTTTGAGGATTTTCAGCCTTCTTGTGCCTTAGATTTTCATCTGCATCAATCAGATCAATCAGTGTTATAAGCATGTGCTTCCAACATATCTCAAATTGTCTAGTATCTCCTCTCATGAGCAATAAGAGGCTATGTAATCAATAAACAGGTCTCTCCTTGCTTGTTTGAGCAGCGCTATATTTTGTTTAGAAAAACTTTCAGTTTTACCTGAAGATGCCATTTCATATTCACTTCCCAAAAGTATTTTAGGCTTACAGGCTGTATATTTTTCCACTGAAAGGGTAACATTACTATTTAGTAGCATTTTCATGAGTAGAAACTCTGAAAAATGGTCAGTTTAGAGTCAGATAATAGGAGTTTAGTGTAGGGTATTTTTTCCATGGTATGGAAAGATAACTCATTAAATGATAATATATGACTGCCTTACAAAAACAATTCACGTATTTCTTTTAGTTTGATGGTAGAATAATAATTGAGCCAAGCTTGACTTTTTTATTATCATTTTATTTTCTCCTTCTCCTTTTTCAGATTATTCATGCCCATGTCTTTTTAGGGTTTCATCTTGATAAATAAGCAATAGAATTAAATTGTTCCAGGCTGCCCAACAACGTTGCTTTTACCCCCCTCCCTTAGCTGTCATGATTATGGAGACACGGATAGAAGCAGAGCAAATGATGTAAGAAATAATCTGTTTTATTCAGTGGTTTGCACATCCTGTTCACAGCTGTTTTGTAGTGTTGTTGATGCCCAAGCTCTAAAACAGAGTAGTATGTAGAGTTTGTTTCCAGTGTCAGCATAGGTCATAAACAAATTGGCAACTTCAAGAGAGTTGACTTTACAACTTCAGGTTGCTTACTTTTTTTTTTTTTTTTTTTTTTTTTTCTCCTTCTAATGCCCACTGTATAATATGCAAAACAGGCTTACATAAAGATATCTAACAGGAAAAGCACCAGGATATTTCCCAGGCAGTGCATTCTGTCAAGTTTCATCAATGTTAACTGAATACTTCTCATATGATTTCAGGATTATATCTACCCAGACCAAAAAAAAAATATTATTTTGTTCCTTTACTTATTTTAGTTGTAACGTAAAGGAAAAGCTCAAATTGTTTGGAGAGTTGTTTACCTAATTTATTTATTATTTTCCATTACAAGAAATAGAAAAGTAATTTTAAGATAGACTAACTTATTATTATAAGTTAGTCTAACTTAAAATATTTCTGGTCATTCTCTTCTAGTTAATGTTCTGTGTGCTCCAGAACTGTTTCTTGCATATTCTGGTATGATTGATGGTCCAAATGTATCTGCTAGAGTTTATACTTGGATACTGGTGATTATCCCAATTTGTCTCATATTGAAGAACATAGTTATTATTCAAGTTTGATTCTCTCTAATTGAATCCAGTAGGCTTCTGTATGCAATCTGTGGAGGGACTGCAAAACAGGAATGTTCTCTTGTCCTGTATGGTGAGAGGAGAAATAGGGTAGGAAACTCCTTTAGAAGGAGGACTGTCGTAAAACAAACATGGACACAGAGTTTTCTAACTGAAGATTTATATATACCATACTGTGCAAATATTGGACAAGTTATCTGCACAAATGTAGCTGCTCTTTGACTAGCCTGGGAACAGCAGAAATCGACTGTTCAGAGTTACTTCAGCTCACTATATACAGATTCCATGGATATCCTGAGGCAGCATTGAATTCAAAGACTAAGACTAAATTTCATGACTGTTGGAAATATGTATGTGATGAAGGGTGATGTAGGCTTCCTTTGGGATGAGGCCTGAGTGGATACTAGGAAGAACTATACTCCTCTTGGCCTTGGAAAGCAGGTATAAAACAAGCATTAATCACCACTACAGAGAAGTGAGAAGTCCAGAGATACGTAACTGTAAGTGGTTCATTTTTTTAAGTTTGAATAGGGGTGTGTGTGTGTATATGTATACACACGTTTGTTGGTGTATACACACATAAGCAAAGAACAGCATTCTCTGTTTAATTAGAAAAACAATCCTAAGCTCTTATATTAGCTGTAGTTATTATAAAGGACGAGAACCACATTCTAGTATGTTGAGGTAAGAACTAGGCATTCAAATACGTAATATGAATATTTACAGTCCTACTTTTAGCCTTTTTAATTGGAAAAAGTAATGTCTTTTTCTCCAAATGTTAGCATGCCTAATACATGATTCTGGTTAATGGAAATAAAAAGTCTCATTGTAGATTGTGCATCTCAGTGCAATACAAAATGTATTAGTGTTCAGAGTGCATGAGGGTAGGATTGTCAAGCAAGATTAACAAATTAAATTTCACTCGGCTTGATCAAATTTGACAGATAAGTCAGAGTTCCCAAGTCTTTTTATGCTTCAGTTCATCTTTACTGATAACCCACCCTCATAGCTATATAAATTACGCATGCTAAATAATTAGCCTTATTTGGCTAAAACAGCAAAAAGGACTAATGTAATTGTCAATGAACATGACTTATCCATTAGCCAGAATGACTTGCACTCCAAACAGATGCTTTCTTTAGAGAAAGTACCCATATGTCAGATCAGCCTATATATTCTTTACTCGAGGTTCATACCTATGACATTGCCTCCTGGTGTCCAAGTCATTAACTTTCTCTTTACTTCCACTTGTACCCCGTCCATTAAAACGTGCAGATCCGTAATCCATAGGATTATGGATTTCGCTTAGTTTTTCTTTTAAATTAATTTTAATTAATTAAAACAGTCTTTCTTTTAGTTTGTCAAAATGGTTCTCTCTGTCAGCAATTTGGAAATTCATTATTTTCTTTTGTGAACAATGACCACAAATTTAAGATCTAAAAATTCCTGTCATAGTATTATAGTCTGGTGTAGCTCCAGAATCTCTTGAAAATCAGCAACTAATCAGTGTAATTATTGTTTCCTTTTAACCAGAGCTCCTGCAATTATTACTTAATGAAAAATGATGAGAAAGTTAAATGTATTATCACGAGTGTGTACTGATATTTCAGTGTTAGTACTGAAAGATTAACAAACCTAAGTAATTAAATAGTATGTCAATATCTAAGAAGTATATGTGTTTAAATTCTCGTCTGTAGGGGCAGTACACTCACACTTGGCTGTGTACTATAAACCCAACTGTTTCACATACCCCTGACGAGAAAAATAAATAAATAAAATAAAAGGCCGTAAGGGGAAATTATCTTGAAGAGATGAACAAGACTTTTATTCTGGTTTAATATATTTTCCTTAGGAGATCTGCTTGCCACAATGTGAAGAAGGACGTGTTTATTATGTCATTTTTGTTTGTTTGCTTGCTTGCTTGCTTTTACTTTGGTGGTGGGTAATGTGGCTGGTGTGTTTTTCTTGCTCTTCTGATCCATCATAATTTGACTATGAAATTAATATAGCTATGCTATATTACTGGATGTGTTGGATTACCAAATGAACTCTAATTAGGTGATCAGAAAATGGAATCAAAATATGGGAATGGAAAAAAAAAATACTAATAGCCCTGTTTGAACTCCTTTGTGTGCATTTTAGGTTTTGTAGAACAAGGTTTTTACTGAGCTCCTACACAAATACTAGGAAATCAAAAGATTTCCTAATGACCGTTTTTATCCGTCAGACACATCATCACAATATTCATTCAGAATGTAAAGGCTAGTTTCACGGCACTTTAGGGGAAGAAGATAGAATTCTCTGTTCTGCTTCATAAGGATTTGAAATTGTCCAGACCAGAGAGAGAGCGCTTAATCGCCTTTTTTTTTTTTTTTTCTTGTGGTGTGTGCTGGGGAGGTGTCTTATTTGAAATGCATGCTGGATAACATGTAGCTGATAGGAAGTACAAGCCTCTTGTGATTGTGTAGAGTGAATAAAGAAGAGCCCATACTTTTTTTTTCAATTTGTATACTACCAGCTGGTTTTTATTTTTTTATCACTTCTGTCTTATTCAAGGTTCACAGTATTTTTAAATTCAAAGTTTAGTTTCTATAGTAAAGCTTTATAACGTTTTATAACGTACTACTTGGGTTTTTGTAGAATTTCATTTCAAGCACTGACTTGACAGAAACAGTAGATGAAGTAACAATGACAAACAGAGTAATTGAAATAATGAGCAATTTCTTTCCTGACAGATTGGAGCAACAGCTGTAGTGGTTACCTCATCTTTTAAATAAATTGTAATTGTGTTAATAAGCTGTGCTTCAATTATGATTATTGTCTTTCCATTTACCTTTCTGTTCACATTCAATCAATCTAGACTTTTTTTTTTCTGAACAAAAGAGATAATACATCTACAGCATTTGTTTTTCTTGTTTCTGCTAGGTATTAATTAAGGCGAGCATTTGTGAGAGTGTACTACATAAGATACTATAGTAGCTTTTTGAAACCATTAGCTAGAAAATGTTTATAGATAAAACATATAGAGGTATTAAAAAGAAAATAAAATACTGCATGGCTTGAAATCAGGTCATTGATAAATATATAGATTCATATCATTAACATTATCATTAACAGTTCTATAAAAATATGCATTGAGATGGGGGAGAAGAGTGGGTTAAAATGGTGACCATTAATCATCCAGAAAAGTAAAGAGAAAAAATAATAAAAATACTTAGTATTTATACTTTGCAGTTAAGCTATAAAAACTGTTATAAAATGAAGATAAATATTTGTTAGTTGCTGGCATTTAGCTTCAGATACAAGAGTTTGGAAAAGCTAGTTAGGTAATCTCTTAGTGGTTGTCAGCAATAAGATAACAATTTTAAATCTTTTAAACCTTTTTAAAAATGTAACAGTTCACAGTCTTTCTACTTACTTGATCTGTAACTAATCTCATCAACAGTCTGTGGTATTTCTTTTCTATTTGTTACCATTGTTGAAGACATGGACTCACAAACTGCGTGCACATTTCAATAACCATTACATCTATTTGATATTGTATTTTGTTAGGGCTTTACGTGTGCTGTAGCCTTCCTCTTAATACCTTGCATAAATCCTCAAATGCAGCCTCATATGAGTTTTAAAAGCATATGAAAAACATGGCAACTTGAATGGTTATTGCACGTGTGAGAGATTGTTCACTCATTCCTTACCCAGAGTTGCCAGAGCAACCTGCAGTTTGGAATTTCCTCAATCTTGAGTGTTTAACCTTGCAAGAGGTCATTATAGCTATGTGGACTGCTGTCCCAAAGCACACTTCCCATACTATCACTATCCAAAGCATTTTTTCTCACAGATAGGGAGGTCTGAGCACAAGATCGAGAATCAAGACCCCCGAATCCTGTTTGTAGTACTGATGGATCTCCTCTGTAAACAGGTCCATACTACAAAATCTTACGGAGCTCACAAACATTGGGAACTTGTTTCCTATAAATACTTAAAGAACTTGCACAAAACAACTCTAAACATCTGCTTTTGTAAAAGACAAAATTGTCCTTTATGCTCAAGTTGGTCTTTGTTTTCTCTTGCAAGTATTCCTGTCTTTCCAGCAAAACAGCAAAATCAGAATATTTCTTGAAAAAAAAAAAGCATTAAGATTAATTCGAAATATAGAAATCTTTGTTACTGAAATATTTTATCTTTGACTACAGATAAGCAGGTCTGTCAATATAAACTAAAAATACAACTGTGAGCTAGACAGCTATGACAACATACCAAAACTGCAGTACTGCATTACGTTTGTATGCAATGTCTGCTTCAGAACTCTGCGTATCAGTTCATAATTTTTGAAGCTTTGTAATTAAAGTGTGCCATTCAGTATTGCAGCTCAAAATGATGTTTATGGAAGAGTAGTCCCTATGTGCTGAAATTCCTATTAGTGTAATAGATCTGAAAGTATTGCTGCTCTTCACGTATAACTCTTTAGAAGGGTTGCTGGAATGGTTATGCCACTGTGGAATGGCAGAACTTACCTACCAATATTTGTATATATGTCTCTGTTATTAAAACCACTTTATCTCTACTACTCAAACTGATAGAAATGATATCCCGCAGCTTGCCTTGCAAAGTTTCAGAAAGTTAGGTTTGAAGAGGAAAGATTGAAATTGGCTTCAGAGTACGATGACTTCAAATTCCATTGGCATAGAAGCAAAGGGTGGGAAAGAAACAGAAATGTAAATAGCTTCAGATATAGTATGTAGCAAAGAAAGGCAGTTAAACTATGATGGTCATAACCCCATATGATTGAAAATCTGAGACACAGAGGTTCTTTTGTGGTTTATATGGTGTGCTATGTTCTTCAGTACATGAGTCACTTGGTTGCTTAATATGCTAGTGAACAGATTTCTAAGATTTCAATTGAAGCAAGTTTTATTAAACACAGACTTTATTTAAATTGAGAATCATGGCTCGTCTATTTCTTACTTTAGGCAATTAAATTGATTCAAAAATTATTTTTGACTACCAGAATAGTGTGATTTTTATGAAACATGTTTTTATTTTCTTACGAACTGAATGCTGTTATTTTCCTTGTGCTTTCAGAGAGCCGTCTTTTCATGAAACAGCATTCATGTTACCAGTGACTTACTACAAACAATTCAGAATGTTTTACTAAAAAGAGGTACTTATCAATTCACAACACTTTTAATTAGACTACTAGTTTCACTGGCGCTAAACACACTTTTTTTTTTTTTTTTTTTGTGGATATGCCTATGGAGAAATAGTTCAGCAGAGAAGAAATTGCTGCAAGTATTTGTTGTTCTTTTCCTTTAATAAAATTGGTTGATTTTTGTCTTTCCCATGCAATGGATACTTTACCTCAAATATATCATTAAGATTTGCATTGTCCTAACTTTGCTAGGTCTCCACCATAGCTGCAAAAGCCATCCTTCTTTTTTCACCAGCTGTAAGGCTGCTTAGCTTGTCCTTCTGGATAAGGTAGATATTTTTGTTGCAGCTGTGTATATTGTGCCTAATGTGCTGTACATCAGTGCTTAAGGTCCATAAGCATGTAAAAGTAAAAAGGCTGAGTAATTACATAGATAATTTGCATATGAAATTATAGACAGTTCTTGAAAATTGTCGAAAGGATTCTGCGTGTGGTTGTAAATAAAACTCACATGAAAATCACCCAAGCTACATGAAACTTGCATCTGAATGTAGTCATTAGCATTTCTGGTCTTGGTAACTTTTTTCTAGGGCTTCCTGCTAATCCAGCTTAACTGTTACTGTTCACTGTAGTTAAAGATCTAACAGCAGAGATTTGAGCTAATGTGAGCTATGATTCAAAACACACCATTTGTGATGTATTTTGCATTACTGTATGAGAAGACAGGATTGTGTGAACAACCTCTTCACTCCTTTAACAGACGATTTAGGACTGAGGACGCTGAGTTATGTTCCATCCAGACCTTAATACTAGTTTACATAAATTCAAGTTTTCAGGGCTATCTTCATGAAAAGAAGAGACTTGTGCTTCAAAAGACAATTATGCTTTGTAGAACTTGGACAACCTATATGCTCACTGAGTAAAAATTCAGGTAAAAAAAAAAAAAGTTCTGTAGCAGTATAATGATGATTGACTGAAAGTCCAGAGAAAATGTGTTTATAGTTTTGACCAACAATGATTAGAATAAATATCAAAACTGTTACATATGAGTATTTCAGCTTTCTATAAAGCCATCTGTACTGCAGTGTAGAATTAACTTTGGAGTTGTGTTGGTCTTATTTGTGTTTTTTTTTGTTTTAAGTGTTGGGATTTGGGTTTGGTGGGTTGTTTCCTTGTTCTTTTTTTTTCTGTTTTCTGGATTAAAATCTCAGCAGTTCTAGGAAAATCTCTTTGTAAACTACTGTTGGTTGAGCTTTATATTACCAGGAATGGTTTTTTTATTTTATTTTGGAGGGAAAAGACAGATTATATAGAAGAATGCAGTGGAGTGGAAGTAAAGGGGCAAGCAAAAGTGAGAGATTTAACTGCTAAAAGTGATGAAAGATGGATAAATACCTATAATATAAGCTGAGGAGAATGGATTTTCAAACTAGCAAGGTTACCTGATTCATACCTTTAGTAATATATTTTTAAAAGCTTCAAATAGTGTTGCTTTTGAAATAGTTTATGTATTTGCCCAAAAGAAACTTTCCTTTGAAGCCATTCAGTTAATTGCAAGAAACTTAGAACACAAAATGTGCTTGCATGGTCAATGTGTAACCCAAATGTGTAACTTTAAGTTCTTTTCCTTTTTTCATTAGTTATGTTGTTCTTTCTAAAATACATATAGTACATAGCAACTTTTAACCTCCTTCATCCACTGTCTATATGGGAAAGACAGAATTAAGCAGCTTGGAATGTCTTTGTCAAATACATTTACTTTTTTTCCTCTTCTGAAGTGGACATTTATGGTGATTAACTGTGCTCCAGTAGTACACTAGGAAACCATTGTGTTGAGTTTTATATAAATATGATGACAAAAGATTCCCCTGTGTCCTGTTTACCACTGGGGGAGAAAAGAAGAGGGAAAAAAAAAAAAAAAAAAAGAGAGAGAGAGATAAAAGAAAACTTTGACTTGCTTAAGACCATATAATTAATATTTTTGCAGGAGTTCAAAACTGCACTCATTTTTCCTGAGTATCAATAAAATTCTAGTGGATGAACCATATTCTTCCCCTCTTCAGTTGCCTATACTAAAGCCAGATATAAACTCATTGCTGTTGAGGAGAGTTTACTGATAATTTGTAGTGTTCTGTTTGCACTGTGGCATCTCTTTTTTTGTATCAATCTGCAATAAGATCCAGGTTCTCACTGTCTTGTGGTAAAATTTAATGTACTTTGCAGCCTAATGATGTGAAGATTTAAACTAATGCAAAGAAATGTAAATATTTACTCCTACACAGTTTTAGTTCTGTTTTTCAGGGTGTGTTCTTGTCCTTCTGTTGAATGATACATATACTATTTAATATGAAACTATATGGAAAGTGAATAGGAGAAACAAGCCTATGATTCATTTGAATTTAAGCAGTAAAACAGGAAGCTTTTGAGCTAAGCTACTGAGTTGTCCCTTGCAAGTTCCTTAAATTTCTGCATTCACGTCACTCCTTTACCTAGTATAAAGTGTATTAGTTGTTGCCTTCAGAGGAATTCTTTATTTTTCCATTTCAGTCAGGAGAATGAAAGCAACTACAGTAGCAATTCATGGCAAGCCAGTTAAAAAAATAATAATAATATCACAAGGGAAGAGTATATGTATGCATTTGATGGTGGGAAGGGTTGTGTTCTCTTAGTGATTCACTGATATCTGTAAGTAGCTCCCATTCCAGACAAGGAGAGTTGCTCATGGGAGGGCTTCGTAGCTTTTGCTGAGAACTCTGGTCCCAATCCAGCAAGCATTTTTAAGTCATGGTGTAATTGAACATATTTGTCATTGCAGTGACTTGAAGGTAATGGTTTTGATTGTCAAGAACTAGAATCTTCAGTATATCTCAGAATGAATACTCTGTATTCATTTCATGATGATTAAAAGAGAGAATAGAGAGAATGTGTTTTGTTTGTTTGCGTGTGTGCATGTGTTTCCCCAACTATATCAGACCCAGGTACATTCTTTTCTCATCAGCACCTACTTTTTAAAGTCTAAACATAAATCTCAAATAGTTCTGATTATTTTTTTAATATTTTTTTTTCCATGGATAATAATTCCAGTTGAAAGATTTAGAGTCATAAATGAAAGTATCTACTTTTCATAAATTTCAGTCTCTACTTCCTTCATTTAATTTAGTTGCTATTAATTAAAGATAGATTTTTCCTTCCCAGTTCTAATGGAACCAGTGCATTTAATAATTTACAGACAGTTCACTTGTAAGTTTGTTACATCTATATTCATTTAAACAAACAAACACTTTGCCATATTCATTATTATTAGCTAGGAAAACTTTGAAGTATCTGTATTGTCTTCTGTAGTTCCTAAAATCTTGTGCTATTTATGCTCAAAATGAAATCCCAGTCATAAATATGGAGTAAGTTGTAAGAAACACCAGCTTTTTTTATGTTGTTAGGTAATTCATGGAACGTGAGCTTTCCATAAGATTATCTTTTATTTTTATTTGTTGCATTTCTTTTTGTTAGTAATGGACAGAAACACATTTCTTTCTTCTAGCTTTTTATTTCTTATTTCATGCCAAATTACATGGAGGAATTACAAATTACATTGAGGCAGGAAAAGAAAACTAACTAAAAACCTGAAAATTCTGAAGTTGATTTTTTCTTCAATCACTGGACATCAAGTTGTTGTTCTTTCCTGGTAAAAAGATATTGCCATCTCCCAAGTGTCCTTAAGAAATACTGGACTGACCTCAAGTTTCAACTCAAACCACAACTATGGAAATTCATTGTATATGCTTTACACATGGACTCAATTTTGGCGAGTTCTGTTGAGATGATAACCTTCTACCTCTATGTAAAGCAGTGGGACTTAGCGTCCTGACAGTCTGAATAGTCAGTTGAAGCTCTTAGGATAACTGAAGTATGCATATGGAGTGTGCCCGGGTTCAGGAAATCAGATAATGTAGAATTCCTTGCTGGCCCTGTCTGTGCTGCAGTGCTTGGGAGTTTTTTTGCGTTTATAGAAGTGAGTTTCTGAAGAACTTAAGTTTCGTAAGTTCTTTTGCTTATCAGGATTAAAGAGTGTGTGTGTATGTTTTTGTTTGTTTCTGTTTATTTTCTAGTGGTGTGATGAAGTCAAATAAAGGTATTTAGACTGCTGAGAGATGATGACAGAAGTATCATCCTCAAGAAAGTTGCACATAACTTGTATAAGTTGTACAAATTGTCTAACTACCTAACGTAATTAATTTAAACCCAGAACAATTGTTTAAAATCTGTACTTACCTTGAAGATCATGGTTTCTACTTTGTACCTGAAATATTGATAGTGGGCCTGAAAGTTTGTTTGGATTTTTATTTGGATTGTATGGATTTTTGTTTGTTTCTCTCTTGTCTGTATCTGTTTTGTCTAGTCTGTATATAAAAAGCATTCATAAAAGTAACATAAACAACACTATAGAAGAACGCTATACATCTATGGGTAGAACTCAATTTGTTTCTTTCCCATTGTTTGACTCATTCCATATCTATTTTAAATTGCCAGCTCATTGAAGAGGTAGCTATAAAGGCTGTCTATGAAGTAACTTTGGATCCTGTCTGCTTTTCTGGTGTGAAAATTACTTGCTAAACAAAAAAACAGAAAATTTTACTGTGGAATTTTTCAAATGGAAAAGTGAGAAAACTAAAATTCCTAACATCAATAGCAAAGGAAAGCATACCCCTAAAAGTGGCATCAGTATTAAGACAATGCCAGATTTTAGTTTGTGCATGCTTCTCTTTTGGAAAGTAAACAGTGAGCCCCTTTGACCAAATTAAAAGATTTAAGAGGTTAAGTGATCCAAATGGCTCTTGTGCACAATTTTCAAATCTGCTATATTTGTCGCTAATATTAAACTGTGTTAGAAAGTACATAAACAGGAAATACTAAGCTTGCATAGATAGCTGAGAGTATAGAAATGATCAAGAAAGTATCTTCAAGTGGCTAGAATACTCAAATCCAGCAAAACAGGTAGTTGATCCTTTCCTCAAAAGGGAAAAAAAAAAAAATCAGGAAGACTAGATTGATTTAAGAGGTGAAACTGTCTTTTGTAGCACCAGATATTGAAGAAACTTTATCTTGGACGTGATCACAGATGGAACCTAAGATGAGATCTCGCAACTGAGGTATTAAACTCATAAGCAACACAAGTGAACAGAATTAAATGGGATAATCTGGGTTTGGAAATAGCTTACAGTATGTGAAAACAAGTGTATTGTTTTAAAACAAACAAACCAAACAACCCACAAAGCATTCCCTATTACTGAGCCTTGCAAAATTTCAGAAACTTCCAGGGATTGTTTTGGACAAACAATATACAAATGATATAGTAGAATTAAAACCACACAATCTTCTGCATAGTTAATGACATGAAGAATTCTATCAGATCAATTAAAGCAGTGGTTGAAGAAGAACATCTGGTTAATACTATTTAGAGTTTTTCCTAAAGCTTTTTGTAAAGTTAAGTGTTCACAAAATGACAGACAAAATATTCTCTTGGATTGAAAATTGACTGAAATGGCAAACAATATTGGGATTAAATAATCAATTAGCATTTTGGCTAAAAGCTAATGTAGGTATATTCAAGTGTACTAGGACCTGGAGTGTTAATGAGTTTGAGAGTTATATTCCGAAAATAATATGTCAGGCTCTATGTAAATACCATTAAGTTCATTGGGTTCAAACAGCCTGTATTGTCAGAATCAGAGTAAATAAATAACCATAACAGCCAAGCTAACACTGATTAATGCAAAATAACGTGTGATGAAGAGGAAAACTTGAATTAGTTATACATCTGGGTTTCAAATTAAATACGTCAGCTCAAAAGAAAAGAACTTAGCAAAAAAAATTCAAAGCTCAATGAAGACTTCAGTTCCTTTCATAACTACAGTCTAAGATGTAAGTGATGCTAAACAGAGGATTAAACTAACAATAGTATAGAGATTATTATAGTCACCTTGTATGGATCAATGACGGAGTGTTCTAATGAATACTATATGCTTTGTGGATCCAATATACATCTGGAAAGCATATTATAAAATGGAAGAATTAAGGGGAAGAGAGTAAGAATGATCAAAAGCCTAGAAAATCTCCCGTGAAGTCAAATAAGGGGAAAAATGGGATTGCTTATGCCAAAGAGAACAGGAATGAAGACATACGTGAGTACAATCTATTATGTACACAAGGCAATGAAATGTAAATAACAAAAAAAAAAAAAAAAAAAAAAAAGTAGAAAGTAAGGTAAAGAGAAGTTTTCCATCTGACTGGTTGTTAAACAAATGTTAAATTAAATCAAAGGTCTGAAATGCGGATTAGAACAAAGACAGCCCATTACAGAATCACAGAATCATCTAGGTTGGAAGAGACCTCAAAGATCACCTAGTCCAACCTCTGACCTAACACTAACCAGTCCTCCACTAAACCATATCACTGAGCTCTACATCTAAACGTCTTCTAAAGACCTCCAGGGATGGTGACTCAACCAGTTCCCTGGGCAGCCCGTTCCAATGCCTAACAACCCTTTCGGTAAAGAAGTTCTTCCTAATATCCAACCTAAACCTCCCCTGGCACAACTTTAGCCCATTCCCCCTCGTCCTGTCACCAGGCATATGGGAGGATAGACCAACCCCCACCTCGCTACAGCCTCCTTTAAGGTACCTATAGAGAGCAATAAGGTCACCCCTGAGCCTCCTCTTCTCCAGGCTGAACAATCCCAGCTCCCTCAGCTGCTCCTCCTAAGACCCCTCACCAGCTTCGTTGCCCTCTGGACTCGCTCAAGCACCTCCATGTCCTTCTTGTAGCGAGGGGCCCAAAACTGAACACAGTACTCAAGGTGCGGCCTCACCAGAGCTGAGTACAGGGGGACGATCACCTCCCTAGCCCTGCTGGTCACACTGTTCCTGATACAAGCCAGGATGCTGTTGGCCTTCTTGGCCACCTGAGCACACTGCTGGCTCATATTCAGCCGACTATCAACCATCACTCCCAGGTCCTTCTCTGCCAGGCAGCTCTCCAACCACTCATCTCCCAGCCTGTAGCTCTGCTTGGGGTTGTTGTGCCCCAGGTGCAGGACCTGGCACTTGGCCTTGCTGAACTTCATGCAGTTGACCTCATCCCATCAGTGCAGCCTATCCAGATCCTCCTGCAGAGCCTTCCTACCCTCGAGCAGGTCGACACAAGCACCTAACTTGGTGTCATCTGCGAACTTACTGAGGGTGCACTCGATGCCCTCATCCAGATCATCAATAAAGATATTAAAGAGAACTGAATTAAAGCAGACACTGAAGCAGACACACACACACACAAAAGATATTAGAAGTTATTTATAGAATTACTTTAGAAATATAAAATAAATATATATTTATTGAGATATGTTTGCTGTTCTTATTGCTCTGGAGAAAAGAATGTTGCTGCTGAAGGTATGGCAGGGGGTATCTGTGTTTTAGAGTTTTTTTATGATTTGGAAAGCTAGTAAAGCTTGGTCAAGCATTTTTGTTGCTAACTTCTTTGGGTTTGTTCTCTGTGGAAAGTGTTTTAAACCTACCGAAGGTTACATGTTTTTCCACTTCTGATAATACAGTCTATTTTCATTTAAATTTCTTGTCAAAGGGCTATGTGAATCTTGACTTGGGTTGCTTGCGAAGCACTGCTCTGTGTGGAGATTTTAGTGTAGCTGAGAAGGTAGTGACATCTCATGGCAACCATAGAAAACTACAGGTGATTTGTAGTAAGGTTTTGGAGTTTGTAATTTAACAGACATTGCAAAGGCTGTCTAGGTTGCAATTCATTTTAAAATATGATTTTACATACCTCTCAAGTGCTCGTTATTTATCTAGTGACTATCTTGAGTATTTCTAAACATTAATGGAAATATTGATAATTACCAGCATTTGAAGTGTAAATGTTGTAGTGTGTACTAGCTATACATTTGTCACTTCTTTAAAATCAGACTCTGCTTTTTTCTCTTGGTTTAGGAACAAAGTCAGCTGCAGAGTATGCTAATGGTGCTTATGATATTGTGTCACCTGCTCCGTCAGTATACTTGGGCACATTTCAAATTTTACATCTCTTGGAAGATCTAAAGATGGCGTTAGAAATGTTAGAGGATCCACAAGAGAAAGAAGCATTGCGAAATCAAATTCCAGGGGCCACAGCAGTGTGTATAAGAGAGTGGTTTGAAGAGAATCTGGTGAGTAGTTATTTACAGCTTTTTCATTTTGTTTGAAACAGCATTAGATCAAGTATTTTGATACTTCAGTTATTTGTATAATGAGTGAAATCCACATTTTAAGAGAACTGCAGTGGATGGTAAGCAGTCATAGAAAGCTTGAGGGTATTACTGCTTTTTGAGATGGTTACTAAAGCAATGCAGAGGTGGGAGTATAAGAAGGTGATAGAGGACCTTATTTTGTGTGGGCAAGAGAAAAGACAGTAAAGACAAAGTTTTAGAAAAGTTTTTTTGGTTTTATTTGGGTTTTGTTCATCCTTTGCTGGAGGTAGAACACAAGTATATTTTATACAATTTTTTTCATTTTTAAACCACCAATTTGGAATAGATGACATTGTTTGATGAAAGGAGAAGTAGGAAAAATATGGATGATTCTCCTATCATTTCCTTACTACATTTCCATTGCCTTTAGCTATTGGTGTTTTAAATCTCCAAAGTACCTTGTACACCAGGCAGTGGTAGTAAACGTGGAAAGCATTAGCTTCTGTTTTTGAGACATTTATATTGGGATAGACAGGGAATAAACACTTGGCTATATTGGAAAAGATTTAAGGTTATCCATGTAAGGAGCAGATCTTCAGATAGACCATACAAGGAGAGACCCATTGGACATAAAGTCAGGGAAGCTAGCAGGGCCAACTGAAATACTCCTCACCAAGCCTGCTATTGCAAGTGAATGGTAGTTTCCTAAAGACAAGAAGCTACCTATCACTTTCTTAATTCTAGATGAATGGATTTTCTTCTGGCTTTGTCACTGCATGTTTCTCTTACACAATTGTGACTCTAGTTTTTGGTTCAGTGTTTACCATCTGCTATACGTACCTTATGCCTATTACTAAGCTAATCTTGTTGGACTGGTAGTTTCTTTTTGGACTTGTCAACTGGTTTGTTGACATTACCTACACAGTGCAGGTCTGTGGCTGGAAAATCCTGTTTCAGACTATATGAAAGAAAGGAATGAGAATTTGTTACCAGATTTGAAAGTGAGAGAGGTGGAAGCAAATGTTTAAATGTTTGGATTTACATGTACGCTATTAGATTTGGAGTCCAGATCCTCAGACCAGCTCCTACTACATTCCTGCCTTTGCAAAAAATGTTTATGCCTTTTCAAAGCTTTGCAATCAGTAAAATATAATTTTAGTGCATGAAAGATACATTTTTAATATACATTTTAACTGCTCACACCGCAGTTGGTCCTGAACCTCTGGGTTGAAGAGTTTGAATCTGGTGGCCTGGCTTTTGGCTCCTTTGTTGCAGAGATATTAAGTTAGCTTTTCAGTTCTGTGAAGTAGGTAACACTTGATATTTTGGCAACTTTATTATTCTGTATAAGTGTATTTCTTCGTTTTCATGGGAAAGTTGCCAAGACAAAAACCTCAGTTCCCTCAGAGACTTGCAATTTATTGATGTCCTTAAAGTGTTGTCTAGCACATCAAGAGTAGTATTCGTACATGTATGATACAGCAGTTGCGCGGTCTGGATTCAGAACCAACAAAGAATGGGAAAACTGATGGTATGGTGTATCTCTAGTGCAGTGTGTTGAGATGACTGTGTTCTTAAAATATTGTGAGCTGTTCTGTATTGACAAAATCTGCACTTATTCTAAAGACATTTACATGTATATGCATTTGTATGCATAGTAGCAGCGACATTTAATACAAAATTACTATTAATCTGTGAATTTTTATCTCCAGCTTCGAGTGTGAATTAGTCCTCTTTTATATATTTTAAAAATCCAAACCATTTGTAATCATGCACACAATTTCCATGGACTTCAGATATGTAAGAGCTTTTTCCATTGACAAGCAGTAGTTTAGACTGGAAATTAAGACGAACTCTGATAAAATTCAGCTCAGTTCATTGAAATGAATTTTGTTTTTTAATTTCAAAGTTAATTCCCATTCCAAAAAATCCTTGCTAATAACTCAGAGCTGTGAAATGTAGTAAGTGATATGTGAAAAAGAATAGTCAATAGTCATAGTCAAAGAATAGTCACAGTAAGCTATAGAGAATGAGAACTCTTTAGCTCAGTGAATCCATTCACATGGGAGGGCTCAAAATTTATAATCAGTACTGTTTATGAAATGTTGGAGTGTCACAAAAAAAAAAAAAGCCCAATACACATAGTTTAAATAAATCGGGATTGAAAGAGTTTATTGATTTATTAAAGACATAGTAACTAGAATTCAATGAACTATATACTTAGGATCAACATCCGCAATACAACAAATAAACTGGAATACTAGATAGTAACAAAATGTTAAGGACAGCTTCAGATTTATACATTGAGTTCTGTAACTAATTAAAAAAAATTAATCACATACACATGCACACACAAATTCACAATTACATGCACATATTTCTGCTCTCACAGACAGTGTCGGTTACATGCTGGGTTCCCCTGTTTAAACATACCACCTATTGGACATGTGGGTGCTTTAGCTTTTATGTGTGAAAAAAGCCCAAGAAGTACCCCATAACCCATGCACTGGTCAGCAAGCACCAATGAGGTCATGCACATGGGTCCTCAGTTGTTGCAACTGCTAAGTGTCAGAATACCCAGCCTCCAACTGGGAGGTGCTTTGGCAGACATAAAGACATGTTGCTGTGCTGCTGGGGTGACTTCAGTCAGAACCTGGTTTGATGCTGCCAGTTGCTTTGTTATTCTTATACCCTTTGTCCTTGTATTTTTCACACTTCTTTTTTACTTCTTTTTTTGAACTGACTCCATCATTTCAAAAAGACAGTATGTAATTCCCTTATTATTGTAAATTTCAGCTGATGGCCATCTCCTCTTTAATGTGAGCAGTTTTGAGCAAACACACGTTTAGACGGTTTTGGGTGTTGCGCTCACTGTTTACACTCACATACCTATCTTAACAGTTGTCTTACACAGGGTATTTTTCCAAGTGTGGATGGTACAAGCACCCCACATTGGAAAAAAATACTACTACTACTAATAAAAATAAAAATAAACTAAAAACCCCATCAGAAAACAGACATCTATTATATAGAATATGCCAGAGGCTCTCAAACAAAATTTGCAACTGTCTCTTCCAAGCATTCTCTTTGTAGTGAATTATTAGCCTTCATTTTAGAGATATAGATTTTTTAAGAGCTTTTATGGGTTAGGTTGGAAGGGGATTTTCTTTTGTGGGTGGTTCCACATGTGTTTATTTTTTGGGGGTCCATGCACCTCCTTTAGAAGCTCATACTGGTGGCTGCTGTAACATGTAGTGAATAAGCCACTGATTTTGGATAACACAGTAATTGCATTGATCCCAACATTATATGGGAATAGGGGAGGCCAAAAATATTCTCATTTTACCTTCACTGGGAATACATTAGACACCAAAGATACGAATAACAATCTGACATCAATTTTAAAAGCAATAAACATCCTCCTTTCAAGGAAAGAATGTGCCATTTTATGGTCCTTCTTCACTTAAAAGCATGTTTGGAAATTGTATTAAAAATGCTTGCAGCTGCAATGCACAATCAAGTATACAAACAAGAACATGTGCCTTATGGTGAACAAACTGAATTTGTGTTTTACTAGCTGACTTTTAGTTAAAAAGACAGAATGAGTTTGTGTCTGTAAAACTTCATCTTAAAGTACATCTATGTCTTTGTGACTGGGGAGGGAGCTACCTAAAATCATCACAGAACTTTTCTAAAATAATCACCAAACAAATCAAAATAATCCGCTTAATTAAAAATATGTGGGTCTATTAGCAGAAAGAGTATGATAGCATTTCTGGCTGCTTTTTTATGTCTTGCATCAGCTTTTTGCAGAGAGATAACATGGTTAGCTTTTTAGTGTTTTCATTACTATATAATTCAGGAGAAGCTCAGGTTGGACATCAGGAAAAACTCTTCACTGAGAGGGTTGCTGGGCACTGGAACAAGTTCCCCGGAGCAGTGGTCACAGCATCAAGCCTGCCAGAGTTCAAGAAGCATTTGGGCAATGCTCTCAGACATAGGGTCTGATTTTTGGGTGATCCCGTGTAGAGCCAGGGCTGGACTCAGTGATCCTTGAGGATCCCTTCCAACTCGGGATCTTTTATGAATCTATGATTCTCTGGTTGAAAGAACATTAATTTTTCTGTAAAGGGCTTATTAATGTAAGCTTTTAAATTTTTCAGAATTTGTTGTGTGGACAGAACTCTTCTCTTATCCTGAGGTAGAGTTGTTATTAAGAGAACGTAGCATGTAGTACTTTATCTGCAAATAAGAGAAAATAGAAAAAAAAAAAAAAAAAAAAAAAAAAAAGGATAAAGGAACTGAATCAAAGCATAATTTTTACAAAAATACTGGATGCAAACCTTCCACCTTCAAGTCATATATTGGAAATACGGCTCCTTTTTGCCAGTAACTGAAACTACTGCCCTCTATTGGCTTTTCTGGGAAGCTGCAGAAAGGGAAGTCAGGGGGTTCAAGACTAGCTCTGTCTGAATAGTGTCAAACAGGTGCATTTGCTAGCTAGCATTTTGGTTTAAGCAGAAGTATGAAATGGAAAACCCAAATATTTTTGTGTGCTCCTTCATCATGAGCAATCATCAAAACCTAATTCAGCTCTGAAAGCTCTCTGACACAGAGCACAGCTGTCTACTGGGTCTGTTTGTGACGCTCAGCAGCGGTAGGCATTACAAGTAAGACAGCAAGTGAATGAACCTTCTTAGTATTATTTTTGTGTTTGGGTATTACCTGAGAACTACCATCTAGCTCAATTGTACAAGAAAGGAACAAATACTTTCTGCAGAAAAATGCTCCTTGGCCTTATAATTCCAGTATCTTTGCAGCTTTCGTAATTGCCACTTAGTGTGCTGAACTACACCTAACGTTTAAATAAATAAGGCTGTGGAGTTTAGCCTTTCCCTCAAATTTGAGACACACAGGCTTATTGCTGATCAGTCAGGAAGTTCCTGTGATGATTACAAACACTATCAGTGGTCTGACTAAGGTCTTACCTTCCCTTAGTACTGTAGTTTGGTACCTTTATCAGACAGGAAATATCACCAAGTTGTGTTTGGGATTTGGTTGCTAGCTCTTAAACAATTCTGTTACATGTTTTGGTCTGTCTGCTATAGGTGTAAATACCAAAGGTTTGGGAAAATTCAGATCTGCCTCAGGTGTGAAAACTTCACACTTTATATTTCCTGCCTGATGCTACCTTGCTTACTTCCTCTTTTGAGAGCATCTATTTTTATTTTTTTTAATGGAACTTTTGATAGTGATTTAGTGTTTCAGCTGGAGTTAGATTTTGTGCTTATCATCTACAAACCCTTACGAAAGAGGAAGAAGCACACATCATTTGTGGAACTAAATGTATACTTTTGGCTAAGGCTCTTTTTTGAGTTTCTGTGGTCTGGTACCTGTCAACATCAGATATTTAAGTTTACAGCATAGCTGGGCACAGTAACCTCACTGCAACTGATTTGAGATAGATGAAGTAGGTATGACAAAGTTAGCACTGAAGTTAGATAGACTATTACTACACATAATGGAATGAGGATATAACAGTTTCTGTAACTTTAGAAAAGCACGAATCTTTTAACAAAGCAAAAATAGAATAAAGCATCATTAATAGTACACTTTTAACTGCTCAAGAACTTTGTGTCTGTACGTTGGTAATTTTTTTGGTCTTGAAAACTGAGGAAAAAACACACAAAAAGATAATCATGGAGACTTGAAAGGACTATAATGGAAACTTTGTATAGAACAATTTTCTGTGTGGTTTCACTACTTCTTGTTAAATATTTTAGTACTGCCAGTGACCACATGACATATCACGAAGCAGGTAGTAATTTCAACATTAAAAATTAATTGCTGCAGTAACAACTGACTGACTTGGTGAGCTAAGAAAGAATATATTTATAGACAGTTCCATTTCAGAACTCTAGATGAACGTCTATGCTGTTAATTCTTGTATTTATTTCTACATCTTTCTTGAACCCATTTATGAGTAAAGATGAACCATAATGTTCTTACAGCGGTCCTAAAATAATTTTAAACATGAGTGAAAGCCTCATTTCCATGATTGCAAAGCATGATCTTCCTTCCAATGGAATGTTTATATTCAATTTAAGCTGCTTCACTGTGTAGCTTTTTATACTGACCCTTAAAATGCTGGTTCTTGAAAACTCATTAGTATTCCCCTGCTTATGTTTTTGTTTGTTTGTTTGTTTTTTCTCAGAAGCTTAATTCCGAAAATCTTTCTAAATGTTCTAAATTTGAGGAAGCAGGAAGAGGAAAAGATAGGATGTAGTAGTAGAGGAACATGAAGTAATTTGATGAAATGATGTCATTTGCCTTATGATACATGCTGTGCTTTGTCTCATTTCATGCTGTGTCTTTGCTGTGATAAAAACAGACTTGTTTGCAGGAGTAGGATAAATTTCTTAGACTTGATTGCCCTTTATTCATGATTAAGATTCAGAAGAGATTGTTTCCACTGTCTGTTAAAATCAGGGATGTCTTTCCTCCAGTGTGTTCACAGGGACTTAGATTAAAATAGTGAATCCTAGTTCATAATTCTGGCTTAGTGTAATTTATGGTGTAAAAACACATTTTAGGCATGTGTTAAAGTGCTCTGCTGAAACATAATCACTAGTCTCTTCACTTCTGTCTAGGACTCATTTTAGCATTATCTGCCCAGAACGGAGGTGGAAAATGACTGCAAAACAGGGCACACAAATGCTTTTATAAAGATGGGATATAATAGTAACATCCTCTGCTAGTTTAAAAAAAAAAATAAATCATACTTGCTTGCAAACAACTGTGGTTACAAGAAGTCCTTAAAAGCGCTGTATAAATATATAATTGGAATGTAAGATATTGCTGCTAAAAACAGAAGTATTAAATATACGTATCAGTAGAATGCTGCTAAAAACAGAAGTATTAAATGTATGCATCAGTAGAACTTCTCAGTAACAGCTGAGTGGGAAGAGAATATGTTCTGAGCAATGCCAGTTAAAGCCAGTACATTTATCTCCTGGTAGATTTGACTGCAGGACTCATCTGTTGAGAGGCATGATGGAGCTATATATAACTGAATCTTCCCATTACCGAGTGGTATTAGCACATGTTAAATTGAAAATGTACCAGCAAAGCCTGCTTGGGACAATGTAGAAAAGCCGTCATTCTGTATACATTCATATTTATTTTTGCCAGCTTGAAATATTGGATGGTTATGTTTTCTGAGCAGTAGTCCAAGTCATAATTTGAATGACCCAGTCCTCTGCTGTGCTCCAGCTCTTTTTCAATCACTTGATGATGCAAGGAAGCCCTGAACTGGAAGATATTGTCCTCTTAGAGTTCCCAAAGCATGTTATAGAAATTCACAGCACTCGGGAAGCAGCAGTGTCCTTCATATGTGCAGCTATTTATGCATACTAGAGAATGCCTTGGAGCCAGTGGAAAGGGGGGTGCACATGGCTCGCATGGAATTTATCTAAATCAGGATGATGTTTTTTGTATATATATTTTTACCATTCCATTGTTGTCTGTGAGCCAGCCTCATGCTCTCTAAGAGTGACTGCTCTCCATAGTAGATGTTTAGCAGAGGTAGGAAAGTTTTCGCTGCACGAACTAAATTAAGATTAAAATAGATTTGTAGTCAGTGGGGCTGGTTTAGGTCAATTTCTTAAAATGACATGGTGGGGTTAGTTTTCTGCAATTTCTTGCACCCATGTAATTACCAAGGATACTGAACAAAGCCAACTTTTGATTGAAGTGATTAAACAGTGTTATGGCCATAGGCTTAGAGTGCTCATGGAAGAAAGGTGGTATTCCTGTTATTTTTATATGTTAAGTTTTCCAAGATTTCAAGGTAGCCTAATGATATATTATGAAGTTTAGCCCTTGGGGGCAATCATCACCTATGTGAGCTATGCACACGTTGATATTGTCAGAGGGATTAGAGATCTACTCTGTTGGAAGTCATGATTGTGTACAGAGATTGCATGTTAGCCTTCAAAAGGATGAACGTGATTTATTCATATTATCTAGAACTCCATTTGTCTAGGACTCCTTTGGCTGCTGACTTCAGGGCCTTTGCACTAAGCAGCTGAGTATCGTGTTTGCCTTTTCTTTTGTGTCTAACGTTATGGATGGCAAATGTTTTACATTTCATGTTACATTGTCATTTAATTTCCAGCTGCATTGTTTTTCATCATTTGAAATATGATACACTGCATTAATTTAACAAATATTAACATATAAATGTAAATGCTATGAGGTACCTAATGTTTTAAGTGTAGCTAGAGGTAACATCTGAAAATGCTTTCCATCAAAAAATTAAGAGGATTGGTAAGAGACAATTATTTAACTAAACAATTGTGATAACAGGTAAGATATAAGGTAATATCCATGTAAAGAACCTAGGGGTAAAATTTTCTTTTAAAAAGTACTGTATTGATTTGGAAGTATTATTAGAACGTTAGAGGAAGGACATAGTCTTGAAGTATTTCTGTATGTAACCTTTATTCAGATTTCACAAAGTTTTAGTAAGTTTACATTTTGCAAATGAGATGCATTGTCATTAATGACAAAGATAGCATTAATGTACTTCACAACAAAAGTATTTCATGCTCTTTTTGGAATAGTATGCTAATAATGGTAGTACAAGTAGTTAACTATACTTATTTATTATATGACTAAACATTTTCAGGTTTCATGATCTTCTAGGAATTAAACCAAATTATAGTTATTTTAGATTTTGCATATATAAAATAGCATACAGTATGATGGCATGTTACTCAGTTGTGTAGGTAAATAAGCATGTGCTTTGTTTTCCTGAATTAATGAAATGCTTAAGAAGAAAATAATTAAGCTGTTATTTGTCTATCGATAATAATAAGGCATAATATAAAATAAATAATATAAATCAATTATTTATTTATATTATTTATTTATAATATAAAATATAAAATAAGGAATAAGAATAAGGAATAGCAAGGGTTTATCTGCAGCTTATTCTGCTTTGGTTTATTAATGATTTTTTCCATTCTGAAATGTAAAGGTCTGGGAAACTTAAATGTAGGTTATACTGGAAGAGGCAAAATGTTACCTGGTAATGTTGATGCATGTACAGTTATTTGGTAAATAACCTGCTTCAAATATTTCATATACTGATTTACTGCAAATTTAATAATTTCAGGAGTGCATTGAAACTTTTCAGGCTGAAAACTAAACTTCAATTATTGTAATTGTTGTGTGGTAAAATTTGATTACTTTTCTATAAATATTTTCTTTATGTTCCAATGTATCCCTTTCTTGACTATAGCAATTTGTTAGGGAGGTAGAGGCCAAGTAGTGTTCACAGTGATTTTACTGTCCTATTATGTAAAAAAAATATTTTCTAGTTTTTAGGCCAAAACGTAGTACTCAGGTTTCTTACTATCCACATTTTTCATGCAAAGTTATAGTTATGCTAGAGCTTGGGCTGGAAAAAGTATTTCAGAATATGGCAAAAAATGTTTGCAACTGCCAAGAATGTGCAAATGTCTGTGGGTGAACTAATAAACAGCAACTTCATCAAGGTATCGGTAATGCTGTCTTTATGCAAGCCAAGGAAAGACAGCTAGTTATTACTTGAGCAATAACCAGAAAAGATAAGTGATGTCATACAGCACACAGATGGGAATGACTCCAAAGATGTCTGCACCTGTTTGAAGTATTACATTTTTTTTCCCTCTCCCTTCTCCTCCAAATACGCAACAGTAATGGCTTGGAAATAATGGCCATCTAATTATGATTTATTTATTTTTCTAAAATACAGATTTTAATCCGATTTAAACCATTTGTATTGAGTGCATTTTATGCTGGCAGAGGAATATTTATTCATGTGTCTAAAATTATTCCTGGTCTTTCCTGGGATGGTGTGTTGTTGTTGTTGTGTTTTTTTGTTGTTGTTGTTGTTAGTTTGCTTTCTTTTGTTGTGGTGTTTTATTGGTATTTATATGGTATTTCATTGTGTTTTTTTAATTATCACAAGTAAAGCAAATATGTTCATATACAAAATACATCAATTCATCATGATTAAGACTCTTAAGACTCAGGAAGTGCCTCATCTAGATTTCTGAAGCCATTCCTCACCACGTAAAAAGGATTTCCAGGATTCCTTGGAAATCCTTGAAAAAAGATTGCCTTTTTCACAAAGGGTCTGAATTTCTTTTCACATGTACTCTTGTGCAGGTTTATTTTCATTTTTTTTTCTGTCTGTCTTCACTCTCAAGTTCTCACATTTTTTTGCAGTATGAGAATAACAGGTGTATGAATTAGTATTTTGAGGAATTTTTTCCTGGACAAAATCTGGTCCTAATCCCTTTGTTTCCAAGGCAGTTCAAATACTAGGATTGTGAAGAGCCCAGAGTGATGGATGAAGGAAAAGCTTAATGTTAATTCCTGGGAGTGAGTAGCTAGATCATTCTCTCTCCTTGGGGTGTCATATGAGCATGGTGGTATTGGGGGATATTGGTGATACTGGGGGGATTATTTTTTATTTTTTTTATTTTGGTTTGGCTTCAGTTCTCCATTGAATTAGTGCTCAGTGAAGAGCTATGTATAAACATCGATTTCCTTCTCGCACTTTTTTTTTTTTTTTTTAAACACAGCAGTAACCCAATGAAGCAATCCTCACATTGCAACATATTTTCCGTATTTTCACACTGCCCAGAAGAGGAAAAAAAATTGTTTTTCCAGAGAAGCGGGAAAATATTCTAAGTGAATCTGAGGCAATCGATTTGCATTCAGTTGGTGCCTAAAACTTTACCAGGCCAAAGCTCAAGCAGAACATAAAGTTCAGCATGCAGGTGACAGGCTAAAAGTGAACACGTGGAACACGTGACTGTCTGGAATGTGTGTTGTCAACATTCATAGCTGATAAGATGCAGAAAATTCAAACACGTTTACCTTTTAATCAGGAAGAATGACTGTAACAAAATCAAGTGCCTTTGCATGAAATCCAGGACAAATGACAAGGCAAAAAGAAGGTATGTTTGTCACTTAAAATGCTTTTAATAGGAGAAATTTATGTTCACCTAATTGCTGATGCTACACTGAGGCACCAAAAAGTGGAATAATACAATTTTCTTTTAGTTTTTATTTCTTTAATTAAAAACAAAATCATTTAAAGGTGTTGTACTTTGGAACATTTTAAGGGAGTACGTTCCTCCCCTTCCCTAAATAAACCTGAAATAAATCTTACAGCCTCTGTTTTGAAATGGATGAAATAAGGAATTTGAGACTCTAGCAGTGGTGCTGTGGGATATGCAGAGATCTGAGATAGTTTGATGTGTTTGCTATTCTCTGTAATCAGGTAACTAGTTCTCTAGAAAGGAAAAAAAAAAAAAAAAAAAGTTTAATCTGTAGGGAGTTATGTTTTAATTTCAAGAGAACCCCCATTCAGTCTTCAGTTTGTCAGCTATGAGAGATGTTATCACAGATAGAGAATGTACTATATTGAGAGCATCTTAACCATTTTTAATTTTTTTTTAATGCAAAACAGACAATATACTAAGGCTTTTGGCAGGTGACATGAACTATTTAAGAAAGAGCTTATCTCATCAACATTAATATAGTATAAAAACTTCTACAACCAATGTAGAATAAGTACGTTCTATGTACAGAGCAACCCGAGTTCTCTGCAGATGTTGTCTTGTGGCATGCTTCTCTTTTGGAAACATATTTCTTTAACCTTCTTATGTTTACTGGTGATTTTAGTTATATTAGCACTTTTAGAAGTCCTGTAGTGGTATTTTTTTGAAGTCTTTTCATATTTTTCCTGTCATGTGACTTCATGTGTTTATTACCATATGCTACTTAAAGAAGGCTGGTAGTCTAGGTTTATATCTATCCCTGCTTGTGACTTCGAAGACCCTGCAAAGATATGCATCAGGTAAAAAGGATCATGAATGGCTGAAATAGTAAAACCCCACATAACCTGTAGCAACTTCCACACTTTGGAGAGTGGATATATAGGTAAGTGTGACAGATCCTTTTAATCACTGTTTTTCAGGGCATTATACATTTTCGGACTTTGAGTTCTTTGCATATAGCGTTAGAATGATGGGCAGCTTTGACAATGGCTCTTCCAAATTCTTGTACTTTTTCTTAAACAAGAGAATGTGTTTGGCTGTAGGAACTGAGGAAAATGTGGAGCTAAGTAAATGTTCTGAGACCATCACCAAAATCCTATGGGGACAGCTGCATTTTAGTCTTAATAGGCATTGTCTAATCTGTTGTCTTCATATATGGAACAATCAGATGTACAGTTTAAGACCAAACAAAGTTGGAAACAGGAGTTGATTGGGAAAAAATAGAACATAATCATAACTACTGCGTGGAGGCACTAGAGGACACCGCAGTAACAGGGAGTACTTTTAAACTTCCCTGTTTTGCCAGAGTGTTGCTTTGCATATGCATTTATTATCGTGGTGTTCTCAAGTTTGAAACATTGCCATGCTATGAGACTTCAGCTTCAGCAGATAAAAATCTTAGAAGGGTACCGTCATTTTTTGTTAAGATGGAAAACTGCCTCGCTGGCAGTGTTTATGGAATAATTAACTTATCCACAGGATCGTCCTTGAATTCCTTCTCTTTTATAATGTTTTTTGTGAGGACAGGCAAGTAATTCAAAGAGCAGAACTTATTTTTAGTTTTAGTCTGGGCCTTGAAATAAACTAAGAAGTCTGAGTCGTGTTACGATAAACAGGGAGTAAAACAGAGACAGGAAATAGGGGGTCTTTGGTAATGAGTTCCAGCCTCTCTTGAAACAGAAAGCCAGGGAAAGCATTACTTGAAAATAGTTTCTCAGTGACAGCTTAATAATTTTAGCTTAGCTTGTTGTTCAACATTAAACAAGAACAGTTTCTGCAGATTTATACTGTTCTTGAAAGATCTTTTTTAAATATAATTTAGCAAGTTATATTTTTGATGTTTTTAGAGTTACGTTGTTCTCGTTGCTAACTGATCTGCTGTTTAAAAAAAACAGATGTTTGGGGGAGAGTCTGAAGTTTATACAGTTGTGCATTGTATATACATCTGTGAGAAGCATTTGGGATAAGACTGGGACAGAGGCAGTAGATTTAGCTTGAAATGTGAATACACGTTCAAGATTTTAGAAGCTGAGGGGTTGAAAGGGGAAGAAGTCACAGCTATATCCTGTAGAACAAAGCAGTGCGCTTGTTTCCAAAAGTTTCTTTTAACCCTGGGAATGTGACTGCTGAGATGGGCCCAAAGCATGGATGGTGAGATTGATATTTACAAGCACTTCACGTGGCTAAAGAGGGTAAGTGGTTTGCTGTGCTTTGTTTTGTCTTTGTAAATGCATGTTAGCAAAGTTAAGTCAGAATTCCGAGTTTCGCAGAAGGAAATGCATTGGGTGCCTCAGACGTAAAATATTGTAAGTTCCTTTATGAGAAATGAATTGGAGACACTTCATGCAGGAGGGGGAGGCATGCAGGAGGAGGGCAGGAGGGGGGAGAATCAGCTGTCTTTGTCTTTAAAAGTGAAACTCTAGAATCAAACTTTGAACAAATGGCAATAGATTCTAGTAAGTGCTTATGCTTTCCTGAGATTATAACACAACAAAGTATATCCTACGTGACAGTGTATGGCAAAAAATGAGAATACATTGTTTACGACATTGTAGTTTAAAATTAAGATGTATTTGCACTGGTTCTTCACTTAATTCTTCATTGAGGTAATTGTAAGTGACTTTTTGGGATGCCTTTGTTTTGGATAAAAATGGTGGTACATTTTTCCTGCCCACATTTCTCTTATTAAAATATGTTTTTTGTTTTTGTTTTTTAAGAAAAGCAGTGCTATTAAAATCCTAATTTTGTGATAAACGTGAATGTGGACATGAATTAACTGCGTAATATAATGAGATTGTTTTTGTCTTCCTGTAAAAGAAAAACAAGGTTTGTGCAGCTGTCTGATCACCTTAGAAAAATCCCTTAATTTTTGTCAGCTTGTAGGTTTTATAGGTTTTAACTATTTATTTCTCAGTTTTTGAAAAATGCATGAGTGGGATGAGAATAGATCTTTCACAATATACTGTTTTTTTGTATGTTTATTTGTTTTTAATTACAATATTGATTTAATTGTATGTCATGTAAGGAGCACATCTCACTATACCTTTAAAAAACTATTTTTAACCTGTGTGTATTTTTAATGGAAATTGTATGCACGATATTTATGTTAGTGCTTCTGTATGGCACTAGTCTAAAAACATAGGAATGCAGATGAGCATGCACTCTTTTTTTGTTTTTACTGAACATGTAAACATAAACTATAGGTAAATACCTTTGTGGAATGTGAATAGGAACTTCAATTTTGGTAGCTTCTTGAATAAATATAAAATATTCATGATATGTCAGTCTTTAATAAAAGCTTGAGAATCTTGAAGTTCAGTTAAATTACAAAACATTTGCATCACATTCTCAAAGCGCTTACATTTCTGGCATGTGGATGGGGAGGGGATTAAATGGGGAATGAGTGGGTGAGTGAAGGAGAGGAGGCAACAGGAAGTACATTTGGTAACATTAGACTGTTAGTTTAACCTGTGCTCTCTACAGTTAAAGCCAGATAACTCTTTAGTGGTTTTTGAGATCACATTAACTTGTTATTTAAATATTTTGAGTATGGTATGTCTGTTGCCCCTGCTTCTTGGTTTAATTTCATTTCTAAAATGTAATTTTGCTAAAAAAAAAAAAAAAAAAAAAAAAGGCTATGGTGTGGTATTAGTGGTATTATCAGACTGTTGCATTCAGTGTGCACTGAGAACTACAAAACAATGAAAAGGTAGTTTCAGTGAAGAATGGCTTTTACTGAAATGCTAACCATTTTGGGGGTACGAACAACAGAGGGTGTCTTTGGGATGATTTTCAAGTACTGTATTTAGAAAGGATACTCTATTCAAACATAGCACAAACTTCTTCAGAAATTAATAATGCCATTACAATGGTTGCACTTAATTCCTTTTATGTAAGGCACATAAAGGAGAATATCAATATTGCTTCTTTTTCTTGCAGGCTCTTAAAGGGAGTGAGCACGTGGGGGAATTGCAGAGGAATGAAAAATGATCTTGCGTGGTTCCCAGGAGACCTTGAGCAGTGTGCTCCCGAATTCTTTTGATAAGTGGTTTAAAAAATAAAATAAAATCTAAGTTACTTATTTAATTTTCATATTCAGGAATCCTAGTGCCATGTCTGGCACTGACTAGGACAGATTTGGGGCCCTGCAATCATAAACTATTGCTCTTTGGCTGCGACTGCAAGTATGAGTACCCTCCAGAGTAACAAATGGCACTTAACAGAGTAGTTGCAACAGACTTCCATAAACCATTGGTGAAGTACACCAAAGCTGGTTCCAATTTCATCATAAGAAGTCACTTCAGAAACCAGGATCGGTTTTGATGTTGCAGTTAGTTGGTTAAGCCACATTTTCCCACATGTATCTGTGTCTTGGACTGGATTAGGACAGCAAACAAACAATTATAAAGAAATCATGAGACCCTGGCAAGGGGAAATGAAGGACACAGATGATATTTTCAGATGCTTAGAACAGAGGATACGGTTTTAAGCAGTACTATTGTAACATAACAACAACAGTAGCATCATGCAACAGCAGCAGGTACAAGGCAATATTTAGGTCAAATTTAAACAGAGCGTTACCACGTTTCATCTCTTTCCATTAGACTTTCTTGATGTTAAAATGACCTGTGAAAAGTGCTGTGCCAAGAATGCTTATAGGTTATGGATAGAGTGGGCACCACAAAGTAAGATCAAATAGAGCCAAACAAGCAAACAAACAAAAATTTTAGTCTTGTCTCAGTTGTATATGAGGCACAGCTCATGCTTTGTTCGCTTTTTTTTTTTTACTTTTTTTTTTTTTTTTTTTTTTTACTTTTTTCTGTCTTCTGATAGAAAGAAGAATTAATGCTGCCTGCAGGAGTAGTCTTTCTCAAAGAGAGAGAATTTTGTGTTGATAACATCTTGCCTGATATCAAAGACAAAACTCTGCAGTGGGTACAGCTGTGCTATACTTTATGACATATGAAGGTGGCAATTTCAGAACCGTTTGGGTGAGCTTATTCTGCCTGGAAAGCTGAATGGTATCTGACACACAGAGTACCACCCTGGTTTCATGCCTTTCGTAGCAGAGTTTGTAACAGCACCAATGTTCAAAGATACCTTGTTAGGGAGGCGCAAAGCCAAGTTAAGGAGGTCACAGGACACGCCAGGGGAGGTGCATCTCTAAGCAGTCTCTTTCTAGAAGGAGATGGAAAAGTTCTTGTGTATATACAGGGCACTATTACCATTACTTGTGACTGGCTGTCAGTCTGTGGGAAGCATTTGGCAGGTAGCTGATGTCAGATTCTTTTACAGGGCCTAAGCATGAATCTGTTGCCGTTAAACTTCTGTTGCAAGCTAAAGAACCTAAGGCTCTCCCCCCACCTTCCAAATGCTAAATGTGCGTCATCTTCAGCATGAGTTTCTTTGGTTCTCCTAAGGAGCTTGGGTTAAGAGGTTCACATACAATTTCCTCTGTGGTGCTGTTGCTTTATCTTCCTTCCATCTGGCCTTAATTGGAACACGCTATTCTGAATAAAAATGACATAACACCCATTTTGGTTCATGGGCATATAGGTGTAATCACAAGTTACTGAGTTTCATCACAGAAATAAATGCTAATATTTATGACAAATGATATCACGTGCTCTCCAAGAGCATTATGAAACTGGGCTTTTTGAACTGCAGTAGATGAAGTGTAGCAAAATGGAAAATCTCACGTGTCAGGAAAACTTTGGAAGGGTAAGACTTGTCATTTTGAAAGAGATGCCTTCATATGGAATGGAAATGTGATGACTCTTGTAGCTTGCTTTGGACTTAAATTTTCAAGTGTGTGCAGCTCTGAGCTGATGGCTGACCTGAGACAGATATACATTAGAGCTGTGCTTTTGTTTCTTTTGTTCTGGCTACTGTACATAACCTGTGCTAACAAGAGATGAAGCAGTAAAGCATATGCTGTATTAATTAAGCTTATGATATTAAGGGTGAACCTCATGACTTCTGTAAGGATATCTTCCTTAAGTAACTTAACTGTCTGGAGGAGAAGTTTTAGCAATGGGAAAAGTTATCCTGATAAAAGTATAAATATTTGGTCAAAATTATTTGATTTTAAGGACTGCGTGAATTTACCTAGCTTTGCCTGTACTTAATTGCAGACTATATGCTGCTAGCTCTTTCAGATTGACTGCCATTTTCACTTAATCAACAATGAACAATGACAAGCAGAAAAATCCTGTTGTTGCTTTCATAATTGCCTTCAGATGAAAGGCAGGAATTGCAGATCCAGAAATCATGTTCCAGCCACCTCTCCCTCCTCAAGTATGCTGAGTGAATGTACATACATTCAGATGGGTGTGTATTTCAGGTAGCACTAGGATGCCAAGAGATTAAATTTGTATTATATCCATAGATAGATGCTAAAATAAAATTGTTTACTGTGTGGGCTTCTCACCACTATACAATAGCAAATATTGTGACTCATAACACCAATTCTGCTGACCCAAAACAGTAATCAAAACTTGGGAAGTCTGTATTCTTCTAAATATTGTCAACTCCAGAGAGACTGGAAAAAGTCTATAGTGTACATTTTTCCTGTATTGAAATATAATATTGCAGTCTGTGTGCTGTTAGTAGTTTGCGATAAACTGGCTGGTTGAACTCTGCTGGCCATATTCCTCTTCTCAGCTTCTGAACTGCAACAGAAAACAATATGTCATGGATGTCCCTAATCTTTCCCATTAATGCAAGTACTACAGTTGCCACAGGCATCTGATTCAATTATCAGTGGAACTGAAAGTGATTCATGTGACTCTGAATAAGAAGGGAGGAGGGTTTTGACGTAATCTGTATGCTAAGAGGTGGGTGACTTGTTGAAAAAGCTTACAAATCACCAGTCTAACTGACTGCCAGATTTCTTTTCCCAGCTCCTTCCTCCTCCATAGCCCAGTATGAGATACCTTAGTGATAAATTTCTGTGTAAGTTTGCTGATGAACTTCAGAAGTTGGTGGGTTTTGTTTTAAAATCAGATGTGTTGGAGTTCCTTGGAGATGAAACCTAAGACACAAGGAGAACGTAAATTGGCCTATATTCAATTTTATTAGCTTGCATATGTGCTTGTTGTAAGGGGCTTACTTTTACAGACTATGCAGATTCAAGTTTTGTTTCAGAAACCTCTGAATAGAACATCAGTACATAAACTCTAAACAACAGTTGTTCAGTTCTGGCAACATGCTGCATTCTGAATTGTCTCCTGTTAAAATAACATGCAAGGAAACAAAAATTCCTTGCTTACTGGACTCTGAGCTCCTGTCTGAGAAGGCTGTTGAAAATTAAGCTAGCTAGCTGAATTGATCAAATATGTCTTCCCTTTCTTGCCATACCCTTTTGTATTTTTGCTAATTATCCTTGTTTTAACATAAAGCTGTTGAATCATACTCTAAAGTCTGATTTTTTTTTTATTTTTATTTTTTTTGTATCATATTCTGGAGGGATTTTTAAGCCTTTTTCTCTGAATAGTACTCTGTAATGACTGGATCACATAAGTGATACTTAGACGCTCATATTTTCAGCATATGTTAATATTATGTCCAAATTAAATTAAAGGGAACATATTCAAGAGAGATCTGGATACTAAAGATGAATAAGAAGCTGAAGCTGCTTTTTTTTTTTTTTTTTTTTTTTTTTTTTTTTTTTTTTAAGAACTGGCATAAATGGTTTTGAATTATTTGAGGAAATGCTTTGCATTTATATCAGGTGCAATCTGATTATCATTAAACTGTTCTCTATGGAGGGTGTAATATAGGTGCTTTGAGAAATTGCTTTGCAGCTGTCTTAGGCAAAGCATGTATGGTATACACTTGAGTTTTCATCTGCAGCACTACTACCATCCTAACTGTTTCAGCCACCTTTCCTTCTACTTCTTTACTACGTTATCAGAAACTTTTTTTTTTTTTTGACATCTCTCCCATTGTTTCATTACAAGAAATATAATTAACACATTTAACTTATAAGTTGTGGAGCTCGGGTAATGATTTTTAGTCTTTAAAGCTACATCTTCTGAAGCAACATATTTGTCTGTGGAAAATCTTGTTGATTCAGCCTTCTGGTTCATGTGGTTCCATGAGTCTAGTGTTCATTGTTTGTCATCTCTTACACTAACTCATTGCTGTCTGGTCTTACAACTTCAGTGCTACGGTTCCATATTCAGTTCCTGCTGATACATGTGATACTTAACTATACTCAGTTTCATCTCAGTACTCTTTCACAACTGCAGCGTGCACTCCAACCATCCACAGATGGTCTTGGTTCATATTACATTGTTTTATCTTGTCTTAATGCATGCCACAAAGACTTCCCAAGTCTTAAACAACTGCTGTGTGTCAGTCAGCCCCTTTTTTTAGCAGGCCATTTTCTGTGTACTGTACTTATCCGAGCGGTCTCTGGCTGACCTTTTGCCAGGGTTGGGTTTTTTTGTTTGTTTGTTTTCCACTTCTCCTTGTCCACATGTGTGTGATTCACTAGGTCTTATATGGGTATTGAGTGTTGAACTTCCAACAGAAGATACTTCACAGTCAGTCAGTGCTGCAGACATCACCAGGGGTTATACGTTTGCTAAATGTGAGTGTAGTAAAGTGTCTGTCTTATTTGTGATTTGATGTTGAATTAATTCTTAGTTACTGATTATATAAAATGTTCAGCTGTGATTTGCAGTGATGACAAGTTGCTTATGTTAAAATATATTGGCAGCAATTTAACTCACAGTGTTTGTAAGGGAAGGTGGTTACACAAGTGGTTACAGGCATATCTCTTAAATCTAGCATAAAAAATAGCAGATGACAGCAGTATAAACGGTGCAAACAAAGACTACCTGACTGGGCAGTCTTCATCCTTATCTTTTGTTACTAAGAGAATCTTCTCCTGCCTAGTAGTGTGCTGTTTGCTGTTTGTAGTGTGCTGAACTTGATGTTCTGTGTTCAGAAAAGTGTTTACCTACCATTGTGTGCAAGTGAGAAATATTTGGAAGGCCTGTGGGCTGTCCATTGGGAAAACCATTTAATAATATGGAGGGAAGTTTTATCTCTAATGTAGCTGCCAAGGTTAAAGATTTCTGATCTAAAAGACTTTGATCTTCAAGTGGAATAATAGTCCAAGCAGAATGGCTGATGCTTTGATTGAGGATTTATAGCTGAGGTCAAAGTATTATCTAGATGGACATACAGAAATAAATCTTGGTTACTTATGAGGATTCCTTATTTTCATTATAGTGTTATGTTAACAAGGAATGACCTTTAAAAGCATATAGTTCATGTTTTTGTCTTGTTAAGCTGGAATCTCCCAGTGAAGTGATAAGTTGATAGCAAATATCAAATCTATTCCTATACAGTTACTGATTGTTGGAAATGAGAAAGTATTCAAAATCCAGCTAAAAACTACACGTGCAAAAGGTTTAATACATACAAAATAAACAGCTTTGTTCTGTACACCTACTTTTTGCATGTATTTTGCATTATAACAACCATGCTGTATCAATTTTATTATCTATTGCTTGAAATTTTAATATTAACTGTAAAAGTTCTTATAGTACTTTTCTCCCCAGTCACAGGTGAATCATCATTCATCTACTAATAATGAAACCTATCAAGAAAGATTGGCACGATTAGAAGGTGATAAAGAGTCTCTCATACTGCAGGTATGTTTTAAAGAGAATATTGTCTATGTACTTGATATTCATTGAATAAAAGGTGAAATAATAGAGTATATTCTGTGGGGAAAAAAAAAAAAAGTTAGCAGGTCATGAAATGTAACTGATAGTTAATCAGGAATTATGATTATGATTTTTATAATCCATATGATTAGTCTAATGGTGCAATAACTGGGTGTAGGGGTGGGGAATAGCAGCAATGGTAAGAATGACGATTAAGGAACTTCAGAGTGTTGACGTTTTTGCTGTTACTATTATCATTAATAATTATTATTATTTCTCCAAGATAATAATGTACTGGTAATAGTTTTCATTCTGGGTTTGCCAGATTTTGCCAGTTACTTTCTAGATTCTGCATGACACTGTTTTTAAGGAACTGAAAGACTGAAGAATAAGGGAAAAATTATGCTGTCGTGTTTCAAGATAACGTACTCATCCCTTACTTTCTTCTTCATTGAAGTCATTAAACTTCTGTTAGCAAATGTGTATTGCAAAAACATTATCATTCCACTGAGTGATCTACTTCTATGTTTATGAGAATGGATAGGTTGTAACAGTATGGGAAGCTGTTTAGCATCTTGAGGCCAGGGATTCAAAATCAAGAGGATGGACACCATATAGTTTCAGACAGACAGTTTTGTTATTATTGGGATGTGGAAGACTTGCAAGTCTCAGAAATAAAAATGAGAAATAAAAAGTTTTTCGTAAGTCATAAGTGGGTAGAACTAATATTTTCCCTGCGTGTATATTGTATTGAAGTTGCTTTACATCACCAAAAAGCTTAAGGAGTGGGAGGTAAAGTCAAATAAAATCCTGAGTGGAGGAAAAAATAAATAAATAAAATCTGTTTGGAACTTAAATGAAACACACTGTTCGTGTGTTTCAAATTTCCATTTTTTAATAGGAGATTAGAAGTTCGTTGAGACAGCATCACAATTTTAATAAATAAGTAATAAATAATATTATTAAATAATAATTATTCTAAATATTTATTTATTATTAGTTTATTGATAATATTAATTTACATATTAATGAAACTGTTATTAACTGTAGCATGTTGATTCTATTAGTGAGATTCTATTAATGATAGCACACTGCTTTTCACACAGTATGTTCACTTCTCACACTTGTACAAATGTGCACTCATAGTTGGAGCAACAATTAGAAGAATTTATTAGAAGAAAACCCAGCTGTTCACTCAGAAGCACAGGGCTGTACTGATGCACCTGTGTCTTTGCCCTGAAGGGGTCCTTCATATCATCACATATGTTTATAGTCCCATAATCTTTGTGTATAGAAGGGGCTGTCCTCTTGGATGTGGTTTGAACCATACAGATGGTTGTTGATGATTGTTTTGCACTGGTGGTCTTCTACAGCTTTGGCTGTGTTAGAAATGTGTCAGTTCTTGCAGATTTAATAGGACCACTAGTCTCCAGAAGCACCGGAGGCAACATAGAGGCAACTTCTCAGTATGTAATTTCCCTGTCTCTTCATGTTGCTTTTTAGAAGATATTTCTTCATCCACAGAAATAGGTATTTAGACAATACAGCTAATACAGTAAACTCCTAAAGAAGTGACATGGTTCATGCTTTTATGACATGGTTCAGAGTCCTGCCTGCAGTTTTCCCGCAAAAGGAATGGATTAAAATCAGACGTAGAAACTTTTTTTTTTTTTTTTTTTTTTTGCCTTTTACCTACATTGTAACCCCATCGAGAGGTATAGTCAATATATTCTAATGCATTTTCCTATTGCAATGCACGCTATTGCAGTAGAACTCCAAAACCCCTTGTCAAATAACATAGATGAAAGCCTTGGTCAGCAGGTGATCAGCAAGAAAAATAAGAAGATGCCAAGATCCAGAGCTGGGGATTGGTCCTGGGCAACCTGCTCTAGATGGCCCTGCTTGAGCAGAGGGGTTGGACAAGATGGCCTCCAGAGGTCATCCTCCTTTCCCACCTCATCCATCCTGTGATTCTGTTAGAACCTCGTTTATACCAGTTCTGCACATTCTGTCTATGCAGTCCAATGTGAGGAATGTAAGCAAGCCCCATCTTGAGGTTACGTTGGCCTTAGAGAGTCTGTTGGTGCAAACCCTGCTCTTGAGTGTGACCAATGGCATGAAAGATGAAAAAGTGATTGGAGACAGAGCACCTCTCTGTGGCGGTTTACAGTCTGTTGTGCCAGTAACTGTGGCCCACAGCTATAATTTGTGGGGAATACAAAGGTGGGAGAGCTCCAGTCTTGCTGCAGAAGAAGCCATACCAAGGCAACTTTACAGGTGCCACTCACACTCTGTTTCTCCCAAGACTAACTCAAACAGGGGACCTTGAAACCTGCTTCTGCTGTTCAGTGTGTGGTGGAGACTGGAAATGCTACAGCATCAACAATACTGTTTTAGAGCTCAGTGCCTGTGTATAGGGGCTAATGTACTTACTGTTTAGTTTTTTTGTTTGTTTGTTTTGTTTTGTTTTTCCACAAAGGTCTTTTTCCTAAGGTATTTTAAAATATTATACCACTTGATTTGGGGCTATTTTATCAATATAACTCCCTTATAGATATTTACGGAAGATGTATTCACTAGGGACTGACTCATGTTGATGTTGCACTGCTAAGGCAAGATGGACTTGCCAGTGCAGCATATGCTGAGGTTATACTCTGTGTGCAGCTTACTGATTCCTAGAAGAGTCTGGCAGATGTGATCTTAAATGGAGAGGAAAATATGAGCTCAAAGTAGCTAATGTGCCTCTCAACCTAATAATTGGAATATTCAGCACAGTGCTTCTAAAGCTACTAAACTTTTACTAAACGCCTTTGCAGGTCACATTTAATACACAGAGTTTTCCTTATAAGTTTCAATACTGGTTGGAACTTAACCTGACCCTTTAAGTCAAACTTGTTTACTTGCTCTGAAAACTGTGTCAGACTGAAGAAGGGGCTTTGTTTGTTTTGTTTTGTTTTGTTTTGTTTTTTCTTGCTTTCTGATCTCTCAGAACTTCTTGTGCACCATGACATACGTAATGGGAGTGAAACAAAAAAGTTGATAAGCAACAGACTTCCTTGTAGGCAGTTCTTTCCACCCTACCAGCTCACATGTGTCTTAGTGTGCTTCTGGCCAAGAGTGGCAAAATGTTGCGATCTCCTTCCACCCACCCTTTCCTGTCATCTCTCATCCTGTGTTCATCTGTGCTTTTCTCAAGGGTCAACTACTTTAAAGGCATAAAAGTAAAATGCTCTGGTTTTCTTTTTCTGTATCCCTCTCCCAGGCATCCTTGTCCTTATGTTTGCAGGTAAAACAAGTATGGATCACCCAGTCATTCCCGCTGCAGCTGCCCTGAAGTGAACTCAGTTGTTTGTTGATTCCCTTGGGCTTTAACAATGCTGCTTAACGGGTATGGGTACATCTTAAAGGTTTCACTTCCAAGTACTTTTTTTTTTTTTTTTTTTTTTTTTTTTTAAGTACAAGTACTCCGGAGTTGGATACGAGAACGTAGATAAGCTTTTGTTAACATGTTTCATTAAAACTGGAGTTTAGAAACCTATGGTTGCTTTGTTGTTTGAGGTAACATTTTCTAGTGTAATCAAAGTTTAGTCTGCGGTGGAAACTACTTTTATATAAATAAACACCAAATATGAATCTACAGAGTGTATGTGCTTCCTAACATAGGAATTAACACTTTTTCATGTCTATCTAATGTTATTCTGAGCCTACATGTAGGTTGTTGTTGGTTTGTTGGTTGTTTTTTTTTTTGTTGGTGGTGGTTTTTTTTTAGAACTTCACAAGCTTTGAACTTGGCTGCTGGGCTTTTCTTGTTACACGTTCAGCAGTCTGTACCACAATTCCTACAGTTCTTTACCAGTATAGCTTATTGTTTCTTTTCCTGGGATTCATTGTCTGTATCTCATTTCTTTTGCTGTCATGTTTTGGCTTGCAAAGCCTGGGAATTTTTCTTGGAATAGAACTTTGTTGCTGCTAAAACATGCCTTTTACTCATTGCATTCCTTACAACTTCAAAACGCTTTATTGATAGGTAAGCTGTTTTTCTGTTCTTGTAAGAAGCAAGGTAATTGGTTGGTTTCCAAATGAACAGTTTTATCATTTACCCATTTTAGGGAGCTGAGTGCCAACAGAACGTGAAATAGCAGTGCATGCTTCAAGACCACTTCAAGTATTTTCAGTATAATATGTTCTTTGGTGTTTTCTAGTTGTTGAGACTTGTGCATGAACTGACTCAGGCTACCTATAAGTATTCTTCCAGCTCTTCTAGAAATGTTCTCTCATTTTAATATTAAAAAAAAAAAAAACAGTCCGAGTAGGGCGGGGGTTGAATTAAAATATTTGTAGGTGAGACTGGAAAACTGTCTCAGTAGAGCAAGTTATGAAAGAGTATGAAACTACTAAGGACTTTAAAAGAGAATTTGCGGTAAAAATGTGCATTTGGAAGTTAATTGTATAATGAAATTCAAATTTATTTACAGTCAGTTCAGTAGCATTGCGCTTCTCTTCTCAAATTACAGGTGAGTGTTCTTACAGACCAGGTGGAAGCTCAAGGAGAGAAAATCCGGGACTTAGAAATCTGTCTTGAGGGGCATCAGTTGAAACTGAATGCTACAGAAGAGATGCTTCAACAGGTAAAAATCTGACTTAGGAAGATTTTTACATAAGATCCTCCAAAGGAGAGGAGAGTATGCAAGCTTAGTCTGTCTGCATGTGTGAGTGCCTTTGGCAAAAAGAGAAAACAGAAAGAATTGCCTCTTTTTATTGTTCTCTTGCTGCTTTGCACTTTCTTTTTTTTTTTTTTTTTTTTTTGAAATAAAAGTTTCTTTGTTTTTCTGTTGCAAAAATGTTTTATTGGCTGGTTACATAACACTGTACGTGGCAGCATGTAAAATGAAACTATTGTGTATTATTTGCACTGTGCTGATGAACTAAATTTGGACATGGTTGAGTAACTGGTTAGACAGGTTAAATGTACCTCATATATGTACAGTTATAGAATTGAAAACTTTTATTTAAATAAAACTTCTATTTTCATAAGGCTTTGAAGCTGAACAGTTAGTAAAGTTGAAATGAATTACTGTATCAAGTTAGGTTCTATACAGATTTTTGCTTAATTTAGTTTTCCCCTTGTTTTTGGAAAAAAAAAAAAGTACATGGCATTTTTTGTTATCAACAGTTTCAGGCTATATGATTTAATCTATTGGTGGTGTTTCATGACATATATTGAGGAAGAAGGATGAATAATAAGTATCTAATATTTCATGTGTTACTGTACAGATGGTAGGTTTGTGGCCATGAAAGAAATTTCCCTGTGCAATCTTCTGTTTCTACCAAGAAAAGTTGCTAAACATGCAGATAAACTGCTGGTAATACAGTGCACAGACATTGAAAATAAATTTGAAACTAACCCTTGAAATATAGACCAGAAATTTGCAGGATATATATTGTTCTTAAGGAACATGTATTTCTCCTTTCCAGCTACTGAAATGTTCTGTTACAAACTTAATATTTTAGTCTGTGTGAAATATGCAAGTCTTTCAATTAACTCTTCAAAGCTTTAAATTAAACTTATGTTATTCTGAATAAATTTATTTTACTATGATAAGGATCCATGTACATTTGTATCTAAATGGTAGCAGTTTCCATATGGTGAACTTGTATCCTAAACATCTTTCAGTTAGAACTCTCCAAGTTTCTCAAAATAAATAATAAAAACAAACAAAAAATAAATAATAAAATAATAATCAAAACAAAACAAAATTGGTCTCACAACTGTTGTAACCCAAAAAGTTTCCAACTATGAAAAGTTTTATTCTATACTTAAATGAAGAGGTGTTTTAGAAAATGTAAACAGCAAGTACGTTTAGTTTTTCAGTGACATCTGAAGTGAAATTCAAAGAACAGTAACTGTTTATTTAATATTTAAATTATGAAAATCTGTTTTCAAACTTCATGAATGCATTCATATAGAGTGTAGAAGGTTCCTGTTTTAATGTAAAACTAGGTCGTCTTTGTCAGCAGTTTCCAATGTCCTGTACAAGTGCCCATGACACTTAGTAATGACATGAAAGATATTCATGTTGTCATTGAGTTTTTCCAGTCAGAATTATTCTCTGCATCATTCAAGGACAATTAAGACAGTATTACGGTATTAATTTATTTTTTGCAGGAAACTACCTGTTTTGTAATACAAATAAATAAATAATAATCATCCACCTCTATCTGCCTGTATAAACATTCTTGCTTTTCAGAAAGACTTCTATTATTCTCTTGAAGTGTATTGTAAATCCAGTTTTAGTTCTTGGTTCTGCTTACTTATTTGGAATATATTGAACTACATTGATTCCTACATTTGTGATCTTAAGCTGACAGCTTCTTCTAAACAGAAGATGGAATGATTAAGATAATTGCCATATTTCGAGCAATCTTTAACGTGTATTGGTAGAACTAAGGTAACTGCAATATGGATATGCATATTTTTTTTTACTTACCTGAGAACCTATATATGTGAGTACAGCATAAGCTTTGTCTTTTTAATTTTGGGAACTATAATTAATCTAACTTAATTTTGTGCCCAAAATGCTACAGCAACAACAACGAAAAAATGATATGTCTTGTTAAGATAATTTAATGAAAATACTTAAAAAGTTGGTACCACGACAGCAAGGGTATGTAATGCTACCCTGCAAAATAGCTTTTCTGAGTCTATGCTAGCAGAGACTTGTCCACTTTGTAAGGGTGTGGTTACTGGCTAAAATCCTTTTGGCTTATGATTTATGCACAGTTGTTTTGAACCCTGCTACAAAGCTATCATGCAAACACTTTTGAAACAGCAGCTAAAATAAACTTTGTTCGAATTACCTAAAAAGGCTGTTCAGCATTTGGGATGGACATCTTGAATGCTGAACAACAGAGATGCTGCTTCTTTGGAGGAAATTGTGATTCTCTAAGAGGAGGGACCAATATTCCTTAGTCAAAATGTGGGCTTATGGGAAATGTGTTGAGATCATCTAACAGTTTTCCACTACAAAAAAAAAAAAAAAAAGAGAGAGAGAGAGAGAGAGAAGGCTTTGTTCTGTTCTTTTGTTCTCTCTGTTCCTGAATATGTGCATCTGAAACTTATTTTTTACTGACTCTGATGCTCACCAGAATTTTTTCTCTATGACTGGGCAGAAAGGAATGGGGGGGCAGGCAGTGGTTAAAAGGAGATATTTTTTTGCTGGGTTAGTGAATTGAACCAGCTTACAGAAGAGGTTAAGGCATGGCATAAGGACAGTGGTGGGCTGCACATTTGACCTAGATGTTTATGAAACCACAGCCAAAATAAATATGACATGTATGTTTTCATGACATGTGATGCTACTATGTCAAACTCAACATTCTGCTTTTGTAAGGATACTTTTTCCACTACAGACCCTAATTAAGAAAGAACACTGCCTTTGAGGTATTTGCATTGTCTTTAAAATGAAGTAGGTCTTTCAAGAACTCATGAAAGTCAACGGCAAAACTTTAGATCCGTCATTAAATATCCTTTTAGTTTGGGCCAAGAAAAATGTTTTCTTGTTCTTCAATCATAGCCAGTGGTAAGAGAAAATTTTCTGGGGCATGCCTAGGAACAAGACCCCAGTTTGGTCTCTCTGAATTGACTTCTAGTTGCCAATGAGTGTGTAAAAGACATGGAAATGATACCTGTGTGAATAGTTGCCTCCCTTGCCCATTAGTACGTTGTAATGAGTTTGTCTCAAAATAAAACAAGAATAAACAAAAAACCTCCTGGAATTATCTTAAAAACACAATTTATGTTGTGACAGTCCATTTCTAGTATACCAGCTACTTTAAAATGTGATATTACAGCTGATTTTAGAGAAAAATGGTGGATATGTGTCTTGCTCTAAATTAATCTGTAGCATTTCTAAGAACTTCCAGTGAATTTTAAAAAAGAAATTTTAAGCGAAGAGGGGATCTTGAACATCTGCTACGTTAGCCTCGGAGGGAATTCCTATCCACATTTGATCAACTTTTGCTTCATTTGTACTCTGAATAAATGTAGAACAGAATTGGAAAGCAAAAGTAGATTTTGCTCTCTCTATATATAGATAAAGTAGTTGTCCTAAATTGTCCCATAACAGAAAGCACCAGCCAGCCAGAACGCAAATGCACTGGTGCGATGGAATCAATGTTGTCATTCTTGTCAGTTTGAAAAGGGAATTTTCTACACATTCGGATTTCACTTCCACAGTTCTTTTAAGTGCATTTGGTATAGTAATTATCGCAAGTGAAAATACTTCTTTGCTATTCCTGTGCTGCACTTGATTGATTTAGCAGATACTAGTTGTCATTGAAGCTCTATGGCATAAAATGTACAGGTTATTTTGCCAACCAAAGTTGTGCCAAAATGCTGAACTGTGTGGCAGTGACTGTCTTCTGCCTGACCTGTACCAAATCCTAAATGTGGTTTGACAGTTTGTTTTTGCCTTCCAGCTTATTTGTGACACGTAGTTGCACAAAGCAATCCAGAGGAATCTTGTCAGATGGCTGCATTGCATAAGGATTATTGTGTCTTCTGTCGATTAAATTCTGTTGCAAAGTACAAAGTGCTTGGCTTTAGGGTTTTTTCTGTCTCAAACACATGGAGACTGAAACACTTGAATGAACAGGAGTGAATTTCTGTGCTTTTCCTCTTTCTGGTGTTAGTTTATGGCTAATTTCTACCTGGGTGCGCAGAGCAGGTGAACATGTGCGAGACAACATCCTTGGTGAGGCACAATTGAGAATGTTCTTAAAAAAAAATAAAAAAAAAAATGCAGGGAGGAGCTGTATTAGAGTAGGAACTTGAATCCCATACAATTTAGTGTGTACCTATTCTGTTTTTGCTGTTGTCTTTTTCTCAAGGGAGACGGAATCCTATCTTGGTTGCACAGTGCAAATCTGGTGTGTATCTGTTTGCTTCTCAGGAACTTTGTTGGCTGGCAAGGTTCATTCCTTCAACTTTCAATTGCCTCAGTTATCTGATCTTAAATGAATTTCAGCACTTGTTTATAACGTGTGGTAACTCCTTGCCAGCAGCTAGCTTACTGTTTCAGAGTTTGAAGTGTGCTCTGTGCTGCTCTGGTTGTAAGGCGTGAGGTTTTCAGAGTGTGCTCTCAAGTTGTGCAGCTTATCTATACAGGTGAGCATTGCACTGTTTTATTATTTTACAGTTATAGGCACATCTGCTTGTCAGATATATGCAAAGGGCTGTCCAATTTGTGAATGCAATGGGAAGTTCTATCCTTTCTGTTGCTTAACTGTATAATGGACGAATGATGAATTGGAGGGCTGTAATTCACTTTCTGCTACTGAGTTGCACCATTTCATGGAGATTACACACGTACATTGCTCTCAGCTGTGTTTTCAGTTAAGCAAATATCTTATTTCCACCACAGCTGACACACAGCACTTGGAAAGTGCAGTCCTCATTTGCGGTGGTTCTTGCTGAATTTTGCTTACCAGGTAGGTCCATCTGTCTCTGCCTCTCTCTCAGCTACTTTAATGAATGTGAAAAGTATGAAATTTTGGAGTCTTGTATTTTGTACAGTGCACAAGTGCAAACGAGACCCTAGCGTCTGCTTTTTTTTTTTCCACTTGTCTGGAATCTTATTTATGGTTTCTGAAACAGTATATAGCATGATTATTTCATCTGTTTTGTAGACTGCTAAATATCCTGAAATGTACAGTGCTTAAAACAGATAACCTAGAATAGTGTGGGTGCCCTCTTTCTAAGCTGTTTTCTGTCATGTTAAATTTTATAAGCAGCTTTATGAGAAATTTGTATTTCCAAGCCAACCAAATGTGTGAGATATAGTGCATGTGTCAGTTTCACTAGCAATATTGAAAAGCATGATTAAATATTTACGAAATATACAGAGTAAATTTGAAAAATACAGTTGTGTTTGGAACTAGTTTGGTGTGCATTGATCTGTCTGCCATACATGTTTTGTACCTTCTGCATGAGTCATCTTTGTAATTATTCTACTCTAAAATAGCATTTTCTTTATCTTTTTAAGGTTAAAAGTTGATTTTCACAAAAAGGACCTTCAAGAAATTAATTTATATTTTTAATGGATTTTAAATGAAAAACAACTAACTTGCTTATACATAAGATTTCTTAGAATATGTTCTATATTTGAGATTTTTGAGATCTTCCTAAAGCTGCTACAACCCTAATTACCATTTTGCCTCTCTCATATTATCCTTTTTGCTTTAAAACCAATAACATAAATTTGTATTTTCTTTTCTTACAATGGCATATTTATTCTGGCTGGCTTCAAGTTGCATCATACCACTGAAATACACTATAATTTCTCTGTAACAAAATGGGTCACATTCTCTAATGAGCTGTTCGCTGTGAGCATCTGCTTGAAGATGAAAATAATTGCTTCCAGATGTTATCCATTTCAAGAGGGGACATTTACTTAAAACGGCACTTTCTTTCAAAGCAAAAGTTAGACACTCTAGATGCAAGATAAATTGTCAGCTGTTTTAAATCAATGTAGCTCCATTGAAAACAAACCAGGGCTAGTTAGCTATTTTGTCTATTTTAAGGCAAGAGATTTATGCCAGTTTACACTCGCTGAGGATCTGATCCTCCAGCTTCAGAGCAAACTGTAAAGTTTTGTTTGACTTGATTAAAAAATGATCTCAGCTGCCTTCATGCTCACTCATACCAGCTAGCACCTTACTCTTCACATGGAGCTGCTGAACTCAGAATGAGGGTGAGGTATTACTCTCCACTGCACAAGTAAGTGTAATTTAGGAGCCTATTGAAAAAGTAGGGAGTAATAACAGACAGTGTACTCAAAGGACAGATCTGTTGTTAAAAATGTCTAGATGGATGCTATGCCTTATTAAGAAATCTTCCTGTTGCATTACTGAATGCCAAGTCAGTGTCAAAATAAATAAATAAATAAAGTTGTGTTAGTTCAACAGTGAATAGAGCCTCTTATCCTGCTAGATTGTTTGATGTTAAGTGGCCCTATTTCTCTATCAGAGTTCTCATTTATAGCTGTATCTTAATCTGCAGAAATGGGCTGTGTTACCATCCATATAGAGCCTGTTCCAATCAGGGCTGGAATATGCGCAGAACTGGATCTTGTGTAAATTAATGAGGATGTCATCCTTTATCCCTGGAACATTGAGGGGTTATTTATAATTGCAATTTGTAATCACCTTTGTAGAAAGCAGCTAGTACTGGGATTTCATTAGGTGACTGCTTCTTAGAATAGGTGCATTACCTTTTCCTGATTATTTCATTATTCCATCCAAAGACCAAAAAATAAAATAAATATAATAATAAAACTACATTTTTGTTTATTCTCCCGTCCATACACAAATATCATTGCCAATGTCAGCAGAGTGGGCACAACACTGGGAATAGTGGGTGGCTTAGATAACTTGTGTTTCAATGCAGATGTAAGTTGAGTGCTATTTCTGATTTGGGCTGTATTCCCCACCAGACTAAAACAATTTACATATAAAGCAGATTTGGGTTCCAAATGAATTTTAACTGTATAATTTTTAAAATACTGTTTGTGGCTTCCTTGGCTCTAAACCATAGTATACAACATACTCTGCAGTTTGTGGAAGAGGGTAAGATGAGAAAAGCATACTGATGGAAAGGGCAGTTTTTGACCTCTCAGTAACATCAGCATAGATCCGGAATACCTATGCTAAATTCAGTTAAGGTATTTCCATGTAATTCAAAGCAGAATCTGCTGTAATTCCTCAGTATGTTTCATGTGATCAAAACATAGATGTGAGTTACAAATTACCATCAAAATTTAAAAAATAGAATATCCAATAAATAAATAAATAAAATTAGGCACTTGGAAAGTTAAGTATTGAATTTTCAGTAGGACTTAAACTCCTGAATAGATTTTTCACTTTGAAAATAGAGACCAAGAGATGCAACTTCAAATATATTCTGTTACGTTTTTGAAGATTTTTGGCTTTTGCTTTCTTGGAAACTGAAAGATGCAATGAAGGTGAATGGTGAATGTTTTCCAAATACAGTGATATCACTCTGTCCAAAGTATGCCTTTCTCTGCAATCTGAAAAATGAACTCAGGGCACACGAGCAAAAGTCATGGCCAATTGTTTCTAGTTTGGTATTAGTCAGTTTAGATATTACCTTTTAGGTTCCAGTTGGGTATTATTGCTTCTTTTTCAATGTTGTTCCCTCTACAGTTAGTAGTGTTGAAAAGTTACCAAGTACTACCCAGTATAAACTTAAAGTACTGTTAGCATGACTACAGAAATGTTGCTTATCTTTGGTACTGTTTTGGTTAGGGTGCTTGTTCTGTAACATAACCTTTGCTGAATAACGTATGATAAAATGTTGTAAAACACTGCATTATAATACTAAAATGTAGCTCCATCTGCTGAATATCTTAGGAAGCAGTCAACTGTTCTATAGTGTGTTGTCTGAAGGCCTCTATGTTATGATGTAGGTCTGTGTGTGTTCAGCCTTAGTGTTGTTTTCTGATCTCATGTCTTGTGCAAAAATAAACACTGTGCCAGACGTTTTATTGAAGTGGGGAAGAGGACAGTGGTTTAGTGATTAACACAGGAGAATGTGTAGGTGAAAATAGCTGCAGAACTCGAAACATGCAGTTCAAACAGTTCAAAGTATAGGCAACATAAAGAGAGGTAAAGAAATGTGCTTTCACATGAATTTGCCAATCACTCAAAAAGTACTTTTTGAGTTACTTTTTCTGCCTGCAGTGAATGACTGTGTTAAATCTATCTTTCAGCATTAAATGCTTTTTGCACAGTAAAGTAATAGTGAATGTAGCTTTTGAAGAAAAGAATCATTTTGCTTTTGTATTGAAAACATAAACAAAGGGGTAGACACCTATGTATGGAACTGTCAGCAAATCACGCAGCATTCTGTCAGTGTTCAAATAAAAATAACTCAGGAAAATTTTCTGCTTTGCTTTCAGGAGCTGCTAAGTCGAACATCACTAGAGACTCAGAAATTGGATCTAATGGCTGAAGTTTCAGACCTGAAAATTAAGCTGGTTGGTATGGAGAAGGAACAGAGTGAATATGAAGAGAAACAAAACAAAGCTGAGGTGAGTTTCTTTAGATTGTTTTTTTTTTTTTTTTTTTTTTTTTCCTATCTGTGTCTGTAGTATGCTGTCATACACCTGAGTTTTTGAGCTGAAATCAGCATGCAATGGGATCTTGCATATTTACAGCACAGTCTGTCATTGGCCCTGTGAATTCAGTGAGGAATATGGTTATGCATTTTTGGGATGTGGTTTCTTTTCCTCTCTCTCATTATGCTTCAAAGGTTGCTGTTTGGCTTTAATCAAGACACAAAGTCCCTTTCAGCAGCATACTGTCTTTCTGGTAACCCTTTCCTTTCCAGGAAAGGGAAGCTGTACTGGCATGGATGTTTGAAGCCTACCGAGCTTGTTTCCTTGTTTTATGACAGAGAAATACTGTAAGCTCAGCAGTATCAGGGATGCTACAGACATTTGTAAGCAGAGACCCTCAGTGACTTTAATTCATTCAGGGAGAGGCAAGAGAAAGAGCATTTTCTTCACATGGACCTTTTCCCTTGTGGTGACATAATAAATAGTAGGAAAAAAAAAACACTTGCATTGGAGGTGATTCTCATCCTTTCTCCCCTTAGATGTGTAGTGTTCTGCACATCAAAGGAGCTTTGATTTTTACAGTATTAGTTAAGGAAGAGAATATGAAATGGGGAATAATATGAACAACATCCATTTGCTTTACTGGGTACAGTTCCACAGAAAATTCTATGGTAGCAAGCAGCAGGTGGGAAACAGAGAAGAAAGGGATTATGGAAGACAGTCATTCGATGAAGTGTTGTGTGTATGTCTACCCAGTGGTCTTGCAAGGGGACCGCCTAGCCTGGGAGGATTACCTAGCAGGGGAGGATTAATAGGGCTGTGGCTTGAGTCAAGATTTATACTTTGTTGACTAAAAAAAAAAAGACTTTATGTTCCTGTTGACTTAGGAGAAACTGAAATCCAGCCAGTGTTAGAAAACTGTTCTCCATATTGTTGATAGTGGAATATTTGATAACTATGCCTAGGTAATTTACTTGCAGTGACATGATAAGTTTAGGGTGTGTTCATTTTTTGACTTATTTGTCCTCTGAAGTTTTCTTTAGAGATGAAAAGATAGCTTAGAGAGAGCATTTGCTGGCAGAGGTTGCAAGTCAGTGGTACCAGCTGCTGCTGTTTTACCACCTGTAGCCTTCTCATGCTCTCTCACCCATAATTGTCAGCGTCTTGTGTACAGAAAGCCTAAGCAGTCTCGTACTGCCTTGAAAACCTAAACAGGTCTGTGCAACATGTAATTGCTACAGGTGGGAGCCTGTTCCCAGCTGTAGTCTTCCTAAGAGGCTTTTAGACTTCCCATTGCATGGTGAATACCAGGAAGAAGCTGCTTGAATTATTCCAAGACATGCACAGTCAGCCTGACTCTTGGAAAGCAATAAAGCTTCTGAGTGCATTTGGACTGACAGTAATTTCACGTGCTGATTAGGTCTGGGCCTGCAATGAGGGTGACTGTGACCTGTGAAATTCTGCTGCTGCTGCAGCAAGGTGTGTGGCTCACTTCAAAGGAAAAGCTCTATTGGTCTGGAAGCCCTTGTTGTATTGCTAAGTGATAGGAAATGCCCCACTGAGATGGAAAAGGATTCTAATCTGATGGAAAAGTTGAGAATCATTGTGTTAAGTGTGCCCTGAATTATTAATTACCCCAAGATGTGATTAGATTTCTGGCCTGTTGGAAGTTGCAAACCTATCCATACAGAGCAAGGAAAAGGGATGTTGTAACTAAAGCTGTGGGAAATAAAGAGCGTTTTCAGTTTGCTTGCTAAGACACTTATTTATTTCCGATTGTTCTGAATAAATCTTAATCTAATTTGTCAAGATAATCAGGGGGTTGCTTTCAATCAAATTGAATGCTTACTTGAATTGTAAAGCCTTAACCCTACTTCAGTTCCTTTTACTATAGTTTTTATTAATTCTCAATACAAACGCAATTTCAAACATCACAATGAAATTTATTAACATATTTTCTTCATACTATTGGACAACAAATGCTGCTCAAATTTGGCAATACCTTTGTCTTCCAAAATTGCTAGCTTCCACTGCCTGACTACATCTTTTTAGTGAATAATCCACTTTTAAGAGCAAACTGAAGGTAGACTGTTTGCTTGTGTACACATACGCTACTGTACTGTGGTAATGTAACTGCTTCAAAGGGAGGCCACTCTCCAAACTGACAATGACTGAATGAAATTAATCTCACTGTAATTGTATATCTGAATGCCGTGGCTACTACAACATGCTGTTACAGTGTCTAATATGTCAAATGAAATTGCAATGAATAGTTTTACACAAATGGAACAAAGCTGTGAGTGACAGAGCTAGAGCCTTTCTATAACTTATACTGCAGTTGGCCAATTCAAGACTTTTAGGATTGACAGAGTTGAGCAGGACAGTGATTTGATAGTTTTGCTACTATCAGAACAGTCCTCAGTTTTCACCATGGCATGTGTTACAGAGGCATCCTCTAGTTGTTAAACTATTTTAAACAGCCTCTTAATTATAATTCATTATATTTAGAAATGGCAGGGTCAACTATAATGGGTTCAAAAAAATTTAAAATGAGATGTGAAATTGCAGAATAAGTCAGCTAAAACATACTTCGTTTGTAGTCTAATTTTGTGTCAGCTCATTTCACAGCAGCTGTTTCCAGTCACATAGAATTTATCTGCAGAATTTCTCTCATTGGGTTGGGGAGAAACAAAGCAAATTAAGATATCCTTCTAAATATGAGTGAATCTTAATCTGTCAGATACATTTCACTTTATCTTGTGCAGCTGTGGTTTAGATTTAGTTTTAGTTAGCAGTAAAGAGTTTCTCTAACCTCCTCTCAAAGGTATTAATTTCAGACTGAATGCCACTTGTCTTTGGCTTTTCAAAAGCACGTGCTACATTTATAGTGCCATTTATTTATACATATGATACAGGAGCCAAAAGAATGGCTGCTTGTAAACGGATGGTCTCATTCTTGCCTTTGTCACTTTAATTCCCTTTTTGTAGAATAAGTTCTGCTCTGTTTGCTGCAGTGATGATGCTGTGAAGGGTTTTGAAATCTCACCCAAGGGTATTTGTGTAGCTTTTCTCTTACCTGAGAAGCCTTAGAAATTTTACAAACATCTTTCCTCAATGCAACGAATTATGAGAAAGCAACATTGCCAAGTCATTACTAAGTGCTTAGCTGCAGCCCAGATGCCTGTTTTACCCAAACATAGACAAAAGAGACTTTCTGTCACCATCAGGGGGCTGCAGAAATAATTGTCCATTTCAGCTTGCTTAACAGCCTTTGTTCTCTCCTACTTTTTATTTTCTGTCATATAAGTTTGGTGATTTTTGCTTTTCCGTACTGATGATCTGAAGTTTGCTATAAGCTGTTGAAAAGTGTTTTGTGGGTACTTTTGAATTAAGTATCTACTACACAGTTACTTGCCATTTCAGAGGAACGTGAGTCAGTGAGCCAAATACCCCTTCTGGTCTTCTGTACAGCACAGCTCTGGGGATTTGGGTGTGCCGTCTCACCTGAGTCAAATCCAAGCCAGGGTATTTTAGTGTCAATAAATTTTCATGCTGTGAAAGAATCTCAGAAATTAAAAGCCTTTTTCCATCTTGAAACTGGAAACAACTGTAGAGGCATATATTGCATCTGGAGTTCATCTTTTACTCTTCCATAGACCTATCTTACCCTTCACAGAGGTAAGGATTTCTGTCATTTCTGTGCAGTCAGGTCTTCCCTGAGGGAAGTATGTTGGATGCAGTGTTTCCCATTGTGTGTGTTTTTTTTGTTTTTGTTTTTTTGTTTTTTTTTGATATGACTCAGAAGAGAAAGAATTACAAGGCAGCAGCAATAGTGGTTCTGAACTCTCCCACACTGCTGCAACTGGAGCCACTGCGAGTCTGTGTATCTTGTTTAACAAGTGCTTCTTTACAACCTCATATGGTTTAGCAGTGTTCTGTGTCAAAGACAAGCACAGACTAGTATCGTGGCGCTTAAAAGAAAGCAAGGCAGATGGGCATGTGTCCTGAGGATTCCACTTGCCAGTTGGTACTGCTCAGGGAGGTATCTGATTGTGGAGATGATGGTAAAAAAGAAACAAAATCAAAGCATGGAAGGTGGAGGGGGTGTGGATAGCATCTAAATTATACAAGCAAGTTTGATGAGTGTTCTTTGCAGTTCTCTTATAAGAGGAAGAGTTAGCAACAGGGATGTTCCCCTCACCAGAGTCCCACTGTGTTGCTGCGGAGTGGGAAATGTAGACACTGAATATACGAAAGAGATGATTTCACTTAGGTGAGCTGATACTGAAGGAAGCTATCTTTCTCTTAGCTGTACAGCTCTGGCAAAATATTTCAGCATAAAAAAGACTTTATATTAGAGAGCTGGTATACTGGGGCACAGTACACTTTCTAAATTTTTTGATTGTTTAAGGAGCTAATTCTCGTTTATATGTCTAAAAAGTTTGTTGGATGTAAAAGGATGAGCATCAGACATTGTGAGCCTGATTCAGAGTGATTCGTACAAAGGGAAATATATGCAGCTGCTATTCTGAATTTTATCGTAAGCACACTGTACTTGAAAAATACTTAACTGATGTGAATCTCTTTTAGCTAACTGGTGTAAGCTTTTGAAAGAGAATCTTTGTGAATGTTTGGGCTTGCCTGTGGGTGCTGGTGCAGTTTGAGATTGGTTGTCTGAAATACTCTCCTGGTTGGAACAGTGTCCTGTCCTCGCCATAGCCGTTCCCTAGCACTGAGCAAGCAGCTTTATTGAATCAGCAGAGAGCTGGGATTACAGGAGGACTCTTATTCATTGTAAGGAAGAATAAAAATAAGTATGTGTGCTTTTGTCATCTGGTCTTCTGTCCATTAAAAACTTTTTCACTCCCTTGGGAGTTGGATTAATCTCATCCAATTTATTTCTCTTGGTTAAAACTGAGAAGTCACAAAACATATGTTGTTAATATGCATGAAAATTCAGAGAAAAGCCCTCCAAACTTGTAATATCTGATAAAATACCCAGCACTATTTGCTGCTGAATTGGGCAATTTAAGTGAATTTTTATATAGATTTTAATACTTGTATTTGGCTTGCTTTCTTTAATTGGATTTTGTGTGTGTGTGTTTGTGTATCACTGATTGCTTCAGGGAAGCTAGCCAGCAAATCAGTATACTTTAAGGCCATTGCTTCTGTGGTATTCTTTGATTTCTCCATGTTGCTTAACTGTTTCTCAGGGTCCAGATACTGCCTAGCTTTCAAGCTAGGTAATGGAGTATTTTTCTGACCCTTGCTAAACTTGGAAATAGAATGATTTTACTAGTAAATTTTGTTTATAGATTGGGAAAGAGTAGATTATGGCCTCAGCTGAGCTAATTTTTTTTTCCCTAGTGGATGATTTCTCTGTGTAACAAAATCAATTTCAACAAAAGGCTGCCTCTCAGCCAGCATATCAAAATATGTTCCATTTTTTTTCCTAAAATCTGACTTCATCTGACTGGATAATTTACTGAAAATGCGGGCCCAAATTCTGATCTTTGTATCAGGATTGGAATCATGAATTAGTCTGGAACATAGATTCTGTTCTACGGAACTACAGTGCTCTGCACGATATTCCAGATTTATGGCTATTTACATATAACAGAAGGAAAACACATTGTCTCTATAGTTTGATATGCTCCCTGTATTTCTCTGTGCTACAACTGTAGAAATATTTTCTTTGCATATTGTCTTCATTTTCTTTCTCACCTGTCTTTTTTTTTTTTCTCCATGTTTTCAGTCAGTAGTGAACCTGATAAGTGAGCTCCAGGAGCAGATGTGTAGACTGCAGCTGGAAATTAATAGTAGAATCCAAGAAAGAAAGTCTCAAGATAGGAAACCAGATGTGACACCTAATGGCCCTCACTCTAGTCCAAGATCAGTGATAGAGACTCTCAGCCAGAAGAATTGCTCTCAGTGTGATGTACGAGAAGTACACCTTAGCAGAAGCTTGTGTATTGACTCTTCTCTTGCAGAAACTAAATTCCACTAACCAGGGCTGTGTTGTGAATTGTTGGCATTAATCGCTGTGACTCTCATGAGTAAGAGAGAGGTGGTTGCAAAAATTACAACAAACAAACAGGGAAGAAAAAAAAATAAAACAACCAAAGAAACAAAAAAGACAAAAGACAGTTTATTCTCCCCACTTTTCTCCCCTGGTCACTGGGACAAATTTGGTCAGTCTTGATATCTATGTCCTACAGCACAGATATCCAGAAGAACCAATCACCTCTCTCAGGTATTACATGACTTGCTTTTTACTCATAGGTCTAGTGCTGGTGTGGGGCTTTTTTTCCTCCTTTTTCCTTTTTTTTTTTTTTTTTTTTCCCTTGTTTTCTTAGTTGAAATTTGTTTGATATGCAGCATGGTAGCATGGTTTGGTAGTTGGCTAATTTTTCTCACAACAATGACACCCTAACCAGTCCTTTGAACACAGATGATAATTAATTCCTGAATATCTTAAAAGCTTAACACAGGTATAAAACGTTTTCTAATAAGTATTCATTTTATCTGAGATACTAGTATGGTTGTTTAATGTATGTACTATACAGGACTCCAAAACTGGGTTATGCTTCCAATATTTTATGTTCCTCAGTTCATTTTAAGACATTTGGTCTCATCAGAGTTCTATCAAGAACTTATTGGTATTGTCCTCAAGAATAAGCATTAAGATTTGGCTCTATGAAGGAAAGGGAGAAAGGACATTTAAGGGACAACGTTGTCAGAGGAATAGCCAGAGATGGCTGCAACTCTATGCTGCATCAACCCTGTTTGTAAAGTTGCAAAAATCAATGCTGAAAGTAACATATTGCTAGTCATATTTGACTCTATGTGTGTGGTATTAAAGGCCTATAACTGAATATCACTTAGTCCGAGTTATTTTTCTTGGTAAGTAGCTTAAACACTTGTTTGGAGGGACAAATGTTGCTTTAATGAAAGTCAGTAATCTGTCAGTACTTCACATTTTTCTGTCTGCTTTCTGGTGGTAGTGAAAACAAATAAAAAACAATCATTAATGCTGTATGAGACTGTAGATGTAGATTTTTTCATTAATTTTCACTGAGATTCACAGGGATTCCTAAAGTCAGATGTCTTCCTTACTATGACTAAGAAATTTGTGCATAATTTCAGGTATCGTGTTTGAGAAACTGTTCCTTATAATAATCTCTCAAAAATAGTTTTTGTCTGCTCAAACTAGGCCACAACTTCTGTATGTGATGGTTCAGTGTTCATTACTGCATAATTCTTGCATGATCTTGAATGCATAACCATGGAAAATTAATATCTTCCTGAGTAATCTTACTTTTAGTTGTTCTTCCTTGCAGGGTTTGCTACAGGAACTTAGACACCTCAAAATTAAAGTGGAAGAACTGGAAAATGAAAGAAATCAATACGAGTGGAAATTAAAAGCAACTAAAGTAAGCAGAATACTTAACACTTGCTAATGACAGGCTTACTGCAGCTAGACACTGGCAAACATACTTCTCATCAGTATTTACTTCTGTTACGATTGCCTTGTGTCAATGCCTAGTGTAGTCTGTTTTTTCTTGAAGCAACTTTGTAATAAGTATTTTGGACTACAGTTTTTGTAGATTCTTTTTATGCTTTCTGTTCCCACCCTGCCATTCCTAATTTTTGTATTTCTTCTTAAAAAAAATAAAAAATAAAAAAGAGGCATTTCATCTAACAAAAGAATTGTTCAGGGGAGGAGCCTCCCTTGAAGATTTTCTGTCTTTTATTTGTATAATGGTAACAAGCCTCTGTGGAACGTGCTTTCTAGACTGAAGAGAAGAGACATGCAAAGTTGGATGGGTGTTGACTTACTATGGAATTTATTTTAACAGAGGTTAAGCCCAAAATACACTATTAGATCATCTACTCTGTCTTCACGTCAGTATCAAAGAGCGTATCTGTTTTACCCCTGGGTTGACCTTAACTCCTGGAAGGCTGTCGGATTTTCATCTGGAATAACTCAACATATGACACATTTGGTCATTTTTGCTTGTAATTTATTTTTCTGGTTGAACGTTGTCATCATTAAACACTTGCACTTTATTTCTAATTTAAATTTTTAGCCCTTTCCCACTAGATTAAAAGGTGCTTACTATTTTCCCTGTTGAGGAGCACTTTTCTGTTCTGTAATCACATCTTTGCTTTCATATGTGTGGTGTTATAATAACTTTATATAAATGATTGACTTTTTTCGAGTTGTGGTTGGATCTTAAAAAAAAACATTTCAAATTATTAAACTGAGTTTTCTTTGTAATCCTTGATACCTTGATCCAGATATGACAGATAGTTGTTCTCTGTATTAACATTTTTTTAGAGAATTCTTAGATGAATATTGAAATTTTGCTATCATATTTTTTTCTATTAAGTTAAAAGCTCTTATTTCCATGAAAATGTTTTCTCTGACGTGGCAGCAATGAACAGCCTTTGGGAAAATATTTTGTTAAGCAGTATGTGGCCAGCTGCCAAGATAGATAAAGATTATGGAAAGGGTAGAAGCAAAATGAAAATAAGAGAGAATAGTAAAATGTGTGAGAGAAGATACAGAAAGAGAAAGGAAGAAAAATAGAGGGAAAGAGAGAAGAAGAAAAAAAGTAATTGCAGAGATAACAGGAATGAGAAATTAAAAGGAAAGGAGGGCATTTAAGAGTACTATGAGATCAAATAGATGAGCAGAGGCAAATCCAAATCTAGTATTAAGAGGCCTGAAGCTCTGTCTTCCTGTTGCTCCAGTGTCTTAGATGAGAAATTGGAATATTTCCATGACTGGATATAAAAAGCATATTAGTCACTGGGAAGTGTACGAGCCCTTCAGAGATGCAGCAAGGCAGATTCCTCTACCCCATGAGGAATTGCAGGCAGAGTAGTAAACTCTTACTGCCATCCATTTGCTTCCTGGTTAAAAGATAAGTTTGTACATTAGAATAAACCAGTCGATCTTTTATCTTGTTCATCTACTGTTTGGTGCTTTGCGTTTTTCCCCCTTTATTTTAATATGTTGATAAACTGGTCACACATTACTTATTTTTTTTAAGTTGTAAGGAAGTTTTGTGTGTGCTTGCAGTGGAGAGGATTAACTATAAACACTTTAAGGGTGCTGAAGAAAATCGTAATGAAGTTACTAACTTAGTAAAGCATGTTGTTGACAGTTTTTCTCATAAATAGCAAAAAGAGATGAGTCACTGTGTTTCAAGCTGGACAATCACTTCTTTCATGGCATGCTTTCCTTTTACGATAATTGCTGTATGCGTGTGTGTATATATGTATATATTTAAAATGCTTTGCTATTTTACAGTGGTCTTCATGCAAAAACTCAGGAGTTGCCCTATTGTAGTCATTATTGAATGGTCAGCATTGTAGTGCTGAGAGCTTCCTAAAGTTTCTTTACCTATACAAATTGTTGAAAATCTTGTCTTTCTCAAACTCTCTTCTCTGAGAGCTAATTTTTGTAAAAAGTGAGCTGTTAAAGTGAGTGTAAAAGGAATAGGATAGCAATACTATGAAATGCGTAAGATTGTTGTAGTGTTATGTCCCAAAGTGGGAACAGGACATCATTCAAAATAAAGTGTTATGCTTAGAAATCTTCTAGTTCATGGGGAAGAATCACAGGCAATCTGTGACAATGTTATTCTGAATTTCTTTTACTCTCTTTCAGGCAGAGATAGCCCAGCTTCAGGAGCAATTAGCTCTCAAAGATGCAGAAATTGAACGCTTACAAAGTCAACTATCTAGGACCTCATCACATAGCGAAGTTGCAGAAAGAGGTAAGAGGAGGAGAATTGTACTGATTTTTTTCCTACTGGGATTATCTTTATAATTTGAAACAGTCATTGTTGTTCAGTATGAATATATTTTTTGTGTCTACCTTCAAAATTTCATTGAAGAACCTTTATAGTTAATGTTTTTTAAGAGGAAAAAAAGTGACAGTAGTAGTTAAATATAATGTTTCAGTGACATACCATTCTCAAATGTATTTGTTAATTCACGCTTTTCATTTGTTCAGGATTGTAATGCAGATTTGTTTTAAATCTGTATGCTTGATACACATCAATAGCAGCTAAATCAGTTCATTTACACTTTGGTCCCAACCAGTCATGCCACAGTTCTCTGAACCTACTGACTCCCTAGAGCTTCTGTCAATTGCTGGGCCAAGAGCATTATGATACTAGTGACCTTCTTCTACAATATTGACTCTGTGCAGGAACATTTGTGTATAGTTTGCCACAGTGTATCAGACAGCTGCACTAACTTTTTTGTGTATGTTAACTAATGCTTTCAAATAGAGCCTTTGCTAAGAGGCAATTTAGGTAACTTGTGCTACCTCTTTATTAGGGCTTACCAAGAGACTCCTTACAGGAATTAATGCAGACACCTCTTTTCTTGAAGAGGACAGTCTGTACTTTTGACTGTTATTTATTCTGAAGAAGTGACAGTCCTTTCCAGGAAAGCCTTAACATGTACTTAGTGCTAATTTAACTCATTTGCAGAGCTTGTGCATGTAAAGTACTGCATGTCTAACTAGAAAATTAGTTTCTCTAACAGCAGTGTTTTGTAGACAAACTCTCCTACTAATAGGATTTTGTATTTTCTATGAGATTCTGAAATAATTTATGGTATTTAAGGTACAGATAGCTGATTACCAATAAGTAGAGTGTTCAGCAACTTTCAACATTCAGTAATGTTTCTGGTCCCGTTTATGCTGAAGATGGGTAAAACTCTCCTTGATTCCAGTGGGAGAAGAATCAAACCTTGTACAGAGATTCTTTAAGCTAACTTCAAGGAAACCACTTAGACTATATTTGAATAGAAACAGTATGCAGCAGTAATAATGCTTCTGAAAAAAAATACTGATTCATCAAATTTTTAGGTGGTCTTCTCAAATAAAGTAGAAGAGTAATGTCAATGTACTTTCTAGTATGCTAGAATGCATATTCTAGTTAAAATGCAAACTTTATCTAATCTGTGCTTTTTCTGTATACTTTGACTCTCACCATTTACCACCGTAGAGGAAGTTTATAGGAGAAGGCTAAAAGAAAAACGTAAGCCTTGCAATTCACTTTTGGCTTTATTTCACTGTTCCTTTCACACAAATTATAACTCAAATGCATTCTGCAGCAGTAATTCAATGTTTGTTTAGATTTGGCTGTCTAATTGTAATATACATAAGACATTGCTTTCATTGCTTGCAGCGAGCAGACAGTTACTTGCCCTCTTTGGTAAGATTTCACTTCAGAAAATAAATCAGAGGTTCACAAAACAGATAGTTGGACTTCAAATGGACATTGTCAAGGTTAACAGAGCCAAAACTTAACCTTTACCTCTTTTTATTTGTACATATGTAAAACCCATACAATATCTGGAAAGATGCCTTTTCTTATTGCAAAATTGAAAAGAAAGAGGGAAGGATTTGGGTCTGAAAAAAAAAAAAAAACCTGTTTCTGTATGTGATGTTGTTATAAATATTCTAAGTAAAGTTTGCTTTGTGTGCTTAAAAATACCTCGACATCAGTTCTTTTTGAAGTCTAATATTTTTTAACAGAAATCATTAGGACTGTGATTTCTAATGGCTTTTTAATTTTTTTCCAATTGCTTGCCCACTGTCTGCTGGCTTCAGTTTTTGATTTGGCTGTGTCCATGCATGTCTTGAATTACTAAGTGTTCTCTTTTGCAAGAGGAATGTTTGCAAAGTTCATTTACATGTTTTAAAATGTAATCATTACAAGGTGTATATTTTTCAGAATCACTACTAGAAAACAGTAATTCCAGTTTTTGCAAATAGTTGAGAAATTGCATTGTATATTCAACATTTAGTTATAAAACCTTTTAAAATGCTCTTTTACAGTATTGATTCTCTTTCTTCTCTCTCACTTCATGCCTGCACATCTGTTTTTCATAGTCCTTTGTGAAACAAATGGGACTGGTCTAATGTCAATGCATGAATTCCTGAAGTGGCAGCTTCAGCAGATAAATTATTTCAGGTTCTATCTCCATAATCTAGGTTTGCTTTAGTGCAAGTTGGTACCAGAGGACTTGTTAAGAATATAATGTAGAGAAAAACTGAAAGATTTGGTTCAGCAAAGTTAGGATGATGTAATTAACAACCTCGTATGTTTCAGAAAATGTGTTTTTTTGGGTGTTTTTGACTATATCATTTTTTAATAACCTCTGAGTCTTGTGTGAGGCAGTTGTGTATTAGCTCTTGATGCAGATTTTAACTCAGTTATTTATACCGAGCTGTTTTAAGAAAAAAGTATTTTACAAATTTTCCTCATTATAGAATATCAAAATGGTTATTGTTATTTTTCATTTTCAAGACTCATGAGTATCCTTGAACTAATTCTCATAAGCTTGAGAATATTTTTCCCAGATGGAATAAAATTAATTTTCAATCACGCTTAAATTTATTTCCATAAATGTATAACAGCAAACACGCTCTCATCTTTTGCAAAATAAGCTTTGCTGTTTTAGAATATGAATTTTAGAATATGAAATAGCATTGTGTAGCCTCTAATAAACAAAACCAGCTTGTTTGTGTTGTGTGATGCTTTTAATAGTTAGCTGTTGAAAAGCTTTAAATTAAATGTAGTTTAATTTGCCATGCCACTGACATGGTTTTGGTAATTTATAAGAACATGGAGAGTGTAGTACGAAACAGATATCATTTACACTAAATATAGCAAATGTATTTTTCTCATAACATTTTGAAAACATTTTTAGATCAAGAAGTTCAACGGTTGAAGATAGGAATGGAATCTTTATTGGCTGCAAATGAAGAAAAGGTGAGAAAACATTCTTTCTACGTAATAAAAATGAAATGTTGGTTTTGAATCTCTGTAATGATCTGAATTGCCCGCTTTCCACAAGCATATGATATCGCCCTGATTTTTGGATTAATGCCATGAGACTGTGACAGAATGTTTATTTTTATAAAATAGGAATTGTGTCTGACCTTGCTAACCTGTAGTAGAACTCGTTAGTTACATTACATTCCAGACGGGAGCATGTGTTGGTTTCACCCTGCTGGACCGCTGAACTCCACCACAACCATGCTCTCAATCGCCCTCCTCAAAGGAAGGGGAGAGAAAATAATATGGAAAGGGCTCAAGAGTTGAGATAAGGACAGGGAGATCACTCAACAATTATTGTCATGGTGAAAAAAAGACTCTGCATAGGGAGATACATGTAATCCATTCTTTATTACCTTTTATTAACAAGTTAGAACAGTGAAAAACTAAAATTAAACAAACTCAAGACACCTTCCCCCACACACAGACTTTCTCTTCCACCTCTTCTCCTTGAGTAGTGCAGCGGAACAGGCAATTGGGGCTAATGATGCTTCATCTCTGCTGCTTCTTCACAGTCCCTCTCTGCCCCTGCTCCCCATGGGGTCTCTCCCTCAGGATGCCGTCCTTCCTGCACTGATCCTGCGGGGGCTGTCCACAGGCAGCAGCTCTTCAGGAACTGCTCCAGCATGGGTCCATACCATGAGGTCCATCCATCCCCCAGGAGCAAACTGCTCCAGCATGGGTCCCCCACGGGTGGGTGGCAGCTCCCCCCATGTGCCCTGCTCCTGCGTGGGCTCCTCTCCACGGGCTGCAGCTCCGACCCGGGGCCTGCTCCTGTGGGGGCTCTCCAGGGGCCGCAGCCTCCTCCAGGCCACATCCACCTGCTCCACCAGGGGCTCCTCCATGGGCTGCAGCCACTCCTGCAGCCCCCAACTACCAAACCCTTGCCCATACACCCAATACAGAACAGAACGCGAAGGTTGTAACGAGCAGAATCTCTGGTTTTCTGCTATTAGAAAGTGCTAGGATGTGCTCATCTTAGGCAGTTCTTTATTTTCCAAACTTGATCTAAAGTATACATTGGTATCCCTAGTTCACATCGTGATAGAAAAATAAAGTAAAAAATGCCTTTGGTTCAGACTAAACTCTTCTAAGAATAGGGATCAGGTCTGAAAGAGACAAGGGCTATAAAGCCGAAAGGATGTGTGTGGGGAGTAATAAAGGAGAGGAAGAGTGAAATTAGATACATTTAAATTGTAAATATGTTTGTTGTTGTTGTTGTTGCTGTTTTTTGACTCTCACCACCTCCGCTGCTTGTCTGTCAATTGAACAATTCAAGTGCAAAGCCTTCAGATGTCACTGACTTATTACATAAAGTGTTCCTTATTTTTAGAAGTTTTATTCATGATTAGTTCTTGAGGAAATTGTAGTTCTTGTTTTATGATAATAAACAGGCAACAAGATTTTCTTTTTTGGTCACGTATTTATATATGATCACTTACCCAGTAATATGCATTCCTAAAAACTTCCTTCAGTAAGTGGGGGATCTGGACAGAGCAATGTTAATTCTAGGGAAAATTAATGAAACTCATAACGATCTCTAGTTTTTACACACTCAAAAAGGTAAAATTTACATCTGGAAAATAAAAGATGTAGCAACATCTCTTTCCAAAATTGTTCCAAGGCTCCATAAGTTTTTTGAATTTGAAGGGAACAAAATACTGTTGATTATGTCCTAATATCTGGGTATACTGACAGGGAAAGGAGGGTCATTTCCTTGGAAACTAGTGGTCAGTTGACTCACAGGTTAATAAATGTTCAATATAGAGCCATCACCTTCAATAGTCTCACAAAATAAAATATTCTGCTTTTGTGAGACCCCACCCGGAGTCCTATATTCAGCTCTGTGGCTCGCAGCTCAAGAAAGACGTGGAGCTGTTGGAGCAAGTCCACAGGAGGGCCACGAGGATATTCTGAGGGCTGGAGCTCTTCTCCTGTGAAGAAAGGCCAAAAAAGCTGGGGTTGTTGAGAAAATCCCAGTCTATCTTTCTGTTTCCAGGCCAAAATCACAAAAATTAATGTGTCATAAGAGTGTAGTATAAAAATTCAGGATTTTTAATATGATTCCATTTTGTGCTTTTCACAGGACCGCCGAATAGAGGAGTTGACACTATTGCTAAGCCAGTACAGAAGGGTCAAGGAAATAATGATTGCAGCTCATGGTAAAATGTCTTGTGAATAATTTCCTAGTATCAGATCATTTAAAAACTTCATGCACTACAACTACTATTTGTTGGCTGTTGAATTTACGTGTATAATACTATATAGTTCATTATATATACATTTGTATCATGCTGGGGTGCTGAAAGAGTAGAAAGAACCACAATATTCCTTGAGCAGGCTTGTAGGCCTGTGTGTTTTTGACTGTAGCTGGTGGAAATTTTTTTTTTGGTTCTTATGTTATAGTCAGTAAAAAAAAAAAAAACTGAGGATTTAGTTACAACATTAGTATTCAGAGAGACTTCTGTGACTGAATCTCGTGTTCAGCTCCCTAAATTTTACCCTAAAATGCTTAAAATGCTTTCTACGTCAGTTAATAGTAAATTCCTCTGTAGAGCCTAATTTTGGTGCTATATTCTGCTATGTATGGTGCCATTAAAGATTTTGATTGGTAAGGATGGCTGATGAGATCACTGCTCTAGTTGTACAGCTATGTGAACTGCTCATCAGTCAGGTCTGAAGTCCTGCAGTTCTACCTCATTATGTGCCAAGGCAATCCAAAGCCAGCACTGCTTTCCTTAAAATGCTTTACTACATGTTGCAGTAGGGCAGGAACTTTGGTTGCAGAACTCCTACATCCATGCAGTGATGGCTGGGTGGACAGCTGGTGCCATGGTGTTATTAGAACCTTCATGCAGCGCTGTAAGTCTCTTCCCTAGTGTAGGCCCATGCCTTAAGTCCTTCATGGCCAAAGCTCCATACTTCATTTTTCCCTGCTGCTGGTTGTCATTCCCTCAGTTGCACGTGGATTGTAGACATCTGATGAAAAGGAATTAGAGCAGAAAGGGTGAAAAGGGCTGAGCAAACAGCAGGATGCTGCTCATTCTGAGACATAATCTGTAGATGGAGGGACAATTAAGAAAGTTCATTCAAATTAGTTAAACGCACAAGTTTCCAGCAGTTTTATTAAATTGCACTAAATCCCGTTCTAGAATCTGTTATGCAAAATTAAAATGACAGTTTAATTAATCACCTCCTGCGGATGAATTAAAGCATACAGATAGGTATTAAGTTTGTGTAGTATTTTCTATGACAAGTTTTTACAGTGTAAAGTGAAACCAGGAGACCTTAGCGGATGGTGAACCTTAAATAATTAATTAGATCGTACATTCAGATTTCATACACCACAGTTCAATTCAGGAATGGCAGTAATGATCAGCACCAGCCAGCCACCTAGAGTTAAAGGAAGCAGTGTTTTCCTTCATCATGCTTTTTATACTGCATTTATCACAGGGAATCTGGAATCTGATCTCTTACTGTTAGGAGGACCTTTTTTCTTCTTTGTCTCTGATATATTGCTGAAAGAGATGTAATGAAAATAATAAGTTCTGTTGCCCTTTTCCCTCCCCTAAGAAAAACCCTCACAGCTGACTAGGCAGGTTCTGGTTTGGAGAGAATGACTAGAAATCCACGGTTGCTTTGGTGCACAGAATATTATATGTATAAACCACATGCTGGCTGTACAGATTAGGGTGCACCATCCCCTTGTTGGGATATGCTTTTGGAGGAGGCTTTTGTGCATAAGCAAGGTGCAAGCCATGATGGTCTGGATTATTGAGTTGGTACTGCTGAGAGTATGATGGAGTTAGTGTATGCTAGTGTAGACATTCCGTACAGTATTAACTAAAATACTAGTGATGCTCAGCATATTAAAACAAAAACCCCAAACCTGTGTGAGAACTGGAGTGTATACTTAGATCCTCCATAAAAGAGGTACATGCTGTGATGCCTCCATTTTCTTCATAGCCCCAATGAGCTTGTTACCTTGTCTGTGTTTTTGTGAGAATTTCATGGTTAGATTACCAATAAATATTTCTCCTTAAAAAAAAAAAAAATATATATATATATATATATATATATTATTTCTAGAGGCAGGTTTTAAAGTTTCCCTCTGAAGTGTAATCCCTGCTTAAAAGTTGTTTTATTAGGGTCAATGGGTTGAAATCTTCAGTCTCATATAACTGTTATGAAATAATTACATGACTGAAACACATTACATTGTAAGTGTCACTTTTTTCTGCTAAAGGGGACCAGTAAGTTACATTAACAATAGAGGACTAACTTGTCATGATAGGTAACATGTACACTAAAAAAAATATGTGTTTTGGATTAAAGTAGTACATCAGCTTGAAACAGTTATTGATATCTGAATAAAATGTAGAGGAACTATCATGAGCCACTACAGGTAGCTCTTATGGTTTTAGTAATTTGTGCCGAGGGGCTGCCTACCAGGAACCATAGTTTGTGATGTTATCAGCACTAAGTTTCACTTCATATCCTGAAGGACCAGTGGTCAGTATCGAGTTTTTTGACAGTGTTTTTAGCTCAACAGCATGATAACCGAGCTCATGTCAAATGACTTTTTAAGAGGTCTCTCTTCTCAACAGTGAGAAGGCTAAAACATAAGATTTGATGCTTTTACATAACTGCCTAGAGCTATTGCACCTCCATCACTTAAATTGGGATTTATCAAAGTACTTAAATGTCAGTCTAAATTTCTCCGTCATGGCATATCTGCTCTTCCATATCCTGTATGTAATCCCATGCATGAAATACCTCCAGAAGATTTCTCATCCAAAATACTCTGGAAGTTTGCTGAGCACTAAATATTCAGACTTTAATTTAGTATTTCAGCTTTGACAATTCAACAATAAAAATCTTCTTCAATAGTGAATTTGGAATATTTCAGTTTGGGATATCCAGAAAACCATGAAGTATGTTTACATGTTCATCCTCAAAGTGAGCATGGGGCACTGCATTATGATACGTTCAATGTCTAACATGTATCCTATAAAGTGATAAACTGTGAGAAGGAAAATGGTACCAACTTGAATTTCCCTTACAACATCAAATTGTGAATTAAAGTAGTTCAGAATCTGTCTCATAAGCAGCTCAGCTACTGAGAACAGAGAACAGCAGATGACTATATTTGTTGTCAAATATAAATCAGCTCACGTGTAAATCAGAGCACTAAGGAGGGCTGGGGAGTGGGAAAGGCTGCCAAACTAGATGCGTCAGACTGAAGTGGAATGTAGAGACTGAAGTATTTAGATTGTCTGAATATGGTCTTAAATGTTATATTTTTTTTGACTTGTTTCTCTCCCTTTCTACTTCTAATCTTTAATGCTTGCAGGCTCTTCAGACAGAATTCTATCTGCTGGCAATGAAGAGGAACTTGAGGCAACTTTAAGGAAATGGAATATTTTGAACAATCCTCAAGGAGATCTATTTAAATCAGAGGTATGTAGTAAAGATGTTTTAGAAGCACATTCTGATGTAAATATGAGTTGTTTGTCTTGGTTTCTCTGTAGTAGCAAAGATAATGTAGACAAGGGTTTTGCCCTGGCTGAATTTTTGTGCCTATTGCTATGGGAACTTCAGATTCAGACACTAGTGTTACAGGCTTGAAACTTGTATTTTACATAGGCCTCTTCAGGAGAATTGCCACCAGCTACGTTATCTCCAGTGCCACACAAAGCTACAGAAATCAGGCAAGACTTGTGTTTCTCACTTTTTATTGGGATTGTCAAGTCTACATTATTTAATTTAAGTGTTGGTATCTAGTCTTGCCTGTTCTTAACTACCCAAAAGTTCTTGCAAAGCTGTGAAAGAAGTGTAATTTTGTAAATTACAAATGTAAATTTTTAATGCTTAGTTGTATGAGGTTTGGACTACACAAATGAATTAGTCATTTTATATATCAGAAGATATATGTATTACAGTACTTAATATATTTTATTCTGATTTGAAGTGGAACCATTCCAGTATCTTCAACTAATCTAACCCCTTCACAAGAAGAAACTTTGGAAATCCTAAATAGGTAAGAATTGGTAACACTAACTGAAATGTACAACATATAGCCAGATGTTTTTTGATAATTCTGTTTTCTCCTTCCATTTTTAAAATCTTTTAAAAAGCCCTTAATATTGCACAGTGTTTGCAGAGAGTTATTAAAGTCTACTTTTGCTTGTTACGGGTATCTTAAAAAGTCATTTATATATATAAGGTTTAAAACTGGATATTGGACCTTATTGCCTTTTGTTGTTGATAAGCATGGCCATGTTCCTGTTTCTGACATCGTCTACATGAGTACTATGTTTTAAACCCAGGACTATGAATTTTAAGCTAAAAACAAAACAAAACGAAACAAAACAAAAACAATCTCCTAGTTCTTCATTATCTGTTATTTGAAGATATTATGTGATATATGATAGCTGTCGCATGATACCGTTGTGACATACACAAGCATATTATGTTGCATTTACAATGCCTTTTTTGCCTGTTATTATTTTAAGGGTCCCACAGAAAAAAAAATCAAGTAGTTTAGAAGACTTGCAGAGTGAATCCCTGGAAAAGGTTGGTTTATTTGTACTCAAAATTTCTGGCGTTAAATCTCTAGAATAAAGATAAAGGTCAAGTATAAATATTGTTTGCTTCAGATATAGTAAACCTAACCACCACTGATGTCGTATGTGGAAAAAAAAAACCCTAGTGATATAATAGTTCAGGTTCATCTTTTGGCCCCAGTGCTAATCTTAGAGTAAACAAATGATTTGACACATCCTCAAATTCAGCTTTTCAACTAAGAGAAAAAAAAATATTTAAGAGAAATTGTCGTGGTTTAACCCGGCCGGCAGCTAAACACCACACAGCCGTTCGCTCACTCTCCCCCCTCCCTCTCTGGGACGGGGAAGAGAAATGGAAAGTGAAGCCCGTGAGTTGAGATAAAGACAGTTTAATAAGATAGGAAAATAATAATAACAATAATAATAATAATAATACAATGATGATAATAATACTACTAATAATAATGTGTACAAACAAGTGATGCACAATGCAATTGCTCACCACCTGCTGACCGATGCCCAGCTTAACCCCGAGCAGTCCGGCCCCCTCCCCCCGGCTAGCCACCCCTATATATTGTTTAGCATGACGTCAGATGGTATGGAATACCCCTTTGGCCAGTTTGGGTCACCTGTCCTGGGTCTGTCCCCTCCCAGCTCTTGCTGCACCCCCAGCCTGCCCGTTGGCAGGACAGAGCAAGAAGCTGAGATGTCCTTGGCTTGGTATAAGCACTGCTCTGCAACAATTAAAACATTGGGGTGTTATCAGCACTCTTCTCATCCTAAGCCTAAACATAGCATTCTACCAGCTACTAGGAAGAAAATTAACTCTGTTCTAACTGAAACCAGGACAGAAGTACAGCAAATAATGAGAAGTCATTTTGTTGAACTGCAGTATGATTTTGTTTATAGATTACTGTTTTTAAAATGTTTTTGATTTCCAATCTGCTAAAATATTAAGACAACATACCTGGAAGTATTAAAAAGAAGCATTGGGACTGGGCGTGCATTTTCACATAGGATTCCTTTGAGTGTTTGCACGTAAATATGAATGCCACTCCCTAACTTTGACTTCTGATATAAATGGCATTCTTGAAGATGGTAGTGATGCTGCCTTAGTTAAACAGCAGTAGCACTGTTGTTAATTCCAAGGCTTCATTCCATTCCAGAGTAAAGACTTTCCAATTTACCAAGTCTCATTATGCTATGGTCCAGAGGTTTTATTTGTCATTATGTACGCTGAAGTTTTTTTCTGCATGTGTACGTGTAACTTACAGGACTATTACTGACATTTTCTATGCCAAAACTAGGCTTAATACTAGATTACATGACCAAATAAAATGTTTGAAATTTATGTTGCACTCATTTGATTGTGGTCACACACATGACAGATCATTTGACAGCTAACATTTCATTCTGTGTGTAATTTATGAAGGTCTGTTTTCTTTTCATAACTTTTAAATTATTTTCTTGTCTTAATCTTGTCTTAAAAAAAAAATAATCTATTTGTCTCTATGATATGATAAGGCTCCACCTACACATTTAGGCTGCAAATCTGCTGTATCTATCAAATCAGAGTCCATATAGAAAAAATGAAGGATGTGACAGAACTTTAGTCGGTGAGACCCTAGTTCAGCAAGGAATTTGAATTGTATGCCCTAATTTAGGCATGAGGCTTCTTAGTGAAATAAATGAGACCAGACCTCCCTATATTTAAACAAGAAGTAGTCACAACTTAACCAAAACTAAGCCCCAGAAAACTTGTTTTGCTGACACAGCACAAGACTTTGCTCCTGTCACTGAGTCCAGCAGAACCTGTGCTGCTGGCGTTGTTTGCACAAAACTCAAACTCCAATTGTGTCCAGCAACAATAAAAATGAAATAAAACATACTGGTGTTTCTGACCTAGCCATGCTTATATTTTTCACGGCTCTTCTTCATGGTTTCAGATGGATCCATACAGTACTGCATAGATTCTCTTTTAACATCAGACGTTTTCATACCGTTTTAAGTGTTATGTGGCTGCCATGGGACCACCCAGAAGCCTAAAAATAGCAAAATCTCTTTGATCACAACAGACCCTAAACTGGGCACAAAATTAGTAAACTGGTTTGAACAAACACATTTAAAGGTTAAATACTTTATAAAATGAAGAGATAACAGACCTTGTAATATGTTGTCAATGCATTAAGTAGCGTCACTATAGTAATCACACTATAATTGATGTATGTACGTTAATACTAACATTTGTCTGTTGCTTTTTTCCATCAAACTTTGAAATTATTCTCCCTGCAACTCCGTAGTATGTAGAAGGAAAACCAGTACAGCCTGTTGTAGAACAAGAGGTATATTAACTGTAAACTCTTCTAACATTTATCTGCTGTGATGTGCTGTGATGGTATGGCTGTTTTCATTTTGTATTCATCTTCCCTTTCAAAATGTTTGCAAAGTTCATGTACTTGACAAACTTTGGGAACAAGGGTAGGGGTAAGGATTTGTGTGTGTGTGTGTGTTTTCTTTATCAACAAGCTGTTTGGGTGTGTAATGTCAATTTCAGAAAATATAGTGCTAATATTTGATTAAAGTAATAAATGGTTTCTCCACTCATGTAATGTTAGTTGCTAGTGGGGGCACACTGTAACTGCCAAAACAGGAGCAGGGATGGGACACACAGTGCCCAAAATTCAGGAATCTGGTCCATGATTATAGAATCACAAAGATCCCTCTTGGCCTTAAAATAAAAATTGAATAAACCAGTGGTTATCTAATTAAATATTTCATGTATCATTCTGTCACAGACAAAGTTTTATCTAAGTATTTCAAAATAATTTTGTTTAAATGGGGTTACTAATTAGGAGAACCCTGTATGTTTCTGTGCACTAAACACATTTTGCGTATTTTCAGCACATTGTTTTCCTACCTTACCTCCTTTCTGATTCTGTCATCTGTCAGTATGAGCTTATTTCAAAATACACGTTGAATGTACACCACTCCCACAATGTCAATTGGAGTTACAGGTTCATTGCTTTTCCAGAAAAGCCTCTCCATTCTTGTAATTTTGACAGTTGTGATACATATATATATATATATATATATATTTTGTCCAGTCATGGCTCCTTCATCTTTTCCTCTGGAGTCAGTATTGATGAAGTCTCAGCGCAAACTTTCCAAAACTGTAGCCAAGGGCATCTGTGCAATACATACTTTGGCTGCAGAAAATCTTGTTAGGCCCAAAACTGCCAGATCTGTATGCAGGTTCTAAACTACCTTTGTACAAGGGGCAGGATTCCAAATTAGTCGGTAACTGTAAAATTGAATGCATGGAAGATGAAGGGACTCTCTATTTTAAGCATAGCCTACATAGCAGTACCCTTTCAATACCAGATACTGCATGCTGGCTTTGAGGACCACCTCTGGTGACCTCTGTTGCTTGAGGAAGGTCCTCCCAGTGTAAGTAATCTCTCTGATGCCACTGGTACTATGTACGTGTACCGTAGGTGTAGGCAAAAGTAAGGCTGCAGGCCTAAAGTATGGCTATTTTAGTCTGATGTGGACAGAAATTGTATAGAATATGTCAGCTCTAAAATACAGGTCAGTCCATGCTTTTTAACCAGCATACATCCAAGATATACATTGTGGTTAGGTACAATACAGTTGGTATTTACTATATGCTTTGCAGTTTGCGTTCAACTTTTTTTTTTTTTTTTTCAACTTAGCAATTGTAACCTTAGTTATCCAGAGAGGTCTTGATTCTTACAGAAGTTACATTTCTGTAGCCTATCCTCATTTTTGATTCTTTGAAAGTGATTAATGGAGGTGGGCAAATATGACTAGCCAAATTTGAGTTACACAAATACTTTTGGCTTAAATTCCATCAAGATACAACTGTAAGGCAAAAACATAGACACTTTGATGAAATATGAAGGAAAAATTTGGCAGGGCAAAGAATGGGCTAAGAAATGACTAAATTTATTTCTGGCACTGTCAAAAGTGGGCCTTGAATGGCATAAATTATTATATATGGTGCCAAAAAAATCATGACAAACCAGGTAATATTCTATATATATATATATATATATATTATGGTTTAATATAATACATGGTATAGCTGAAAGGGAAGGAGAAGATGAGGGAAGAGAAGGTTGGGTCTTAGCTAGAAAATCATGGCAGCTGATTATTAGATTTAAATTGGTATATTAAATATTAGATTTAAATTGAAATGTCTGTAAAAAGGAACATGCCAAACTTCAAAATACTTTTTCTAAATTTATAAATGACTATTGTGTACTAGATTGTAAATGCAATGAGTGATTTGCTTTTTTCTCTATCCTCTAAAAAAATGCAGAGTAAGCCACTTGTGAAAGGCAGCAAATACCAAACTTTGCCAGGAAAACTGCCTCGACCCTTACAGAATGGAGAACAGGGAACATATAACACATCAAATTCACCAGACTCATGTGGCATGAACGACAGTGAGGACAACAGCATCCTGGGCCTGAGTAAGTGTCCCTGCCTCTCTGAGAGGTGGCGGGGGGGTTATGTAAGAGGCAAACAAGAAAACTAAAAATGGGGAAATACCATGTTATATAACCTTCTGTGTTACAATAACGTATGATGTTCGGGTGGCTCACTGAGGGAAAGTTCTGTTTTTAACAATATATCAAAAATATTCTAGATGGGCTCACTGGAGAGTGAAGGGTGACTTTAGTTGGAACATTCTTTTTGTTGCACTGGATGACATTTAATTTGCTGACGTCAGTGATAGCATATGTAATGAGCTCGTAACACGGTTGGAGGTTATGGTGACAGCTTTCTTAGCCAACAAATCTGTTACTGAAAATTAGAATTTTTGGAGATCCAAACATATTGATAGTATGAATAAGTGTATTTTTTTCACACTGTCTTCCATTGATCACATGAGTTTGCTGATGTTTTCTTATAAAACAACAAACAAAAATGCACAGCCAAGTACATCAAGAATAGACAAAATCTTTTTAAAGGAACGTACACTAAATTGTGTATTAATCAAACAAAAAAACTTTTCCTTTCCCATCCCACTGTATTTTATTGTGTGACACTTTACAATATAACCAGCAGTAATGTGCACATTTTAGAAAAAAAGTTAAGGATTTTGGATTTTTTTTTTAATTGTTATTGGATTGTTTTTTTTGTACGTGTGTGGTTTGTTTGTATGTTTTTTCTTTATAAGACTTCATGGTCTTAAGAGCTGCTAGTGTACTGTAGCTTAAACGTTACAATAGGTTGTTGGTTGTTTAACGGTTGCTTTTCTATTTATTTATTTATTTTTTAAAAAGCTTTTCTGTAATAGCAATGCTGGAGCTTCATTAATAGTCTGTATAGGTGTAGGCAGTCCACAAGCCATGCAATTTATGTTTTAACTGCAGGATTATCCAAAGAGGCGTGATCTTGTAAAGGAAAATGTTTTTTTTCTAGAAACAAGCAGTGAATTCGTAAGAACACTGAATTACTGGAGGTTAGTTTGCATCTTGCATGTGCAGTGAACTCAGTACACCTCCAGTTCTGTATTTCAGAAGAACCTGATGTAACTTTAGACACTGCTTCATTTCTGAAGTGCTGCAGGCTTTATGGAGCTCTGTAGCATATGTTTAAATATGTTTTGAGAGAGAGAGAAATGATCATTCCAATCTACTTAAGATGACTTGTGCAGGATTCCTGGGGCTTGTGCAAACCAATGCACATTCGCTTTCATGTCAAGCATAACTGCTTCTTTTCTTTTTGTTTCTGCTTTTAATGCTTAGCTTACTTCTTTGCTCTTCCATAACTTTATTTTGCTGGTGTTTTATATCTTCTTTGCTTCCTCATCTGGCTTTCTGCTTCTTGGGATGACTGAAGATCGCATCAGGAGTGTCAGTGCACCAGTGCTAGGTATTGTATCCAAACAAGATGCAACTTTAACATGAATTTTGCTACTTATTTTTTCCTTTCCTTTTTCCCTTCCTTTCTCTCCTCTATAAAATACTAATACCAAGGGGGCAATCCACATTGAATTTCTTAAGTGCAGTGCTGAAATGAAATAAGAGCTTTCCCTCTATGGCATTCATATGGGATTTATTTTTTATTTTTTTTAATACTTGTTCATGATCTTACTTTAGTGAAAAAAGAAAAATTCCCACCGATTTTAATGGAAGAGTTTTGGTATTAACAGTAGAAAGGCAAGAGCAGACCCAAGTGAAGATTCTGAGTTAATTAAAATAATGTTTTTAAATAAATTGAAACAACAATACTGTTTTACTCTTTTTTTTTTCTTTTTTTTTTTTTTGGTATGAAATGTACAGCTAATATTTTTTTCCCCTTCTGAGCAATACTTTTTTATACAGGAACATTTTATTTTATCTTTACTTATTTATTACCTTTTTTCTTTTTTTAAAGTATTAGTCTCCCAGATAACCACTTTGTCAACAATTAGTAAAAAATGTGACTATTACTGTTCTTAACCCAGGAGAAACAGAGAACGTGGATGGTACAGTAGTCTCAGATGACCTTTCACCTCTTTCTTCTGGAACGGATTCAGGTCCACAGTCTCCACTGTCTCCAGAAAATAGAAAGAGTCCAAAAGGGATCAAGAAAATCTGGGGAAAGTAAGATAATTTTTTTTTAGTTTCCTATCAAAGTATTTCAACAGAATTAATTCAGTTCTCAGTAAAAGCTACGGTACCTACAGCAAGAATAAAATAAAGTTCAGGAAAAGGAGGAAAAGCAGCTCTGTTCTGTGATTGTACAGGTGTGTCTCTATGTGCACATGGCTGGAGGGAAATGCATGGTAATATACAAAGCATCACGTTATTGGAAGAAATAACGTATTCTGCTGTGTTGTTATAATGCTAAAGATTTAGAGTACCAACAGTTTCAGTAGCTACGAAAAAATTAAATGATAGTCAGTTGTTCATTACAGGAGCCTTCAGTTTTAAAAAAGAAAAAAAAAAAAAGGCTGAGAAAACAGAAGAAACAAAAAGCAGGGGGACTGAGTTTTACTGCGTTCATTTTATTTGCTTCAGGACAGCAGATGTTTAGAAGCCTGACCTCCAGTGTAGATTATTACTTGTGTTGAAAGGTCATAGCTGTTTTGCAGAGCTTTTTTCTTTACTCAGAGTTTGGTCTAGACAGTGTTTGCTTGGAACTTCTTTGGCTGCTGCTTGAATCATATGTTTGTGGTTTACAGGAAGATTGATACAGCTTCTAGTTGTCATTATAGTTTCCATATGAAACAAATGTTCTCTGTTGGACGCTAATAGTACTGTCTTGGCGCTCTTGTTTTGAAAGAATAAGAAGAACTCAGTCTGGTAACTTCCCTGCAGACGATCTGGGTTTGGCAGAGTTCCGAAGAGGCGGTCTTCGTGCAACAGCTGGGCCTCGGTTATCCAGATCAAAGGAAACCAAAGGCCAGAAAAGGTAATTATTTCTTCTTTTCCTTGCACAGTGTATTAAAAGATGCTGTTAAATACAATGAACAGCAAAACACTTCTCTTGTGCAATACATTGTCCAATATACTTCGTTACACATGGAATTCCCCAACTGGAAAGAATTTCCCTGGTAGAAAATGTATCCTGATTAGCTTGCCTATCTGCACTCCTTCAGCTGCAGGTAGCAGCACCAAAATTTCACCTGTATTAAAGAACGAGGAAACTTATTATCATCTTATGTGGGAATATTTGCAGTGCTGAGGATTCAGCAATTAATTACCCTTTTCTTTATTTTCAAGTGGGAAACTTTAATCCTTATCACCCTACCCTGCTCCAACTGTTCACAAGAGAAAGCTAGGCAGTCAAATTAGGAGGACACTACTACCACAGCATATACTGAGAGAATGGCTGTTGGGCTTTATTATTTCACAGGATAAAGAATACTAGGATCTAGGCTGTAGTATTTCCTCTGGTATGTAATGATCTTTCTGATAAGAACCGTATTCTTTCCTGTAAGAGTTTCAAAGAGTTATTTTACTTTTCAGTGACTACAATGCTCCATTTGCTCAGTGGAGCACTGAGAGAGTTTGTAATTGGCTTGAGGACTTCGGTCTAGGGCAGTACGTCATTTTTGCACGGCAGTGGGTGACTTCAGGCCATACGCTGTTAACTGCAACACCTCAGGACATGGAAAAGGTAATATCTGTAACTGTTTTTCTCAAGCAACCATAAATCTTGATTCAGTACAACCAGATCCCTTCAGACAATTGGCAATTCTACCTTTTGGAAATGTTTCAGTAGCTGTTTAACGAGATGAAAAGAGCAAACTACTTTTTTAATGGTTATTGTTACAGGAAATGGGAATAAAGCATCCACTGCACAGGAAGAAATTAGTTTTGGCCATTAAATCAATAAATGCAAAACAAGATGAGAAATCTGCACAACTCGATCATATCTGGGTGACACGTAAGTGTTTGAAGAATTGTGGAAGTGTTTGTAAAATATTTTTTTTTCTTATGCAGCTGAGCAGGAATGAAAAAAGAAAAAAGAGTAGTTCTACAAATAGATGACTATGGGGTTTCCTTCTTTATCTGCATACTCCACACAATCTCAACTAGAAGACAGCGCTGGGTGGAATACTTTATAAAGCACATAGCATATAATAGCCTGATGCCTTTCATGGTGCCCATGTTTCATAAAGTAGTTCAGTACTCTGCAATCTGAAAGGTAGAGTTCCCACTGGAACTTCATTCTATGCAACCATATTTGAACATCAAGAACAACATGAAAACCCCCAATCTTGCCCTGTTGAAACTCAGTGCTCTTAAAAGATGTCTGATACCTGCCTAAACAAACGTATTGCAGACCCATCCATCTTGAAGGACAATGAATGTACACTATGGGTGGTATGTCTCAGTCTAGCAAAAGCGAAGTTTTACAGGACAGAAGGTTTGTATTTAAAGTATTGCAGGGGTATTATAGGAAAAGCTGGATGAATTGCTTTTAGGCTTCTGCTATGAGGCTGTCCTTTAGAGAGGTGAGTAAGCGGAATGAGCTACCTGAATGCCTCAGAAGAAGCCTGCCCAGATTAGAAGGGCTTCATTCTTACTGACCCACATTTGGGTACACCACTGTTCTTGTATCTGCAGGCTGGCTTGATGACATTGGTTTACCTCAGTACAAAGACCAGTTTCACGAGTCCAGAGTTGATGGGAGAATGTTGCAGTATTTAACTGTGGTAAGCTAAAATCCTTTTGCCTCAGTTTAACTTAACTCTGAACTTTAGAATGAGCAAACCATTACAGACTTTTTCTTAGAATGTGAGCAGTTGAAGACTTCTGCAAGCCAGAAATACTGCTAGTAATAACTCCTTGGTGTTGTTTAGTGCATGATCACTGTTCCCAAGGTATATAAAATAAGTAATGTAGGCTTTTGCAGCTGAATTCTGCAAGTTTCTCTTCCAATATCATAAAACGCATCAAAAATGAAGGTAAAATGACCTGGTTTACATACAGCTTCTGGAGTGTTTTGTTCTCCTCACCAAGTTAGCAACAATGTTATATAAATTAAAGATAAGCAGCAAATCCAGTGACTTCTACAGCTCTCACCAAATCAGCAGTAAACACATAGCCAGTGTGTTTACTTTTACAGCTTCCTTGCCCAAGTTTGGATAGTGAAATATTTGTTTTGGTGTTCTATGAAAAAACACCTACATTTAGCTGTTATCAAAAATACAACATTGTCATGCTGCTTGAGGAGCCTTTGCTATAGAAGTATGATCCGTACTGTTCCATGCTAGATGTGTGCTGCTGGCTTCAGCAATCCAACCACACCAGGATCTTAGCCAGATCAAAAACAATCAGGTATTTTAAAACTATCCCCGAGCCTTGATTTTACCAAATAAGCTATAAACTTCAGTTTTTAGCCATCTTGTTGGGGAAAGTACCTATCTTAGTGTGTATTCTGTGCCACTTAGAAGGATCTCTCTTTTACAGAATGATCTTCTCTTTCTGAAAGTCACCAGTCAGCTGCATCATCTGAGTATTAAATGTGCCATTCATGTGCTGCATGTCAACAGTTTTAACCCCCACTGTCTACGCAGAAGACCAGCTGAGGAGGTAAAAGAATGTTTAAGTAATTTAATTTAAACAAGCACTTATTACCCCATTATTATACCCCATGAATAATAGCACCTCAGTCCCAACTACTAGAGAATTGCCTCTAAAGCAGTAGTTGCATGCATTCCTGCTCTGGAATATACCATGTACTCACTAATAATAAGAACCTACAAAGTCCTTAAGTGCTCGAAGCATTTATTAGTTGAATCTCATGCATCTTCCTTTACAAATCATTTGCTTAGTTTTAAGTTAATTCAACTTTTGAAAGAACAATTTGGAATACTTCTTTTGTTGTCGTCCTAACTTAACTTTAAGACTGTATGGATTCTTGCCTTACCTGATCAACATAGCTTATTCCTAGTCATAGTATCAAAGCCTTGACAATAATGCTGTTCTCAAAATGATTTTTTATTTTTTTTTTTTCACCCAGCATCTGTTGTCTCTTTTATTGTAGAACTTGATGTAATAGATGGGTTTCATCTGAACAGAATCAGTATCTAAGAATTGGGGAATACTCTCCTTTGTTGAAAAGGAAGAATGATGTTTTCAATCTAAACTAAAGATATGTTTTGTGAGCATGTGGTGACAGAGCAGGCAATGTTGTCATCATCCATCTTTTCTGGTTACCTTAACAGAATAACGTTTCACCTTCTGAAGTAGTGCAGTGGTCCAATCACAGAGTGATGGAATGGCTCAGATCAGTTGATCTGGCAGAATATGCACCAAACCTTCGAGGAAGTGGAGTGCACGGTGGCCTCATTGTAAGAATTCTTTTTAACATATTACTACATATCTACTAAGAATTGACAGACTGATGCAAAACATCTTGTATCTGGTATCTAGTGTTTGTCAAGCAGGAAGAAACATACATTTGCAAATTGATCAGGACTTCTAAAAAAGCCTCTGCATCTGATCCATACACCTTAATTATACAAAGGAAAACTGAAATAAAAAAGGAACTAAGACCTTTTTTTATAATCAAAGCTGTGCATGCGTTTAACAGTAGTACAATACAAAAACAAAACAAAACGAAAACTATTCTGTGAGAAAATTACTTGTTTAAGAATCCTTGAGTGTTTCTTGGGGAGGTTTTAATAGAATTCTGAGCCAACACCATGACACAGGAAGTAATTGTTCTGAACTCACGTGAGTGTTGCCTGTAATCAGGAATGGGATTTTTTCTTGATTCAAAACATGAACTAGTTGTAGCTTAGCAAAGACGAGTTCTGAAAACTGTTATTCTAGTACCATAGAATTTTTGCAAAAATGAAATAGAAAAAAATTGTGCTAAGATTAAGTTCATATTTTCAGAGTAATACCATAGTAAAAGTATAGCAGAAAATATCCAAAACGATTCTGTTCAATCCAAGCAACTGTATAGATTGGTAATAAATATAATCAGGTGTTTGTCTGATCATACTCTGTATTTTACTGCCTATTTTCATGTATTTCCTATTCAAACCTAGCAAATCTCCTATCACTACAGAGCTATAAAATGTCTAGTGTAGATAGCTAGAATGAAGAAATCCCTCTGATAAGCACTGTAATGGTTTACTATTGATTTTATATGGTTAAATATTTACTATCTTTTTAATAGATTCTCGAACCTCGCTTCAATGGTGACACACTGGCAATGCTGCTGAATATTCCACCTCAAAAGACCCTACTGCGACGCCACCTAACAACCAATTTTAATATATTAATTGGACCAGAGGCACAGCAAGAAAAAAGAGATATAACAGAGTCAACAGCATACACACCTCTGACCACCACTGCCAAAGTTCGGGTACGTACATACTGCTTTATATTTTTCTTATAAAGAAAATAAGGGGCATATATGGGTGGGGAGAGGTCAGTTCTAGAAGTGGTGTAACATTCTCCTTAGCTCTAGATATCAAGGCATTTCATTTTTTGCTAACTGTTTAAATCAATTTTTGAAATCAGCATGCAATCCTGTCTTTTCTTAGAAGGAACTTTATCTAACTGTATTTAAAATGAACTGGTAACTCCCAATTTGGAAACAAATTTATTTAGTTTAGAGTCTTACATACTTGAAGGACTAAGGTACATTAGTAAATAAAAAGGAAAGGATTTTAAATAAGGTTGTTCTTTAAATATTCTTCTAGTTTAAAACTTGTTTTCTTTTTCTTTTAGCCAAAGAAACTTGGGTTTTCACATTTTGGAAACTTAAGAAAAAAGAAATTTGATGAATCAACAGACTACATTTGTCCTATGGATACAAATCCAGGTGCTACAAACGGTACTCAGAAGAACTATGGTGGATACAAAGGACTTAGTCCATTCACTGATAGGGAGCTGGATCAGGTGGGACAAACAGACTGACGCCATTCTCATCTCACCCTCTCCTTGCATTCCAAAGCTTGCAAATAATGAAATGTTGGCATATAACAGTATTTGCTACATCCGCATGAACTCATTGAGAAAGTATTGACTATGGACATTTGAAAGAGTTTATACTAAGAATGTTAAGGTTTGTTGTTGTTTTTTTTAATCAACATAACGATAAACTCATCCATCTTAAAGCCCTTTTTCAGGAATGTAACACCTTTACACTATGAAGGTCAACATATCTTGACAGTTAAAGTGGAGGCTGCAGTAAACACAAGACTTTTGTACTTCTAGCTTTCATAATCTGAGTACGGAACACAACTTTTTTCTTTATCTTTATATGGGTGGTTTTTAATGTAATAAATTTGGACTAATTTGTACAGAACTATCAAGTTATATATTAAAGTACAACTGGGTTGTATATTTTTAACAGCTTAATCAAAGCATCCAACTGAATTCTTTCATTATGTACAGTGGGAAGTAGTTATGCTTAAACAGGTATCCATGAAAACAGTGCCTCAATAATGAACAAGATTATTAATAAACCAATACTTAAGTAATTCACTTTTGTTATTTAGTAGTGAACTGCTAAATGAAACCATGTCTAGACATCATACAAATGATGAAGACTAAAACAAATTGAACTCTATTCAACTTTGCTTTTGTGTAAAAGGATGTAAGCCCTGAAAAATGGAGCTAACAGAGGCTTGTGTGAACTTTGTCAACACAAGATCCAGACAGAGGTAACTGGGGTAACTGTCCTATCTCCAGTGACCTTCAGTGAAACATTTTAATCCTAATGAGAGAATGGTCACAAAACTGATAAGACTAACTATGAAAGTCATTCTGTCATTTGCATGGTTTACTGCATCTAACATCTCATTTGTGTTCATTATCTAACCATTGTCTTTTTTCTGTGTGCACGTTAGTGAAAATAAAGTGCTCTTCTTTACTGGGGACAATAGCAAAACCCTGACAGAATTGAATATACAAACCGTAATTTAGTGTGGGTGTCCAGTTATGTGGTTAAGAGTTGAAAGAGAATGTATTAATCTTGAGCCAACAGCTTACAACACGTGGCTGTTCAAGCATTACAGAAATACTGGATTTTTCATTAGGGAAGTGGTCTTCTACTTAAGCCTGACTTCTGAGTATGTGGTCACACAGTGAAACCTTAATGCCCTAGAACGGATAACCTTTTTGTGTAAGAATAGGTAGGGCTGTATTATGGACAGTTATTGCTTTTGCCTATGGAGGTATATTGCCAGAATTATTTTGTGTGTTTTGCCTTCTGGAAAATATTGCTCTTCACTGCAAATACCAGTTAAACTTCTTCTTTTCTTTGTGAATTACAGCTAAAGTTTCACAGAATCAGTCTTTCTTCATCAGGATTCAATCCTTCTGTCACTAATGCATTTTCGTGTACTTCTTAGCATGGAGATGTTTTTGTTAATGTGTAAGTTTCCAAAGTGCAGAGATCAGAACTTTTAAAAATACTGCAGCTTCATTTGTCAAGGCAGAGAGACCTTCCAAAGATGCAGGTAGAGTGAATAAAATTGCACATACTGTCTGATTTGAACCAGTTGCTGAATACTTTTACAGATGGAACATTCAGAAGGAACAGTAAAGCAAATAGGGGCTTTTTCTCAAGGCATAAGCAATCTTACGGTATGTACCAATTTTACTTGTTTTAAAGTCACTAATGTATTCTCCTAGAATTCAGTGCAAGTTGGTCATTGCTGGTGGCGGTTAAGAGTAAGTGGGTTGCTATTCTTGTGATGCAACTCTTTATAGCCTCGCTGCACATACGCAGTCCAAAAAAAAAACAAAAAACCAACAAAACACTTTTAAATCATACTAGAAATTAAGTTTCATTTAAGCCCCAATTTTAAGTTCTTATGAATTATGCTATCTCTTTGAGCCAATAACAGATATTCATCTCAAAATCTTGTGAAGAGGTAAGATTTGAAGAGTTAGAAGAGCTAAAAATCTTTGGGGGAGGGGAGGCACAAAATCACTGTATATATTCCTGACTCTATAGCAGCTGATTTTTTAAAATCAAGAAGTGACTGAAGGATATAAAGAATAATGTCACACAAAATTTTTGTGAATATTTCCTCAATCAAGTAACAGTGTCACTATTTAAAGCAGCATTCGAGATTCCTTTTAATTTTATGTGGCTCTAACCCCCTCTGTTGGGCATCTGATCTTATTACAGCTGGATTGCTTTAACTATAGGCCTTTAACTGAATATATTTTACTCGTTCACATCTTGCTGCATTTTTTTTTTTTCAGACAATGTTAAGCCAAGATGAAATGCTAAATGACAGCAGATTTTTAACACCTACCTTTGAAGACTGGAGATAATGTTTCAGTGTGACCAAGAACACCAATACCTCATACCTGTCCAGAGGGGTGCCCAGGAGACACTTGATGCTGTGGTACTGCAAAGTTTTGCCTCTTTCCCACCAGTGAGACTCACCACACAGCATTTTTTTTTTTGCTAACGTAGCAACACTTCACAGGTTACTTCCCTCTGCACTGTTTCTGTATTACGTAATGTCAAATAGGTATTGAGAGAAGTTGTACAGAACTGTTTATTTTCTAGAGTCCGGAAAGACAGTATGTTTTACCCTTGTATTTTGTCATCTTTTTACGTGTGTGTTTCTGTACTGCTCTAGGAAAGAGCTTTTATATTTTTTTATTTTTATAATTAACTTGTAATGCAAGAATCATTAATATTCTATTTTACCACATGGACTGACCATAGCCACATAGCAATTCAGACAGATGCTGGCAAGTGCAGCTCTGATGGCTCACTAAGTACTACTACAGTCTTGCCAGAGATACTTTCATCCCTTTCATTAGTACAGGTCCTGCCCTCTTTCTCTGAGTGCAGTGTAGAAGGGGAAAATAAAAGATTACTATGCACCAAGCCCTTGCTTTTATCAGGAGGATGACAATCTAGATGGCCTGCTCACACATCTTAAACTAACTCAAAGATACTGAACAGCTGCAGCAAGAAAAGTTATGTAACATTGAGACTACTAAGAGAACTAGTAGATTCAAAAGCTGGCTCTTTGTTTGAATTGATTTTTCTTTATTTTTTGATTTTTACATAAGCACTAAGTTGTTCATGATCAAGGGGCAATCACAACACTAATTAATATAAAATGTAAGTTTAAAATGTCAGGATAGTGTTTGCTGTACTCTGTAAGCACAACAGAATTTCCACCATGATTCCCTGTTTTGTTTTAAGTGATGTGTCCTTAAGTAGAACTATTGAAGGTGCTTTTTCTGTACATTTACATTTGTCTAAAATGGTTGATACCGAGGCACATGTGCAAACATCAGGATGCTCATAAGCCTTCTGAGCAGTTTAAACAGTTCAGAGAGAGCCTTCTAAGACCAGTAATGACAGGCTTATTACCATTGTATTTTCTTTCTAGTGTTACAGCTAATAAAACATACATGTATACCTGCAAACGGCCCTCAGGCCTGGTGCCTGTAGCAGAAACTGTAACATTTGCATGAGAACTGGTGATGTTTCTATAAACAATATTGATATTACACTTCCAGTTGTCTTTTCATCCCAGCTACAGATAGATTTTCATAGAGTATTTTATTTATCAATAGGAGGTCAATACTATTGTCCTGTCATGTGTAAAATGCCACTAGGGAGCATCAGACAAGTACCATAATAAAACAAGCTTTTTTTTCTTTGTAACCTAACAAAATAAATCTGCTGCTATTCTGCTGAGCTAGGTTGGACTGCAGCACTGTAACAGGGAAATGCACCCTCTGACTACTTACTTGAGGGGCAGTTCAAGGGTCAAAGTGTCTCTTTTACAGCAACAATTACTTGCGGCATCTGTTGGCATGTGCCTGTATTAACAAGGTACTAGCAGGATATCTTAGTAAATAGAGAAATGCCAGAAAAGAAATCTACCAAATTATAAAGAAAAGTCTCTGTATATGGATGGTTTATGTTACTCTCCTTTCCGGCTTCAGGATGTTGGTTTATGTATCAATATAGCCTGAGGGCAGGCCTAGCCATAAACCTTCCCAAATTAAAGGGAAATCTCAGGTACTATCCAGAGTATGTAGCATGGGCTCTTTGAAAGCCATCAATTGCACTTTTTCAAGGTAGCCTACTCTAGCCCTCGCTCCATGAGCCTCTCCTAACAGACCCTACACTGTATCGCCATATTTTAAAAGCTAAATGAATAATTTAATTGTCCAAAACGTTAAAATTAAGGCTACTAGATTTTTTTTGTTTGTTTGTTTCAATCACTGAACAATACACTGCTAACTGAAAATCAGTAGGAGTGAGAAAGCAGCCCACTAAAAATACTTACTAAAGGCTACCAAGCATACCAGTCAAGCACATCTCTAATCTGGCAGTTCACACTAACGACCAGATCATATACTACAGGGACACGAAATATTCTGTCAGTTTAATTAAACAAACTTAAGTATTGCAGTATTACAACTAGGATAAGCTGCTCTGACAGGAGCAGCCTTAATGTCACTGAGATATTCCAAGCAGATTCTTTTGAGGATGTATTTATAACTCGTTGTGGTATTGTGCTATCCTGGCTGTGAATATTCAACCTACACAATCTTTTTTTGTATATAGTAAGAAATCCTAGTTATAGCAAAGGCATAAATGCATAAATTTTTGACTGTTATAAATAAATTGTGTATATTCCTCTTTTTTCCTGGTTGTGGAATGACTCCTATAGAGATATTTGTGGTTGACCAGGGACAGATTTAGTAAACATATTTATTAGCATCTGAAGAAACAAGTCTTTTGTCTCGAGGATTTTTCAGACCTTACGGCAATTATAGCATAAACTAATTCCTGAAAATGAACCTGCAGTACTTCAGACCCTGAAGACTAAAAATTAAATGCTGCATGGTAGAAACACTCAGACAAGGCATGGCTGAGTTTAAGATTGACTCAGTGTAGTGTACACTAGGAAGGAAGATGCCACGTTTTCTCTTAAGCAAAGAACATTTCTGAAACTGCCAAAAGAGCAAGCACTACATTTACAGGGAATAACACTAAAATCATCACTGGATGCGTGTCTGTACAGGCAGCCTAGAGCTTCATTCGTAGTTTAGAGTGATTGTTTAGCTAAGGCCATTAGAAGTCAGCATGAAGTTATATAATCCCGAATAAATGTCAGACTAACAAGAATTTCTGCTATAGTAATAAACAATTGAGGTGTTATCCAAATTCTGTTTAAATGCTTTTTCAGTGGCACACTGCCATTTTGCTTAAACCCTGGTAAATGGCTACAAACCAGCAGTTTGAAAAAGGACTGTTCTCTGTTCTCCCCTTCACTGGGCTGAACTAAATGAATTACCTGCCAAGCATTCATGTTATCCTAGTCTAGTCTCATAGCCCACTCCCAAATTCCGTATCCATGTTAACAGACGGGTCATTTCATCTCTGTCCTACCTCTCCAATTACACTTTTTTTCCCTAAGAACTAGTGATGTAACATTTCAAACTAACTTGCAAGCTTAGACTAAATCACTTTCCACATCACTTCTCGGCCTTGTGATATTAAAATAGTCAAAGACAATTATGAAGTTAAAAACCACAGAAATTAAATTATACAGCTAAAAAATACACGCAGAAATACTGCCCAGTTACATACCAGTTGTTCCTGTAGGAAAATATGCAGTACTTACTCAAGGAAAGGTATTGGATGGCATCACTGTTAATAAGAAAACGTATTGCTCTTGGGATAGCCGAGTTTGTCCAGGTTGGGCTGACATGCAAACTGAATCATGGGTGGTGGCCCGCACATGAGAATGAGCGTCTCACTGCCAGGGGAAGGGAGGTGGGTTTTAATCATGTCTGCAGTGATGAAGCCAGAACTGTACTTCCAGTCTGAAACAAATAAATTAAATTATTAATTCAGCTTTTTTAGCCTTCAGACAATACAGAGAGTTAACTGCACATGTTGTACTTACAAAGCAGCTGAAGATTCAGCAAAGTTATGCCACGATCACTGCGAGCAAAGATAGGGTCAAATCTCTGAGCTCAAAACCTAGTGGTCCCTTTTGAAGGGGATAGCAAGAATCTGGTTGAAAAGGGTTTGTGCAGACCTTCACACATGAAGGTCTGTGAATAAAAGATAGGTTTAAAAGAGTGGGAATAGGTGGGAATAAACAGAATACAATTTTCCAGTGGAGAGAGGTCACCCAGAGCTGTCATACTGGGACAGGTACTGAGACCTGTGCCACTCAGCACATTCAGAAAAAAAAACAGGAAAAGAAATTCAGTGGTGAGGTGGCAGCAGAAGCTTAATCATGACAGAAGTTCTGCAGTGTAGTTTTAAGAGATTTAAAAATGAAAAAGTGAAATACTAAATGATTTCAAGGACTAATATTTAATGATTCTACCACTTTAAGTGAGCCAAATGGGAAAAAATCTATTTCCACATATGAAAGTATGTGCTTTAAGCTGATATACCAGGAGAAGAATGCTGGGGTTACAAAAACAGCAGCAGTTTTCACAAGAGTGAAACTGTGACAGTTAAACAACGAGGAGTAAAGATGTCTCCGGTGTGTACCAGTGGCCTACCTTGTGGAGGCCTGTCCAGGGTATACCATACTTTGAACTGATCAGGGTGCTTCTTGGCAATGTCCTCCAGCTCAGCTCTTAGCAATATATCTTTTTCTGTCTGCAAAGTAAGATTGCTGTTTAACTCCAAACCAGCTCAAGATGCCCTCTGATGTGAGCTTATCTAGCATGCAGCAAGACAAATGCAATGATAACTCATTCCAACAAAGTGTGTTTTTTCCCTTACATTATACGCTGTTATCAGTACTACCATCTGTAAATTCAGACAAAAAGCAACAAACTATGAGACTCAGTAGTCACCTGAACACAATTTTAAAGATAGCAATTTGAACAACTTTTGAAGCCAGGCTAAAATCACAGCTGGATTTGTCTGACCCTAGCAAATAGAGCATGGTGAATCACTAGAAACAGATAAAAACAGAACAAAATCCTGTTTCACTGAAACCAATGAAGAGTAAGCTGAGCAGAGGGACATGGATCTGTTCACACTGTTTACTCCAATACAGGAATTACGGAGTATAGGTGGAACTATGCAGTGCCATCTTCAAAACAAGTAAAAGAGCATCGGAACCACAGCAGCACCATGCAGTATTTATATACTTACATCTAATTTTCTGATTCGCTTTCTCTATAAATCACTTCACCCCAAGACAGCATAATAAGAACTTATATAATAAACACTTCCTGCTCCCACCTATACTGATCATTTTAGATATGCCACCTCAGATCATATCATTTGTCACATATGGTTGGCTGAAATTACAGATCAAAGAGAAACTTGAAGAATATGAAGTACGTGTATGCAGAGCAGTATTTTCTCAATGTCACATCAACTTCAAAAACTCAGAGGCCAACAGAAAAGTTATACCATTAATAAAGGACAGATGGGACAGAATGCTCACCTGATTAGCAAAGAGAAGGTAGCATTTTGTAGAGTCCTTAGGATCGTTTGTGATATGACGGATAAGCTGCAACATAGGAGTTATCCCTGTTCAAAACAAAGCAGTTAAAAAACAGGTCTGTCTTTCAACCCATGTAAGGCTGCAGTTTCAATATTATTGCTATCTTCCCTCAGTCTTCAGTGGGAGCTTAGTTTGCACAGGGCTACAAACGTCTGAATTTTTAATCCATGCCAAATGCAGAGGTCGGGGCTTTTTGTTGTTACAAAGTTTATTTCAAGTTTAAAAATGAGAACAAAACCACAGTACATGGATTTGGGGCTTTCCTCTTCAGCATTCTCTATCACATCCAGTAATTTAACCCTCAGGACATTCTCCTAAATTAGTTTTTGTTATTGACACTGGAGCTCAGTGTAGCAGTTCTACCTAGCTGGGCAGCTGAACTTCACCACAACCACTCTCTTGCTCCCCCTCCTCAAAGGGGAGGGGGAAAAAATAAGATGGAAAGTATTCAGGGGTTGAGATAAGGACAGGGAGATCACTCACCAATTACCATCACAGACAAAAGACTCAGCATAGGGAGATTAATGCAGTTTATTGCCTATAACTGGCAGACTGTAACAGTGAGAAACTAAAGACAAACTAAAAACCAACTAAAAATGTGTTCCTTAAACCCAGTGGACCTAAATGTCAAACCCATGCAGCAGTGTTAGAGCAGCTCAGACTGTGACAATGGGAGCACTTCGCTCTCCAAGTACAGAGTGTTTTACACTCCTCACAAGCATCCATGAAGATCTCTTCATTCTCTAGAGTGATACTCTAGAGAACGAAAGTAGTTTTACCTGTTCCTCCAGCTATCATCCCAACATGCTTGGCAAACTTCTTCTGTGCTTCAGACTTCTTATCAGGCTTGATAAGAAAGGTACCTAGAAGAAGTATTCAACATCTATAGGTACATTACCTCCTAAACAAAAATGGATACAAATTCCATGGGGATGTATTCCTACAGCCTACCAATTAATTAGGACAGATCTGTAAATGCTAAACGTGCTTAGCATAACACTGAGCATGAATAGAAACCTCTTTGTCTACCTAAACTCCTAGCTTTGAGCCAGTGATTTACTCCTTCCCTGCTACCCAGCATCATTTGTAATAGGTTCCCACATCGCTGGCTACTCAGCAAGTATGAAGGTTAGTGGCAGATAAAGGTAACCCCGGCCCATACAGAGAAGCAGATTTCTTAGGCAATCATCATCCTCATTCGCACCACAGATCATTTGCAGACACTTCCATGTGTCCACATAAAGCCCTTAAAAATATTATATGTGAAAGGCACTTGACATATTCCAATGATCTTCCACAAAATCTGTAAGTAGCAACAAGCCTTCCTAGCTACTTTGCTCTTGAAAGCAAAGAACAGCAGCAGCACAGAAAGGAACATTTGCAAAACATTCTTCACCCATTTCCTCTGGGATATAACAGATTCATCAGTGTTCAATTCATCATAAAAGGTGATGATCCAGAGAAGTGCTGAGCACTGATCCCCCTGAAGCAGGAATTTGAAGTGCACAGTCCCTCTCAGGCAAGATCAATGCAAAATCCTTTGGTCTTATACTTGCATCTTGAAAGAGGATTACTTCTCTGGACATACAGCTTCCTCCCAGTCAGCTCAGACCTGGCTTAATAATGAAACGGAGCTGGCTGACAGTCAGCGGGTTGTTCAGTAACAACACTGAGATTCTCAGAATCTTGTGGCATTTTAGGCCACAACCTCCCTTGCATCTGGAACATCTCTTGTATGTATGTCTGAGGTGTTTGCAGTGCAGTCTTCCTAGCGATATAATGCAATAGGAGATTATCCAGATTTAATTACGTGGTCCCAGGAGCAAGACAACAAACAGCTATTACTCTGTTAAACACTAAGGACCTTTTCCCATCACAATCAGCTCTGATGGGCTCATGGTCAAGATCAGGAGAGGTGGATTTTCTCACTTTTCAAAACTGCTCCTCTACAACAAAGTTACCAAGATTTACAAAATACCTCTGAGAATAACTAATAGAAGTTCCTCCCTTTTGTTCTCCCCCCTTCGTGTAACAGTACCTGAGCCTTTGTAGACAAGGAGTCCATTTGGCCCTCTGAAGTCAATAACATCGCCAATCTTCATGTCGTCTAGGTACTGGGACATCTTCCCGCCTTCTGGGAACTTGGGATTCACATTTTTGTAGTAGACCTATAAAAACAATCACGTCTATGACATCAACCATTAGCTTTCATGCAGGCAATAAAGACTGAAGACTACTACATCGCAGGTCTGAAATTTAGCATCTGAAAGAGAGATTGAGACAATTCTTTGCTCTCAGTTATCTGTTGTGCCCCACAAAAGGAAGCAGCCAAATAGGTGAAATGCTCTCTCATGCCACATGTCCTAATGCTCACTGCAAACAGCCAGGCGAGTAAGAACATGTGGCAAGCAGATTACGCATTGATGCCCTCATTTCACTATCCCTCCAACAAGAACCTTACGTTACCCCATTTTTGTAATCACTCCTTCTGAAAATAGCATTGCTCCGTCTTTTCTTGTTGTAACTTTCCCAGAGATTTCAGCCACGTGCCAGGTTTTTCACCTTTCAAAGCACGTGATAAGCTTTAAGTAGTTAACAGCAGTTCACTATACATGTAACATGAAGAACAGAGAGCACAAATAAAGTCATGATTTTTGCCTAAGGACAAATTCTGTCTTAGAAAAGGATTAGAAAATCCAGAAATCCTGGGATCAAATCATCCTGCATTCCCTAGCTTAAAGGATTTCCTTTGTTTCTATATCCCCATTTTCTTAATAAGCCCATTAGTACAACTTCTGTTGCTTACAGACTTATAATTGCAATCTCTCTAGGGTCACCAAAGACAGTCCTGATTGACTTGTTTCTTCTTACAGCTATTAGCAGTGAGTGCTAGTAACAGCATAAGGCGGATCCAGGCGGAGTGATTGCTCTTTGTTCACTGCCACACAAGAAATACTAGGGAAGTTCGTCCAGCACTGCCATAGGAGTGATTCTTCATCTCCCTCCTCCATCTCCCCTGCCTCCACAATTTCTGTCTGACATACAGCAGATATACAAGATGCAACTCATTATTCAAGGATAATGGGAAATGGGTTTGCTATGCAATTACCCTATTTGAAAAAAGACCAATCAAAACAAGCTCTACATTTCACCGAAATGAAGTGCTTTCCTTCCTTGCAGTTAGCAATTTATCTATATTCAAGAAAAACAAAATTTACCTTTATAATTAAATCAACATAACCTTTTGTCTCATCACTGGAAACTGGGGTGTAGGCTCGGATCACCAGATTACCATTGATTTTTGCAGAAAGGTAAACATGTTGGCCTAGGAGAAAGAATGACAATCCAATTATTTATTTTTTCATCTCTTGGTTTCAAATTTTTCTCAGGCCTGGTGGACAAGACAAAACAGAAAAGCAGGTATTGTAAGCCACTAAGCACAAACAATGATGGAGAAAATCTGTACAATGTAAATGTTGTATAAAACATTTAGTCTCTTATTTAAACGCTGAATCTAGCCAGAAAAAGAACAATATTTAAATAGCTGCACAATCCATTATTATTTTCATGGCACGTTATTGCTGTCAGGGTGTACATCATGCATATGTATGCTCACGCAACACAAAGAGTGCATACAGTTGTACATGCACAGCAAACTATGACTGGACTATGTGTGGTAAATCTTTCTTAGCTTCATCCCAAGGAGATACGAGTTAAAACACAAAGGCCACTACAGATAACAAAAAGAAAGTTGCCTAGGATGGAAAGTTTGGCTTTCCCCAGCTGATGTTATTTCGTGTTATCTTGTGTTTTTATGTATTAGCACAAGATCTGTGTTGTTGAAAAAACGAATCTCCTTCATAGTTGTAACTCCCACAGCTTATCTCCAGTTTACACAGCTAGTCAGAAGACAGCACCTACTTTGTAGGATTTTCCTTTCCATATATAGGTTTGGTATTTAGCTCATAACAATTTTGCAGCTTTACAGGTGTCAGCAGAGAGCCCTTTTCTTTTTTCAGCAAGAGTTTAGGACTTCTGGAGCACAAGGTAACTGAGGAGAGCCACTATGTTACAGAAGACAGGATAAGACACAAAGGAAAAAAGGAAATTTATATTAAACTATAGAAAGTTTGTTCTATTAAACTATAGAAAGTTTGTTGCTCATTCTCAAGTGTTGTCTGTATCTTGGAATCTGCTATTCACATTTTCATTAATAAAGTGAAAATAAGGATGCATCTGTTCACGTGAAACGATAAATACATATCGTGGTTTAATAGCAGCAATTTCTCAGAGCAAATTTCCCAAAGATTCTGAAACAATTTATCAAGAAAAAAGCTTCTGGCCCACAGTCCTCCTTCATAACTCCTGCCTCCCTAACTGCTGCAGCTTCCACTGACAGCTCTTCGGCCAACTTCATGCTCCACGAGGCAGACTCTAAAGGTACTGATTTCTTTCTGCTTGTTAAGACAACTGGAACTCCTTGCCAAGGGTTGTCTCCCCAGCCAAACAGCATTAATCTAGGGGGATGTATGTAAAAACAAAAAGCAGGAACAGTGCTAGCAGAAATACTTCACTTTTAGTAAAATGATCCTGGTAAAAAGCAGAAGGCGGGAATCTCCCAGGGAGTAATCAGGTACATACAGTTCCAGAACCGTATTCTTAAATTCTTAAGAATTTATTGAAGTTCTTAAAAAAAAAAAAAAAAAAAAAAAAAAAGAATTAAATTTTTAAATATTTAAAATCTTAAAAACTCTGAATAAACACAAACATTACAGAACACGTTCCAATTCATTTACCATTTGGCTAGTTAATGCAGATAGTTGAGTTACATTTTCTGATAGAAGCCTGTAGCGAACCTGAAGAAGCTGCTACCCTTGGCAGGCAGCATGCAGGAAGAACATGCTCACAGCACACAGCTGGTAAGACCTTGACTCAAGGGAAGCTGCCAAACACAGAACAAAACAAACAGGGCCACATCTGCAGACCAGTGAGGGGAACCTTCCCCTGCCCAGATTACCATTAATTCAAGGTCCAAGGGTCCAAGGTTCAATGCCATCAGTTTTGCAGGGTACAGGAGAGAACACAGTGCCAGTCCTAGTCTGAAATTAATCTCCTACCACAGAAAGCAAGCCAAAGTTGTACACACATGTGGAGGTAAATCACAGTTAAGTGCATGCACAGAAACGGCTCTGAACATTGCGACACCTTCCATATATACAGGAGGTGTATTTTCCCCTTGGCTTTGCATACAAGTTACAAGCTTTCCAGGCAGAAGAGTTTTTCTATTCCTCACCTATGAGCATTATCATATTTGTCAAAAATAAAAAAATAAAATAAAAAAATATGAGGGCAGTTGACAAACTGAGGACACCAGAGAGAAAAGGTAGAACACAAAAAAAGTAGTATTAAAAAAAGCTTTCACGGGTATATTTTCTGCCTACACCCCGAGCAGGGGTCAATTTCCTCAGAGCCAGTTCAGTTTCACTGTTTGCCTCTAAGCCACACCACCCAATTTGATACAAGCAGCACAAAGAATACACAAAATCTGAAATAGGACTCTCTGGGAAATCAGCCTCACGTTTCTCTCTGACACAGCTCCTTTCAGATGCAGCTTTTAACTCCATCCTTTGACGAGCACTACATTCACAAGCAGAAATCCAAGAGCTATGAGTACACGCTTAAAACCCGTAAAAATCCTAAAAATCAGAAGTAGCACGTAACGACACGTTTTTGATATTTACCTACAGGCAGTCCTAATACATGATCTGGTGAAGGTAGCCCGAACCGGAATTTCTTGGTATCATGACTGACTTCCTATTGAAAAAAATATCATTAAAAAAGGAAAATCGGGACGAGGTCAGCATCAGCCCTGCTGTGAACCCCAAACCCCACTCCCCACGCCGTGCCTCGGTCCCCCTGCCCTTGGTCAGCGTGCAAGCCTAGTGCCAAGCAGGGCAGCGCAAAGGGCATTGGAAATGGGCTTCAAACAGCTGAGAAGCGTCAGAACCGGAGGCTTTTTCCCCCTTTTAACTCCGCAAGGAGCCAGTTTGGCCTGACTGCGCAATCCCCACGGCATCCTTACCTAAACAGGAGCACGGCTCCGGCAGGCTGGGGCAGGCAGCAGCGTGCTGGGGGAGGATTTCCCTACACCAAGCCCTGCTGGAGCAGCCCCAACGCCACAGACGTTTTCAGGGGCAAACCCTCAGCTCTGCTCTGCCCTGGGCCCCCCAGCAGATCAGATCCCCCGGCCCCCCAGCCCCGCCGCTCACCTCCTTGCCCAGCAGCGGCAGCGGGTACTTGGCCTGAGGGTCCCGCAGGGTGAGGGGGCGGCTCGGCCCCCGGCTCGCCCCCCGCAGCAGCAGCAGCAGCAGGGCCGAGGCAGCCACCACGGCCACGGCCACGGCCACCGGAGCCTCCTGCGGGGACAAGGAGAGGAGCTCAGGGAGCGACCCCACACGCGGCCCCCCCCGTCCCCTCAGCACGACGCCCGCCGGCCCCTTACCGCCAGCGCCTCCATGGCAGCAGCTCCCGGCCGCTCTGGGGCTGCTGGCACGGCTCGGCTCGGCTCTGCCCTGCCCACAGCCCGGCCCCCAGTGCCAGCCCCTGGGCCGGCCTCCCCCGAGGAGCATCCTCCCCTCAGGGTGCGATAGGCACGGCCCTAACAAGAGCCCATTGAGGCCGCGCCAAGGTTGCAGGCAAGGAGAGTGTCGCAACGCCAGTGCACCCAGAAGAGGCGGTGCTGATCGGCTTCGTGGCTGCGGCTGTACTTTGTCACACTCACAGAGCCTGGTCTGGGTTGCAAAATGCCAATAAAGCAACAATTAGAGCAGGGCAAGGAGCAAGAGCAGGGCAAGCAGCAAGAGCAGGGCAAGAAATCAGGGAAAGGGGGCAAGAAAGATAAACAGCTGCTAGCAAGTGTTGCTGGGGGAACAGGAATTACTTCTTACTTTCTTCGTATCCACTAGGTCAAAACCAGTCTGGCTTAAGGTACATTGGTGTCTTTGGGCAGTTTGTTAAGCTTTAAGAAGGAATGAAGTCCTGAATTGGTGTCTTATGCTGCTTGGGTACACTTAAGAAAATTAGACAGTGAGATTATGTGTTTAGAATATGGGTGTGTCTGGAGGAGGGGATGTCTTCTAGCTCTACAGGTTTTTTTTTGTTTGTTTGTTTTGTGGTAATCTACTTGCTGAAAGGAGTGGAAATGATTGTGACGATCTCAAAAGAAGCCAAAACAAAAAGGTTTGTTGGCAGTTACGTTAATTTCTATGTATTTCAGGTGGTGCAGCAGCTACTATTTTCCTTTAATGGAAGTTGGATAGGCAACCTCCGAAAAATAGGAATGGGGCTTATAACTATCATGGCTAAGGCTGTAGCATAATTTGAGTGTCTTGGCAATAGAGAAACGTCAGTAATACATCACTTAATGGTGGCTGGAAAGGATTTGTGTTCCTAGAACGTGGCTCCATGCAGGTCTACCCAAAAATTCAGACTGTATGACTAAGAGCACAGTCCAAATGCTTCTTAAATTCCAACAGCCTTGGTGCTGTGACTTGGGCTTTTGCTAGACCTAAGCATGTGCCAGTTGCTCTGCTGTAGGTACCACCACCCCTCTGAAACGAAACTTAGGTAGGAGTGAAAATGTTGACGTTCTCACCCAAAGCAACAGACTGAACAGTTGTGTTGGCAAATAACCACAGAGCTACACCACTCTTCTGCATTAGAAGAGTACTTAATACTGCAGCACACCGTGTGTGGCAGACTCATTATTTTTTTTCCTTCTGGCCCATGGTGTAAAGTTTAAGAGCACTTTTTGGAAGGGCCTGCTGAATGCGACATGGCGTGACGTGGGTGCCCTTCCAGGGAAAGGAACTGCCTTCATGATTGAACTAACGAGTTGCTCTGCTGATTCCTGAGTTTACTCAGACTTAAGAGTAAATGTGGTTACATTAAACAAAGCTTTTTCCTTCCCACACATGCTCTGGTCCCTTTTGCTGCTTCTGAGAGAAAATAGCAAGCTTACGTGTATGAATAACAAGTACAGCCTATTTTTATGTTTTTTGACTTGTAGCAGGAGAAACATTATGCACAGGTGCAGCATGTTAATGGGATCAGAGGAGGAGGTTACAAGGGTGTTTGCAGTACGTTCCTTGAATGTAAATCTCAGTGTTAGGTTGGCAAAAGGGTAAAACTGTCAAGACTTTAGTGTTGCCAGTGACAGGTCAAGATCGTTTTGACAAAACGTGGCAATGTTTGATCTGAAGTTTTGACAAAACAGAGGAAAGAGATAAAAGGGTTTGAATTAAGTTCTTTGCTGCTCCAAAGGCTTTTTCTATTTAACCACCATAAGCTGTGCAACCTCTGTGTCTTGCGACATGGTTCAGCAGCCCATTGGGATTCAGTGTTTTCCTGCCAGCCAGGAGTGACAGCCTGATCAGTTGTACGGGTCAGCTCTCTGCCTCTCTGTTTTTTGAGAGCACAATCACACATTTAAAGTAGTTTCTGTGTCTGGCCACAAATGGAGAGCACCACATAAAAACACAGCCTTGCCCAAATGTGGGCCTTCTGGAAATTCATTCTGGACTGTACCTTCTTATTTGTACCTTTGTCTGTATTAATAGGGCAGGAGAAAGTAGGTGGGGTGAAAAAGCTCAATAAAGGCAAGAAATACCAAATCTATCTAATGCCTTTTGTCCTCTGGAGCAATTATCCCATTGAGTTGAAAGCAAAGATGGTTAAACACAATTTGCTCTTGACTAAAAAGCAGATTTAAAAAACAGCAAATGCTTTCCCAGGGAACTTGCCAGATATTAAAAACTAGTTTGACTCATCTAAAACAAACTTTTTTTCCCCATCTTTTCACTCTGAAAATTAGTGCTCTTTTTGCTAGCTCTCTTCCATTTAATTCCTAAAGGTAATGTGAATAGGAGAGAGATTTAGTGCTTGTTAGTTCACTAAATATACTACTTGAATTTCACCAAGCTCTGCTTGCACGAACACATCTTTGTTAAACCTTCTTTAGCCTGTTCTGGTCTACACTGGCATCCTCTTGTCAATGCTCACAGCTACGTGCCTGCTCACAGTTTACCACCCTGATCTTTTATCTGTTATTTTGGTTGCTATTTAGCTAATGCTTTCATCCTTGAATATTCTTATCATGTTGTATTTCTCTGAAGCAAAATTCTGCGCCAAGTGTTACCAAAAGCAAGACTCTCTAATCAGACAGATGAAGCTCATTAGTGGTACATTTTCACAGAGCCTTTCTTTGATGCAAACTAATTAACTTTGACCCATTGCAAAATTGTCCTAACTCTAATGGGAGCTAAAATCTAACAAGATAAAAGAAACTGAGATGGAAAAAACAGCCGTCATGAGAACACAGCACAATGAAGAGCTCGTGCTGATCTTGGAAATGATGATCTGTTTTACAGCTCTGAGGCTGAACGTCTTACAATTGCCAGTGTTTGAAGTCCCTACAGTGAATTGACAGTTTTACATTGATGGTTTTCATCCTTAATGCAGACGGTAACTGTGATTTAACTTCCTTTGTTCATGCTGACCAGTGGTCAGCGGTAGTGTTCAGACAGAAGCTGCCCTCCATGGTTTGTTCTGCTGTGTGAACAGGGGCATTGAGAGGGGTCTAAAGTGCTGAGGACAAACCTTCAAGCTCATTTTGCTTTGAAACATGAATGGACCATTAAAACAAACAAACAAACAAAAAAACATGGCAAGGAAAGAAAAATCTGGCCACACTCAGTTTCAGAAAGGTTGTCTGTTTTCAGCAAGGAGCTGAAGAGAACACACACACCTGCTGGAACAACCTCTTCTGATTGCTTGGACCTTAGAGTCCGTTCTTGGCTTTTGTTGGCCTTCCTGTGCTTAAGATGTGTGAAAAACATTGATTAGTCTTCCTGCTTCTTACTTTCAACAAATTTAATGTCAGGTAAACAGCCGAGATGAAAATGAACACAGTAGATGATACTGGAGCACGCTCATGGTAAGGCTGTGCCATCAGGAGTGCCTGGAGAGCTCTCCTTCTATTTTCGGAGTGGATCAAAGCCCGCTGAATCGCCTCCTGAGCTGTGCTTACTTACATCATTAGCAAGTACAAAGCTTTCTCCTTTGATAACTTTTTCCACCTCACTTTGAATGCAAACTATGCTGCTGTTATACTAATTGGGCCAATCGGCTGAGGTTAACAAACATTCAGGTGCTTCTCTTATCAGCAGCCTTATTTACGCATTTGACATTTTTGCTTTATGTTTGCCCGTGATGTGAAAGAATTGGACAGCTCTGGAGGTTTTTAAGTGATAAGGTAGTAGAAACAGTGCTAACGGGGTGGTTCTTCAGTGACCAGAGTGGCTTTTCGACTACCCTTGTTAAGAGACGGAGAAGTATCAGGACCTGGCCAGAAGTAATCCCTGGCTTTGGTTCCCACCTGACTCTGAAAGCTGCAAGTAGCTCAGCCTCCCCTTCCCTGGGGAGTTCACCTGCACACATGGCTAACCTCTTTGTGTTGTGCTCCACACTTGGCTTCTGGTAGCTTTGCTTTGCTGTATTGCCCTTCTCTGTGAGGAGGGCCAAAGCTCCTCTTCTTAAATGGTAGATGCTGCTGCCAGCTTTTGGAGAAGGCAGAAGTGTCCTGTTTGCGAAAACCCGAAGAAGCAGCTCTGCTTGGAACAGAGTGACAGTTGTCTGAAACCGTGCCACCTTGAAACCATGAAGACCCAGCTTTTGGGTGAAGCATTTTAAATAGCTCTCCTACCAAACAAGCTGTGCTTTCAGAGGAGCTGGAAACCAGCCCTGCACGGAGGGGGGCAGAGCAGGCTCCAGTCTGCTGGAGGCAAGCTGTGGTTGAGTCCCTTCATGCTCTGTGGTTCTGCCCTTTCAGATGGCAGGCACTGGCTGTGGTGAGCAACCAGTGAAATGTCTGTTGTAGACCTGAGCCATGTAGTGAGTAAATACTCTGTTTTCTTTGTGAAAAGGAAAATTGAAGCATTTGGACCCCAAAATAGATCCCATTCACAAACTGGAATGAGCTGGCTGTTCCAGTTTTGCTGTGCCCGCATTGCACGTGTGAATTTAGATGGCAAGTTCCTCAACTGGGAATGACCCAGAAACACAGGGTGTCTAGAGCTCTGCTGAAGCATGCATTAATGCAGCTGGCCAGCAGCACACAGGTGGTTACTGTTGGTGTGTTGTCAAGTTTCCCTTGGGAAAGCACCTGCTGTGCTGGTTACCTAGCTGGCAGCAGAAGGTCCCATTATTTTAAATGTTATTCCTGGTGCTAAAGCATCGAAGAAACTATTTACAAGACCAAAGCTTTCAGGTCCCAGCGAGGTCAATGTGAAGAATCCTATCAGTTGATTTGGGTGGGAAAGAGAGCAAGCCCCTTAGCCTGAAAGCTCTCCAGGGTGTAGACCAGATGTCACTGTGTATTTTGCGGTGTAGTGAAGTCTTAAACCTGACCAAGTGTCACAGCCATATGAATGTTAAACAATAATAGTAAGGAAACGATTCATCCTTACAAACCTTTTATCAAGGCGTGTCCTTTTGTCCTCTTCTCCTTTTAGTGGTGATCCAGTTCCCAAGATTGAATTCACAGAGGAGGAGATCAAGACCTGGGGGACTGTATACCGAGAGCTTAACAAGTTTTACCCAGCTCATGCCTGCAGAGAGTACCTTAAAAACTTGCCCTTGCTCACCAAATACTGTGGGTACAGGGAGGACAATATTCCCCAGCTGGAAAATGTGTCCCTCTTCCTGAAAGGTAATGTTTTTGAATCTTGCATCATGAAGCCAAGCTACTCAAAGGCTGTTCAAGAATGCCAGCAAGAAAACTTATTTTTAAAAGTGCTGAAGACTTGGTCTTCATGCTGAATGTAATGATGTTTTGGCATGCTCAAGTGCCACCTTCAGAAGTATGGGACTTTCAAAAGCACAGCAGGTTACTGGAGAACTCCTAGTGGTGTCATTGTAGGCAAAGCTGGTTTAACATTTGATTGCCTTATAAATGTGCGGCTTAGATCTTAAATTTAGACATCTTCATCTAAAAATCTGAGTGTATTTACTTTTGTAGAGCTAGTATGACCTGCTTGGTTGCTTTCAGCTGAACTTGATTTGATAGTTCTGTCTTTTGATTTGATACTTCTCTGTCTTTTGGCTATTAATGTTTCACATGAGATATTGTATCTGTTCAATTGTGTTGCTTTTTCACTCTACAATGAAGAAAGATGATGAGGGGTTTTTTGTTTGTTTGTTTGTTTTTTGTTTTTTCTGTTTTCCAGTGATACATGCCATGAGCTCCTAGGCCACATCTCTCTTTTGGCTGACTATATTATCAGACTTGCTTATTAGAAATTTGCAGTCCTGTGGTTCTTCACCCTTCCATTCAGGTTCCTGCCTCTTTCAATATGTGAGAGCGATAACCAAGCAACGACTGTATGACATCTGAAACTGTTTGACACCACCTGCAAATAGAAATGCCCCCATCTAGCTCACCACAGCATCTTTGCAGATGGCTGAATTATTTTACTCCCTTCTCTGTTTCAGTGCTACTTCTTCCCTGTAGAGTTTGGGGTGTGCAAGCAAGAGGGACAGCTAAGAGTTTATGGGGCTAGCTTGCTTTCTTCAATTAGTGGGCTCAAGGTAAGAACATCCACTGCTTATTTCCCTCCTTTCTTTGCTCATAACTGATTATTATTGTCACTGTTCTGCCATTTTTATGAGGTATAATTCTAAAAATACTTTTGGAAAACAAACAAACCAAAAAAAAAAAAACAAAACACAACCAATTCCTCAGTACCTACTGTAGGAATGACTTTTTAGGTGAATTCAGTGTGGCACTAATTACAGGGCAGTGTCCTTTTGGGTGCATGCTGAGCAGCTCCTGTGTTCTCAGAAAGCATCGTATGACTGGTGTTTCTTAACCTTAGGTTCCAAGTAACCTATTTTGAGATTAAGACTCTGCTGGCTTAACCAGATTCTGAAAATATTGCTCTTGTTTGTAAAGCAGTCTTGTGTTTGAAGAACCCCATTTTTGACCCTTATTGGTGAAATATGACCCTTCAGAGTTATTCAGTTCGTTAAGCTTAAACCACTGTTCATCTGCAGACATGTTTTAAGAAGCAATGCACTAAGTATGGCCTCACATCATCTTTTTTTTTTATTCGCTTTTTGCTTCTTGTCATTTTCATTATGGATTCTTTTAGTGGTGATGTTCCTCTGACACAATAACACATTGTTACCCTGCACTTGCTCTCTGGCAGTGCCAAAGTCAAGCCTTTTCATCCAAAGGTCACCTGCAAGCAAGAATGTCTCATTACAACTTTCCAGGAGGTTTACTTTGTTTCTGAAAGTTTTGAAGAAGCAAAAGAAAAGATGAGGTCCAGTTTTTCTTCCCTGTTTTGTAGAAGCAGGTTTGACTTCGTGCATCTCTCAGCAGCAGGATCAAATCTTTTCATTCTTAGTACAGTTTTAATACTTACCTTTCCTGGGGCTGGAAAGCTGAATTTAATATTTGCTTGGTCTCCCATGTATTCGATGGAGGAGATGTAATAATTATAATTATCATGAAAGTGGTTTAGAAAAGTGGTTATTGATACGGATTGCACACAGAGGATGCATTTGTCTTTTGTTTAAACTCCCTCTCTTTTTTTGCTTGAACAGAGAGTTTGCAAAAACTATCAAGCACCCATTTGGCATGAAGTACAACCCATATACTCAAAGTGTGCAGATCCTGAAAGGCACCAAGAGCATTGCCAGCATGGTGAACGAGCTACGGTGTCAGCTGGATGTTGTCATCGATGCCCTCAGCAAGATGGGCAAACAACTGGAAGTTAAACATTCCCATCATCAGTGTGGTGTGCTCAGCAACTCTATTCTTTTCCCCACTGATTTCTTTCTAGACTTGTAACCTGCTGTAGGCAGAACTTGCCTTTACAAGTGGGAGAGTGAATGGCCCATATGGATAATCACTTTATTTGTTTCTCTGTTTAAAGTCGCTTACAGAATGCATTTCCTCCACCTCTATCCTCCCTGGATAAGAGAGTCCTAGAGTTCCTTTTCAGAAACTAGCAGAGGACTAGAGAAATCACCAGACTGGACCACAGCTGTGGTCTGTGGATCAGGGCTGGGAGCAGATGCTTCAGAGGGTGGCTTATGAGGCAGTCACAGAATAATTTGGTACAGGGAAATGTCTGTCTGGCTCTAGTAGTCTATGCTGCTAATTTTACAGTACTGTAGACGTTATAGCACAGAAGCTATAGTAATCAGTGCTTCTACGCCTGTGCTATTAAGTTGAAAACTTGACTGATTAGGATCCAGGCATCAGGACACAAATAGCTGGGAAGCTCATTAAGATAAAATGGAGGGGCCAAATCTCCATTTTCAAAGAGATCATCTTTTCCCCTAAAAAATTGCAACTGTACTGATTAACATCTTTCTTGTAGAAGGCAGAGATAAAGAGCTGTTGCATGAAATCCTAATTCTGCTTATTTCAAGTGATTTGCTGTCAGCTCAGAGTCAGGATTTTTGTTTCTGTCCCTGGTATTGCACCTGAGGGAAGACACTAAAGAAATATCATTTGCCTTTTTCCTCACTGAATAAATTTAGCCAAGATTATAGCAAGCCATCACACAGTGACTTATTGCAATGCCTAAAACCATTTCCAAATTACAATTCGATGTTCAAAATGGCTTCACAGGACAAAGTGAAGCCCAGTTCTAAAATGGCTCTCATTTTAAACTCTGGTGTTTAAATTCTTAGATATGGCTAAATCTCATGTCTTTTTTTATAAGAATAAATATCCCATTGACAGCTCAGTCACGTCATTGATTTTGCAAGCTGCACAAAGATGGATTTAGTTTCTTCTTTGCTAGGCCTGAACACCTGTATTCACTATCAAGCAAATGAAAAGATCCAAACATTTGATAGGAAACAGTGTCCTACAATAGTTTCAAGCATCCTGTGTAGCTGTACAGAGCTGCGCTGCCTGCTGTTCCTGCCACCCTGTCTACGAAATGAATCTGCGATGCGTAGGGTGTGTTTTGTATCGTGCTAGGCACTGATTCTTCATATGTAGATCTTAACAGAAAAGCCACGGTTTGCACCTGTGGATGTCGCTGGCAACATTGACTGAAATTGCAAATGCACTGGAGATGTTGGTCCAAGTCTTTTGGGAATTGGAAAGGGCTTTCGAGAACCTCTGTGCTTGATAATGACTGTTTCATATGCCTTCTGGTAGGCTGCATCTGCTCCATAAGCAGTCACTGGCCCTATCTTTCCAAACACATTCACTGTTTATCTAGACTTGATGTAATTTTCCTGTGACTTTCTTAATTCACTATTTATTTATTTTTTTTTGAAGAATATTTTGGACATATAGAATTGTGATCTACAACATTTACAGTTTATGTCACACCTTCAAATAGATTTTAGATGCTGCCTCTTCCTGAAGAAGAAGCAGTCTTTGAGCAGTGAGGATGTGCTGTCTGCTTCTGTGATAACTCAGCTGCATTTTAAAACATGATTGGATTATTATGTTGTTGAAATATAGATCTGTGTTACTACAAGACTTTGCCTGAATTACGTATTCATTGAGTAGAAAACCTTACATCTCCTAAATTAGCACCTGATTTCAAATATTTTGGGAAAAGACAGCAGTTATGTCTTTATTTGCACCCGTGTAACAAAAAGTGTAAGTACTGCTAAAAGTAATAGAGGATGCATTTTCACAGGGTTAACATCTACGTTTGGCTTCACACACCCAACCTTTCTGCCTACGCATAGAGCAGTAACAATTTAAGTATTTTTAAATAGTGTGTTTTTAACTCTTGTTAGGCATTGGAATGGGCTTCCCAGGGAAGTGGTGGAGCCACCATCCCTGGAGGTCTTTAAAAGACGTTTAGATGTAGAGCTTAGGGATATGGTTTAGTGGAGGGCTGGTTAGTGCTAGGTCAGGGGTTGGACGGGGCGATCTTGGAGCTCTCTTCCAACCTAGAGGATTCTGTGATTCTGTGACTGTGGAAACTTTAACTGTCAATAGAGAGCGACGCCTTTATTTTAAGATTTTGTGTGTTTAAGCTCTGATTCGGCTCTTCTGCCCCCGTGCGTTCATTCCCCGGGGAATTTTTCCTCTTTTTGTGAGGGGTGACTGGGGCGGGGGGCGGCGAGGGGGTCGCCCCCTGACGCGGCGCGCGTGAGGCGCGACCGTTACCCAACGGTCGGTACCCGGGGACCGTTACCCAACGGCCGCTAACGGCTGAAACGGCTCCGGGGCTGCTCGGGCTGAGGCGGGGCCCCGCCGGAGCCGGCCCCCGCTCCGCCTCTTCCTCCTCGGCGGCCGTGGGGCGGGAAGGGACGGGACGGGGAAGGGAAGGGGAGGACGCGGGGCTGCCGGCCCCATGGCCGCGGTGCTGCTCGCCTGGGTAGGTGGGTGCCGGGGGCGGTGCGGCCGGGGGGAGCCGGGCAGCGCATCTGTGGGTACGAGATGGCGGTGCCGAAGGTGCCCTTTTGGGACTGGGCACCTGAATTGGTTTAGTGGCTTCTGGTTTGTTTTTATCAACGCGTGCTCTATTTCCATTTTGCCCGCTGTGAGTTAAGAGTTTGTTCTGCTTTCCTTGCTCGGGTTCCAGAATAAGGTAGCGTGTCTTTCTCATCTTATTTTGGGGATGTACTGCTGGAAATTATTGGCATGAATTACGTCTTGGTGATGAGTAGGAACCATTAGGATGAAAGCTAAACAGGTGGTAATCCTTTCTGATTACGAGGCTTTCTGTTTCTCTATTAGCTTACATTTAGTCTCACTGTGATTTATTCCAGCATATTTCTTGCAACAGTGGGGTTGCAGTGGCAACATTCATAGCAGCAGATCTAAGATATTCATGGTCTGTAATTTTGGGGGCCTTATGCAACAGCTGCAGGGCTGAAGATCTCCTTTTGGGGGATTTTCAGGAGCAAATACTGCAGGTTAACATGTGACATTTTCCTGATGACCTTGTTTGTTCATAGGAGCAGAGCTGAGTGCGTTTCTTTTTGTTAATTTTTTTTTTCTTTTAACTTTTTTTTTTCTTTGTGTATGTATTTGAAGGGTGCAAACAGCTATGGACAACTTGGTGTTGGTCATAAAGAGGATGTGCTGATACCTCAGTCACTGAAAGATGTTTCCTGCAAATGTGAAGACATTAAGAGCATTACTGGAGGAGGGGGACATTCTGCAGTTATCACTGGTAAACACATCACACTCGCAAGGAGCGTACGACAGCCTGAAAGAAAGACAAGAAAGACGTGCTTCCCTGTTGATTTGGTGCTGCCACCTATCTTTGGCTTTTGTTTCTGAGCTTAGTTGCAAATTTTTAGTTGCAAAACCAGTTCCTCTGATGCTTGTCAATATCCTGGGGAATTTTCTCTGTTTTGTTTATTTTCCGTGGTTATTTAATGGATTTGTGAGGACTGTTCCTTTACCTATTTCATACAACAGCTTTTCATACAAGGCTGTCAATTTTCCTGTACTGAGGACGAGAGGGAGAAGGCGTGTGACTTTTTGTGTGACTGCAGTGCCTAAAATGACAGTCAGTTGTCCTTGCCTGTCATGGGATCTCATGGCATATAGACTTCACTTTTTAGTCTGTCACGTGGACATGATTTTATTTGTTATTCCAGGTGCTGGAGAACTCTTTGTGTGTGGCCATAACAAAGAAGGGCAGCTGGGACTGAATCACACAGAAGATGTACTGTGTTTCACTTTGTGCACTGCCCTGTCTGGCTTTCATGTAAAAGAAGTTGCCTGTGGCTGGGATTTTACAATCATATTAGTAGGTAAGTCTGCCTCTCTAGGAGCTGGGGGGAAATAGTGATGTAGAGAACACACCGAAAGTTCCACATTGCTATTGCTTGTGCAGTGCGTGGCACTCACAACTTCTAAGCTACCTGCAAACTAAGTTAGTCCCTGGTTCTTGTATCACCTTGTTATCTACTTTACTAACCATGATGTGTAAAATAAGAAGCCTGTGTCCTCAGCGGCTTTGGAATAGGAGACGCTAGATCTTTTTTGAGTTGTTTCACTGTGATACTTTTGCCTGATGGAATGTTACGGTGCTTTGTTTTTGCTCACTTCTAGGCTGATCAGACTCTAACACTTTATTTTACAGGAACTGGCGTAGTTCTGTCATGTGGGTCTAATGCTTTTGGACAATTAGGAATTCCTCAGATTTCAGGTCCATGCTTGACTCCACAAAAGATTGAGGTAAAGATTTAAAAGGAATTGTGCTTTATTGCTCTGAGTGTTATGTTGCTTACAGCAACTGAAGGCGTGGCGACCTCAGTCAGCTTTAAGCCCGGCCCTTCAACTGTTTTTGAAGGAGTCTATCTGACGAAATGAATTTACAAAGTAAAGGACCAAAGATAGTCATTGATTCAGAAATGAGAAGCTAAGGCTGATTTCCTTGTTTGAAGAAGTTACCCACTTGTTATGGAAAGCTGTCTGTTTCACTTGTGATTAGAACAATTCATTAATACGTTTGGATGACATCTGCAGAGCAAGTCTGATGCTCAGGTGACGTGAAGTGACATTAAAGCTAATGAAACCATCTGACTTGACTTCAGCTGAAGTTTTGCCTCAAGTTTGTAAGAGACCAGATATGTTTTGCTACCTGGAGTTTACTCATACCTTTGCATGCCTTGTTCAAGGCTTGTGCTTAACTATTTGAATGATGCCTTGTAAAACAAAATAGCCTAGCAGTAATCCACCCTGAAAAAATAAACTGTGTGATAGAGTTCAACAAGATTAGTGATGTCAATTCTTCTGGTACATTGCTCTTCTGCTTCTTGTGCAGTTCTGTTTTTTTTTTTTTTTTAGTATGTGCTATTCTTCAGGTGCATTTATGACTACAAATTTATTTCCCACAGTGAGAACTGTAGTATTATTTCCTGGTCTTAAAAACCTTTAGATGAAATCAAGCTTGGTGATTCCCAAAATAGTATCAGTATGGGAAAGTATGTAGCTGCAGGAAAATCAAACTGAGACTATATACTTTGGTTAGATACTTTGAGACTAAGATTATTTATACTTCTGCATGTAAAGGAACCAAAAACTACATTGTTTCAATTCGTGTTTATCAAACAGTATCAGCTTCCAACGAAATAGGATGGAAAGCTACTTAACAACTTCTCTGCTGTCCAGTACCTCAACTGTAAGTGCTAAAGGCTGGACTCTGGCAGCGTAGCTCATGTTGTTCCTGTAACTCGTGGAAGTTTATGGTGTTAACTGTAGGAGTGGTACTGCTGAGTGTGAGTAGGGAGCTCACAATGTAGCCTGAAACTGTTTGCTTCAACATGTTTTTAAGTAGTAGGTACTGAGACTCCTGTAATATCAGAAAGGCTTTTTGATGTTGACTGCAAGCCTAACAGGGTAAATAAATTTCTCCCAGGAGTTCTAATTAATCCCTAATTTACACTGTAGCTCCTTATTTGAGAAACACTAATGAAACTCTTTTCCATCCAAATGAACTCTCGTGTAATGTAAGTGATAACCTCGGAGCATGAAGGACGCTCAGACAAGAAACAGCCTCATGGTTCATGCCAAACTCTGTTGTGTTTCTGAGTTTTGTGATGATCTGGGATTAACGCAGGAAGGGAGGACAACTGGTAGTCTGCTAATGACTAGGGGTTACCTCACCTGATGCTCTACATCCTTGACTTTTCCTGGGAGCATCATTCCAGTACGATGCCTTGAAAGTGATGGTGTGGACAGTGCTAATTTGAATCTGTCTCCTCCCTGACCACAGGAGCCATTCATTACTCCAGAACATTTTCTCTTTTGTTTTGTGTCCTGTTCAATTCTTGGACTTGATGCCATCTGTTTCATGTAGTGTATGGTCTATGAGAAGAAAAATAATTTTGCAGGGTAATCAGAACTGGGGAAATACCAGAATTGACTTGCTTTGTGCAGACATAACTCACTTGTTTAATGCACACGTGCTGTGGTATAGTCTTCTGTTGCAAGATATTAGCACCACCTATGCTGAAGGTTGCCCATCTGCTGTATTGTTTGTGATCACAGGACTTTGGAACTTATTGCAGGTCACCAGTATTTGCTGTGGAGGTTTTAGTGTAATTGTTGAGGAATGTGAAGTTAAAATTAAGAAACAAATATATTTGTATTGCCAGGATTCCTTTTTTTTTTTTTTTTTTTTTTTAATATGAGGATTTTGACTGTGCCTTTTCATTTATTGCTGCAATGCAGCACAATCATTTGCTTTGAGAGAGAGAGATATATATATATAAAATATGTGTGTATATATATATATATTTAAAGATGTTTCTACTAATTTTTGTTGGCCAGAATGCACTTCGTTTGTAGTACAAAACATTGGTGTACATTGTGACATGCAGGCTGGAATTGTGAGAACTAGTTTCATAGTGTTCCACTGATGTGTATGTCGTATTTTGTTTCTATAAGCAAAAAGTACGAAAACTGCTATTTTATTTTTTTTTATATTTGAGCAGTCCCTCAAAGAGAAAGTGGTGGATATTGCTGCAGGACTGAGACATGCACTTGCTGCTACAGGTAAATGTTATCATTGTATTGTCACTTCAGTAACAAACAAAGAAAGCTATAATGTGGGGACAGTAAACGTGCTAGAAGCATCTTCCTGGAAATCTCTGGTGAAAAGTTGTTCTCCAAGAACTGAAAGTTTGGGAACAAGGTGTTTTTGTGATGGGTGGAAAACTCATGCGATTCTTTTCTCCTGTTCTGAAGAAAAGTATAAAAGGAGACTTCTCCTGGAAAAAATATTTCTGGTCAATCAAAATATCATAGTATATTGAATTCTTTAAATTATAATATGCAAAAGAATTAATTTTATATAAAATGTTTCAAAATGATACTGCACCTGAAATATGGCTGTTTGAATGATGTAATTGAAATAGACACCTGGAAAAAAATAATGAATCTGCTCTTTTACTGAGGGGAGAGAAGAGACCTACTCAGAGTTCACTCATGCACCTTTGAAAATCTGCTCCTCTGACTTTCTTCTGTCGTCTCCTGTGTGTATGCTTTGGAGGGCTGTAATTTTTAAATATTTCTTTTGCTCTTCTTAGAGACTTTGAGTTTGTTCATGGAATAATAAGAGCTCAAAAACTTGCAATTGGCGTGATTGCATTGCAACAACAAACTGCACACACTCTTTTATTTCAGTTTAGTTTTACATGAACTTCAGTATGGATTCCAGATAGTGGAGTCTGACTGAAGGTGTGGAGGAGACACCTGGAAGAAGAGTGGCATTCCTGGTGCTTGTATGAATATCTGGGAATTAAGCTGTCCTGAGCTCTGCATTTAGAAGACATTTTGATTTAGGGCTAGGTCAAGTCTTTGGCAGTTCTTGAGCAGAAGACTAGTGGCTTTACTCCTTTACTCCTTCTCTGTGCTGGATGCACAACCGCATTAGCACAAAGAGAAGGGAATCCTGTTACTGAGTCCTTGATAACTTCCTAATATAGGCCTCAGCTTAGTATCTAATTAGCTTTTTTTTGTTAGCTGTACAATGATGCTAGAACTGTTTGTAGCTTGGTTATATCCTAAACATATAGATAACTCTGGTGCCATCTGATTTTGGCACAACAGGCTTTTAAAGTATAATTCCAACTAGTGAAAATGGAGTGGATGTACCTTTTAATTAATGAGTTAAGTTATTTTGTTAGTGGTTATTGTGTCTTAATCTTTTCTGTGTTTACTCTGGGAAGAGAGTGGCTTGGCGTTACAGTGGGGCACTGGCATGGCATCTCGGGCAAAGCGTGCCAACCAAGGAAAAACGCTCCCCCTCTTCCTGTCTGCAAAGGAACCCTGTGAAGTGACAGGTAATCCAGGAATGTAATTTCTTTGTATTTCTGCTCTTACACCTTTACAGTTTTGAATAATATGTAGCATCCTTTTTGTTATAAAGCCACTTGGTATTATAAGCATGTAGTTGACTATCTAAAACAGAGTGGGCATACGAGTTCATAATCTATGGGGAAAAATGATACTGAGTCTTGCAGTATCTGTGACCGAAAAGCAGAAGCTTTTGTTATAAAATTCATTATCATGGTATTAATTATACTTGATACAGCTCTGTATTTTATATCTATGCATGAAGTGATATCTGCTTGACCAATTTTATAAGACTGATTTTTCTCTAGGCCTGGAAGATGTAAAAGTGAAGAGAGTTACTGCAAGCTCCTATCATTCCGTGTCACTTACAGGTAGGACTTAGATACAGAAGTGCAAGTCTTCATCTCAACTTATAAAAGGGTTTTGTGCTTTGGATAGTTCTGTCAATTTTGGCTGGGCTGGTGAAATTTGATCTAGCGTAGTGCTGGTTAGCTGTTTTGTAGTGGTTTTGGATTGTGAGAACTCTATGGTTTTTAAGACCTGGATTCATTTGTTGAGTTCTGAGATCTGTGTGTTGCCTTCATAGGGTCAGGTAAATCTTAGCCCTTATAAATAAGTAAGGGTCTGGGCTTTGAGTGGTAAGAAACTCTGAAAGGATTTGGGAAACTTCTGCAGCTGCAGTGTGACATTGCATCAGGTAACTATGGGTGGGTGGGTGCTGGCCTGAGTGCAACCCTTTGTGTGAAAGGGCATGTTAGGTGGCAGGAAAGGCTGCTGTGGCTATCCTGCTTCTGCCACCTGAAATGATGGCTGTGCTGTGTGGGAATGTGAGATCTGAGGCAGTTCTACTATGGCAGTGTGTTTGTCTGTGTGAGGCAGTGTAAGAGCAAGAGGCTTATTAAAAGCTGCAGGAAATTGCTTTGATCACGTAGGCACTTGCATAACTTGTGCCATTTGTTCTTTGATCTCTAGGCAGTGCTTCTGTGTTGGATGTTAAATATCTGGTAGTGAAAGTCTCATAAAGAATCTTTTTCTGGCATACTGGGAGAAGGAGGAACGGATATCTTTTCATCTGTAATCTTGCAATTCTGAAGTGTGGAAAATACATTGAAGACAACTCTATACCAAACTTCATAAGGAGAAGTTCTTAGCAAATATGCAGCCATCTGGTACCTCTGCCGTCATTAAATGAAGTACTGGAGTATTTGCTTATGCAGAGAGATTTAGTTGTATGGGGAGATGTTAGATGTCAATTACACTGAATTCTGAGATTTGAAGTCTGTGTGCAATTAGTGAAGAACTGTCAGGACAAATAGAATCTGCTTTAGCTAATTAGCACACTCTGTACGTTTAGAGAGCGAACAGATCATTCTTTCATGCTTTTGCTTTTTATTTGAGAGCAGTCTATTTGGCAACAAGGGTACCAAATATAACAAAGTAGGTGCCAGAACTTTTAATAATGTGTTGCTATGCTGCCCTTCATCCTGCATTAGCTTCTAAAGATGCCTGTTCTTTTTAAGTTAGTGTGGAGTGTAGTATTTAACAAGTGATCATCACTCTAGGGATTTTTTTTCTAGGAATTTCATGCTCAATGACGTAATTTTCTTTGGCTCTGTTTTGTGAGCCGCCTGCTGGTGGGATACTAAACACCAGTAATCAGGAGGTTTTTGATGTAACTGTTGAAGTGGGTTGTTATAAACATGAATGGCAGTTCATTAAAAAAAAATAAAATAAAAGTTGTTGCCAAGTCTTAGGTTTTAACAAAACTTAAAATGCTACTCAAGAAATGAGATGAGGTTTGAGCATGTGACACCTCTTAGGATCAGTTAAATGCACCTTCTGCAGAGGAACAGGCAACGAGACAGTGTATTTTAGTTGTGGAAAATGCCTTGTGGATGGCCATAGTGTTTTTCTTTGTTGAAACAAGCTGCTTCTGTCATGTCCTTTTTCTTTCTAAAAGGTGTGTTTGTTTCACCTTGAAAGGGAATTTATTAATTTTAGTGAGAGACTTCTAGAAGCCTTGAGTGTTGTGGGTTTGTGCACTGAACAACTTTATGCTGCCAGTTATGGTTTGTGGTCTTTCTGGGCGTGTCCCTAGGTGTGTAAGGTATCTCTTCTGCTCGTGCAGGGGAACAAGGGCCTACCTTCAGGAGGTCTGATACAGCCCATAGTTTGTTATGTGCTGCTTATGGTTAGTTTTATAACACAGAGGTCTAGAACCTGGGCTGAATGATCTTGTGCTGAAAAGATTGAACTAATGATATGTGATATCTGCAGAAGGACTCATCCGAACAATTCTCTTGTTACTGTCATTTGGTTGTTAGGCTGTGAGCTACTCCAACTTAGATTGGGGAACCACACAAAGCAGTGTGGATGTTTCTGTAAATATAATTATCCCTGTGGGTGGAATCCTGGAGTGGTACTTGCACAAATGCTTCTGCAAAGAGGATGGGGAAGAAAAGTGATTGCTTACAGAAGTCTCAGGAGTTGTGTAGCAGTGCCTTGAGTCATGATATTTTGATTTTGCTTTGATGGGTAGTATCTGCTTTGATTATATTTTCTTAGCCGTGCCATGTTCGCTTAGGAAATGACTGAGCAAGGTGGGGCAAGGAGCATTAGACCGTCCCTGCTTTGGGGGAGTTAATGAATTTGCTGAAGCTGAAGGCAGCAGGAGAGCTACAAGAAGAGCTGGGAGCCTGCAGCTCCTCTAAAGAGACTGTCAGAGCTTTCCAGGTGCTGGAAGGTAGTTACATTATTTGCTGTGATCTACAACTACTGATATTCTAATTATTAATTGTGTATAAGTGGTTAAGACATTGTCCTTTCCTCAAAATCATTGAGGCAGAGCACGTATGTGGTGTTGTCTATGTATGTCACTTTCAACGTGTTTTACTTCTTTGTCTGTTGTAGATGAAGGACACCTCTACGTCTGGGGTAGCAACAAACATGGGCAGCTAGTGAGTGAAGAGATTTTCCTTGTTGAGCCCAAGAAGATAGAGACTCAGTTTTTCTCACATGAAAAGATTGGAACAGTTTGGAGTGGTTGGACCCACTTGGTGGCACAAACAGGTAGGACATGTAAAAAGCAGCCAGGTGTGGCGCTAGAACAGTAAATTCCTAATTACTTGCAAACTGTGATCTTATTAATCTGACTGTTTAGTTCTACATTTTCACCTGGGCAGTGGTGGTCACAGACATCCTTTGGCTTCTGTCCCTGAGGTATTCTGCTTATTTATGAAGAGGGTCTACTAAATTCAAAAATGCAGAAGCACCTGCACGTGCATGCTAGAGGGATGCAGCCTCTCTGCATCATCAGGTTACTTTTTTTCCAGAATCTAGGTAAGCTCCTAAAGATCATGCTGCTGGGTGAGTTATGGCATCCTGGGGGAGAAGAGAGTTTGGTGGAAAACTTGCTTCAGAAAAGAGAGAAGTAGGAAAATGTGGCTGCAGCTTCCAAGGTATGTGACTGTGGCAGGAAGGTGTGGGCATGAGAATTAGGGAGTGGGGGAAGATAATCCCGAGCAAGTGTCTCTCTGAAAGGCATAGGGGGTTACAGGTATGAACTGTTGCCAGGTTACTTGAGTCTTAGCTGAGGATCTAAAAAAAACAGGCAGAGCCTGTCTTTCTCTGCTTCTGCCATCCACTTTGAGAAGACCCGTTGCATTAGATGAAATAAATGATATGGCTTTGCACAGCTGTGCTGATCTTCCTGTATTTCAAGGCTGAGCTTGGCTTCTAGTGCTGCTCTTTAGTGAAGTGGTTAAGGACAGATAAAATAATGTGCTCAGAAAAGAGTCAAATAAACTAACCTGGTTTGAGTGTCTTGCTTTGGTGGTCAAACCCAGAAAATGTTTAGAAAAGCGAAAGGAGGCCTCATTAGTTTGAAGAGAATCCCCTGGAGTGAAACATTTTGTTCAATCTGTACAGCTGTACCTTCCTGGGGACCTTTCCAGTGCAGGCAGCATAAAAGATGACCACGTGCAGAAGGCTGTCAGATTAGGAGAAGATGAGAGGAAGGTTTTGCAGTAATGACGTTGATGTGTAAAATGATGGTTGATCTGATGAAGGTCAGTTGAATGCATTTGTATTGCTGCTCTGTTATGAAATGCACAGGCAGGAGAGGAAAGTAGATAGGTAAGGCATCTGAAAGGTATTTGTTGTCTTCGTGTGGACAGTGTGTGCAATTAGCTGTTCTACACTGTGTGATATGGTAATTAAGACTAACAAGAGGATGAAATTATTTTATCAAAAACAAAGAACAGCCAAAGTTCTGTTAGCAGAAGGGTAGCATGCATCCATTTCTGCTTTTGCCTTGTACAGACATGGAAAGGTGAGGAAATAAAGAGCTGACTGAAACGTTTTTCTTAGAACCTTGTTGGAGGTTCTCTTCAGAGCCTGTTGGCCTGCCAGGATACAACCGGACAGGAAAGAAAACCGCAGAAGGGCCACAGATGTGTTGTCATTAGTTACTGGGTTCTGTAATTATGGATACTGGTTCAAGGAGAGCTTAGACTCAGCACGGATAGTTTTATTAAAATGGAGTTCTTACATGCTCAGCAGTCACCATGTGTTTAAGTATTGTATGCAACTGGTGCTGTAAATACTAAAACAGCCACCCACTGATGTCCTTGCTCTGTGAGAAAAGTGTCTGCTTTAATTACAGTATCCACTCAACGGGATGCATGACTGGAAAAACAAATGGGTTAAGCATTGTGTTTCATGGCATTCGTTGTATGATATCCAAATACATGAGAGAAATGTCATGTAAAAAACTACATTACTCTGGATGCCCTCTTAGCTATTGAAGAGCTGTGTTTGAACTCTGATTTTTTGAGAATGTTATACTGAAAACTTCAGAGCTGGAGTCAATACTATGTAGTGCTTGGAAACCTTTCAGGTGGAGTAAAGGAATCTCAATGTATGTGGTTCTTGAAAAAAGTGCTTAGTGTCACTCTCACTGTAACAGAAATGGTAAAAACCAAAAACAGGATAGCCTACTTTTTAAAAACACGGTCTTGTCAATATGGCTTGCCTAGCTTTGCTATTCCTTAGTGACGTTAAGTAAACTCTCCATTAAGACTTCTCCAAAGTTTTAGAAACTTTATAATATTTGTTTACTTATTACAGAAATTAAGTAAATATTTTAGTAGGTGATTTTAAGGAGCCGGAGGAGGAGGAGAGTATGTTGACTGACTAGCAGGGATACTTTTTTGTTAATCTTCAAAGGGAATTTAAGTAAAAATAGGCTAACTTTACAGCTGTACGAGAACTGGCAAAGTGATGCAGTGGTATAAGTAATTGCTGTATTTAGAATTCCAAATATCTTCAAAAGTCAATGGACTTGAACCTAAATCATTTGGAGTAGGATTTTGAGTGGCCTTTGGCAGCTTTTGAGAATCAATCAATCTCATGGGATTTTGCTGAACTGCTAGGCATATTGTGAGCTAAGCACTTAACTTTCTGAAAAATCACTTATTGCAGTTATCCGCCTAAATGCAGCCCACGTGAAAACTTTTCCCTGTATGTAGTTCTTCCCCCATCAATTTTACTTCATCCTAGCAAAGGAGGAAATGCTGCTGCAGTTTCCTGGTGCTGAAGATGAATAAGCCAAAAGCTACCAAACTTTTTTGATTACAAAGCCCTATCAGGAAGAAAAATAAATAAACAAATAAAAAACCCACCAACAAACCCACAATTTTTCAGCACTCTCCTCGCTGGAAAGGAAGAGGAGGAGTGGTTGTTGGATGAGAAAATGAAAAGAGGGGATACTGTAGAATGTTTCCATTCACTGTGAACAGTAGAAACATAGTAGCAACACTTTGGTTGCTATGTCTGAAGTCTATTGTTGTGCTATTCGCTGAAGATAATGGCATTTCAAGAAACCATAACAAATATTTCTACTTCCATATGGATTTTGTTTCCAGAACATTCATCTTGGTCAGAGTAATAGTAACAGAGCATTCATAATTACAGCTAGCTTGACAGTAAATTAGAACTCTTTTTGGAAAGATACAGGAAGAAACTGGGTGTGTAAAACCTGGATGCTCACAAATTATGCCATTTCAAAATAGTATTTTGATCTTCATCTGCCAGGTGAGCATCTTTGGTGTGGAATTAATGGAAAAGTGAGTGGTTCAGTCATGTTAAAAGCAACCATCTGGAGCAATAGCAGGCAGTTTCTTGGGTGCTGTGGTTTGACGCTTTTAAAGTGAGTCCAAATAGATTACCAACTCCTTCAGAAAAGAAGGAATACAGCATAAATATATTTTCTTTGTTCATGTTAAGCTTTCCCTCTTACGTAAACCAGCCTGTTTTAAAAGACTTGCTTTGATTTTCCTTCATGCTATTGGCAAAATTTTTCACTGTAACCCAAAACTAAATACAAAACATTTTTTTTTTCATTTTTTTCCCACCAGGTCTTTACAAGTGACTTTAACTGCACCTGAAATCACTTTAATGCCTATATCTCTTTTCATATGTTACATTCTGCCTCGTTCAGCAGCTGTGCTGGATGTCCCATTTCCAGTCATTTCTCTCGAGAGTTTGGTCAACTCTCTCTTCATTTGCTGTTATTTCTATCATAAAAGCAGGTAAGTTTCAAAAACTTAATTCCTGAGATAGGAATCGCTTGACTGAATAAAGTTAAGGAGTATTTTCGTAGTGTGTTGTCTTGTTCATCCTCACCCTTAGCAGTTTCTCTTCAGATCCAGTTCTTTATTCTTCTTAATCATAGAGGTCTCTCTTGGACTATTTCTGTTGTACACAATCTTACTTGAAGGATTTTATCGGTTATTTTAAAGACAGCTGCTACTTTTTACTGATTCTTGCAGAGGGGATACACAATTAGACCTTTACAGCACCGCTAGTACTCCTTCAAAGTAAGTTGAATTATTCTGCTGCTAGTGATGTTCCTAGTTAATAATGGTTGGTCCAAAAAAATAAAGGCTAAAAGACTCTGCTTCTTGATCAGGTTCTTGATGATAACATGTGAACTTTCTGGTGTCTTTGGTTTATTCATTATTTTCTACATGAATACTTCTATCAACTAACCTTGAAGGCATGCATTTCCATTATGGCAGGGCAGTACAGTTGTTGCTTTTTATATGAAGGGCAGACCAGATGCATTCTTCTGGCCTCATGCTCTAAGTACCTTTCTTTTCAGGTGCCCGCTCTGTAAAACGGTTTGCATTCTTTCCAGCACATTGCTTAATGGTACAAGGAGCACTGCTGCAAAACAGGGGATGCTATTTTGCAGAAGACACAGTTCTTTGCATGTCTGCTTAACAATGTCATCTTTAATTTGTGGTCATTCTCCAATTGATTCAAAACCTTTGAGCGTAGCTGCTGAAGGAGAAGATATTGCTTAGATTATTTAAAAGAGAGCTAAGTTGTGCCTGTAACGCTGAAGATGTAAATTGGGCTACTTTGGGAAAAGATGGAACTGATCTGAGTTGAAGGCAAACCTAAATTTAGCAAGACAAAATTTATAACAACTTGAATCATCAACTTGTTTCAAAACAAGATATTTTCTTTTGACTCAGATAACATTTTTATAAGCCTTCTTAATCTGGCCTGCTTTATTACCTAAGTATTCTGAATACATTCATTAATCTATTTTTCATATAACAACACACAAAATTGTGATGTGTTTGAGCTCACATAGAGAATTCCAGGCTCTTTCACCCAGAAGGAGTTACCTTAAGGATGTAATTAGTGATACGTTTGCTGCCTGCGGAAAACTGCCTGCAGCTAACAAGTCTTGAAGAACAAAACACAACCAGATGCCTTGACATAGGCTGAATAATATTCTGAATCCTTATTCAGAAAATGCATGCGAGTCTGTGCTTGCTTGAACCTCCCTTGACATCACGTATTTCACAGAATTTCTAGGTTGGAAGAGACCTCAAGATCATCGAGTCCAACCTCTGACCTAACACTAACAGTCCCCACTAAACCACATCACTAAGTTCAACGTCTAAACGTCTTTTAAAGACCTCCAGGGATGGTGACTCCACCACTTCCCTGGGCAGCCTGTTCCAATGTCCAACAACCCTTTCGGTAAAGAAGTTCTTCCTAAGATCCAACCTAAACCTCCCCTGGCGCAACTTAAGCCCATTCCCCCTCGTCCTGTCACCAGGCACATGGGAGAACAGACCAAAATTTAGTCCATATAAAACCACTTTGAAGTGGTCTGACGTGCTAGTGACCTACATGATAAAACAGAACCTCTCTCCTGTTTTTCTGATGCTAATGGAAGCGCATCCCTCCAAAGACTGAGAGCAGACAAGGCATATTTCTAATTAGACCCAAGAAGGAGGCTTCCTTCTGTAATTGCACTTGTTTGGTGTTTCTCTGGTGCCAGTCACTAAGTGACACTCAGGCCTTCCTGCCAAGTGACGCAGTAGCTGCGGTGTGCCTGCAGCGAGTCCAAGTGTAAGGGTGCTCTGGCTCCCAGGCAGTTCAATTTCAGCCCACTAGAGGTCCTTTCCTGTTTTCTTTTGAATCAAGGCTCTGCAGCCCTCATACTGGAAAGCATGCTTTCCTAGCCTGGAAATTTTCAGCAGTTCCCTTCCTAGGAATGCAAATCCTGATTTTGTTGTGGGTGATCTGTGATACCAATAAGTCATCTGTATTATGGGGACTCTTTTTAGCTACTATGGAGTGATCTGCCAAAAGGGACTGTGGCTGGGAAATGACATTTAGAATAGTCAAAATAGTTCAGAGATCTTGCCGAAGTTGTCTGGGTTTATTGGGTGCTGTTGTTCTGGAATCTGTTTTTTTTTTGTTTTGTTTTTTAAAAAAAGGCAAAAACATAATATTGAATATTGCTACTATACCTACTAAAAAAAATAATAATTTTTTTCTTCTGCCTGTTAAAATCTCTTAGTGGTTTTAGTCAAGGATGGACCTCTGTTTTAGTAGTTAGTGATAAAGCAGCAAATGCTGCTTTTATTGAAAATCTTGTAGGAATAATTGCTTTTACTAATGCCTATCCTTGCTTTGTATGGTGTTGCGCTTACTTTGGGTTTGAAGAAAACGGATGCCAAAGTGTATTTCATGTACTGCATGTAAATATGTGCTGAATTTTGCCTTGTTTATATGGGAGAACAGAATTGGTGACTGTTTCTTGCTATGTGAATTTTGCCAACTCTGTAGGATGCTGTAGGGCACAATCTGGTGGGGCAAACTGCTGACTTTCTATCAAGACAAGGGTGTTGTATATAAATTTTAACGCACATGTGCATGCATATTCGTAGATGTATGTGTGTCTGAAAACAAATATATATAAAAATTGAGGATTGGAGAAGAAGGGTATTTATAATTCAAAGGGAGCTAATGTCAGCTATCTTTTTACCCTGGGAAAGATGTGACAGGTCAGTTTGTTTTTTTTTGTAGTGTAGTGCACGTAGGGAGCAGAGACGAGGCACGAGGAAAGCTCTGCCATCTTCTAGCCTCCTTATGATGCTATGTTTTGGTGCAACAACTGGGATTTTTTTCCCATTTGCTTCAGCTAATAGGAGGGTTTGTGATTAATTGCTATATGGGAGAATGCAGAAAGGATCTTGTGTTCATCTTCAAGGTGACCTCTTTTTTTCCTGTTTACATGCTTTGCCTTATATCAAACCTTATTCATCCTGGCCAAATACACAACTGTATCTTTTTGTTGAGAGGCTATAGCAGCGTAGAAATATTTTTTTTCAGATATGATGATTCTTAATTTAGAAAGATATTTTGAAAAATAAGTCAAAAAATAAGTCAAAAGTGCTATTGTAAATTTTTTTGGTGTGTGCATGTGTGTGTATTGCTTGCGTGTTGTACCTCACAGAAAGCTTGGAGCAATTTACAGCTTTGCTATGAAGGTAATACAGAGTGTGCAATTCCTCTTCCAGCTATGCAAGAGAATGGCTTCAGAAAGATCAGATGGCTTCCTCAGAGTGTAATCCAGGACCTCCTGACTTTTTCTTATGTTCCATTTGAAAAGTTCTCTGTGAGGATGTGAAAGGTACTAAATAATCTCTTTGGCACTAGAGTTTAATTCATCTCCTTATGTGTATGACTGTGGTACTCAAGTACTTGGGGAGATGATCTGTCCTGGAACTGAGATCACTCTTTTCACAGTCATGTTCCTCTAGTGCACTAAAGGATGCAGCTGACACTTTTCATATGCAGTTCATTCTTCTGCTGTTATTTTCATAGAGAGGAAGCTGTGTATTCAATGGCATCTTTATTATTGATAGAGTGGGGTATTCCTTGGCTTTTTTTCTTGCAAATGACAATTTTTCATTGGTGGTTGGGATCCACAGCTATTAGTAGGATTTCTGAGTCAGTGAAGGGAGAAGGAAAAAAGCCTTATTGAAAAGGTATACTGAGTGCTCTTAAGTCCAATTTTTGGAAAGTGGCTTATACCATGTACCTGCATCATCATCTTTTGCTTGTATCTCACAAGACTGACTTAATAAGCTTGCTCCTGCTCCCTTCCCCTCTTCACCAACAATGGTGCTTCCTATGATCTACGCATGCCTTTAATGCTTAGCTCTTCAAAAATACCCATTAAGCCCTGCCTTGTAGTGAAGTACTGTTCTCTCCTGTATTATTTTGGCACTGTTATCCCCATAAAAACAAATGGAAAGGGTTAACGCAGCCTGAATTGGATGATTCCATTTGATGCTGTGTTGACTGTTTCATCAGTAGATGATGCAATAAAGGGAAGGGTATGAACAGCTGTTTAGTGCCAGTAACGGCTTAGTAACCATTTAGACTGTCAGATGACAGTCACACATCTGAAACTGGAGCCCCTACACTTCTTAATGTGAGAGGTAGCTCCGTTTGATGCGGTGAGATGCTGGGTTTTGGGAAAACAGGTAAAATGCTAGAAATTAGCTAAATCAAAACCTGTGAATTAATATTAGCACCTAAGCCCCTTGAACAAGAACTTGCAAAATGAGTGTTCAGTAAAGAAAACTTTGTCCATCTGCCTGATGGACTCTAACTGAAATCTGGTAATTTCACTTGTTTTTCTCTGTTCTCGGTTCTATGGTGTCTTGTTGTTCCTACCTTCTCTTCTGTAGCTCAACATTATGAAGCAATGGGAACTGATTCTTTGCAGGCTTCCTGTAACTGTTTCTGGTTGTAAAAAATGGTGTTACTGTTGTGCACTGTAAGTCAAAACAAGAAGGAATGTCAGCTGAAGATGCATAGGTTTTAGAGCCAGATGTGGCTGTCACAGAGGCAGTTATAGGAGTTACCCTAAAACATGTTGTTGAATTATACCTGGATACCAGTGTGAAGCCCAGAAATTTTTGCTTCACAGAAACATAACTTCCAGAAGACATGCAGGTGATGGTAGGGTGTGTTTAATTTTAAGATGCTGTGTTGCAGGTTCAGTGACTGAATTAGAGCACCAGTAGAACTGCTGTAGTTGCCTGGTTTACAGTTGCACTGGGAGGGGTGAGCCACTATTCTTCTGGTTTGGGTTCAGGCAGGTCTGGAAGCTGTTCTAGGATGCTTTGAGGTGGTGGAAACTCTCTGCTCTGAGTAGTTTGTTCCAATTCTGAGACTCCAGCTGAAGACAAAGAAGAAAAACAACCAAGTGAATAAAAAAGGCGGAGTGGAGGCTGAGCTCAGATAATGAGTGGGATTTAACAGGAAAATGTTGCCAGCATTAAGACCTTGTGCCACATAATGTACTTGGTCTAGGGCACTTTAGAAGCTCTTGTAGGACTTAAGTGGAAAGTTTTGATTTATAGAAAAGTCTTTGTTGTTCCTAAAGACATACCATTTCCTCTCTGGTAGTACCGTCCTCCATGTCATGGAAGACAGAGAAGATGGATTTTCAGTGACAATGAACGTCTGATGGAGACATCTCCCAGTGGTGTTCATTACTTGACTTGTCAATAGCTAGGTCTTGTTGTGACCTGGAATTCTTCTAGGTCAAGTTGACAGTTGGATTTGGTGATCTTGAAAGTTTTTTCCAACCTAGATGATTCTATAGTGGTCACTCTGAAATGATTCCTAATAAAAATACTGCATGTTGCTTTGCAGTCATCTGTTTGCTAGATCAACTGGTATCTCGAAGAACCATGACTACAAGTGATACTGTTTATCACCTTCTGTAAAATACTTCCTGATATTACTGAATCTCTTGAGAACTGAACAAGTATATCTGTTTAATACATACCCAAAAGTGAGTGTGATACTGAAAGCTGTGAAGCTTGAGAAAGAATGAGTAGATCAAGAAATAAGTTTTTAGTGTGTATATTGAATGAGTTTTGAGTTGTCATCACTTTCGAAGCTTACACTGGTGATGTGGTAGGTTTTAATATATATATATATATATTTTCTCACGCCCTGACTGATAAGAGAACTTCTGGTTACATTAAAAGTAATACACACAAATCTTTGGATACATCTGGTTTTGACTGGCAAATTTGAAAACTTCAGGGCCTCCCCTGAAGGTTCTAGCTTGTATAAGGCTGAAGCAAGAGTTGACGGGACTGGTGTAGTCTGGTACTTGGGAGGCCAGTTCAAGGCTGGCTGCCAGCTTTAGACAGGAAGGGTGCTAGCTCTGGAAGGGGCTGGGATCACGTCTGTGGCAGGTCTGCACCTTGTGGATGCTCTGAAAACTGAAGTGTCTGGGAGAGCAAGTATGTAAAAGTGAATGCTCACTTGGCATTGTATGGATACATGTGAGATTTATAGGCATGGAACCAGTGTTTCAGTCAATACAGGATGTTTAATACTATTAATTCTGTGTGTTGGGTTCACCTTCTGAATCAGATTTATTTAAACATTTTCTATAGACATGTAACTAAGTATTTAAGCTCTGCAAAATATGTGGCTATAAATTATAGCATTCTGGAAATTCGTGGCAATTCACAATTTATTTTTTGTGAACACATCAGTGCAAAGTTGATTTAAAAAAAAAAAAAAAAAGTAATTCCTTTGAACGGAATTCTTCTTTTTGGCAGAAAGTTCCTTTACAGCCATGAATCACCCCATTAATGCAAAAACTTTGAGGAGGATGCAGTAAAGCTAATGAATTGATGCACAATTATTTTTTTCTCAAGCACTACAGTCTGGGTAGCCCTGTGATAGCTTTTTCTTCCTCTTTGAGGAGGGAATGTCCTCATCAGAAAGAGTGACTCTTCAGGTTAGTCCTCCCCTTTTGAAAGCTATGAAGGCAGATGTTCAGGTTCCTTGTGGGGTCTTCAACCATTTCTCTTGGTAACCCAGAATTCTGCCCCAAAAAGATTGGTTCCTGCTGTTGCAGTTTGATCATCGAGTCTGCCTTGCCTGCAGGAAGAACTGGTTTGATTCCTCTTTGCTTGTGGGAACAAACAAACCCTGTTTTTTCTCAGTTAAGGAAATGACTTGGCATGGCTCTTGTAGAGGTGCTTGGGAAAATTGAACGAAAATGACAAGCTTCAATATGACTTATACAGAAGCTCTGTTTTCCTCTTCCTGGAATCACTTTTCCTACTTGCTGGAACATGGACTGGTCTGTATCTCTGTAGCCCAACATCTTGAGCTCTCTGAGGCCTGGAGTACACACATTCAGCCAGTCCTTTCTGGAGAAGAAAAAAAAAAACAAGGCTCCCCAAAAGCCCAAGCTAGTGACCTGAAGAGCCCCATTCCTCAGCCATTTGTGGAATTTACCACATTATTATCTGTTCCTGGGGTTTTAATGGGAATTCATTCATCAAGCAGCAAGGAACTGAAATTTATAGATGGTTAATTTGTGGAAGACTTCTGCATATGAGACTTAAGCAGCCAAATCATACAGAAACTCCTCTTTGGGGAGGGATGGCAGGGCTTGGATCTTGCCAAGGCCACTGTAGAAGATTTGTTCTTTTAACTGCCAAATTGCCAGAAAATGTTGGGGAAGCTTTGCTGGCAAAAAATAGATCTCAGTAAACCTTGGCTCTCCTGTGTTTGCATTCCTCAGGCACAGCAGATTTTGTCTCCAGCAGCTATGGCTCAGCAGCACAACAGGAGCTTTCTATTACATCCTACTCTGTGTCAGTCCCTCTTGTTTAGTTCTGCCTTACAACACAAACGTTTCTTAAATATTTTTTCCTGTTCTTTAACAAGTACTGAATAAACAGAACCTGTAGGTTGAGTCTGGCTTATACAGTTGATCTTTTTTTTTTCTTGCTTCACAGTATCAAGCTGTTGTTACTGAGTTAATGAATTTTTAGTGCACTGAACATTAAAGCCTCCTGGATTTTATTTTCACATTTCAATGGATTTGAGTTCTGATTGTAAATAGCTAGAAGGAATTGCTACTTTCTTTGGCTTCATTGGCTGGCATAACTCCTTGGCTTTATTTTTTAAACTTACAGCTAGAGTGTGTGTGCGTTTGTATATTGGTTTGGGATTTTAAACTTCTATTTCTGCTGCTCCTTAACTTGTATGTGACTTTAGTAAAACTCTTGAAGAAATTCTTTCTATGGATTAGGGGTGTCAGGGATCATACTTGGTTCAGTGTGAACTAAAAGTAGTTTCTGAAAGGGTGATATGAAGTGTTCAGTTGCTCATATGCACTGTTTTTTTACAGATACTTGCTAACCATCTTTTGAGTAACTTGTGGTGTTTCTTTAGTAATTGTCCTGCTTTTGCCTATCCTTGTTCTTCGTGATTTTCTGATAGTGCAGTAAATAGTTGTGTGAGCAGTCCCCTGTTATGCCACTTGTATGGGAGAAGAGAAGCATCAGATGCTAAACCTGTGCTTATTTTGATTAAAGTTCTATATTGTGAAATAGAAATGTTAGTCATTGGCATTAAGGGCACAGAAACTTATATTTATTAAAATTTTCCCTTGTAAAGTATATTGTGTTGGCAAATGGAGATTCAGGTAGTTGAATTTTGAGACTCAAATTGAGATAGATTTTTGTTAAATTTACTTCATGATAAATGCTGACTTATTTTTAGCAAGAATTGTCGAACAGGAGAAAATAACTACGGTAAGCTTTGCAGATCTTCTCTGCTCATCTTATGTGTATGGTATTCTACTGCCTTTCCTGCAGTAGAAGAAGATACAGTTCATGAGGCTATTCTCGCCAAGTTTTCTTAACCATGACTTTGTCATGCTTGCTGAATTCTGGCCAGATGCATTTTGGTAAGTACTCCATGACTGGAGGAGTTCGGAAAATGACTCAGTCATCGTTCAACAGAACACTCCAGGGCTTTTTTTAACATAGCAGTTGTGTGGGAAGAAGGGCTGTGTTGTATTCAATTTCTCTCCTACGGTTTTGTCTTGCCGTATCCTCTCTTTTGCTGTTGGAAGTAGTGATTGTTGTGGACCTAAGTAATGTGAGCGTCTGTCCTAGCTTGAAGGAACTTTGGTCTTAAAAAGATTTCAGAAAAGTGAACACAAATGTGGTATAGATTTTGTTTAGCTCATTAGTGTGAGAGAGAAGTTTGTTTTCTTTGGTTTCTGTGGTTGGATTGCAGCAGTTCATGGCTAGCCATGGATTTAGCAAACATCTAAACAAGGTCAGGTACATTAGCAAGCATGAGGAAGATTATGGGGGAAGAAAGTTGTAATGAGATCTCACTGAGAACACGTACACTGTATGAAGCAGTGAACTGTAGATTAAGTGGAACTCATGAAAGAATGCAAAAGGTAAAAGGGAACCCCCTGGTCCCTTGCCCTTTGAAGACAGTTCACTGGATCTCACGCAAGGGCAGTGACTTGTGTGCCAGTGGCTTTGGATGTCTGTATTCCTTACCACTTCTACTTGAAAACAAAATGAAATCTCTTCCTGGTTATATTTGGGGTCATATCTGGGTTTCTTGTCTGCTGAAAGGGTTCTACCTGGACTCTCAGTAATGGTGACTTCCTTTTGTCTTAGGAAATAACATCTGCTGCTGCTTGTGTATGGGGAACTGTAAATAAGGCTATTATCAGTATCCTATACCACTAGAGTTGATGGCCAAGAAGAGTTGTGGTTTGGGGCGGGGGCTCAGCAGGGCAACTTGTTGGCTCTTAGCAATTTTTAGGGATTTTTATTCTTTTTGCCTTGATGCAAGGTAACTGTTAAAATTGTAATGCTAATTGTTTTTGAATCACCTCCCCACTTACAGTTACTGTATAATCAGGGTGCAAAGCTGATATTAAGTTTCTTTTTGAAGAGGAAGAATTTGACTAAGTGTCCTTGTCTTTGTGCTTCTTCTGTGTATTTGTGGCTGGACCTGTTGCTACTATCTGAACCACTTGCTATTTTGTTAAACTATTTCTGTGTGTTTTTGTTTGTTTGTTTTTTGTGTTAAACCACTTCTCCCAAATTGTAGAAATAGTTTAATTCCCATTGTATTAGTGTCTTTATAAATTCAGCTATTGGAGGCTGAAAGGAAGCAAGAGAGAATTCACTGCCCTGTTAATTTCCATCAGGCTGCTTCTAAGTTTCTTGTCCATAGGTCTTACTAGAGAAAGATCCAAATGTGGGACGAGTAACTCACAAGACCACTGTTCAGTTGTAGTTCTGGCAGGCTGGGCCAGATACAGCAGTAACTCGAGTCTTCTCCTTCCTGCATCCCAGCTTTCAGTGCAGCTGCTAGACCCCTTCCTTGTGCCATGGGTTCCAGCAGCCACCCCCGGTGACACTTCTTTCTCAGGCTCTGTAGCTTAGAAACAAGCACGGCTGGAGGGTCTGGGTTGGGGGCTTCCTCCCTGCACCCCTTTCCAGCTGAGAAGCTGAAGGCAGTCCTGGCAGGTTGGTGTTCTGAGTGATCAAATGAAGGCTGTGTTGACTTAGGGTGTGTTACGGGACTTGCTTGCTGCTTTTCATTGCCACATAAGCCTGGGATGTGTTGGGAAAATCTGGAATGGTATAAAATGATCTATTGATAGATGTTTGATGTGAGTGCTCTTTAGGGAGGCAAAATGGGGGATCCATTGGGGCAGCTTAGTTTGAATAGTGTCTTAGTGTTAAGGCCACTTCGATGGATGGTCCTGCTCTGGCTGCATCTTGTCTAGTCCTGTCGTGCAGCCCAGCTGTGGAAATGCATGGGGGAGGAAGCTGTGCAGCTTCTGTTTAAACTTTGCCTTGGTGAGTAGGTTTTTAGTTCAGCTTAAGCTAGATTGATGCTTGTTGCTTCTGTTTCATTAAAATTAGTTCATACTTAAGCTGCTATAAACTGGAGATAGAGCTTCACGTGGAGGTGAAAAGTTTTGTATGGTGTTTTTCCACTGGTTACTAAGAATAAATTAAAAACCAATTTCCATTCAGTGAGCTGCCTTGAGAGAAAAGGACCTGAGCATGCTGGTGCTCCAGGAATCTAATCTCAGTGGCGTGTCAGGTAGTGAGGTGAGAACTATTGTTGCTGGAATTCGTAATGCTGGAATTCAATACAGGCGTCAGAGGAACTTGTGTTAAAAAAAGCAAATTGAAAGTAGGCAGTGTATGTGGCTCAAAGAGCAAAATGGCTTTTTAGTCTCAGGGCGTTGGTAAACATAGACCAGAGAAACCTCAATTAATATATGGAAAAAATTGGTAGATGAATTATGTAATGCAAACAAATGAATCTTGTCAGCCCTCATCACGTCTAACTAGAAATAGATGGTGGCTTATTTGCCCTGGCTGCTGATCTTTCTGGGCAAAAGAAGGACAATTTTATTTTGAGTGCTTAATGTTATCTCATCATGTGATACAGCTGTCATGACAGGATTAACTGAAATTTTGGCAACTCAAAGCCCTTCAAAGCCCTTAGTAGTGGAAAGCATTGATGTGAAGCAGACAAACGCTAAGAATTTGCACTGCAGAAATTTTGCAGTTATGCAAAGTGTGTATAACGTGGTCCCAGACAGCTTGAATATCTCCGTGAGGTAGAATTGCTTTGCACCTACTTTGCATAAAATAAAAATGTGGAAGCTGAAACCAGTCATTATGTAATAGCTGAGCTAATCTGTATGACAAACCACTGCTAAACACAAAGTATATTTACTCAGCTTTCTTTTAGTTTTCTTGGTCGTTGAGCATGTGTGCAAGGAAGATGCCTATTGCATTTTCAAATAATTTCATTTAAAGCTAAGCATTCATAATGTTTTTGTTGATAAGCTCAGGTTTAGGAAGCAGCTGCCAACGTGTACGTGATCTGCGCGTGTTATGTGCATTGATCTGCAGGTCTTGGTTAACCTTAGCAGCATCTTAGCACTGTTAAACACTTGTTTTCATAACCTTTAAATGACATTTCCTTTTTCCTGTAATTAATTATTCAGGCTTAATGCTCACTAATGAATCTTATTATTTGAACATACATAATGTGCCTTTTGTGAGCTCGGTGAGAGGAGTGCTTCTGAAGGACAGTACCTTTTGGGACTTAGTTCCTAAGAAACAGAACAAAAACCAAGCAGGGATATAAAAACCCCCAACCATCTGGCTTGTGCTTTTCATGGTTACCTTCAGGTACTTTTTCAAACGGTGGATTTGAGTGAAGATGCACTAGGGTACAGGAGATAAATTAGCAGTTGTGAATTCTGAGTATAGGATTGATGGTTGCATAGAAAGGCTTTTTCCCCTTCTTTGCTTCTTAGCAAGTACAGATCTGCCAGGTGGGTGTATCCACTTTTATTTGGTACCTAGACTGGTGGCTTTTTATTGTTGTTCAAAGTATTCCAGTTGTGAGGATCCATAAAATAATCTGATACAAGTCCATCATGAAAAATGGCAGTCAGGCTTGTGTATTTACGTTGCCTGTGGTGTTTTTTGGGGGTGCTAGGAATGACTCTGTGCTACTACAGCATGAAGTTGTACTGATGGAAGTATGAACAGTAAGGTGTTTTCTAGTACTTGGGATTTTATTTTTTGTGTATTTGTATGCTTTCAGCTGACTTAGCCGGATTTTTGAGTGCTCTGAAAATACTATGACTGATGTTTGTGTGCTAGCACTTGAGTCTAGTACGAATGCAAGTGTGGTTAGCAACTGATATCTGTTAACATTTGTTGTGTTCCTTAAGAAAGTCAGTTTTCTTTCTATTTTCTTCTGTGCTGCTATGTGGCTTGATTTGCTTAAATAAAAGATTAATGACTTTTTTTTTTCCAACGCAGGCCATGACAAAATATTGCTTTGCTTATAAATATTGCCGAAATACAAACCTTATGATTAATTCATCCTATATAGTAGGGATGTATATTGGTTTTGTTTTCTTTGAGTTATGTTGGTGTTGATCTCCAGACCAGTTTCCGTTTTGGCAGCACACTTTGCATGTTCATTTTCATAATTATATGCATGGAAGTGCAGACTGTGAGGTCACAAACACTGTGTAGCAAGATCAACCTGCTACCTTGAGAAGCTTGCAGTCAGAGGCCAAAGAGGGCCAAACCAACAAACCTGAGGGAGTCGACTGGACCAGGAGGAGGCTGGCAGTGGGCACTCAAGGTACCTGCTCACAGGTGTGACCCCGAGCTGGTCTCCAGCGGCTGTGTAGCCCTTACTCACCAAGAGCTTGCTAGGTCTCAGTGCACTGAAGAATAAGTGGATTGCTCCTACCCAAAGGAAAACTTTGAAGGGAACTTTGCAAGCTTTGTTTTTGGAAGACCTCTTTTGTGTTAGAGGAAGAGATTTTTCAAGCCCAGGTTGTGTCATGGCACAATTTCAATGCAACTGCATCTGTTTTTTGTAGTTACTATTTGAACTTCAGTTCAAATGAACTGAACCTAATGAAATTCAGCAAAGACAGGCTATCAGTGGAAGTACATAGTTTCTGTGTGGATCCCAAACAGCTGAGATTGAAACCTGCAGGTGAGGGGGAATTACTTTTATCTGTGACCCTTAGGCTGCTCTTGAAGTTCTTGGGATGTTCTGATGAATTTAAGAGCTCATTTAAATCAGGGCTACTTTTTTCTCTGTGTCAAACATAGACTTCCACTAGTCAGTATGGGCTCTTGAAAATTATTTAATTTTGCAAAGCTTGATTTCTTTTTTATGGTAATTTCCATGCATGTTTTGTTTAGCACTTCTGCCACCAGTCATTTCTTCTTGTGGCGTTTAGGCAGATGTTGTTATGTAAAATAACATCAAAAGATGTTCTCTCTCATGAACTTACACTTTAATCTTTGTAGCTGAGGAGATATTTGGAACTGAAGGTTGTCAAAACAGAATTGGGTGCCATGTACAACTCCATGGGAAACAATTGCCTCGGTACACAACAGAGATGCAGAAAACACTTTAGAAAGAGTAAAATAGAAAGTGGTACCAAAAATACTCTACTGATGTTCTGTAACACAGTGGTTTATTTGACCTGCTATATAGAGAAACATTTTGGTTTGTTTCATGCAAAACTGATAATAGCATTGCTTTAATAAAACAGTATCGCTTTCTTACACTTCAGTTTTTCCGAGTAAATTAGTTCATAGTTAACAGCAGGCTTGTGAAACTTTTATTCTGCTCATCAACTTCTCTATTGTAAGATAATTTTGAGATATCAGCAGCTGTATTCCTACCCCTTCTGACCTTCTCATGACCATGACTACCAGCAGCCCTGTGTGTCCTATGCTGTTGTCCATTAAACTCATTATTTTCCTTTATTGTTAATAACAGGACTTTTTCTAATGCAAGAAACTGTACAGTATAATTGGTGATGCTGGCAAAGAGTAAGAAGACTTTGCTTTGCAATGACCTTAAGTTTTTGTTTTCAAAATTGAGTGCATAAATCATGCATTTAAGAACCCAGATTTGAATACTAGATTTTAAACTTGCAGTTAGTGTCTTGTAAATCAGCTACGAAAAATTCCACATCATCGGACAGAGCAAAGTTACTGTCTAGAAGAAGAAAAACATTTTATTACCAGTTGCCTTTTTCAGGACTTGTTCTTTGGTCCAATATTGTAAGGAACATTGTATGAAATAAAAATCAAGTAATCATAGTAGTAATAACTTTCCTTTTTCATGGAGAAAGACTTGGATGATCATAAGAAGGCGTTAGCATCTGATTCGTGCAGAGTAGAGGCTCTGGGAGGGGTATCTTTGGTAACTCGTTCTCACTTGTACTCAGTGTCATTTTATTAGAACAGAAATTGTACAAAACAATGTAGAGATGGGTCTATTCGAGGACAGTGCTTTTTGTCAGCTTTCCTAAGATAATTTTTATAATGAACATAGGAAACCTTATTTTTTCTTTACTTTTTATAAAACTTACCATTACAAAGCTCCAGAAAACATTTATACAGAAACGCCTTTAGGAATATGCCTTTCTACTTGTCTCTTGCTCCCCAAAATATTGAGCAAACTGCAAGTTATTTTGGCAGCTCTCATCTTGTTTTTTGGCCTTTTTTTTTTTTTTCCTGAACTTTTTTTTGGCAGCTATTGGCTGTTTTGTAGGAATTTGCCTGCACATAAATGCTTTTTTTCAGGCTTGTGCCTGCTAGCGATGCAGCTGATTGAAGCCGAGGCAGTTTGTTTGAAAGAAAATGGCAACAAAAGTGCCAGAACAGAAGGAAAGAAGGTCAGGCTGTGAGGACAATATAAGAGTGGCAATGTGGAGCAGAAGCTGATCTGTTTTGAAGAATCATCTTGACAAATCACACGGTACAAAGGAGGGTGTTAAACCCTTTTATGCTCGTCTCCTCGTGCATGCTGACTTATCTGGAGATGAAGAACCCAAACAAACAAACCCAAAGCACTGTGGGCACACATGAGCAGAAAGTGATAGTTGAGATGTATAATGAGCCCCTGATGTGTCCAACTTAAAAATCTAGAGTAGCTATTTAAAAGCTCTCCCTAATCCAGTAGGGCTGCTTTGGAGCAGTGTTCGTCAATCAGGTCGCCCCATGCATTTGGGATTCAAGTCCCTGCAAGTGAGCTGATCCTGTGCAGACATGAACTTGACATGTAAAATTGCTTCCCAAGTGTCTGATTTTCAACCTTTTCACTTCAGAGCAAAGCAATGACTCTACCCCCCCGGCCACCTGCTTTAGGGCAGGAGAAAGCTCATGGCATCTTTACAAGCTGTCCAGTCTCATTATATTATGTGAAGCATGGATGTAATGGTACTGGTTCTTTCAATCAATGTCCATTTTAATGTCAGAGAAAAGAAGGCCATGAAAAGCTAAGAGCTTGTTCTTGCTCTTTTTATTTTCATTTTAGTTACTTTCTTGGTCCTGAGGAGAAAGGTTATCTTCTTATTTTTCACTTTTTGCTTTCAAACCTACAACTTTAACAGGCAGCATAGCAGGTCACACAGAGCATGTTGAACTCTGTTCATGTACACACCTGGGTAATCCTTAAAGGTGGGTGTGCTGGTGCTATACAGAGGTGGTTGTGGACAGCTGTTGGTTCATTTGGCAGACGTCAAAAGTAAACCTCACTAGTGTCATTCCCCCTTTGCAGGGTACAGCAGATCGCTCTACAAGGAGGGACTTGCATTGCAGTCTTTGTATCTCTGTGGGTAGAAACATTTCTGACACTAAACTTTTAAGCTTCCATACTGAAATTTCTGCCTCTTCTACTCTGTGTTTTGTGGCTCTGGGATGCTGGAAATGTCTCCCAGGCTCTTAGTATGTGAATTCTAACAAGCAAGAGGTCTGAGCTGCAAGGAGAGGGCAGGAGTCAAAGGAAACTCTGCTAGCTGGATAGCAAATTCATGTACATGATGGAGATTTTTAGGGAGCATAAATGTCATTTAGATACTTTCACCCTTACGGAGCTATTTACACCTCTGCCCCCTCTCTCCCGTCAGTCTCCTTGATGTTCAGCAACTTGCCAACACACAGCTTGAGGAAGAACCTTGTGATTTGTTCCATGCTCTTAAGCTCTGTCTCTCTTGTGGGTAGGGAAAAATGGGGATAATATTCCAGAGGGAATACATTACCTTATTGCTCATTATTTATCTCTTGACTTCAAAGGACATGAATGTCACTTCCTATCCTCTTTTAGAATGTATTGTTCCTCCTGTTGGTGCAAATGCTGCAGTTACAGCTGCTCATTATCTGAGGTGAGCAACCCGCTCTCTTAGTCAGTTGTGGTTGGTTCTGCGCCTGAACAAGTCAAGTGGTCTCCTGGGAGGCTCTGAAGGTGCCACTGTCAGTTTTGTGATACTGGTTTGTGTTTTTGTACTTTATTTGCTAAGAACAACACACATTTAGGGTTGAATTCTGTAGGATGTTGAACTCAGCTATTTCTTGGAGCTGCTGAGAAGGTTAAAGCCTCTTAAGAGGTTCCAGGATAGCTCATCTAACACTGTTTTTGTAATGCTACCAATTTCTTTGTAGATAGTGACTATTCTAACACTTCAGAATTGTGCATGTCTGAGGCTTGTTATCTAGTAAAATTTCTGTTTAAAAGATCTCAGAATATTTGTCCTTGGGAGTGCATCTTGTGGACAACCAGAAGAAAGCCCAGTTCTTCAGCAGACTGCCATTCCAGAGTGTTTCTTGTGATATTTCTGTGCTTGTCTCTCCATACCATGCCCTTGAGTCTTTCGGCAAGGTAAATATTAGCACTTGGAACTTAATTACCTTCACTTTGTTTATCTCCTTCAGGCAGATGCCCTCTTTTTCTTAGATAGACTCAGATGGCAATGGGGTATTGAGAGGAGTAGGACCACTTGCGTTCTCCAGATCATCGGGCAGATTCATAGATGTTCTCGAGGTTGGGGCTATAGGTGATGCTGCTTATAATGTGATATAAAAAACACAGGTATTTTGTAACTTATTGAGATAACATTTTCTGCATCGAAGTATGATGCTAAGTCTAATGAAATGAGACCTGGACTTGTAAGGGGATAAATGTCTGCGCAGTCCATTTACAGACAAAGAGTAGGAAATAAGGCACCATAAAATCATTGTGAGTAAAAGCTTATGCCTTTTTGTTACAATGGTTCAAAGGTGTTGCTTTTTCAAAGTGGTATCCAGAAATAATTAAGTCTTTAGAAATAAATACCTGTTTAGTGTTCTTTGGGACGTTAGAGGAAGAGATGCTGGACTGCAGCAGAAAGGAGATTCCAGGTTAGGGAGACCTGTATGTGAGAAAGCATATAACAGTGCAGAAGGACATGGGGATATAAATATAGAATGTCAGTAAAAGAGTATGACTCATACTGCTGTAGTAGCACAGTGCTGAATTTATTCGCAGAATTACAGAACAAAAACCCTATAGTACACTATGATGCATTCGCAGATAGTTTTCCATAGCTGGTTAATGTTTTATGCATCCTGCTTTTTTAAAGGCTTCACTAAATTGTGCTGTGATTTTTTTTTTCCTTTATATTTTTTTTTGTTAGGACTTTGTGTTTAGATTAAGAGTTAAGTCCTTTATTGAACCTTGAATTCAGCGGTTCTGTTTGCTGGGTAGAGATGTGTTAGATTTGTTTTTAATCGTGTAACTAAATTTAGTCAGCAATCTGCATTTTAAGGCATTGCTATTAAAAGTCTAAAAGTGAGATATGCATCGTAGTTTGAATTTAAAATGAGCCAGAGGCACAGCTGGTGAGGCAGTCATGACTCTAATCATGAGTGGAGAGAAATGAGGGGGGAATTTTCTCATCTTGCAGGATGAATGCAGAGTGGGATAGGTGCTTCAGCACCTCCACTGCCCCACACCCCACTTCGTCAGCTTTGTTCCACAATTGCACAGACCTGCTGTGGTAATCGATGGCCTTCCCTTTTTCTTTTTGAGCCAAGATCATATATCTGTTTGATATCAGCAGTATGAGCACAAATAGAAAATGGAAGAAATTGCATGCTGTAATTTTCCTTCCAGCTTAATCAGAGCTTCATTTGGTATTTCAGGTTTCCAGTGTCTCTTCTAAAAGCAAAGCAGCCTTTACCCTATCTAAAACCCAAAACCAGAGGCCAGGCTTCAGGATTATATAGGAAGTCTTGGAATATGCCATACTAGAAAGATCCTTTTTTTTTTTTTCTTTCCAATTTTTCAAAGCAGTGAAGCACGCAATTAAGTATGCGAATAATCCCATTAACTGAACATTGTCTTGATACATAACTTGGTGTAACTGTGGAAGCAAAGAAGGGAAAGCTTCCCTTTTTTTAATGCATGCAAGTCAAAGCAGTTAAGATTTTTTTAATGGTGTTGATAGTCCCGATAAAGTTGGATCTGTCGGTGAAGTGCACAAAAAGCTTAGTATGTCATGTGAAACTGCACGTTAGCTCTAGCCCATCATACAGAATAATAAACCAACTTAGTAGAGCAGTGCCTTTAGCATTACTGGCTGCTGCCAAGCTCGTTTTTCGGGCTGTTTTTTCAGCCAGATCAATTCCTTAGCTTGGTTTACCTTCCGCTCACAAATAGTTGTTTGAGCACAGCGAAGAGTGATCCTGTAGAGGTGAGAGCTGTGAGCTGGGCCTCAAGTCCCTCAAGCTGTCTTGGTGTAAACGGTTGCCAACGGAGTTCTCAGCCTGTGCTCTGGACCTCTCTGTCTGGGCTAAAAGCTTCCCTTGTCCTGCTGTCTCTTCCTAGAGAGGGTCCCACATCCTGATAGCTTTGCCTGCCTATCTGAGCATCTGCTGTGCCAATTATCATACGAGTCTCTGGCTGGTTAATACCCTGCTATTTCCAGGAGGTTCTGAAAGAGAATGCATGATGTTCCCTTATGCTCTGTCTGTTTACATTCATGTGCTGCAGCAGAGCTCCTCCAGGTTGGCTGAATTTTCTTTCGTGATGCACGTTTGTCTTCCAGGCTGATTTCTTCCATTTCCTATGTTTTGTTCTTATTTTATTTTGCGGGCAATAGAGACGGGTTACAGTGAGAAGCCGTTTGTTTGCCAGTGAGCCACTGATTCTAGTGGTGTGAAATCCCTTAGGTGACTTTTTGGTTTGTCTTGCTCTCACACATAGTTGGTCGCCACATCGGGGGATATCTAACGTAGCTGAGAACGGCAGCAATTTTTGGCCCACTTGAGGCCAAGCTTTCACTGACAAATCCACAGCTGCTGCAGGAGTATTGTTATTTTTCTTCCCGTGGCACTTGTGACTTTTGGTCTTTTGCTGTGGTTTTAAACCTATTTATAGGGTGCTTGGAAGCTCTTGTGAGCTGCTGCTCTGTGGACTCTTCTGAACTAGCTGTGTGCTTCAGCCTGTGGCTGCAGAAGGCTGAAAATGGCAATGATTGCTAGATTTCTGTTGCTGACATCCCTGAAGTGCTTTTGCTGTTTTGTTGGAATTTTCCTGAGCAGGCATGACCTTAATACTGTGCATAGATTTATATTTTAGTTGTCCATTATTGTTAGCTATTATAAATGAACATAGGGGGAAAAATCAGAATAAACCTTCTTATATAAAGATGCAGAAGGCTACAGCTGTGTTAAGAGGTGTGGGCAGCTTTGGCACACCAGACTTCAGTGTAAGAGAATGAGGGGGCCATTTAAACCCTTGTCAGAGGAGCTAATCCCGTGTCGTACTGAAACCTTGCACAGCTACAGCATTGTAGGTGCAGTCGTGATGCTTGGCTTCCAGCTGCTGAATTAAGTTGTCTTCAGTCGAGAGGGAATTAGGGATGGATGGGTGAACGTTTTCCTGTAAGGTTCCCTTGCACAAATGCTGTTTTGAGGTAGATGAGGTATTTTGTCAGAGTGCTTGGAGGACGTTCTGCTGTCCTTCAGGACATTTACGAGATTTGTAGCTGTGGGAGAGGTGTTGGTTTGCCCTCCGGGGGGCAGAGAGGAGGCAAAGGCAGCCTGTAAACGTCAGGTTTTTAATACATGCCCCTGTGAATTTTATTGTGAAAGCAGGCATTAGGAATTTTATATAGAAGTTCCTATTTCAGATCTGAATGAGATTAAGCATTCAGAACGGATATCCAGAGTTCATTTGCAAAGTAATTGTTAATGCAACCGTGAATTGAGATAGCCTAGATGAACTTTTTCATCTTGTATTTATGAAAGAAGAGTTCAAAGCTTGTCTGAAGAGAGGCTTCAAGGAGATAATGCCAGAGCAATCATGGGATCATCTTAAAATAGAAAAATTGATATAAAGATGAATCTGAATCTGTGAAAATAAGTAAATTTAAATGTGTCTGTTCAACAGTGAAACCAACCTGTTTTTAAAACTAAAATGCTTTTTTAATTGATATTTATATCTGATTATTTATGTAGCTCAGCAGATTGATAAAGAAAGTGCTAGAAGGGAAAAATAATATCCTCTGCAGCCTCAGCAGCGCTGTAAAGAGGCACAGTAAGAGCCACAGGCAGGCAGGAAGCAACGAAAGGTGCTTTATGTGATGCTGCTGGATTTGCAAAACTCCAGGGGTTGTAAACTTGTAATTTGGAGCCATTCTCAACTAAGCTTTGTGGTAGTGTAAGGACAGAAGGCTGAACTGAAGGAAAATGCAGAGGAGCCTGGCTGACGGTGGATTGCTAACGAATACTCTGATACCTTCACCCCTGTTCTGTAAGGGATGCGGGCATGTTTCAGATGACTTGCTGCTGTATGCATCCCACTGCAGTCTGAATTTAAAGAGCAGGAGGAAACTACAGCTACAGCTGTGTGACCATGGAGAATCTTGACTGCTGTGGTATGTAGTACTTACTTAAGGGGCTGTTGGGAAGATTTTCTTTCAAAGGTTCTCAATTCTGTCCTTTTTTTCCTAGCTCTCTGAACTGTATGGTAGGTTTCCTTCAAGTTGTCCGCAGGAATGACCCAGAATACACGGGTCATCTATTGCCCCTTAATTCCAGATTAGTGAGCCCTCTGGCCCTCACCTGAAGTAGTGTTTGCCTGCTGATAAAAGGAACGGTTGCAATAAAGTCACCTGGGATTTAACGAAGGTACACAGTTGAGGAGTTGAAGTGCCTTTGGGATTGGGTCCCTGTGCTCAGAACATGGAAGACCAAGGTCTTAGGAGGCATCATTAGAATCTTAGAAGAACGGAAAAAACCTTTCCAATGTTGCACGCTTCTTTCACACAAGCTGTAGAAATGCCTCCTGCCTTTTATGCCCTTTTACTGTATGGAGTCTGGTACAAAATATCTCCTTTTTTCTGATGCCTCAGCCACTTCCATGGTTGATGTACTCTGTCCAGTTGACTCATCACTGTGTATGTTTTCTTGACTTCTAATTAAAATCTGTTCTGTTCTAATATTAGACCAACACTCCTTGTTATATCACCCTTCATTCTTAAGTAATTCATCTTGCAAACTCCTTACTCTGTATGACTAATGTCTTTCTCAAATATTCTTAGAACATTTTAAAATACCATCTATATTATAAGCAGCACAGTAGCAATACCTCTTGTTACGATTGCTTAACACTTTCTGTCATAACTCAGTGCTTTCTTTTGCTTAGGATTTTGACAAGACTTTAACCTTTTTGGCTGGAATTTTCCATGCATTGGTGTTTGGCTCAGTCTGAAATTTCCACTTCAGACTGAGATTTCTTTTTGTTTGCTGAAAATATAATCTGTATTTCATAGACAATGTAACTTCTAAATCAACTTCTGTTAGGTTCTCTTGCAGTAGAGATGGATTTTTATTTTTAAAGGATCCCTAGGCAGATATGTTCTGCAGAGAAGTAGGAATGATCAACCTAGCAGAAGGCTGAGGATAGGAGGGGGGAATGCTCACCACAGGAGCGGGTCTGGGAAATGAGTTTCTGCTGATTAGAAGTGAGAACTAAATTGATGAGAACCAAGGAAGGAATTGGTTGCTTACCTCAGAGTTGGGCATTCAAGAAGCTCTGCCTAAAAGCAAAAAATCAATGTATCTGTTCTAAAAATTGTAATAGATATTCTCCGTGTTTGCCTACCAATAACCACCTGAAACTTGTTTCTCTCTGTGGCAAAATAGGACAAAGCAGAATTATTACAGTTATTTCTGTTTTGTAAACAGTGTGGGTGACTTATTCTTGCCCAAAGGCTCTGTTTGGTGTTGTATGTATAAGTATTTCTATGCTTGTTCGTCCAGTTAAAGAAAATGGAATTTGTGCATGGGAGGTGTTCCGCTGTAGCTAAGCACTCCTGCTGTCTGTTTCCAGTCCTTCCAATATCCTTGTGCTCTTTATTTGCACCAAATTTGCTGGAATGATTTGCAGTAATAGAGGTGAGCATGTTTCAAGGCTTTTATAAGGCCGAGAAGGAGTGAAACTACCAGGATCATAATGATTGCAGTTCTGTTGCTTACATTTCAACTTGTTTGAGAATTCAGTGTAGCACCTCAAAAACTGATAGAATAATAGAATTACAGAAAACCATAAGGGGACTGATTTTTATATATCTATATATATGTGTGTGTGTGTGTGTCTGTGTGTGACAATGCAGTTGGGGAAAAAAAGACCAACTTATACAGAGCATGGCACATGGGGGACATACCAGGTGAAGGGCATTTTTCCAGTCATTGCTGGTAAAGATACACTAAACAGTTGCAGGCAACTGTAGTTAGACAACTTAATCTTGCTGAGAAGAGAGATGGTTTCGGAAAAGTAAAAACAAATGTGGAGAGAGAATCTTGTGGCAAGTGATGTACACGCTAGCCCTTGATTCATAAGGGAGGTTACACGTGTAGTTTAGTCTGGCTTCAGCGTGGGTGCTCGTGGTGTTTTGCTCTGACCCCGCGGTTGGCTGTGGACCACCACACTTCTCTGCACCTTTCACAGGCCCTTGGCAGAGGGGAGCAGAATTGCCTCCTTTGCACAGAACTTCGTCTAGCAACTCTTGGGTAAGGCAGTGATCATGCCTGCTGGTTCCTGGTATCTGCTGGTGGCCTGCAGTGCAGGAAAATGATTTTCTTAGTGAGTCACTGGTCAAATGTGTCTTGGGATTTAGGTGGCTGCCTTCTGAATCCACAGACGCCAGCAGCAGATGACTTCAGAGAAGGTGGAACAATGCTCTGTGATGATGCAGAAGATCTTTTTAATTTTGTGAGTGGCTGGAGTTTCTCTGTGTGTCTGGGTCCAGCTGGAAACCCGATTTTCTTTTGGGAAAGCTTTTTCCCCAAGAGTCAGACTTGAGAGGGACCTCTACAAGATAGTGCTGTTGTCTGCATGGCGGGATCTGGGTGTGTCATCAAATGCACGTCTTGCCTTTCAAGGGGCACTGCAGGTTGCTGACGTTTTTCCCTGCTGCACTAACTGCATTTGGCTTCTAAGAGTTGAAATGTTTTATTTGAACTGTGGTCTTTGGGGTCAATGCAGCAATGTCTGGGTAGGGCTTGAGAGCCTGTGTCATGTTAACAGTCAAAATAGATGCTACAGAAGCTCTTTCTGGCTTTAAATTCCATAAAATTCAGCTTCAGTTCCTGTAGTTAGTCCAAAATAGAGCAGCTTGCTGGGTCTGCTTCTGGTCTGCTTGTAGGGTCCTGAATAGGTGCAGTAATCTGGTCTGATGGAAAAGCCTCTGAGGTTCAGTTTGCATTTGCAGTAGAACTTATTGATAAAGGAGCGTTTTTGCAACATTTCTGCAGCAGCAGATACTTTTTAACAGAGATCCATACAAATTGCAAAATACACTACTGGCAAAGCAAGCATTTTTTAAACTACAGACTGTTTTTCTAATCTCTGTAGGATACACTGTTCTTTTCTTAATGAAACCTGTTTTAATGCTTTAACCTAACAAAATGCAGCCACTGTGCTAAAAGACCTTTCATGTATTGAAAGAAGTATCTGACTGGTTTCAGCTTTTCCCTGAAGTACGAGGCATCTCCAAAGGCAGAAAATCCTCGTGCCCTTGAAAGAAAAGGACAACTAATTTTATCCCTTAATTATTTCAGGGGAAGCATTATCAGTGAACTGAGAGAATGAATCTGAAAAAAGTTTCAGAGATCTGTGTAAAAGATACCACTGCTAGCAGATTTCCAGGGAAGATGCATGTTACTTGTTCTGTATTTAAATACACCAAGTTAGAGATTTCCAGTTTGAGATGCATTATCAATTTAAAGCCCCCCAACCAGCAGTGACTAGCTGTGTCCCCTTCAGGGCAGTTTAACAGCAACCAAAAGAAAAGGGAGGTATTTAGGTTCCCAAAGGTTTGTGCTATGGCATGCTAAGAAGACCCTTAGCTGTTGTGTTTGGCCACTCTGCACATCCACACTGACTTACAAGGGGAGAAGTGAATGTTACAGCTGGCTTACTTGGCTTCTCACAGATATGAGGAAAATAAGATCATTTAGCTTGATAATTTCAGTTCTGGAGAGAAGTTTAATGCTTGGCTGAAGCTCACGCATCACTCAGGGTCATCGCAGGCTTCCTTCTGGGCTGTAACATGGGTTGCTGCTTCTAGTCAAAAGCCAGCTGAGAACACCCAGTTGATGCTGTGTTTGTGTAACTCGGTAAGAAAATCAAGCTGGCACTTAGCATGATTTTTTTTTTTTTTGGGGGGGGGGGGGGAGGAGGAACAGAAGGTAAAAAGCATTTCTTTATGGATATTGTTCGTGCTGGAGGCTGGACTTGTGGGTGTCAGTCCTACAGCAGTGAGCACCTTTATAATCTGGAGAGGAGGATGGTCCAAGCACTGCTGACTTCATTTGAAGCTGTTTTTCCTGTAGGAACAAACCAGTGCATTTCCAGTGCTTAATGACATCCATGGTGGTGTTCCTGACTAACTAGTTGCTGTCCCGAGGGCTGTTTGTTTGCCAGCAGAAGTCGTTACAGAAGGCAGCTTCTGTTGGGAAAATGTCAAACGTTAAATACAGGACATGGGATGGACATCTCTAAGGCAAATACTGGGAACAGAGAAGAATCTCGTACCTTTCAGAATGAGCTGCTCTGTCTGTGTTGCTGTCAAGCTAGAAACATGCCCTTTATATAAATAATGTGTATTATTGCATGCAGTATATGTGGGTTACACAGCTTTACTGACGTGGTTTCATTTACAGCCCAGGCCACCCTGCAGATGGCCTTTCTGTTAGGAAGTTAACGAGGCTGAAGAAACTGAATTAAAGGACATCTTAACGTGTCCTCGGGTAGTTTTAGTATACTTTGCCTTATGCTCCCAGAAGCAAAGAAGTTTTCATTTAAGAAGTGAGTAAATTTTCACTTCTTGAAGCTTTAGATAGGATGCATTAAGAAGTGGTGGTCTAGTTTTGAAATAGCATCCAGATGTTCCAAGAACCTAGTGGATAACTAATCTTGAAATGTGTTTTGCATTTAGAAACTGGGAAGGTGTTCACCTGGGGCAGATCAGACTATGGGCAACTTGGAAGACCCACGGTGGTTCCCGACAGGCAGGAGGCGAGCACAGCGTCTGAACAACGCTTGGAGCTGTTGTGTAACGTCCCTATTTCCGTGCCTTGCCTAAATGGAGCATCTCAGGTAATGAAGGAAATTATCATTTTTCCATTTTTTTTTTTCTTGGGTGCATTAAGACAATCAGAACAATTTCCTAATAGAAACCTCTCAAATGCTGCAGCACAAGCCCTTGCTGCTCTTCCTGTAAGCTCAGAAGTTAATCTGATTCAATTATTTCAAATTTCTTAAAAGGCTTTTGCATTAAGAAACTGATTTTTTCCATGGTGGAACCAGATTTACCGTTAGCAAAAGATGCCAAATTCCTTCAGATCTAAATGCATACAGGAGATAGCCGCAACTTTAATAAAGTCTAGCAGATGAGGTGGGACCTTGTCACGTTAAGGGGTGTAGCTGATTAACCGTTACGGGCGCGGTCGGATTCAGGGTACTGAACCAGTCGGACATTCACCAAAAACACGTTAACCATCTGGGGGTCTGGTTGGATTCAGAACACTGAACTATCACAGATAACCACCCTCACCCTCGTTGCACTTAATGAGAGCTATCACAATGCAATCAAGTATGGTTTATTACAGCAACAGATAATCAGGTTCTTTGGGATTGCCAGCGATAGTGACTGTCTGCAAAAGCAAGCTAGTATGCATGAAATACACAGGTGTTACAGGTGTTACAGATGTTACAGGTGCGCAGCCTAGAAATAAACGCGTTAAAAGGATCAAAGACTATAGAGATTTATAAGCAAGTATTCAGATCTCACCCAAAGGCGTCCCAATGGGGGGGGAAGAGAGGCTCAGCCCGTCGACTGATCCCAGGAGTCAGGAGGTCCTAAGGATGTTGTATTTCCTCGGGATGGTATCTCCCCTGACGGTGGTATCTTCCCTAACATCCCCTCTCTCTTAGGCCAATTTATATTATTTTCTATCTTTTAGGTGGAGCTTGAGTGGCTCTAGTCAAGCATATCTTAGTTATGATTGGTGAAAAGTTCTCCCGTCTCCGTTTAAAGTAATAGGCTCTGAGAAATTCAGGGCGCATGCTCGGTGAGGGGTGGTCGCACCTTGGAGGCGGGTAGCTTTTGGGATGGAGGTGTGTTTTGGTATTATAATGATATTTTAATGAGCAAAAAATACACTAGGGTACAGCATTTGTCAAAACATGACAGATCTTTGGCTCAGGGTGGCAAAAAGTGCAGTTTTGTGCACAAGAACAATCGAGGCCCCACCTGATTACAGAGCCTAGCCATGGTGTCCACTCTATGCTCCGTGCTGTTCCTTAGGGCTAGCACACCAAGTTTCCCCAGCGCGATAGCATCTAAGGTTGGGAGCTTAGGGAACTCTCAGGTAATGCAGTTATGCCCTACCCTGAAAGCCTCTTCAATGCTTTACCTTTTTCTTAAAAAATGTGAATGTTAGTTTTATTTTCCTAGTTACTTCAGGCAATTACACCACAGACATGGCCCCGCTGAAGCGCTACTTCTGTCTGAAGCCCTCTGTCACAGTTTAGCTAGTGGCTTTTCTCTAGCTGATACATAACATCACAGCTTCTGTCTTAGGCAATCCTGAATATTTCTCTACCTTGTAATGTCCTTGAGTGGTATTGGAAATTTTCTTTTTATGTGGCTAATTTGAAGCAAAATGATATATCCACAACCACAAAGATGATTAGGAAGAAAACATCACACAAGGACTCGATATTTTTTTCCTTTCGCCTGCAATTTGCAACCTATACTGCTGACAAACTCTACTTTGCCTTGTTAATGTCCAAGAAGCAGCAGGTGGCAATTGGCCTGCTGGAAGGCAACGTGCAGGTCCCATCTGGACAAATGACCAGTTGAAAGGTCTGTGTCTTCCTGTGGGACAGCTGGCACGTGAGGAGTAGGTAGAGGCTGACAGCTTCAGCTGCAAATACGCGTTGCATCTCAGCTTCTTGATTGTCTTTAACAGAGAGACTTTGGTTAGGAGAGTCAGCCTCTGCCCTTTCCCATCACCTGTGGAAAGTGAAAAGGTGAAAAGTGGAGCCTTAGAGTCCAGGATACTGCAGTAACAAATAACATATTTAGTCGGTGTTGGCTCCAGGGAGTCTCAAACACCCGTCTTCCTTGTTTTGAGATGCTTCTCCCTGCTTTTGTCACCGGCTGTTTACAGAGAACACTGGTGTTAAATCTGTTTCGTGCTGTTACTCATTTATGCTTTGGGCAACGCCCAAAGTGTGTAGTCCTGTTGTACAGTACAAAGTCAGGACAGCTGTAGCTTTTGCCCAGGGGAACTTAAGCTTGGCAGGACAAGTGATGCATGAAGGTGAAGGACAGAGATGCAATCAGATATATTCTTTGGAAAGGAAGAGTGAAAACAATCTCATCTTCATTCTGCTGCCCTCAGCGCTGTTCCTTCTTACAGACCTGCGAGAGACCTGATCGGAGTGAATAGTAATGGCAGTGTTCTGGAGCAGGCATCATTCTTTGCAGAGCTAACAGCACGAAGATGATTTAAGAAGTGTGTGATCAGGAGCTAGCATCATTTGTACCCTGAGAGAGAGGAGCTGTGTTGATGAGAAAAGGAAAAAGCAGATAATAAGAGCTGAAGTACTTCAAGGTTACAAAATAATGTCAGTGCTAAAATTTAGACTTAAAGTTGGGTTAAGTTGCAGCACATGGGCTGTGTAAATGAAAACTAGCTCATACTCGACACATGAACTATATTTTTTTCTATTTGTTGCTGTATGGAGATGAGGTTTGATTTAAGAGCTGAATCAAAATGAATACAGAGAGGATGAGTTCTTTTGTGTGTTTACCCTGAATTATCAACTCCAACTTGCACCTCAATATGGAGAGCCAATTTAATAGTTGAGGCTTACAACTAATGACTTTCATCCACAAACAATTTTTATAAATTGTTTTTAATGATTGAACCAAATTTTTGGCCAAGCTGTGGCCTGTTGATTGCCTCTGCACTGGGGTTAATCCTGTTAAAACCAAAAAGGAGAAACTGATCTAAGAATTACAGGGCAATATAAAAGGCACACTAGTTTAAATCTCCTGTGCTGTCCTTTAGGTAACCTCCTGTGCTGTGACTTGTCTCTATCCCCTTGTCTTTCTCCACCAAGGACTGGGGATTCTCCCTTCTTTGTGCTAAAATTGGTATAAATGTATAATGTCTGTGTCTGTCTGCCACTCTGAAACTTGGTTTGAAGTGTTTTGAGCGACCTATTCCACTGTGAGTTTGCCTTCATCTCAGAAATTCATTTTGAAACGTTGGCCTTGATAAATATGAGTGCCTTTTTTTCCTCTTTCAGTTGAAATGGTGGAAGAACAAAAGCTCGAATTTAAGATAATTATCTACTAATCTGAGCTGCCACCCTGGCAGCTTTAATTGTATGTGGACATAAGGTTCCTGGAATCTCACGTGTTTAAACTTTTTGAATTATGAGACTGCAGGCCTATTTATTATTTTTTCTTGGAGCTTTGGTGCATAGCCACAACGGAATGGGATGAGACACTGCAAAGAAACTCGAGGCTGTAGCAGAAGTCAGTTGTGTGAGACATTATGCAGGCAGTGCTCTTGTGTTGTGGGACGTCCTTGATTGGACCTCTTCAGAACATCTGACTCATCTGCTGCCTGATGTGCATTCACATCCACTGCTCTTCAGATGAAAGGACAATTAAATACAAATGGCCTGAAATATGATGAGCCTCTGTATTTAGCAAATGCTACAAAGACCTGGTGTAATGTTTCTTCCTTGTCAAAATGCTTTTCCAAGCCGTTTCGGTATTTTTGGTTTTAATAGCTATCATTTTACTGTTTGTGGTATGTTCAGCATGTCATTCACGTCGCAGCAAACATTTGCTGCAGCAATAAACAAGTGAGAAGTCATCATTGTGCAGTGCTGAACGTGTCGCACTAAACTGGTGGAAGGAAGGGCTACGGTCATTGTGAATATGCAGCGCTGCGTTCACATGGAGCCATGTCTTCATTGTCTCCTTTCTGTAATTAAAGAAAGCTGTGCTGGATCACAGCTGAGGACAGGGAGCTGGAATTTCAGTTAGGAAATCACAAAAAATCGTGTGTCACAGTGTCATTTTTGGGTATGTGATTTCTTGGGCTTAATTCCCTCCTCACTTTCCCTGTCACCAAGCCTGAATGGTGATGATGAATGTAGGGGGCCGGCTGTGTCAGGGAATGAAAATAACTCCCTGCCCTGTGGCAACCTGTACCTGCTGTCTTTCTCCTGACCCTGCTGTGCTCTGTACTTCCAGTACGCACATTTGTTGCAGTGTGTATGTTCATCCTGTGCAGTACTGAGTGGCTTGGATCCTCCAAAGGGTTCCTTTTTTTTTCCAAGGAATGCTGTCAGGAGTATGTACGTTCTCTTGGCCCTCTGCAGTCAAAGCAATTTGCTGCTCTTTTCACTGCCTGTTGCAGTAATGTGGTTTGTTGTTTATTTTAAGCTGCTGAAATACACCTCTTGGTATATTCTTGTTTTTTCTTTTCCTCCCCACTCCTGTTGCAAGCTGTGAAGCATCTACCAACAAGACAGACAAACCTAAGATACCTGCTGTGTTAGTTGATTAGCATTATGTGATTGATATACATTAATATAGAAGCCTTGCTATTGTCCTATTATAAAAGCACAATAGTATTGCAAAGTGGAACCTTTTGGTTTAGGAAAATAACTATTTTTGTACTTTTAGACCTCTGGGGGAAAAAAATGATCCATCAAAAGAATGAAACTGCAGCCTGCACGTGAAGACAGTCTGTGTTAGATGGGCTGTGCTTGATCTGCACGCCCCATGTAACAGAGCAACGCTGTTCTTGTCAACTCTGTGAGCAGATGGAGAGGAGTTCCCATTTCTGTGTTACCATTGCAGACAGAGGGCTTACTTCTTGGGCTGGCTGCTTCTCCCTTGGGTTCTCCCAGGGTGAGGGCTGCCTTCAGTGCCCAAAGCTGCTCTGCCAGGGCCGCGCTGCAGCAGTGAGGTGGCAGCCAGGAGTTGGGCTGCACTTGGATCCGTAAGGGAGACCCCGAAGGGCTGATTTCCTACAATGTGGGTGAAGTAGGAGGAGTGACATGGGCATAAGTCAGGAGCTGGAGACCCACACAGCACGTGATCATGGCAGTGATACAAATGCAAGGGTGGGCAAAGGCTTCAGCAACATCATGCATAAATTCGTTTTCCATTGGATTGCCTGGACAGTTAAAGACCACCATTAGTACCATACTTGGACTTCTTTAAAACTATCAGGGAAATGGAAAGAGACTGCAGCTACTTGCAGCAGTGACCAATCTAAACTATCTTGCTTGTAACTCTCAGACCTGCATATGCTCGTACTATATTCCTTAAATTAAAATACCGTGTCCCGTCCTTCTGCATCGATTGTGTTACCTCTGAGCTCACGGACAGCTGCCTCTGAGCTCACGGACAGCTTGGGATCCAGCTCAGTGCTCATCTGCTCTGCACCAACAAATGCCCTGAATGTTTGCTGGTGCCACTCCCATGCGTGATGCAGTTACTACCTGCTAATTGACTATGGGGAATGCTGCAAAATTGTTTAAAAATGGACTTAATACTAAGACAAAGGCTGTGTGAGCAGAGGCCTTGGGACGTGGCTGCCCTAAATGCAGAAATCCTGTTCTGCCCTACCAATGTTCTTTCCGTTCTTTTCTGCATTGTCCATCCACGAGAAGCCTGAACGGAAAGGCGTCAGTATGAAGAGTACCCTAGAATGGGGTGAGTCAGGTCTGACCCGATATATACACATACTCCAAATCCAAGTTCAATTATGGTTTGAAGCAAGAGGTTGGTGGAACAGGCCCTAAAGCATGCGTTTTTTCGTTCTCGATTTGTCATTAGAACTGTTACAGAGAAGGGATTAACAAATCAATGCAGGCTAAAATGAGAGAAAATCAATAAGAAACTGTAGTGAACTGGAACAAAGCTATCAATTCACAGCATTCTCTGTGGAAGAAATCCTCATCTGTACCTCCTTTTATGTATGAAAAAAATAATGAAAAAATGATGATTGGGAGTTAGTTTAATTCGGTTTACCTCCCTTACCCCAGAACTTTAGGTCAAGAAACTTTCTGGTGTAAATGCTACCGATGTTCCCTTGTTCTGTTGCACTGATGAATGTTGCTAGCAGATTCTGTTACTGAGGAATCTTTGTTTTGTTCATTTGTTTTTAAACAACCCAGACAACAAGGGAAAAAAGACAATCAACCAAAAACCGTAGGGAAAGAGAAATGTGTCATTTCAGTTATTCTCATAAAAGCTTGATGGAACGTTCTCTTTGATTACTTTTTTGTGTTAATAGAAGTGATTTCATTAGCACTTGGTTAGTTTTCTACATTTTTTTCTTTAAAAACAACCAAACACAAGTGTTAGTTTTGAAGTTATCCCATAATGGACATCAACATCTTGGCATACAAGTTTCAAAGATGAGTTTACTTGGTAGCCTGCTAAATGACGTGTGTCTGTCCTACCACCTTGAGCTTTATCTCCGCGGCACGTTGGCTGCCTTGCTTCTAATTTCAGCTGAAGTTGTCGAAGGAAGAAGCTACCTCTGAACTCCGTGCTTGTTTTTTGGTGTCTAACATAGCCTCTGCCTCTCCCCAGCAATCGACCAGTAAAACTCATTTGTGAAAGCAGAGAGAAAAGAAAGTAAAACTGATGCATCTAATCCTGTCAGGGCAAAAGTGCTGAAGTGTCTCCTGTTTTAAAACCTGCCGAAGGGTTTATTTTTGGTCTCCTGGCAGCTGGTTGCGGAGGTCGCACTAAATTCAGTGGATGTGGCGTGTAATCAGATAGCCGCAAAGACTGCTAAGGCCTGTGCTCCTGCTGCTGCTGCCTTGCAGGGTAGTCTGTCATAGAAGAAGCAAACCTTTTATTGTCTGTGAGGGGGGGGGGGGGGAAACCTTAGCGATAATATTCTGGAAATGCTGCCTCCTGTGTTTTGCCACTTCAGTTCCAATTTTTCCAGTCTGCCCTCCTCTTCCCAGGTGTATAGCTAATATAAACGATCCCCTTCTCAGTACCAGGTGTTTAGGGAGCCAGTAAGGAGTTCTTACAATGTGCTTGTTTTTCCAGAATATTGTTTGCCATAATGTTTGTGTCCTTAAGTGTGTTAAATTAGCAAGCATTAACTAGCCAGTTTTCTGCTCCTAATTGCTTCAGTGGAAATGCCTTCTCTCTCTCTTTTTTTTCCTCTTTTTTTTTTTTTTTTTTTTTTTTTAAGTTGCCAATTTACCTGCAGCTTCCACTGTCAGTTCATTTCACGCTTTGGAAGTGTCAAGCCACACAAAGTGCAGCCCTGGGTTTATTTCTGCTGGGGCAGGGGGAACCAGGCTCTGCTGGACCTTGAAATAAATTGAGAGGGAAGGAAGGAAAGCCATCTAACAAACTTCATCTAACAGATTGCAGTAATGTTAAGACAGAGATATTTAATGGAATGCTATAGCAAGACACATTGCAAGTGTATGTAACTGTGCAATTCCCTTATTGTATTTGTGTAGGCCAAGATGTAGTATTTTGTATTTATAAGTTCTTTGTCCTCTGCACAGATAAAAAATATAGGATATAGTTTTCATTCTCAAATCTTATCCCCTTCATATCTTCTCTGTTCACTCGCTACCCTGTTTTGATTTCTTGTGTTTGTTTTTTTTTCCTTCATCTAGGTCAAGGAAAACCCTTTTTGTTTGGTAGTTTCAGGAAAAAGCTTATGACTTAAACACTCAAAAGCAAGTTCCAGAAATAGCAAACAGTAAATTGATTTGTTTATTTATTTATTTATTTTTAACCTTTTTGATCTGCTACTGTCCACTTCTTAGGATTTAACACCTACAAAGAAAAGATGACACCTTGATTTTCCTAAGCATGCATTGCTCACTGTGGTAATGGAGTTGAAATGGAAAAATGGAGCACCCCCTCTTACAGTAAATATCTGTGTATTTATGGAAGTTTAGACAGTAATTGACTTATTATTAAAACAAACAAACAAGAAACAACCACCCACAAATGAAATCTCAACCCTCCATGACTTCTGGGAACAGTTACAATAACTTTTCAGCATTTTCAGAGCAAATAAGGACAGGAAGTGAAATAGAATGCATTAAAAAGGTTTTAGTAATTATGGATGTTTCAGTTCTTGGTTCAAATATGTTTCTTGCCATGAAAGCCATGTAGGTAGGTGACTCTTTTAATCCAGTGCACGTCACTGCAGTGTCTTCCCATTTAGCTCAGTGGATTTTGGGTCATTGAGGCTGATGGATGCCGTGGGAGCAGAAGTTCCTCATGTGGCTGCAGTGCTGAGCTCAGATATTTGTGGCACTATGTGAGCCTGCAGGCCCTGCCATTAGCCCTTCCCCAGGGGGAAATAAGGGTTTGGGCTCCGCTGCTGCTCCTGGCCTGGTAAGTTCAACACTTCAGGCTAGTGAGAAGTGTTCTGTAGCTGCTTTGCTGTCAGAGCTCTTGGAAAATTCAGTGGATGAGAAATACAAGTGAAATGAACATGTTTGTTGGAGGTCAGTGGTATCGTCCCAAGTTGTCTTCATTTTCTGCTGGTGTCATATATATATATAAAAGCTCTGCAAAGTCCACTTAAAAGTCTGGCCCAATTTGCGGTTTAGCATCCAGCCACAGCTAGTGAAGGCATTTTGGGTCCTGAGCTAAGTCAGCCAAATGGTCTCATTGGTCCTTAACTTCATGTGATAGAAGTGGTTTTGAATTGGTCTGCAAAGCATTACAGTGAGTTCCCACACTGACAGCTGGGTCCCAAGTACACTGGTTTTATGTACTGCATCATTGGTAGCCAGTGATAGGACCTACAGTACCTCATGTGTAAGGGATTCTGCTGTGAGTTTGTGAAGCAAATCTATTTCTCAAATCTTAGATTTAAAGACATTGGCAAAAGGCAGTCTTCTCAGCTGAAGGGCTCTTACCTGCCTGATAAGAACTGGTGCAGGTCTCAAATCTTTGTTTGATCCTACCCTTTGGCTCATGTTCCTGAGTGGACTGTTGGACGAGGAGAACACGTACTAAAACAGTTATTTCCAGCAGTGACATGGGTATTTAGGAGCGTAAGTCTTAGCAGCAATCTGATCCTGAGCTAGTAGCTGTCAACTTGTCTTTGGAAAATTCAAATTTTGTCAAATATGGAAAGCTTATTTTGAAACAGCATGGCAGTTTCTTACGAGCATCAAGATTGATTTCTGCTTCTCAGGGAATCTAGTGTTTTCATTGGGAGTGCAAACCATGTGGGACCATGTGGGTAGTGGTGGGAGGGAATGTTGTTAGGCTTCATAAGACAAAAATTCACAGTCTCCTTTCCTGCTGTTTCATGACACCTGTTGTGGTTCTTATTCTTAATTCTGTTTTTGAAAGAATGCCAAGTGTTGTTTCATGCTCATTATACCATGTGGAAATAGAAGTAACCTTAAGTGAGAAAATGCAAATCTGTGGTAGCAGTCACTTTTAAAGTCACATTGCATCTCCCTGAGACTTTCCAATTTGGTACTGCTGCTTTCTGAAATTCTAAATGATATTTGTCTGGGACTGCCGCTACACAGCACTCAGGTTAAGAAAAATGTAGGGACTTGCAGAAGTGTATTTTATACGATCAGGTGTAAAACTGTGTATTTCTTTGCCTGGTTTAGATGTTAGACTGAAATCTCCCAAACAGAACATAGTACTGAAATTTGCAGCTTCAGAGAATGTTAGGGAGTACACGAAACAATATTAGAAGGCTCTCTTTTAATTCAGTGGTTTGCCTGAAGTCTTACAGGATTAATGCACTGCCTTTCAGTTTTTCCTGCCACAACAAGTCTGAAACGCCGACTGCTTGGAGGGACATGAAAGGCAGCAAAGCGATGCTTTTGTCTTTTTAACTAAAAAGATTAAGATGGTATTTGTGAATTACAATGATGCTATTTAATCATCTTAAGATAATATTGTTTAAGCTTAGCTGAGATGCTGTTCAGAAATATGAAATGGACTATGACGTGAATTTATTGTCTTTGATCTTTGAGAGATAATGTGTTCCATCCCTAGCTCTTCAGAAAATGAGGTCAGGATAGCATCCTCTTTTGCTTTTCTGTGTGGTACACAGAAATATCTATAACATTGTGAGGCCATGAGCTAGGAGTGCAGCTGGACTGGCAGTATTCAGTGTCTTCAAGGATGACTCTTTGTTTGGGGGGGGGGGGGGGGGGGGCTTAGTTTGCAGTCAGATGGGCAGTGCCAGAATTGTGATAAAATCATTTTATCTGAGGATTTCATATTTAGCGATGCAAGTACCTGAGGGACTACTGATGTATCACAGCTGAAATTAAATGTACATCCCAGATTGCTCTTTGAATGTTGTGGGTTTTCTTTCTGTACTTGCTGCCTTACCCTTTCCTTTCTGACAGCTTCTTTTAGGTACCTTTATTACCACAGGGATTTCAGATTATGCTGCTGTTCATGATCTTTTTGGCAACAGGTAACATACCTCAGAAACATCTCTTTACATTCAGAGAGACTGCATCTGCTTTCTGTTTGAGTCCTGTGACTGAAAGGGAAACCTTTTGCTTTTTCTTCTCATAGCTTGAGAAATCGGGACCAAATTCTGAAATGCATTTATTCACATCAGATAGATGTAATTGAGAAGCACTTGTACGTTTATACACTTACCGAGTGAAATATCAAATATACTAAATAACAGATGTTTGGATCCCATCTGCCTTTCTTATTTCCTTCTGTATTTGGTACTGTGTGTTGGCTGATGTTCAGGGAGAAAATGAATTGGGAAACGTTAAAACAATTGCAATGGTGCTGTAAACTTAGTTTTGTGTTTGAGCTAAAAAATGAACCTGCCAGATTCCAGATGAGATCTTCAATCTTCAATATTTTAATGTCGCTCAGTAATTTTATATTCATGGTAAGACACGTCAGAAGTAGTGAAAATACAGGTGGTGTTCTTGTGTTGTTAAATGCTATTTAGATATCCCTAAGTACAATTGAAGAGGAATACTTTGATTTTAGAGAACCCGTATAAGAAAACCCATGGCTGTGTTATGTTTGAGTTGCATTTCCCAACAATTCAGGTAACTGATGTAGCAAAGATCTCTGATGCAGGACCATGATCATTACACAGGCCTTAACTGAAGCTTCCTTATGAGATATTTAGCTTCTGTTTGTTTTCCCCTGTTCCTCTCTCTTGTTCTTGCCCAGGAGGGTTGTTCTTCTTGTTGAGACCTACTGAGAGCCATCTGGTGTGGCTGCTGGGAAGCCTGCACTGCATACCTAAACAGGCCCATCACACTGCTCACATTTGTCATAGTGCTGGACCCCAGCACCTGCAAGAGATGGACTGCAGACGCAGCTGTTTTACCTTTTAAAAAATGCATTTGGTCATAAGCCTTTTGATACTTCAGGGCATCATTTTGGGATTTTTTTTAATGGGGAAAATGAGATCTCAAAGTGCAGGTAAGCAGGGATACTCGGTGCTTGAAAATTCTTTATGGTCCACGGTCTGTTTCCACCTTCTGGTGGATGGAGTGTAGGCCTGCCAGTTACTTTCTCAGGGCACCTTTTCCATATGCTGTATATCCTCCTGATTTTGTGCTGCTGCTGGGAAGGAGACAAACTTCCATAGTGCAGAATCCCAATGGTGTGCTTTTTGCCTTTTTTCCCACTCATCCTTTTTTCAGCCAAGGGCAATACGTCAAGGTGAGATGCAGTGGGACTGTGTTTGCCCTGGATCAGTGTCAAAGTTTTCTGCCGGGTTTCAAAGCAGACCTGCATGGTTGTTAAACAATCTTTCCCTTCTTCTGGTGGTGTAGCAGCACAACTCCCCTGCTCTTGACAGGCAGATCACTGAAATGAATAGAAGGCTTAAAGCGGTCAATAATTGCACTCCGCACCTATTTCTCATAGCATAACCTCTGCTACACGTAGCAAAATCTTCAAGTGTTTCTCTCTTGTCGTTGTAAGTCACTGCAAACCTGGCGTTACTGGATGGTGACGTGGGAGGATTTGAAGACCAGCACCCTTGAACACCTTGCCAATGATAGCAAGGCAAATTGCCCAGACCTGGGAGAGCAGAAGGAATGCACCAATGGTTTTAGGTGACTAAACAAAATTATTAGCCAAGTCTGCAGTAAGTCCATCCACATCTTCCCATCTAAAAGCTGCAAAGAACCTGTTGTTGTCCGTATTTCTGCTCTCATTTTGTTGCCACACTAAAATCTGAAAGCGTTCTGCACCTGTCTCCTGCCTGGGGCCGTATCCCCATGGGTAAGGTAGGCAAATGAACCCGTGCAGGTTCAAAGTGTGCCTTAATAAAAGAGCTGACAAAAGCTAGAGAGTAAATCGCACGTTTAGATAGGAGCAAATGGTAGTGCTTGTGTCTCTGATGGACAGAGTAGAATAAAAGAGAAGGAAGAAAGCATAGCAAGCATTCCAGGGTGCAATATGGCTCTGGGTAGCTCATGTCCTGTATGGACTTCTGTGGTATTTATTTGCAGACAACACAGCTCCATAGCAATCTTGCCGTGGAGACCTGAGATGCAGCAGGAGTTTGAGAGTCCAGTTCGGCATTACTGTAGGGGCACATTTAGGTCAGTGGAGCTCCACAGCATCCAGCGGGGCTCTCAACCATTTTGTAAAGCTGTGTGATCACTCTGTTTCTGGTGGCTGATAGCAGTGATAGTCATCGTCTAGGAGAGGCTGGGCAACATATGTGAAGCTTCTCCAGGAAGTCTTGTGACACTTAAAAAAAAAAAAAAAAAAAAAAAAACAAAAGGAAAGGAAAGGAGGAAAAAATCAATTTTTTTTTAAATCTTTGAACTATGAAGCTTCATGCTTTAATACCAATGTCAAATAGCCAGATTGTAGACCTGTTGTCTGTTTAAAAAAAATCCCTTTTGTAAGTTAGCTTCAACTGAGCTTTGTAAGTGCTTTGGGGTAACAGTAGTTTAGTTGTCATTTGACAAAGAACCAGTTTTGTGTTCAGCTATGCAGCGTATGCTTGATTAGTCCAATCAATTTTAGAAGTAAAGTAAAACCAAAGGTGATTAAATATAACGTTTGGCTCAATGCAGAAGTTTTTAAGGAATTAAGCAGAAGAACAAGAATAAGTGTACTGTTTTTGTCTTTTAGGGGCAAGTGAGTGAATTGTCTAGTAACTTCTTCAATGAAATAGCTGGTTAGAGAAGTGAAGTTTTGTTGCTGAGCCTCTTGAGGTTTTTAATGCAACCGAAGAGCATAGGAAAAATGAATGCAGTTTTAAAACGTGCTGCTGTATCGCTGTCTGTCTTGTTGCAGCTCACAGTCCATGTGGTATGGTGTAGGTTATTAGTTGCTGCTCAGGCTGATGTGAAATTTTCTGTATTGGATTTGAGAAATCTGGAATTGGTCCAGAGGGTTACGCACTCCAGTAAATGGCTAAAAGTGAAATCGAGTCTAAATGACTTTCTGTGATATCTAAGGCACTGGAATGTATGTTATCACAGTGACTGAGAAATTATTTAATCATTTCAGAGAGCTTTAGTTAATGTAACCCTCTTTTTCATTCTAATACTGATTTGGTCTCTGTTCTATTGGGTTCGGTAAGTATTTGAAGTTTGAATTTCCCATGACCTATGTCATGTAATGTGTCTTTAACACTTTGGAAGTGTAATTTATTCTTGTGAAGATCTGTGGAGTAGTAGCACATAGATTCTTAGACAAAAGTGAACTTGAAAAGCAATATTATGAATGTGAGCAAGTATACTTCAAAGTTGCTGTAGCTTCTGTGTATGAAGACAGGCAGTATAACATTTTCTGTTCTAGCTTTGGTTCCCAAAATTCACTAAAGTAATTTGCCATTCAGGTGAGAAATGTCCATGCTTGCCCTGCATTTTGAATTGACTTTATCTGGTAAATGTTATTACCAGCCAATTTTATTTGGTTGGTAACCAAAACCAGCCCAATTGCCCTTAAATTGTAGGAGACTTACTCTGCTGTTCAGTAGTATTGGTGATGTTGGAAATATCAGATGGATTGTTTTGAGTAAATACTCCTAGAGAAAGGAAGCCTACCTCAAAATTCGGAGTTGAAAAGTCCACTTCTGAGAGATTATTAGAGCTTCTTTGAAGACTACATACTTGCTTTATCTTTTTTATTTTTTTTATTTCGGCATTTTCTTTTGAGGAAGTAGCCACTTCTAACTCACTAAACTGAAAACTGATAAAGGAAAATCTCACAATTAAGATCTTTCTAGGCATATGCAGCGTGGAGAAAAGGAGGTTTCAGGGGGACCCGATAGTTGTTTGCCAATACCTATAAGGTATTGAAATTGATCAAGAAGATGGAGTTAGGCAGGAGGACAAGAAGCAAAGGAGAAACAAATTTAATGATTCAGCCTTGATGTAAGGAAAACCTTTTTCACCATGAGGTTGGTCAAGCAGTGGAATACGCTGCCCAGGGAGGTTGTGCCATTTCCATTCTCAGAGATTTTCAAGACCAACTTGGACCAAGCCCAAGCAGTGTGGTCAGATCTAAAAGCTGACCTGGCAGTGAGCAGGAGGTTGGATTAGAAACCTCCTGAGGTTCTATCGAGCCTGAATTATCCTGTGACGTGAAGATCTTGTTTCTCTCCTCAAAATTGTTTCCACACATGCTCAAAGCTAAGAACTACGAAGCTTCTTTCCAATGCTGTAATATAACAAGGTGTCAGAGAAATGAGTTTTCATATTATTTATTTAAACATGCAGGGCAAGGCTCAGATGAAGTTGGGCATGCAGAAGCAATGCTTCTTGCCAGGAAGACAACCAATGAGAGAAAAGGAAATTGAAGAAGTCATGCTGTGTTTTTTTTTGTTTTATTTTTTTTCCTGTCAGCTATAATACACAATTTGGGTGCAGCAAAATGCATAGAAAAATTATGTAAGCAGTTCAGAGCTCTGCGTGCCCTTCTGGATAAAATAAGGTGGTGGTGTTACTCAGTGATAGGATAGAAGCTGGCATTTCTTTGTTGTACTGGCTTGTGAGGAGGAAGGCAATATCTGAAATAGCAACTGGGAAAAAAACTGCTTCATGGTTCAGTGATTCTTCGTTGTTATTTTGTTTTAACCCAGAAGCACTAACATTAGCTGTCCTCTTTGTTCTTACTCTCTTTATACTCCAAAGTCTGCAAAGCAGAAAATGTGTTGAGAAGCTACACTGTGACTATCAACTATCCGTATGCTGAAAGTCAGAGCCCTCAATCTTGGTGTTTAAAATGTCTATTTGCTTTTCAGAGTGTGTTCTGCTGTTTCTTTTGACCTACTCTTCCCTAGCATGATTTGCTGTTTGGTTTACACTGACAGGTTTGTTCTAATTTTATACTTTTTTTTTTTTTTTTAATATTTTTGCCCTTCTCATGGTCCTGTGTTTTCTTTTGAGTAGTAATAGGTGTTCAGTATGTGTGACAGATAAATGTGCTATTGAAATCAGCTTACTAAAAGCACAGCCTTTGCTCTTCAGAAAATTAAAAAGCCTGATGTCTGCAAGGTTATGTTCTTCTGCAAGGGTAAACAGAAAGCTAAAAGAAGACCAAGTTGTTTAGAGGTGACACAGATGCAACTGTCATCATTAAAATGTTTCTTGGAAAAGACTGCCCTGATTCATGAGAATCAATTTGGAGTGTGTCTTCTGAGTTACAGTATTAGTCATCTGGAATCATGCGTGCTGTGTGCAGCTCTTTTTAAGGATCTTTATTTGTCTGGAGATGTTCCTTCAATTTTTATTCTTAACTGGTGTAGATGAACCTTTAAACACCAGGTTAGTATTCTCACCTCAGTTACCCCTAACATACTACATCAGCTTAATAACCACAAATAAGCATACTAGAAGCATGGCTTTTGTTTTAAATGTATTTCTTTTTTACTTATGCCTGGATTTTCTGCTTCAGGTTTAAATTAAACACCTCACAGGGAATGTTGTGGTAAATCAGCATGTAGCCCATCATTCTGACTCTTCTTTGAAATCTGTGAGACAACTGCAAGGAACCTTCTCCATTCTGTGTAAGAACAGCATCACTGCCATGTTACTGGTGGCTCCGGTTTTGGAATGGAGTCACTGGTGTCTGAAGAGCTGCATGTTCACAAATCACACAAAAGCACCAGTCTTCTGCTACAGACTGCCTTGGCTTTGCAAGGCTGATTGCACGGTGCACTGTTGATATTTATTCCCTTGAAATATCCACCTGGAGAAGAGGATAGGGAATGGAATTACACTTGGCAGGTAAAGCATTTTTGTGGAAGGCTTGGGTACCTTCTGCAAACGCTGCTATGGAGGGCTGACTGCAGTAGCCTTCATGCTGTGGAAGGCTATAAAATAGAGCCCAAGGAAGCCCAAGTCTGATAAATGACAGAGATCACTGGTGCTGAACAGTAGAATTTCGTTTTCTTGGAGTTCTCAGTTTGTAACAATTCAAAATAAGTTGTCTTTTATTTGTGTTCTCACAGTGGCTTGGGGGATCTGTGTGGGATCTTCTGGGGCTAGATAGTGCACAGCTGCAATAAAAAAAAATCCCCAAACTACAAGTATTTCTTGGGGTTTTTACAGGCTAAATGTAACAGAGGAGATGCTTGCAGGCAGTACACAGGAAGGAGACAATACCAGTGGCCTTTAGCAGGGTTTGCTGTGGACGTAAAGCATATGTTGTTACTGTTTTATTTCCCCTGCTTGTAGGCATTGTAACAGTGGCAAATTTAGTTGAAGCCAACAAAAGGGTGCCACAGTGGAGTAAGATTTCTTTAAGTGTTTGAAAAGTCTGAGATTATTAAAAGACAAAGTGAAAGGACTTCTGTGACAGTTCCTTGCCTTTGGACCTGTAATTTCCTATGACAGCAGTTAATTTGAATTATTGTGCAACAGCAGTACCCCAGTTTGGGGTAAATGGGAGAGTACAAATCTGCCATCTTTTCATAGGCTAAGCACTATGAAGGATTTATTTAACAGGTTTGCAAGCTTCCCAAAAGTCTTTGTAGCCCTCAGAGCTCTAGAGAGTTAATGCACTTAGTAACGTCATTGAAAAGTGTCCATAACAAATTTAAGTGTGTGTAGGAAACATGGGATGGACAAAGGAGAAATGAGTACCTTAGAAATCTAGTTCTATGAAAGCTTTAAACCACACGATTATTCTTGTAGAGAGGGTGAGTCTTGGTGGCTATCATCATGACCTGATTTCACATCGAGTTCCAAGTAGGTGCAACTCTGGTAATGCTGAACGAACTTTGCAGAGCGTTGTGGATGTCTCAGCAAGATGTGTAAGGTGCCTTTGAAATGCATCATGTAAATACGCTTAGTGGTTTTTATAAACTTTTCAGGTGCTGACAAAAGTCATCCTTTCCTGTTCCAAGGTGAAGTCCAAAAATAAGCACCTCAACATATGATGAATAGCCTGTGCGTTAGGTGTTGTCAAGGGCTCTCAAGTTAAACATGCTTGAACTTTCTAGGCCAGGCTGCTTTTGAGATATGAAGTGCCAAAACAGAGGGGGAATATTTTGAAAATGGTGTTGTTTTTTCCACTTTCCTTTCCATAGCAGAGCAGACTTGTCTCCTCTTACCCTCCCAGTCCCTCCTGCTCAGCACTCACGCTGCACGAGGAGTGTAGATTCAGAAGAAAAGAGTGGTTGCAAGAACTGGTTTGCTTCCTGTCCCCCAAACGCTTGCTTGTCTGAGTTAATATTCCTCACATCGCAACAGTAGTACCTTGCAGTTCTGTAGAAACACGCTGTGGCTGGGTGTTTGCCTAGCAGCCTGCTTTATGTCTGCAGCTTGGTTTGTTTAATACACACAAAATTCTACTGAAAATGATGTGGACACAAGGACGTGGGTGTTTCTGATGGTGCTGTTCCAGAAAAGGAGCCATGAGTTAGGGAAAGGGCAAGTTTTCCAGTGCCAGATTTACTAGAAGCTGTGGCTATAAAAGCTTCTCCAGAGGGATGTCTTCAGAAACCCACAGAACTTCTCAGCTGAGTCGCATGCGAAGCATCTGTTTTCATCAGGGAGTACGAGATGGTACAAAGTTTTGTTCTCATGGTTTGATTGTCAGTGAGTCCTGCTCACTTCTGTATGTGGCTGACGGAGTAATAACATTAGGCAGTGTTTCACCACACTGCACTCAAACAAAAACCAAGAAACAAAGCAGAAATGAGATTCTAAGAATAAGCATCCTGACTTCTCAGAAAGTGATTTTTTTTTTTTCCCCCAAAGTCAGTGTTCTGACACACCTGACCAGGGGAGCCCCGTTGTGTTGTACAAATACGTCATGAGTCCATTCCCGGAGGGCAGCAAACTCCTTCCCAGATGGGAAGGCTGGCTTACTGCACTGCAGTTTTGAAATCAAAAGCATGATTTTAGTCTTGGAGCCAGCTTAGAGGTAGGAACATCAAGTCCTTCCTGAAAAGTTATCAACTCATCCACTGGGTGAACTAAAAAGGCATTCTTAAACAGGTAGCTTTTGTATTTGAAAACTAACGTGGACATCAAGTGACTTCTGTGGTTGGTATTGTGTCACTGGTCAAATGCTATTTGTTATACGTGTAGTGTCCCAGTGTCTGGCTCTTCTAGGAGAACAAAAATTGAAGTGTAAGGGGTGTGTGTCTGTGTCCATCAATCCCTGTCTCACTACTGGCTCTGCTCACTTCCTAAAAAAATAAAATAAGGGGATGACTCAGCAAGCTACAAAAGTTCTTAACGCTTCAAGGGACTCATTTATTTGCACTGTGTTTTTCTGAAGATGTTATTTTACCAGTCCTCTGAAGCTTGCAGCTAGGGTGTGCTGCTCAAATCAGGAGCTGAACTGTATGGGTGATGTCTGCCCTGCCACTAGCACCTAAAGCAATTGGTCCCACACAGCCTGTGTGCCCTGTGCTGTGCAGTTACCCCTGGGACTGCAGTGCAGGTATCTGCAGGGCTTGCTGAGCCGTTTGGCCTCTGCAGTCCAGGGTTTGGAAGGTGTAGAAATTGAATCAAGTTGTGCTTGGGCTGCAGTTTTTGCTCTGCACCGCTGAGAGCACCCAAGTGAAATCTCTTCTCTTACCTCAAAGTTATGGAGAACCAAAATTGATTGAGAAAGAAACAACCAAATACATCCAGAGAATGTAGATATGAAGAGAATCGTTAGAAACAGCGTGTTATGTCTATAAATTATTTATAGTGTAGTCATGATGTCTCCAAAGAGAGCAATACTAATCACCAACATTTGATAGTGGTGCTCCGAGCAGAGAGCAGGATGCAAGACAGTACAGATGGCTGACAGACTGCAGCAAATTCCAGCTAATGAAGAAATGCAGTATGTTTGTTTACATGCAAGTTGAAACAGTTGGCTGTTAGAATTGGGTTTAAATCCAGCTCTGAGCTGTGTAAATGTAGATCACCCTTACGCAACTACTACTAATAAAATCCATTTTTTGCATTTTAGCAAGAAGTGCTTCCCTTTCAGCTGTACTGCTGCAGCTGGGGAACGTGGCTGGTCTGCAGTCAGTGAGCTGAGGTCCATGCGCGAATTAATGCTGTGAAAAACAAAAACAGTTTACCGAGTGAATTTAAGTGGAGCCACCAATCTTAAATGTGGATCCACGAGGCGTAGGTTTTATTATTACTTTCTGGGAAAGAGGGAGGGTTTTGTTAAGTTTTGCAGTGCCCTGGATGTGTAATTCAAACAGAGGAAACAATGAAGAGTCAGGCATTCTGCTGAGCTACTTGAGCCCATTGATCCAGCTATAATTTTGCTACCAGCTCAAGTTGTGAATCACTGAAGGAAAAAAAGGAAAGAAAAAGACCGATTCCTGAATTTGAACAGTGGGTTTCAGATCATAGTAGTTGTCCCTCAGTCTCCTTTAAAAAGTGGCATTTATGAGCCAGCAGAACTGTTATTTAATACCAGCACAGTGATGCCATGCAGTAAGAATACTGCAATCTCTGGTGTATCAGGGGGAGAGACAGACACAAAAAGAACAAAATGACGAATTATTAGTACCTGCTTTTCTGTAATGTATTTCTAAAGTGCCTCATTTTGCTTGTCAGAATATTTCTGAGACTAAGTTTATTTTACTAGGGCAGCATTCACCTCATTTGCTTTCGTGTTTAGAAGCATTATCTGTATTACACAGAGCTGTTAAAATTCCAGAGCATGTTTCAGGAAGATGTTTCAGGTGTAACTTATTAGCTGCTGCTTTTCCTTTCTGATGGGCACGTAGAAAGCATTTGTTGGTAAGCATCACCTACAGATGCAAATGCAGCTTGCTGTTCTGCAGCAGACAAGCCGTCGGTTGTTCTGTATTGACCACAGTGAGATTGGTAGCTGGAGTTGTCTGCTGGGCAGAAAGCAGTAAATAAGATAGCTTGATGTTTACTGTATGTTCTTTACCATCACATTTAAAGTCGTGTAATGCATCCAAGTACTGTATGACTGCAGAAAGGGAAAGATGTCTCGTTGTCACTTAGTTTGCTTTATGGGGTACCCACATGCTTGTAAATGGCAATTGTCACGTGCAGACTGTATATAGAGACCAAATCATCCCCTACCCAGTATAGACACACACACGTGTATAGTTTCTGCTGATGAGGTGGGTTTTTCCTCTTCACACATTGTGGGGTGATGGACAGTTGCTGATTCATGGAGGAAAACAACCTTCCTGCAAAGAACTGGAAATCTGCCATGATGCTAAATGATCTGAGATCCCACTCCCATGGGTGCGTGCGGATTTGCAAATGAACCAAGAGTCAGTGTACTAAACACAGTAATGTGGAAAGTAACCACTGAAACCCATGTTTGTTTAGGTGTTCTTTCTCTTAATCTGACCCCAGACAGTGGGACTAAGAAGGAATTTAATGATTGCATTTTAGGTTACATCCCCTAAAGTACTTTCTTGATTTGCCAGTTATCTATTAGTTACATAGTTTTCTGTGTGAACCTGAATCCATTCTATTTTTACAGCCAGAATTTTTTAACGTGTTCAGGCGGGAACAATTCAGCTTATGGCCTTGGATTCCTACAGAATTTTGTTTGATTAATAAAAACACAAAACCAAAACCCAGTAGTACCAAATGCTTTTGAGAAGGAAATGCAACATACCAGGGGTCAAAAAATGTTTGGATGCTAATACTGAGAATATCTAAGTTCATAGAGAAAAAGCAAACAAAAATCTGTATTGTCTCTTGAAAAGATGTAAACTTCTATGCCCTAGGGTATGGAGTTATGGACTCTAAAAATAGACTTTGTAGGTTATTCTGTAACTGTCTGGTGAGGGTTTCTTCGGTGTGGAACACCTGTCACAGGAGTAGATGGATCCAGTATAGAAATTCCTTTGCTCTTCCTATGCTCTTGGGCCTCACTATGTATTCTCCACTGGGATTGAGTAGGCATGAGGTTAGAGAAATGAAGTCTAGGTGAGCTGAGGTCTAGGTTTAGTTTTGTGGTCTGTGGCTCAGTGTAAGCTAATCAAATGAGACAGAAAATATAATCCTAGGAAAAGCTGTCAAGAGGACTGCAGCTTTGCCAGAATTTTTGCCCTGGGACTCCCTCGAGCATCATCCTATCATCTCTTTATTAAATAACCAGGCAGCAAAATAATGTCTTAGTTTTGTTGTTGTGGCTTGTGCATAGGTAGCAACAAAGAGGATATGTGCCCTTAAGTAGCTGCTGTTTGCCAGGTGCCTGGGAGTTAGGCTAGATCTGCCACCACGGACTGACCTAGCTGTGTCCTGCCTGAATTCTGCCTGCCTCTGTATCTCCTGTGCCTGCTCGTCGAAGGATGCTGCTTTATGTAAGCTCCTTGCAGAGTTCCTGGTCATAAAAATGCAAGTCTGGATTACATCTTGCATCTGAAGATGAGAGGTCATCCGTGGGTCAAGGTAATGAGTGATGAAATATAATTACCTTGTACATTATTATAATGACTCATATATTTATAGGTGCCTGTGGTATGAAATTTGGATGAATTGCACATTCTGATGGATGTTTAATTTTGTTTTCTTCTGCCGTTGGCTGGCATCACCCCACTTAATGGATAATCAGACTAGTTCCTGCAGAGATCTTTACATAAGCACTTTGGGGTCCGTTTTTGGGAATCTGTAGTTGATTCAGTAAATTAGTGTGATTATGGTAGTGCAAATAAAAAACAGTGTCAGTTTGTGTGGCATGCGCCAAGCTACAAGACTTTTTTTTATTAATATTTCTTGCTCCCCAGCAAAACCGGCCCTATTGCACATTGATGGACTCCCACAAAGGACTGGATTTGTGGCTGGCTGTAGTGTGCACTGGGAGTGCTTTGTAAACACTTGCTCCTCCTGCTCTCTCCCTTGTGTAATACCCTCTGTAAATGATCCGCACCTGAAATCCAGTCATTGCCCCAAACTGTCTGTCTCATATTAACCACTTGATGCTGCTATACTTTCTGCTGCTGCTTTTCTGAGTTGTTGTCCATGTTAAACATGTTTGTAGTTGTCCTAGGATTCTTATATTCAGTGTTTCCAATCGTAAGATGAGTAGTTTAAAATGTTTTCGTGTAACTCTTCTGAAGAGCTCCCAGAGTTTGTTTTTGATGAGGAGCAGACTTTCTAAGTTTAAAACTATTCCCCTGACCAGAAGCAGTGTTTTGGCAAGAGAGAGTAAGACTCTTACACGTTTTGTATTTTGCTGCCTTTCACGTGACAAACACTGGGAGCAGTCTTCATTGGCTCCATTCACTGCAGGAATCTGCAGGGAACTTAGGTGCCCACGAAGGAAGGAAGGATACGTAATATTATAAGGTACAGCTATAATATGAGTGGACTTGGAACATGGATTTTCTTACCAGAGGTCTGCATTTCAGCCATTTGTTACATAGGCAGGGAGAGGACTGTTTCCTTCTTGTGGAAAAATGGATTGTGGTCAACCTCTGATTATTTACTCTCAGTGATCTAAAAACTCAGGCCTTGGGAACCAGAATTGTCCTTCCTGGCCTAGTGGTGAATGTCCTGAAGCAAATTCTCCCTTCATACATTAATGTACAAGTCAAATCTGAAGTTAATGGCAGGTGGCTGTGTCTGAGGGAGAAATTGCATGTTAGATTTTAGCTTCAGTAGCTGTACTGAGCTTGAATTTACAGGTCAGCTGGGCACTGAGTTGCGGAGCCCTTTTCCAGTGAGAAATAAATGACAGTGGTAGGAAGTGTGGCAGGTTTTAAGTGGCACAAGTTGTAAGATCGATTAGGTAATCCAGAGAAAAGGTACTCGCTCTAATAGCTTTCTCCCTTCACACACCTTGGGTAGAAGAGAGACTTTGGATTTCCTTTACGCCTACCAGGTTTAAAAAGAAAAATCATCTTTTAAATACATCGGGAGCGCTTTCTTTTGTTGATGCATTTGAAACAAGTTTATGAAAATAACTTGAGTTTAATTAGGATTTATTGATACAGTACTTTTCCACTGAATTTACTAGGAGCTTGTGAGTGTGTTGTAATGAACTGCACTGCAGGCTGCAGTATCTGATTGTCATGCCAGGAGCATCACTAGCGTAGAGCTAAATAGAGATTGGTGAGGAAAGTGGGTCAGGAAGCAGGCCTACTGTACCTGCAGAGACTGCAGAGCGCAGGAGCAACGGAGCCGAGTGTCCACAGCATGGCACTGTCTCACAAAGCATCGGAGAGGAGGAGGTTGGCTGGGGATGCGATCAGGACAGCAGGCAGGGCTGGGAGCTAAGGGTGCTGCTGCTGCTTTTGTTCACCCTCCTCTCCCCCAGGGTCCCATTGCACATGCTTGCTTTGCCAGGTGGTTTTAGCAAGCGCCCTTTTGACTCTTTCATTCCCTGTCCACAAAATGGTCTTCCACCTTTTGAGGTCAAAGGCACCCTGCCCTATAAGACAGGCTGCCATAAGAGACGTGCTTTCTGCTTTGTGTGAGACTGTAAAGCGTTGTTAAGGAGTCCCGAGGCCCTTTCATGCAGTTTTCAGATGCAGGAGAGAAAACAACACACGGTGTGTTGTTCCGTAGGCCTTGGTGTGGATGTTTGAAAAGGCTTTTCTGAGCGTGTGTTGCCTCGCTTGCAAATCTCATCTTGTTGGAGGTGACTATCAGAATAAAATTACAGTACAAACAAAAATAAAGGGGAACATTAAAAAAACGAAGCTTCTCTAAGCAACCAGTAGGACCTGACAAAATAACCCAAAAAACGGAAACTATGTAGACTGGATTATATATATATATTAAAAAAAAAAATAAAGTGAGGGAAAAAATCCCCAAAGAGTGATTTTGCTCAAGAGTAAGATGGGATGGTGAAAAGAACCATTAAAAAAGAAAAAAGGAAGTGGAAGGATTGTTACCAATTAGACTAAAATGAAAAAGGAGGAAGATGATGACCTGCTACCCTGTCTTAGGCATTGCATCTTTGAGAGGTGCTGAAAGAGGGAGATGGGATACCCACAGCAGGTCTGTGCTAAGAAGAGCAGAGCAAGGAGATGTGTGGACGCTGCACCAAGGATCTTCTTTTAGAGATGGGACTTGGTAGTTTAGCTTGACGGTTGGTCTTGATGATCTCAAAGGTCTTTTCCAACCAGAAAGGTTCCATGAATTCAGCGGAATGGTCAAAGCACACAAGAACTCTCTTCCAAGCCCTGGTCACTGCAGATAAATCCTATGGACTTCCCGGTGCAGAGGACTGGGCAGTGCTGTGTGCTACTGCTGCTGTTCAGTCAGCTGCTCGGGGAATTGATTAAATGTCTCCCGGTGAACATTCTGCCCTGTTTCCACATATTGCATTAAACAGCTTTTTTCCAACCTGTGCAATTCTGCATTCATAGAGTGCTGTAAGCTATTCCAGCTCACAAACCTTGAAACAGTGAACATAAACGCAGGGGTAAGCAAGCACATGCAACGACAGCATTCCCAGGCTTTCACTCCAAAGTGAAATGGCTTCACCTCCAGAAGACAATTTGCAGCATCCACCATAGTCTGTGGGCAGAATCATTGGTACCTAAACACAAATAGCAAGCAAGGTACCAAGGAAAGGTATTGCTAAGCCCTCAAGTCTTTTTCTCCTAGTTTCTGCTTTGCTTTGCCATTAATCATGGCAGTAGAGCTTAATGTGATAGCTAAAGGAGAAGGTGGTGGTCTATGTGTGGTCTTGGTCCACGTTACAGCCACTGCCTGCTTGTCCTGTCTTGCTCCTGAAGCCTGTGCTTGTTCATCTAGTTCTTCCTGAGAAGTGGTTTTGCTGAATCTGATTACGAGCTTTATCAAAAAGCTTTTGTTTTAAATAGCAGTGCTGTGACAAAAGGCTCCCAAACCCCATCGCATTTGTGCAGAGTGTTGTGACGGTCTGGATAGGAATGAGCGGGTAGTAGCCCAAATTTTTAAATCTCTGGCATAGATCATACTCCATTGTACTGTTTTAGATTCCTGAAGAAGCCAATTTTAAAAGATGCTGCTTGTCTTGCAATTTCCACTTACCATCATCTATAAAAGTAGGCTACTTGAGCTCCTAGGTATGTTATTTAACAGTGTTAAATTTTAATCAGACCTCATTAAAAAAAAAAAAAATCTTATTCTTTGGCTGGTTCTCTGGAAAGAATAGATCCCTTGGCAATACTGCAGGCAGACCTGTAGAGGGGTTTTTCATAAGACTGCTTTTAGGCCTCTTGAGGACATGTATGGTGGCTTTTTCCTTCAATTTAACTTCTCCAGGCTTCTCATGGAGTTGAATTGTCATGTCCGGCCCTGACAGCTGGTTTCACCTGTAAGGAAAGAGACTGTCCTACTCTGACTTTCCTTTTGGCAACCCAAAATAAATGTACTTTCTGAGCTGAAACTTGAAACTGTATGGCATCCCTCAGTAATGGCACTTGGGGTTTCTAAATTCCAGGTAACAGCCCTTAAGAGGAGCCTTGTTTCTATGCAATGTGCTGTGTGGCACTGGGGTAACACAGATTATATGATACACAAGGAAATGTAAGAATGAATGTGTAGATAGGCCCTTCTGAGTGCTGAGGGAAGTCTTCTCAATAGTCTTCCATATGTTAGGGTCACAGGCGGTTGTTCAAGAACTTGTGTTGGAAAATACATTTTCAGGTTTAAAAAGGAAAAGAAAAAAAAAAGTATTTTGAATACCTGTTTTTGGAAATTCCTCTGTTTAAACTCCTGAGTTTACAGAATACTTTCAGTTTAATAGCATTATGCAAATTCCTCCCTTGCTTTTCTTGCTGTAGTAAAAAAATCAGTGTGTTTCACAAAGTGTATCTTATTTTAATCTCTTATTAAAAAAAAAATAAATACATATTCAGCTTACTCTGTCTTTCAAATTAAAAAATATAATATTGGTGTCTTAAAAACCACGGAACAAAGACTAGAAAAATCCACGTTATAAACAAGAATGGCTTTAAGAAATTTTGCATCTGTTAGAATTCAGAGATACAAACCTTCCTTCTTAGCACAAACTTGTCATAGGAACACTTACTGTAACGTTGTGTTGGTCAGCACTGTCTTAAAATAAGTTAACTTTAGCTGCTAAGGAAGGTACTAGCAGTCCCAATGCTTCAAAAGTTCTGTACTTGGTGTTTCTGACCTTGCAACTGAAACAGCCCATTTGAAAAGCTGTATGGTCAATAACAAACTTCTCCAATGTAACTTCTAATTTCAGGCCTTATGGACTTGGAGTTTCTCCCACAGCTTACGTGCAGTCCTCTGCCCCTTCTGTTTTAGATGCTAACTCTTCAAAATTGCTGCATTGGGCTGTATCGGCAGTACCTGATCTGCATTAACGTGTAGATGGCTTTCACAGATAGTGGGACAGTTGCGTTGTGACTTGCTCTGCATTGTTAGGCTATATTTTTCCTTGTGCTTATTATGCTGTCACTTCTGATCACTTGACTTCAGAGTCCTTAATAGCCTTCCTGTTATTTTAAATTTTACTACCCTTATGCTCAACCCTGGTGCTATAAATATGTGAGTAGGAGTGGCAGACTTCTGTTCTAAAGCAGCATTTTTCCTCCTTGTATTTTGCTTTTAGGATGTGACTTTGAGTGATGAAGAACACTGTCTTATTTAGGCTAGAGGTAAGATTCCAGACATTTTAAAAACTTGGTCAGAAGTTCAGTGAGAAGTGCAATCAAGCTACTTCTCTTGGAAGAAATGAATTTCTAATATAACCAGATTTAAATGCAGTAAGTAACTTAATATGCAAATCCCCTCTTTCATGATTTTGCATTTACTTTTAATATTCTACTGAATTTGAAATGAAGTAAGGCTCTCTGTGTGCTTCTGATTGGGTGTCCCAGCTGTCCTCCTTTCAGATGGAGTTTCTTCTGTAGGGGTGTTGATGCTGGTGAGATTATCTTCTCCATTATAAATTTCATTTAGGTTTTTCAAACTTGCAGTGGTGAGACTGCAGTAAATGTACATAATAAAAGGCTACCTTCTTCCCTTTTTTCCAGTTCAAACGTTAGCTTCTCCCTACATATATATTTTTTGCTTTGTTTCCTTGAGGCTTTATTTATTAAAAATGCCGTGCATTGTAAGAGGTAGCTTATCTTCTCTGTTTTAAGCCTTAATTCAAAATCTCAGTACCTGCAATTTTAAAAACAGCAGCAACAAAACAAGGCTGGTGCACAGCTGTATTTTGCTGCTTTAGCATGTTTTCTCTGGGGCCTTTTAGTACTCTGAAACTTTATATTTGATATCATACTCAGCTCCTTTTGGAGGACGTACAGCAGCTTTCAGTTGAACAGGGAAGTGGAAACATTGAAATGGTTCGTGAACAGAGTGATTAATAATCACATTTCAGTTTTGGTTGTTGCAAGTAGCTCATCTAAAATTCATTCAACAGCTTGGGTTTTCCTCTGGATGAAACATCTCCAGTTGGGAATAGCTTGGGCTGTGGGTGAAAAGTGGTTGATCCTCAAAAGCGAGACCCCTGAGGTTGCTGCCCTTGACGTAAACTCGAATGGCAAATGAACTGCAAAGCCTTGATCAAAACATTTGGCGGCTTTGGAAGTGGACATTATGTTAGCATTATTTTTTCTTAAATGGGAATGAAAGAACCTTTAAACCTAATCTACTTCTACGGATCTGTAAATGTGTGTCAGAATAGATGTCATGAACTTGATTTTTTCTTTAAAAAGAAAAAAAGAAAACCACCATTATTAAGCAACTTATAAGGCCTTGAAAGGATATTTTGGAATGAGTTTCTCCTGACCTGTATAGGTTTGTCCTTCAGTGATTGTAGTGATGCTGCCCAGGTGTTGGCTGCAAATGCCTAAGAAGCAGTGCTGTTGGCATTGTACAGGCATGCAGCTGAGGCACCAGCTGTGTTGGTTTGCTTGAGGCAACACTGGATCTGTTTTGGCTCTGCTCTCTGCACTCTGGCTGATTTGGGACTAGAACTGGAAGCTTTGAGTTGCAGTTCCAGGTGTTTTCTCTCAGATCATCCGTCCCTTCTGCACAAAGCTCACTTTCTTTGATTTGGATGGAATTCATCCAGGTAAAGCATCCCTAGAAAGCTGTATTGAAATGAGGAATCATCTTTATAGCATGTGGACACCAGTCTGATTCACCTCAGGAGAGTCTTGAATAGTCTGTCTTGTAGATGTTCTGAGGGCTGGAAATCTCTTGCAGAGTCCACTTTGAAGGACAACAGAAAAAGCACGAATGTACATCTGTTAAAAGTAAATAGAGTTCTTTCCTGAATTCCCCCCAAAACCCCCTCAAACTAGGTAGAGGCGTCTTACAGTAGTTGGTGCTTCTCTAGTGCCCTCTCCTAGTGCTGCTTCTGAGATTTACTTCTCTTTTGATGCTGTATATGTAAAATTTTTATGGACACGGGGACGAGTGTGATAGTTTAGTCATTTTCCTAATTGAAGCTGGAGACCTTTACCCAAATTCTTCCTGCAACAGAAACAACTTCAAGTGATAGCATTTTTCTTAGGAAGATACCCAAAGATACCCAATCATGACTTCGTATGATGGAGGATTAGGATTCAGCTTGGTCCTGTTTAAATTGGTCCAGTTAAATTTCCAGTAGCTCCTTCTGGCTCATGCTTGCTTGTTCTTCCAAGGTGAAGTTAATACCTGCTTTGCAATATCCTTTATTAGCAGAGGAACAAGAAATCTGAAGGTTTTCTTTAACTCTCAGAGCTAATATGACTTTTTTCCCCCAAACAATCAAGATTTAGATGTATAATTGGGTCTCTGCAACTTTCAGCAGCTTACAGTTTTGGAACTGCATGCCTTCTAGCGAAGCCTGAAGTGCTCTTCTCTAACGAAGCTGTCTGCTGTGGCTTGACAACCATTTGGTTGGAGTTATATACCTGCAACTGATGCTGAAATTCCCTATTGTTTCTCATAACACTGTCTTCTTGAAAAACATTTTGTCTTTATGTATGGCAAGACACAAATTTAGACGCAGTCCTATTTATTTTGGTTAGTTTGATTTTTGGCCAATTTCTTTGCTTTTTGCATCCTGTTAGCAATTGTCCAGCAGTTCTGGCATGCCATTTGCTTGGGCAGTGGGTTACTTTTTACACTTCTTCAGTTGAATGAGGTTGCGTGCCAAAAACCTGGAAAGGCCAAAGTTTAAAACTTGTTCCTTGTTGAAGCAGAAAGAAAAGATGGTGAAGTGTCTTCTTGCGGATGGTGCTTGTTTTGTGTTTTGTCCAAGCCCTTAGTTGGAATTTTTATTCTGTTTTGGAGTGGCAATCACCCACAACATAAACATTTGTGTGAGATTTTTTTTTTTTACATCTTAAGAAAAAAACGCCCGTTTCTTTATCTGGAAACTAGGGAAACCAAATAAAGCTAGACAAATCAACTCACTGTTGAAGTTCAAGTGTGCAAATTATTTGTGATCTCTATGACTAACATTTTTTGAGTCGCATGCTGGACCACATACTTCCGCTGCCTTTTAGCTATGTGCCTCAGAGAATAAAAGTGTGTGTAAAAATAAGCAGCTTAGATCTTTTCTGGTTTTGTTTTTAATATTCTGTTTGGGATATTGTTTGAGATGGTGATGAATATTAGAAACTTAAGTTTCTTCTTGCAGAGCAAGCGTGGCAGACTCATGCTGTAGCTCTTTATTTAAAGCCAGTGATTCTGAAGAAAACACACGGAAGATTACAGAACATTTGCTCACCAGAGATCACAGCTTTATTGCCGTGTGAGGTGCCCGCACGCCAGCTGGCAAGCATTTCTGTCAGGTGGTGTGCGGGTGCCTGATGGGCCCGCGGGTGCCTCTGTTCTTCCCTGTGCCGTGGTCGTCACACCCAAGGCAGGTACGAGGTGCTGCCTGATCCACATCGAACGGAAGGGAGGTGGGAAGCGAGAAGCTTTCCTTAAAAAAATGTCACCAGGATGCAGTTGCTCGGGCAACGGTGCCTATTGTGCGTGCTCAGCCAGCCTGCCTGGGGATGCTGCAGTGTGCAAAAGCATTGCCCGGGCGAGTGCCTCCCTTCCCCCTTCCGTAGGCTCACTCTGCAGAGGGAAAGGAGCCTTTTTCAGAGACAGTGAGGCTGTGGTGACGAGCTGTGGAAGGTGTGTGGTACGCAGCAGAGAAGGGAGTGCACAGGATGCTAGGCAGGTGGGCTCGACAGGAGCCTCCATCCATATCTCCAGGCAGTGAGCTGGCTGTTCCTGGGATGTAACCACAAAATGTCAGCATTCTCTTAAACCAGGAATAAAAAATCCCTGTCTGCTCAATGTTGCTGTTTCTGCAATGTGAGAGAGTGCTGGGAGGATCCATCAGCTAGAGCCGTGTTTTGCAGTTTTACCTACGTAAGCTTTCTTTTGTTGTTTTTCCTTTTCATCACCTACAATCCATGAAGTGTGTGCCCATATTCTGTGCTGGCTGCATCTTAGTGGCAGGTGACCGAGGAGAAGAGCCAGCACTGAGCTTTTTAAAGAGCAGCAATACAAATTATTTCCCACTTCACTTTTTCACATCAATGAATTTTCTGTAATCCATCTGAAATATATTAGGCTGCTGAAAGGAGTTTCAAACCGAGCACTCCCCATCGCTCTCTGCAGCTCCTTCGTGTGGGAACACGCAGGCAGAGGAGGTCGGGGAGCCCCTTTCAGCACAAATCACCAAGGCATCCTTCCTCGTGAGTGAACCTGAAAGAGCCGCCTGTCTCAGTGTGGTATGAGCTTTCACCACCCCCCTGGCTCCCAGGAGCTATAAGAATTCTTTATGAATCCAGAAGCCCCCAGATTTTGCTGCTGGCTACTAGGTTAATGTGGCTGAATGCTGTATTAAGGCTTGGTGTACTTTTATCTGGAGGTTAGCTGAGGGAGAGAATGAAGGTGATGTGAGGGGATGCAAGGGACATCCCGAACAATGAAACTGTGCCTGGACAGCATCTGAATGGGAGCCAGAGAAATAATTTTAATGCATTGCCTAGCTACTCATTTTTTTCCCCTCCAAAAACCTCTTTTGTTATCCAAGTATATTTTTAGTCATTTTTATCTGGTCAACATTTCATTCATGCTTGTGTTGAATACATTGTTCCTTCAGTTTTCAAGAGACTGAGGCCTGTAGAGAGGGAAACAATTTCCTTAATTGCTGAGGCTGAGGTGAATGTTATTACCCTTCGTGCTGACCTGAAAGAACCTTTTTCTTCAGGCAGTCTCATGAACAATTTAGTCTTTGATGTTTCTTAGCTCCCATTGAGTCAAAAAGGAGCCTGTGTAGAAAAGCACGTAGAAAATCATTCGCTTAAAAATGATTTTAAGCAGCGTAATTTGCGCACTTGTTAGATCAGTCATATACTGAATTTATTCTTCTTGAAGGTGCACCACGGTTCTGTGCTTATTACTGCATGTGTTTGTTTTAAAATGAGCAGTGCCTTCTGCATTCAGGAAGCTCCAGAACAGAAATGTAGCTTTTAAATAAGGGCTTATATATGTTCCTAATAATGGCAAATTTAAGGGTAGGCTAAATATTTTCCTCTGTATGGGTAAATTAGCAGTTGTAGTCTAGTTTCTCTTGAGTACAAGATTTGTTGCTCTTTAATGAGGAATTGGAAAAAAAAAAAAAAAAAAGGGGGGGGGGAACGTAGAAACAATATATATGTAGAATTTTAAAAAGCCTGTTTTTTTTTTTTGTTTGTTTTTGTTTGTTTGTTTGTTTGTTTTCCAAGCTAGGAGGTGAAAAGAGTCACTTAGCACTCCCTTTTGCTTTCAGCCCTAGTCCCTTTCAGCTTTAGGAGACCTCCTCCCCCTTGCAGACCACGGACTAACATCAAGCAGGAGAATATGCAGAATATTTTACTGCCTTAGTTTCATTTATGGTGATCTCAGATGCACACACACAGTGTTTTTATCACAGAATCACAATCATTAAGGTTGGAAAAAACCTCCAAGATCATCTGGTCCAAGTAGCCCCAACCACCACTATTAGCCATTAAACTATGTCCCTAAGAACCACATCCAGCCTTTTCTTAAACTCCCCCAGGGACAGTGACTCCCTGGGCAACCCGTTCCAATGCTTAACTACGGTTTCTGAAAAGAAACGTCTCCTCCTTTCCAATCTGCACCTCCCCTGGTACAACTCGAGGTCATTCCTTCTTGTCCTATTGCTAGTTACCTTTGAGGAGAGACCAACCCACACCATCCTTCCAGGTCGTTGCAGAGAGCGATAAGGTCTCCCCTGAGCCTCCTCTTCTCCAGACTAAACAACCCCAGTTCCATCAACTGCTCCCATCTCAAACTTACTGAGGTTGCATTCAATTCTCTCATCCAAATCATCAATAAAGATTATATTTAAAGAAGATGGGCCCTAATAGTGACCCCTGGGAAACACCACTCCTGACCAGCCACCAGCTGGTTTTCACTTCATTCACCACCAATCTCTGGACCTGGCCATCCAGACACTTTTTTCATCTAGTAATTATTAGGCTGTGTTTCCCCAATAGCTTAGCTTAGTAAAGATGTCCTATATGTCAGAATCCCTATATGTGCACACTGGGAGTGGGGTGGGTAAGTAAGTAGGCCGTGGTAGAGTTGAAAGGAGAAAATGAATGGAAAAATTAAAAGTAATTTAGAAAAAGAAAAAAGTATTTTCCTTGAACGCATAGACATTCACATCTTATCAAGTGATTTCTGACCAGTATATTTTACCATGCCTTCCTGGATGTATTAAAGAACGTGTTCTTTTCTTACGGATTTAAAAAGTATTGATTCTTTTTTTTTTTTTTTTTTGAGTACATAACACCGCTTGTAAAACATCATTTAAGAAATTGTCCTGTCTGTCTCTGATTCTTGTGCGCTGTCGGAGAGCGACCCTGTGAGAATTGAAGTAAAATCGTGATTCAACACCAGTCAGCTGGGAGCCTGGCTGGAAGCGCGTGTGGGAACGTGGAGATCAAACCTCTGAGCCGAGGAGCGGGAAGATGGATGAGCTTATGCAGGAATTCACCAGCAGCATCTCTGCCCTCCCTGCCTTGCTCATGTTAGCCATCTCGCTTGCAGTCTGAGCTATTTATCAAAGAATAAAGTACTGTCCTTTAGGCCATGATACAACAGCATATTTCAGTATGAAACCGTCTGGAAGAAGTTGCCTGATTGTAAATGCAGTTACGGTTCATTTAGGACGAATCAAGTGGACTCACAGAAGCAAAAGGGGCGTTTTACATGTATATCCAAAAGTGCTTTACCTGTTCCTTAGTCATTAACAAGGTGGAAATAAGAGGTCTTGTATTCTTACAGGGTATCCAACGGGGGGGAAGGCTTCTTCACTCAGTGTAACACAATGTGAGGCGCTGGCAGCAGCCTGTCATGAGCCACCACATCCCACGATGACCAGCACCACCTAAAAGGAACAGGTAGAGAGCTGCGTTACTGGGGAGGAGGCTTCTGTCCAAGCACCAGCTACGGGAGAGCTGAGCACTGTCGATGCTAAAACATCTTGAATATGTCTATAGGCAAAGCATCAAACCCTGGCGAGGCAAGTTGCACATCACTAACAATTGCTGTATCGCATCTGCAGAAAAGGCGGGAGTATCACACAGTGATGAGATGCCTTTCCCTCTACCACCATTTACTGAGCCTCTAGAGGTAAAATTTCAAAATCATCGATGCCGAAACGTTTCCATCTCAGAGTTTTATTTAAGAGAGTTGGCCAAAGTGCTCTCTAAGTTGTTGATGTTGGTCTTTTTTTTTTTTCCCCAGAACATTAGGAAAGTTTCAGAAGACTGGTTGAAAGACAATGCCCTGCCAATATTTGAAAAGGTTGAATATGATGACTCAAATAATTATAGGCTTGTCAGTCTGATATTTGCCTTGGCCAGAACTATGGCATGGCTGACATGGGATTTGATCAATAAAGATTTAAAGGATGATAATATAGTTGCTTGCAGTGAGTGTGCAGCTGTGAGAATATATTTTGTCAAACTAATGGAATACCTGTTTTTTTTTTTTATGAGATGAATGTTTGATAAATGTATCAGTGTCAAATGCTGATGCAACGTATTGAGATTCCTGTCTGGTGTTCGCCTAGACATTCTGATGGTGTGGCGTTCTGATCAGGAAATCATGGAGATAGAAAACAGCAATGGCATCGTTTAAAAAAAAAAAAAAAAAAGAAAAAAGGAAAGCCATGGCAAACCGACTGTGGGAGGTCCCAGAAGTATCACTGTGAATTGAAGTCCTAGGCAAATGTGCATGTCATTAGCATAAAAAGAAAAATCTGGATTTTCTGTCTACTTCAGGAGGTCAGCTTTGCTTCATGTAAGGTTCTACATCTAAGGGAAAGAATGCAGGTCATAGTAATAGGAGGAAGGATTTTCCTCTCGAGGGCAGGGGTAGCTTTGAAAGATGTGAGGGCTTGGGTGGATGTCAATTCAAGATCATGGCGTTATGCTGTGGCCCGGAAGAGTTAATTCTGTTCTTGATTGTCCAGATAGAAAAGCAAGCTCTTGTCAGGAAGGTGTGCTGGGTATCAGCTTCTGCTGCTGTTATATTGTGTCCTGTATTGGACTGATTTGAATGATTCAAGAACAGCATGAAAAAATAGCTTGGAACATGAAAACAAACAATCAAATTTGAAAACGTTAGAAAAAGCATTAGGCTGAAAAATGAAAGGAATATCATCAAGCAGTGAATAATCAGATTCATGGGAAGTTGTTCTGGGGTGCTTAAGGGTTGTTGATTATTTTCCTTTTAATGGCAGAGGATATCTTACCATGAAAGAGAGTGTTTTGCTGTAAAACAAACAAAAATAGCTATAGATGTAATCCCCAGTAGTGATGTGTTCCCTTGTTTATTCCATACCAAAACGTTCTTGTCTTGGGAACAGCGCTGGTTCAGTCTGTCATAGTTCTGTGGAGCCTTCTTAGGAGTACCTCTTCAGTCCTAGTAGTGTGAAAACAGAGTGGCTATGGCACAATTAAAGTCATGGATACAGTTGAAATGTGGTGAGCTGAGGTTTTCATCCTGAAACGAAGAATCGTCATTTTGCTACTATTAATTTAGGATTTTGTATAAAGCATCATCTTCACTTTTTAGTTTCCTCTGTTTCAGGGAGTAAATAATGTGGTTTTCAGCAACACTGGGGATCTTTGGTACAAGTTCCTGTTGCTTTTGTTAGGCCGAGACACATGCTCCTTCTTTTTACTAGTACTCATCTTTTTTTAAATTTTTTTAATTTTTTTTTTTTACTGACACCATCACAATGAAACTATAAAATGTAGTTGTTCTGTTTGAAAAGACAACCTTCCTCTCTAAATCAGTCTAATTTCTTGCTTTTTGGTTTGCTGTTATACGTTGAACAGATATCTCTGGTCGGTGGTCTGCAGCGATGCTAGCTCATTTCCCTGAGAGGTTCCAACTAATTTAGAAACCTCTCTGTATATGCGAACAGTTTAAGTGATTCTTTTTGGTATCCAGAAAAGATTTATTATACTGTACCTGCCTAGAGTAAATTTTATCTGTCACAGTTTTGCCCGTTTATTGACTTTTATTGGCTGCTTCTGGAGTTTTGATTCACTCACAGCTATCTTCAGTTTCAAGATCTCTAAATGAATTAATGTTGCAGAACCTTCACTGTCCGTCGTGCTTCCTTTGTAGGCTGTTTTCAGCCATGTGTGTGTGATGTCCTTAACACAGGCAGTACGTGGCACTCCTTTAGGTTGGAAGTAGGACCCATCCTCAGAAACCAAATGAGGATTACTACATTATAAATTAAAAGTATTTGTCGACCATGTGCTAGTGCATGAGAGCAATGAGAGCTTTTAAAAATCTGTTGTATTAAGGCTATTTTTCTTTTTCATTCCAGAAGGTATAGCTCTATCTGCAGCAGTATTTGGAAGTAAGACAGAAATAATTATTGGGCATAAATCTTTTGCAGTCAAATGCAATCCATCTGTAACTGCAATAGCAAGACCAGAATGAGATTGTGGTGAGCTGCAGTTCACAAATGAAGATACTTATTTACTATGGCTCCCAGCATCATTGTGTAGTAGCGTTATAATAGAATTAACCACATAGTTCAAATAGAATGTAAAAATGTGGATATTTTGTGGTATTAGTCTGTGCTTAGTGCTTCTTTGGCTTCAACTCCAGGTGCTTGCTGTTGGATGATATCCATTCTCAGCCACGGGCCATGGATTACTGAGTGAAGACTGTTATCACATGAGATTTTGGGTAGGAACATGTCTTGTTTTCCTGTAGACACAGGTTTTTCTGTCTACTCTTGCACAGCTGTTTTCTCATGCTAACATGCCACATGGCTTTCAGATGGAGCATGCTCTGGCTGTAGTCTTAGCAAAAATGTTCAAGGAGAAGCTTTGAGGGCTTACTGATAAATTAGCTTCTTAATAAAAATGCTATTTCATCAGCTGTGTAGAGTCACTTCAGACATGTTTTCTTCTCCACATTTCTCTCTTTGTGACTTGCATGAAGGCTCAGTCTCTCTTTGGATCACTATAAGCAGTATCCTTATTTTTCTGGAAGAGCTTTTCTATTAATCTTTGAGTTGCAGTCTTAGCAAGTTTATATTTATTTCCAGTAAGTTTGCTTCAGGGAGCTGTACTGTTACTAAGTGCTGCAAAACCAGAGAATGCGACAGCCAAGAGCAGATGAGTTACATGACACCCTAAAGGCATAAACACCATTTACGTGGAGGGGTAAAGGAGTGGACAGTCAGCAAAATTCATGGCTTGATGTGTTTATACAAGGCTAAGCCTTACGGAAGCTGCATGCCTGTAGCTCTGCTGGAAAATAAATGAACCAAGAAATTTTTCTCCGGGTTGAGTTTAGTTGGTATGAAAAAAAAAAATCATTTTATTTTTTATTTATTTTTTTCCTCCGTGTTAATTTTGTTATATTTAAGGTTGAGTTCTTGATGTGCTAGTAATTTTTTTTGACTACAAATTAAGTTGAGGGTAACACTTGTAGTTGTGTATGTGCACATGGGGGTGGTAGGCAGTGAGGATTGTGCAGGAAATGAGGCAAAGCTTTGCACTGATCAGCTGATGGTTATCTTAAATAATGTGTTTCCCAAAAGCACGGGGTCCGATGATACACACTTCAAATGATTTTACACAGTGGTGGTTCTGTACTTCCAGTCACCTGCTCGTTTCTTTCAAAGACCCTTAGCTATCTTGGAGATAAAATAGTTTTTTAATCGTCTCAGTGAGTGTATTTGTGCACATCCAGTTTGTGCAAGCAGCAATGCTCACTGAGGTCAGCAGCACTAGCGGTGAGACGAGAGGTCAGTTCGGCTGTGCTTGAGAGCTTCCTTGATCATTTAGCAATTCCTCTCACATCCTAATGCTGGGTGCTGAAGAACCAAGATGTTGACAGTGCCATAATAAACTTGGATTTATTGTTGGAAGAAGCAAAAAAGCTTCTGCCCTTTAAAATGAGTTCCTTTGTGTTAATAATATTCTCTTGTTAATGCTGTCTGGTGTTGAGGATGCAATTTTAAATGAAGGGTATTGGAGCTGAAAAGCATATAAAAGAAGCAGGGAGGTTCCAGAAAGCCACATACCAGAAAAAGGAAGGTGATAGAAAAAGTCAGACCTTGTATTGGTGGGGCTACAGCTCTCAGAGCTGCAGGGCTGGGCAAGTGACAGCCTCTGCCTTGAGGACGTACGGTGCCAGCCAGAGCCCCCATCAGCACTGGGCCCTCTAGGGACCGTGTCTGCCTGTTCTGAATACCCAAAGTCAGTTGTTTGAGGGGATGAACTTCAGAAAAAGTGCTGGTTTTCCTTTCAGTGGTACAAAAATGCAGGGCTTTGCACCACTGTGTAACCTTGCAAGCTGTGTGCGCCAAGGTCTCTGCGCTGTTATGCAGAATGGCAGCGAGCCTGCTTGCGCTGATGCTGTGGGTAGGGGAGAGCAGAGCTCCCATGGCAGGTGCTTTTGATGGCTCTATGATTCTTAACCAGCTTTGTGGAAATATGCCAGAAAATACTCCGAACGTATTACAAGTGAGGGACTGGGAGATGTGGAGCTGAGGTCCTTTCAAAAAACTTCTAACTGCAGTTATACAGAAACAGCTATTTCCAGGGTCCTTTGTGGAAGTGGAATTTGATGCTTTGTTGCCAAATAATGCTTGCAGTTGTGACTTGTATATGAAGCATGTAGAAAGTTGGGTAAGGATTTGTACCTTGACAGAGTGTTTGCCTGCAATCATTGTTTAATAGAATCATTCATTTCATTAAGGTCACAGTACAAGAAATTAGCACACTTGGATAGGCAATGATGACATTTACATGTTACAAAGAACATTTTTGCTGGTTGCATGTTATAGCATTGGAAGAAAAGACAGGTGCTGAGTTGGTTTGGGCATGCTGCGAGCTACAATTCTTGACCTGAAAACATCAGAACGATCTGGTGGTAAGGATACGTTTAGTGATGGTATGGTCAGGACAATGCATGAAGTGGTTTGGAAATGTCTTGTTTCTGTGTTCTGGGCTTCTTTGGGTTCTTCTGTGAAGTGGTGTTTATAGCTTCAATAAGGAGTAAACTAGTTGCAGTCTCCAAGCTTTGGACAGATTGTAAGGAATTATTCTTTGTGCCTTATTTAAATGAGGAGAGGGACACTGAGAATATAAGGAGCTGGGAAGCAATTGTGTGGATGACACAATGTAAATCAAAATCCATTTGATAAAAAATGGTGCAGTTTCCTTGGGTGAGACTGCATCTGCTGAAGACTGTGTTCCCCTAGTTCCTGCTTGGATGTGGATAGAGATGTCTGTAATGTCAGTGAGGAATTGGGCTTTGGGGGTGTTGCGTTGTGCAGAGCTCTGGGAATATGTACACATAAACAGCCAGGGCTGATGTGCGTGGCAGTTTCTTTCTCAATCTGAAAGGTTTTGAATTTTCTCAAAATAATGAAGAACTGAGTGGAATCCTGTCACAGGAAACAAAGTCATTGAGTGACCGTGACTGTTTCCATTTTAAAAAGGATGGGGTGATAGGCAAAAATTAGTTTGTGGCTCAGGTCTTGATTGCAGTAAAAGGGAAACTTTGAAGGACTTTTGGAAGCTTAGTGAGGCTGAGAGGCAGGGAGGTGAAGGAGCCTGGTTTTCCTGGAATGAAAGATGCAAATGCTTTGTGAGCCCTGAGGAGCCTGAAGAAGGATATCAGAACTAATTAGAAAATCTAAAGGTGTTGGAGAAGAGCCAGCTGACCTTGTTGACTTGTAAAGATTTTTATCACACTTTTCTTGGCTACATTTTTGTCATTCTGCTCAAACCTAATCCCACTGGGTGTTTTTACTGAGATCCTAGCAAGTTTTCTATTACCCTAGTGTCATCTGATGTGGAGGTTTTCTTGTTAGTGGATATGGACCTTACTTGACATCTCAATCCATCGCTCCTCAGCTTGATACAAGCAATACATATTGAAGTTACTCAGTATAAGCATGCTTGCCTCACAAGTAGACTGTGGGGACACATGGGGGATGGCATGAAGTGAAGGTTCAGTGGAAATGCTGAGTGTTTTAACAACTAAAGTTTTCCTTTCCACCTTTTATTTTCATCCTCTGTATATGCTCTCTGTAATTATAGTAGTGTGGGGGGCTTCCTACCTAAAACTAAGAAACAGTTTTGTGTTTTGTTGTTTTTGTTGTTTTTTTTTCTTTGCTTTGGAATTACAAGTTTCCATCTCCTGCAAGCACTTGAGACTTGAATTGCACCAACCAAATCGAAGAAGTGCAGCTGCGCTGTGTTACCCACAAGAACCTGTTCCTGGAAGTTGTAGTGCTTAGCGAGGCGGTGTTTCTCATGTATGGTATGCTCATAGAGAGGCTGAGTGCAGGGACACGTACACGTGTGTCATTTAAAGCATGGGGGATGTAAAGGCAAGAAGCAACAGAAACGCTGCACTTGGCATTTTGTGTCTTGAGCACAAGTAAGGCAGGCTGGTGATTTAATTTCAGCTGGGGGGGACATAGACCACAGCTCCAGAAGCTGTGTATATATATGTGTATATATATGTGTTTATATGTGTATATATAAACAAACGAACACACAAGAAAAAAAAACAACAACTACACAACAAAAAATTCACCCTAAGATGAGATGGATGGCAAATGAATGTGTCTGAACCAGACATGTTCAGCTGTGCTGCTCTAGGTGAGGAAGTGCTGGTTTGCCACTGACGTGCTGTATCCAACTGCACTCGGTCTTGTGCTCGCCAAGGAGTGTGGCTAGGTTAGCAAGCTGCTTTCTTATCCATCAGGAGTCAAATGATCCAGAAGAGGAACACGGAGTTCCTGGTGAAGGATCATTGGGAGCAGGACAGCTTTGCTAATTAGCCTCATTTGATTTTATTTTTTTTCCCATCAGTAGAATTCTGCATGCAAATGTTGCCGGGCAGTGTGTCAAAGAGTACAAATCATTGTTCCCATCTATTCATCAAGGGCATGGGAGAGCAGCGCCGGAGAGAAGGATCCCTCTCTGTTATGTAAGCCTCGAGCTGCAGGCTCTCAGTCACCTCGGCTCCGTCCCTTAGGACTTTTCATCCCAGGAGGAATAAAATTTGCTGCCTTCGGGCCCTGATGATTGCTTTACAGTGGGATTCATTGAAAGATGTGGGATGCTGTGGCTGAAGGCCTGTATAGACTCCTGGATAAAAGCACTTCTGTGCATATCCTTTTAATGGGTTCTTTCCGTTGCCCCTGTCTCAAGCCAGCTCTGCTTTTGCACAGCTAAAGGTTGGGAATGGCTAGGATGTGGCTCCTTAAATACTGATTCTTCTTTTTGTCTTAGAAACCAGTTTTGTTTGTTGTGCTCTTCTCTGAGAAGTGATGGAGGCCTTCATGCCCTTGAATGTTTGGGGAAATAATTGCCCTGTAGGTAATTAACCTGGCACTGAACCAAAAGTAAGGGGAGTTGAGATGGTTTTAGCTGAGTGCCTTGATGTGAATTAAGGCTTGTGGATTTTCGTTCTTCAGTGTCCCTTGGGAGTCCGGCTCCCCTCGTCCTTGCAGCCTCCATCCTGTTCCTTCCCCTCGGCTGCAGCTCCAGGCTGGCTCTGCCTGCAGCTCACACCCAAGGGGTTGCGCAGTGGGTGCTCAGCCTGAGCCCTGGGAGTGCAGAGAGACAGCCACAAAAGCCTCACGGTCAAGGTACCAGCCTGAAACTTGAATTTAATATGCTTCGTCTGGCTTGTTTTGTTGTAGTGCTCAGAAGTTCCTCAGGGACGGCTAACAAAGGGTATTCTGTTTCTTAATTACCTTCTGAAATCAGTGGGAGATTGTATGTCCAAATGGCTGCGGGAGTTTTATCCTGTCTGCTTCTTCCCCGAGGAGAGAGCAATGCTGCCTTGCCTCGTAGGCCTGGGAGGGAGCAACGGGAGCCAGGCTGGCTGTGTTGGAGAAAGGTCTGTGTGTCCTGTCTATGAGCAGGAGGTGCTGTGTGGTGACCCCGACGGCTCCCCTGAACTGCAGGAAGGTGCTGGTGTCGTGCCCAGTGGTTGTGGTCGCTGTGCTAAGGTCTTTGCTCGCCATCCATGCAGCTTAAGGATCACTATTCATGAAACTCTGGGCTCTTGGTTGCTCCTCACCACGTTTGTTAATCTGGGTGGATGGATTGGACGGATCTGCAGCCATGGCTGAGCAGAAAGCGGCTCGCTAACACGCACGATTTAAAGGAAGAAACAAACAATTTCTGTATGGTTGAAAGGGCACGGATAACGAGGTAAATGAGTTCTGAGTGAAACGGTCCCTAAGCATTCTTTGCCTGCCTCACAGGCATTTATAAAGCGCTTTGAGATCGTTTATGTGGAGATCACTCTCTCCTCACACTGCTTTTCTCAAATTTTCCTCCAAACAGAGGAGAAATTTTAGTATGAATTGTTGCTGCGTAGGGGGTCGCGTTCCTTCAGCTCGTGGAATGCTTTGCTTGCTAGCACTCCCTCTGATTTAGCTGTAAGATCAGTGGTTTTTTCAATTAAAACAGAACATGGAAATATTGCCCAGTTAGAAAGCGCTGTGGTGTGTTTGTAAGTATCCTTGAACGTATTTATCTGTCTGCTGGGAGCACGCAGATGTCTATTGGAATTTAATTTCTCTGCAGCACACTGGGGGTGGGGACAGAAGAGAAGTAGCCAGAAAATTATGGCTGCTGCAGTAAATACCAGGCTTCTCCCAGTGACCTGTTCCGACTGCAGAGCTTATTACATCTAATACCAGCATAAAACATCTGCGTGCCAACGCTGTTCCCCAGCTGCTCTGCACTTGTACCAGCAAACCGTGCTCCTGGCTGACTGGTGTGGGTGGTCGTGAGGGAAAAGGGGCTGTCACATTTTCAAGCCTGTTATGTTTAAAGCCTCTCCATGGCATCCCCTGCTCTGGGCCACCGAAGCTGAATCCAGGGCAGTGCCTTCAGCAGCTCGCCGTTTTGCTCGGGGTGTGCTCTTTGGCTGGCTCCACACAGCCCCGCGAGCTGGCTGCCGGGTGGCATCGTGCGAGGCTGCTTGGGGTCACCAGCTCTTTTTTCTTCAGCATTTCTGAAGGGCATCCTGGCAGTAAGTTTGAACCAGCCCGAGCAGCTCTTTTGCACCGATGCTTTTGGATCGGTGCCTGCATTCGGCGTGTTTCCGAGGGGAGCAGCCGAGGTAGGGTTACTCCCATCTCGGGTGGAGTTAACTCTTTTCTTCACTGGCAGCAGCTTCAGTACCTCCGGCTCTCAGCTCTCGGCGAAGGTGCAGAACTTGCTGGTTGCTAGAAAGCCCTCACGTGCGTTTCCACGTGAGGATCTTGTTGCCATGGCATCGGCCTTCCCACTGCAGAGGCATCGGTGGGGAGCGTTCGCCAGAGACCAGGCCCTGCAACCAGCCCTGCTGCTGCATGCTGGGGCTGTGGAAGCTGGCGATGATTTCTGTGCTCGAACAGTCAGGGCTCAAAGCTTTCCTGCCCGTAGTGCTGTGGGACAGAAGGCTTGATGCTGCCCTGCTAGTGCTCTTGCAGAAACGTTGCTTTCCTGCTGCTTTGCCTCGATTTGTCTGAAAGCGTGCTGTGACCAGCACTGCATTTCCTTGCTCCCTCTTCCCAATTATTTGATTTCCTGGCTAAGCACCTCAGAACCTAAAGAGAGACTTTATCTTCCTTGCCATTGCAATGTGAAAATGGCACTGGCCAAATGTTTCCATGTCCCAGGTGTGGGGCAGGGACGTGGTGTGTAGTAGTGACCGCAGTGCTTCTGGGCAGCACGATCACTCAGGTCTGTGCATCGCTCTTTGCTCACTCTTTTCCAGCCAACGTCCAAGCATGAGGAGCTGAGCATAAGGACTGGTTGGTTCACCTCTGCTTTTCTGTCACGCAGACATTGAGGTGATCACAGTGGTTTCTGTGGCAGTACAGTTATGCATGTGCCAAATGCATGTGCAAAACCATATCTTATTTAGATGGCAAGTACTTCCAGTTTGTATTCTATAACTTGGTATGTATTTCTATTTCATATTTTAGAACTGCAAATCTACTTTCAAGAAATAGGACGTGGTAATTAATTTTTTCCAGCTCAGTAGTGTTTGTCATTGGCAGCTTGATGCAAGACAAAGAACTGGGTAGAGGCTTTTCAGAGGATTGCCTTTTGTTGTTTTTTTTTGAAGCTCGAGGGTGTGCAGCAGAGTAACCTTGTCTAAGGTGATGTCCCTGTTATGTCAGACATTCGTGTCAGTAGTGGCATCGCAAAAGCACTCAATGGGAGAGACAAGCCCTTGCAGCAGGGCAGTGGCTGCTCTGGGTGTTTGTGTTACCATCATTTGTGATGCATTTGAGAGAGAGCTCAGTGAGTGATACTGCGGGATGTATGCTAAAGCAGCTTAAACATCTGACACGTTCACAGCAGCTGCAAAGAAGAAAGAAAAATGCATTGAATGCTGAGTTTGCTTTGAAAAGACATTCATAACAGATTTCCATCACTAATGAGATTGGGATAAAACGTTCGCATTGGCTTCTTTGTAGCATTTACCAATTAAAACAACTTGCTACTAGTAGGAGAGTTCAATTCTATCTATTTCTCCATCCCAGATAGGTGGCTGTAGGGATGGGATCGCTTCAGGTTTACGCCAGTGAGCCTGTAGACTTCGTGCAGTTCTACAGGGATCTTGTGGAAAAACATTGCAGCTGACAGAAATGGAGGTGCTCGTTGCCTTTTTCTTTCCCAGTTGGCTCTGCGTGCCTCTCATTGCCAAGGCTTCATCTGTGTTTCCTCTGTGCCTGTGAATAGTTTGGTTAATTCCAGTGGATGTTGTCAAGGGTGTGATGTTTTTGCAGTATTGTGGCCAGCTTTGCTCTCCAGGTTTGACATGTCAGTAGCGACTGGGTCTTGAAAGTGAAATGCCTGTTTATTAGCAAAGCAAACATACTGCCCTGTCCCTAAGCCCTTTAGCCCTCAAGGGAGCCTTTTAATAGAATTTCCTTTAAGAGTACTTCAGCCTTGATTTTTACATCCTACAAATTGTGGCTGTTTGTTTCAGGTTAATTTTTAATTTCCTGTCCTAATTGCGGCTGTCTTGGTACTGGTAAGGAAATTTTTTCTGATCCATTCATAATTCTTTTTCAGATTGCATGTGGCTCAGAGCATAATCTGGCAGTAGTTGGTAAGTAGCTTAATTTTGTATCAACTCCCGTCTCTTTTTCTCCTTTGTAAGTAGCACAAGATGAAAGAAGAACGTGCACATCAAAACATATCAAGTGATTATGGGCATTGTGTGGGGAAAGGGAGAAAGCAACGTATAGTTGTGGAGAAATGAGGAGAAATCTGTGACCTAACTGGTGATGATGAAAATATTGCCCCTGTTGACCAGCCACATTATAAGGAAAGAGATAAAGGTTGATGGGTATCACAGCAAAATGTATTTGCAAACTGCAGCAGCCTGTTTTTAGAACAGAGCCATTGCAACAATTCAAGCTGCAGATTTGGGAAAACGTCTGAGCTTGAAGCTGGTCAAAGTATCGATGTTTAACAGGGAAATTTTTCCACAAACAGTGGAAACATCTTCAAAACAACGTTGTTGTGATTAAGTTTGGAAAATCTTCAAAACGATAGTTAGCTTCTTCAGTACATCTTAGTATAACGCTGCTGCTGTAATAAAGATGGAAGCTTTAGGAAGCTGATGTTGCTGGAAGAACTGAATTTTGTTTACTAATTGAAGTAAGAATCAGATTCTTGCTTCCATGTGATGAGTTGATAACTGAAGCTTGTTACGTGATTGTTATTATCTATATCTACATGTTAAGAAAGTTTTTAACTGTAGAGTTTTCAGGTGTTTTGTAAAGGTCAGCATAATTATCCCAGCTAACAGGGTGACAGAGACAGAGACAAAGCTCCTAATCAGAGCTGGGAGTGAAACCAGCATCCTCTCAACTTCCGTCCAGCAGTCTGTCCACGTAGACATTGCTGATTACCATGACTGATGCACTGAGATGTTAAATGAAGAATGTTCTTGTTTTTCGTGAGTGCAGTGTGACAGGTCTGCAGAAACCAGCTATTTGGTAGGCAACTTACATTTCATGTCCTAATGTTAAGATATTTATTTTAGGATGGTGTCTTATCAGCTCCAATTAAGTGGCCACAGAGATGGTTTTCTGTATACATGGTATATGATTTTCTAATTGTTTCTAAAATTAAACCCTATAATGAACTCATTAAAGTTCAACTTAATTCATATAACTGGCTTTAAGAAAAGATTTTTCCTTTACTTTCTCCCTACTTGTTCAGTGTCACATGCGTCTGTTAATTGTCAGGCTGGTGCTTCTGAATGTCACCTGAAGAGCAATCTGAGGAATGACATTGTGTTTCTTGCCGAACTGATGAAGTAAAAGTGTACCGCTAGCACATTCCTCCAATCTGCATGAAAGCTAAGCACGGAGCATGAACAACCTTCTCTCTCCTAACGTCCTTTGAAGCTTTCTGCCTTTTAGGCAGAAATCTCTAGAAAAAAAAAAAGCGTAGGGGAGAGAAATGCTAGAAGTTAGAGTAAACTAGAAACTCCGAACACGCAAAGAGCATCATATGCCTGTTAGAGCTGTGCCACTCTCATTGAAATCAGTGGGAAAATTGGCAGTCGTAGAAGTTAGTCATTGTTAAGTACAACAGAGTTGTGATGTTACTAATAGATACATTTTTTGAACTAAAGAACTATGATACAGTTTATTCCCGAATTGAATTTTTGTATGTGCTTTTAAAAGGTTAACTTCTTAGAACAGTTTATGGTAGTATTTCTCCAGTGCTTGTCACTTTTAGTTCAAAGCTGTCAGCTGTTGTACTCCATAAAGACATCACAGAGCTTTCAGTAAATATGCCTAGCTGATTGTACAATTTCCCAGTGACTTATCATTCAAGCAGCGTTTATTTAGGACAACTATATAATCAGTTTCTTAATTGGTAAATGCTTGAGTGACTTTTAGATTGAAATAAGTTGAGTTCAATGTAAAAGGTGAGCTGAAAAGCAAGCCTTTAAGATTAGGATATTCAAGTTGCTGTTTCTGGTTGCATATACAAATGTCTGTGCCTCAGCTTTTAAATAGAAACATTTTTAAGACAGAGCAGCTAGGTTTACGATTCATTTCACAAATGCTGAAGCTGTCTTCCAATCATCTTGCTGATGATATGAACTGATTTGTAGGACTAGCTGGCAGTTGATTTTTTTTGTTACTTTATATAGTCTGCATCCACTTGGTTGTTTGATTTTCTTTTCTTGCCTTTTTTCTGCTGAAGGTGCAAAATTTGACTGTTGTCATTGTGATGGCACCAAATCCTTTTTCATGGGTAAACTGGAAGAAAGTCAGTTCTCATTTGATCATGAGGTTAATGTTTTAGAAAGGGAAAAGGTTGCAAAGTCTCCAAATATGTCTGCGATATTGCTAAACTTAATGAATTAAAAGTAGGACTTAAGACATTTACGTTGCTTCATGTACTCAATTCTCACTTTCCCTGAAAACACTTACATTGTTGTTTTAGTTTGGGATCCTCTTGTGATACTGATTGTAACATTTGTAAGTTTTGCAATTTTTTTTTCGTTTTCACGTGACCCTGTGCTTGGAAAGGAAGATCCCCACCTAATATAACAAAATCTCAGACTTCTCACCTCTGTCAAGGATTAATCATCATGAGAGCCACCATATTTTTGGTAGAAAAAAAAAAAGAAGAGCTATTTAATTAATGTTGGATAACATCTCATGTCAGGAAACCATCATCTGACACTGAAAACTGTGCTTGTACTTAGCACAGCAAAAGCTGGCTTTTCAACCTGAGTGTGACAGCCGCGCTGTGCAGCACTGCACTTCAAGGTATTAAGACAGAATCTTTTAATTGATTGAAATACTCAATGAAACAAAATCACAGCAACAAAGTTAAGCTTTTTCAGGTTTGGAAGTGTTTTCAACAATGACAAAGTAAGGAGCTTTGATTTTTACCCTGAAATGTATGTGGTTAAAAATTGTATTTGTGGAGAAGACTCTTACCATCCTACCTGACCCCCACTATGTTTAGATTAGTTGTTTTTTTTTAATTGAAGAGAACAACTACTCTTAAAGAACACTTAACATGATGCGTGTGGCTCATGCAATGCCACAAGTTAACTAATCAAGCAGTGGTAGCTGTACAAACATAGAGCTGGTAGAAAATATATGCAACCACAGGGCACAGGACAGGATTTCTCCAAGAGCCCCCTCAAATACAGATGTCTTATTTTAATAAAAATTAAGCACGAACTTTATTCAATCCTCCTTGAAGTACAGTAAAAAATGAACTAATTACAAGGATGTTGCTCCTATGGTCTAGCTCCCCCAAACCTTGTGAATTATAATACTGCTTCTTGGTCTTTGTTTCAGTTATTTTCTCACCTGTATAACATAAAAGGCTTTGAAAAGAAAGGTACTGGAGGATGTGTAGGGAGTAATGCTTGTTTTAAAAATAAAACTTACAAGTTTATTAGCTTTAGTTGAAGCCCACTTTTTTTTTTTTCTAAAAAAAAAAAAAAAAAAAAAAGCTGTCAAAAGGTAATTTGGAATTGGGTCCCCTTGCTGGTATGTTTGTAAACAGCTATTTCTTACAGGGTCTGTGCGTGCCTCCAGTAGTGCAGTGCCTGATACCAAGTGTAATCAGTGATTTTCCTGCTAACGTAGTGGGTAACTTGGGCGTTTTACCTATTTTTGTGGAAGTAGAAGAAAAAACCATGGACCTTTCTGGTAAGCTTTTTCTAGTGAGGTTTGGGAAGGAAAAGTGTTTGGAAATGTGGCCACCTGAAATGGTGCACAGGTGCTTTTCCCTGCTTTTTCACAGCGTGGTAAATTCTGTTTTCTGCTCAGAGTTATGTTGTGTTCTTGCTTGGAGAACTCCAAACGCTTCTCAACTTTCTGCTGCGTAACAGCCCCCTTCAGGGGAGGATCAGATTCATCTCCAAGACAAACTGCTGTATTTTAGAGGATGTGTGTGATCTGTGAGTCTGTCTTATCTGTGGCTCATGTGCAAGCGCTGCTGTACATACAGTGACGTGGGCATTTTGCGTCCCTCCGAAACTGCAGGTTATCCCATTGTGGAGTAAACAGTAATATGGAATTTAATAGAAGAACAGCCTTTGCAAGGAAATCAGGAAAAAATGTTGAAAAGGCAGGTAGTGCTTCAAATTCCCTGAGATCTTTGTAGGGACACTACAAAAAGTTACTGCATCATCTGTTAAAATTTGCTACTTACACTGTTATGCTGGAAGAACACAGCAGTTATGGGGAGCAAAACAAATGTGATGGAAATGATGAACCCTAATGCAGGGAGTTGGTGATGCACATCCTAAAGTGGTCGTGGTGTTGATGGCATCCCGGACACTTTGGTTCCATACTTTGTGATAGGGAGGCCAAAAGCTTCTTCCGCTGGAGCCCCTTTGCCCGTATGAACAGGGTCGTGTTCTTCCAGTTACGTTCCGTGATTCCAACGAAATTATTGTGAAGAGCATCAGTGGAGGGAGTGCCGTGACAGCCTGTGAAAGGCATATTTCTATGGCAGAGTGAGCACCAATTGGGAGAGGAGACAGTGCGGGCTGATGGACAGATCTCTCTGCTATGCTGACAGTATTATTTAGATGTTCACAGCAGCCCTCTGAAGCAGCAGATGTAGTCATGTGTCTGACATTGGGTCCCAGGGGGACTCAGCAGGCTGTCAGAAAGAGAAAATCATAAATTCTCTCTTGCTTTTCATATTACTGCAGCGTTCGGCGGAATCTCCGGTGTATGCAGTGGAGGGCACTGGTGTTCAGCAAGGAGCCTGAGTCTGCTCCTCTATTACTTTATTTATTATGCATGAAAAATCCCAGTGCAGCCAGGGTCTCTATTGTGAAGGTTTCCTGGCAGAGCAGCATGGAGTCATGTTGCAGCATGCTGTCTCTTTGCATTGCAGCACTAATCGCATTCTCTGCTTATTAAAGGGCACCTGGCAGGACTTTGAGTTAACCATCGCTGCTGTCGTTTTCATGGGGGTTATATGTCGGCCTACAAAATTTGGTCCCTGGCAGAGAGAACAAATTTGGTATTTCATTTAGCCGTTAATGTGGCTTTTAATTATTTAATTTATTATTTTCTGGTAGGATAGAAACTGAAAATGAATTTGAAATACCTGATTTCTTGTTACTTTCAGCAAGTTACACTCATAAAATCTGATCCTTTGAGCTGTCTGATCTTCTTTTCCAAGGGTTAATGGAGAGCCAAGCTGCCAGCTATTTCATGGATTTGTGGACGTAGGTGATGAGGAGAGAGATGTGGAGGTACTAACTTGAGCGCTTGGAAGAGGCCTCTGATGGGGCTTAAAGTCTTGTATCAACTGAATTGTCTAAAGTCAGGGGATACAGCTGCTGACCATAGGTAAGGGAGGATGTTTTGCTCCAAAAAGCTAATTAGATCCATAAGATAAAAATGTGTACATCCTGACCCTCTGGAAAGAAACACAAGAGTTTAGGAGGAGATCTGCCTGGGCTGCATCTTCCACTGACCGAAGCCCAGGTTTTAGAGCTGCTCTCTGTTCCAGGCTTTGTCGCTGGATTGCTGCTTGATCTGGGACAATTTGACTCTGCAGAATGCTTTGTTCACCTTCCTCTTCTCTCTGTCTGGCTTGTCAATTTTCATTGTGGAATCTCTGGAATAAAACCGCCTCTTGGTGTATTTTAGCACTGCCTAGCATAATGGGACCTGATTTATTTTTTTAAATCCTGCAGTAAAACTAATAATAGTTGCAGCCGCTTTCCTTTCCCTCAGAGAGGCAGTTTTAAAATATCATCAATCTTGGTGTGCATGTCTCTATCTTAATTTATATCATTTAGCATATAAACAGGTAGTAATGCAGTGCTTGTCATATTGTTTACAGAATGGTTTCCTGCTTAAGATCAGAAAAGAAAAAGCCATTGTATTTTTCTGTGTAAAAGCTCACAGTGGTTGTAAAATTTTTAATTGACCTTCACATATCACACGGTGCTAGCTCACAGTGTGTCAAGAACTGAGCTCTTGTGTCCTGTCACAGTGTTTTCTGTGAGAGACCATGTCACATCCACAGGGATAATTCTGCAGCATCAAGAGCCCTGCAAAAGATGGGCAAGAGGTAAGAATGCAGTGTTAACCTCTGGTGACAGCTCAAACCAACAAGTTGGAAATGTGAGTAGCAGATAGAGGAGATGACTGTCATGAGAAGCTTGGAAGCAACCAGCAAGTGCTAGGCAAGAATTTCACTGGAGCAGAATGAGAGGAGAGGAGATCTTTCTTACAGGTATGGGTGAACAGAAAAGGTCCCATGTGGTTTTAGAGAACGATGGAGTATCAGAAGGCTCTTGAGAGTAGGAGCCACAGTACGGATACATGTGATCCTTCCTCAGTCAGAGGGTTCAGTGGATGGATACTAAGTATTAAGGAAACAAATTAGAATTTATTATATTTGTTTACTCACAGGCTTTAAGTGGAGCAATCACTTTAAAGTGGAAGAAAAATATATCCAATACATCTAAGGCATATTTATCTTGATATTCGAGGATGCAAACAGGAGTAACAAAAATAGTCACCCTTGCTCACCAAAGGAAGATTTTAGAGTTTGTTAGTTATAAAATGAAATAAAAAGAAGGACAAATGTCTAGCTTCAGGGAGTTACATAGAGCATGTAGGAGAGATGCTCACTGAAGTAAAAGCACAAGGCCAGCAAAGTGGCTGAAGGCACTTGAAAGTGCCACAAATGAAGGCTTCAGTTAAGGCAACAACTTCAACACTTAAACTTTTAAGGGTATTACTGAGTAGGGATTTTGTACCTGAAGTCAGGGGTTGTCAGAAGAGAGAGGTTTATGTTTAAAAACGTGGAGTGAGGAGCATCCTCGCTGTGCTGTGGGACTTATGCCTATCCAGGAGCAAGTGTCCTGAGTTTGTGTGTACTCACTGGCCAGATCCTTTACGGAGCACTAAGCATATATTCTGCCAGTGCACAAGGAAATGTGTGTGACCTAGGTCTGTCTGAGAGATGATGCTGGAAGGATACGTATGAGATACTGTAAGGCTGGTGATATGCAACAGGGATGCTTCTGGAACAACACACGTTTCCCTCGCGTGGTTTGCCAAGATGGCTGTAATTCCACGGGATTAAATGTTTGTGTGAAAGCAGGCTTCTTGAAGCTCTTGTAAACATGGGGAACTGTTCCTCTAGCTTTCCACGACAAGGGCAGATCCTTTCTCTTTCCCTGCATGGTGGGGTTAGGACTTTGAACTTGAAGGTACTGGCAACTGTAGTGGAGAAAATCCAGTCATTAGCTGGCAAGCCATGATTATTTACTAGTAATGCACTTCTTTTTTTTACAAAGAAACCACTATTCAAGCTTGCAAGCCTGGAGCAAGCTTTCAGGGTAAAAATATAGCATTTTTATTAAAACTGATTGGCTTTAGAGAGGTGAGTATCTCAAAAATGATTAGGACAAAAGTCAAAGTGGAGATGAATAGTTGGCCTATTTGTAAAAATTACTCTTTACTTGACTTTTCTTTTTGAACTTGTTTCACTCAAATGCTCCTTTTTGGAAGGGAGGTAACCAAATAATTAAAATTAAAAATACTTTTGAAACTCGTTTCACTACAGCACTTTTTCTAGCACTTTTTGAGGAATCTCTGAGGAGCAACAAGGCTGAAACAGGACTTTTATTATTTCTGAGAAATGTGTTTATTATTTTATTTTTAGATTGTTGGGTTTATTTGAACAGTAAGAAAGTGAGAAGGATGGAAAGCTGTACTGAATGGGGCTTTAAGAGACATTTAACACAACACATTTAACATCTCATGTGTAGCAGAGAGAAGCGTTGATACATTCATGCTAATCAAGTAAATCAAAAGGAAATCGGTCCAAGTGTGTTGTTTATGGCACAATTTCAAGCAGAATGGTAGTTAGCAGGAAGCTGAGCAAAGTGAGAGACTACTGCTACTTCGGAAGCTCTTGGCACCTATCAATCTTTGAGGAGCAAAATGTCTGTAGTACGTATGTATTTGATGTGATCTAAGCTTGCTAAAGATGGTAGCAGATGACCTGTCAGTGTTCTCAAAAAAACAAAACAATAAAAAAAGCACCAAAACAAAACAAAAAACCTCCAAATCCCCAAACCATAGTGGTTTGAAGAATAGTATGCTGAGTCCTCTTTGACAGATTTCCAGTATAGATAGCGACAATTTTCTTAGCTTAGTAAGTGTTCTGGCCTAAATATTCCTCCCCTCTACAAATCTAATGGAATAATTAACTTGAAAAGATAATATGTGATATATTGATTCTGGCTTAAGCATTGCTTATATCTATTGTAGCACTGATTTGCTAAATTAAATGTTTTCTAGGACGGCCTGCGCATGATGCCAAGAACTCACGTTAATATGCTTCACTCTCTTCTCTTTCCTCTTTGTGCAGATTTAGCATCTTACTATATCCCGAATGTGTGGCCTTGTATTGGAACAAATTACCAGATTGTTATGAAGTGATTACGATGGGAAAGAGTAGCCTAAAGCAATAGGTGTAAGAGGTGAAACTGCCACATTAACTGGTAAAGGACACAAAATCAGACGTGCAACCCTGCTTTTACAGTTGGGTAGCATGCTTGCTGTTTGTTTTTTGCTCAGGCTGCTTTGTGCATGTAAGGTTGCGCCCAGGGCACCTGGCAACATTATCTGCTCTTTTGTACACCGATTTTTTTTTTTTTTTTAAATATCTTCAGCTGGCTTGCATGATGATGTACCATAATGAAATTTCTAACACACCAGCTGCAAGAGTGACCTCTGATTTTCTCTGTGGCCCTTCCTTTGGGCTTCCCAGACCTGGGCTCCTCTGGGGAACTTTGCAAAATATAGCAGATCCTCAGAGTTTTGATATTACGTGACCTGCAGTGCTAGTGACTTAAAAATCCATAAGCTGTTCTCAAAACTCCTCTTATTCACCTTGTACAAAAGAATCAGGCTGTTCTCTGTCCGGTGTAGCACTGCCAAGGAGATGGTCTGTAATGCAAGACACAAAGCTTTTCTGATGAGTGAAGGACATACGTGGCTAGATTTGTTTTTCTCAGTAAGAAAGAATTTTTGTCACACAAATTTTGAACCTGATGAGCTTGTTCTTTTTTTCCTTGTGAATAATGCTCCGAACACTAACTTAATAAAACATGGGGAAATTCTTCTATTAAGACACATCATTAATCATCTCTTCTTTCCCTTCTTTAAGCATTTTGCTGTTAATTTGTAAAATGTTTAACCTGTCGTGACCTCGGTGACAAATCTGAGTTGCCAAGAGATTGAACAAGTAAGCAGATGCTTTGCTGTAGATGTAGAAGATATTAAACTGGAGGTTGTTTTCTCTATGCCTTTGATTTTCAGTGACACCAGCTGCTATCTTGCTGAGTTGAGACATCTCAGAGAATGGGCAGGATGACAAGCAACACAAATCCATATAATATTTTAATTCTGAGTAGGGAGCTCACTTGGCTTGAAAGGTACATTTGCTTTGGCTTAAGCTTCTTTTTTTTTTTTTTCCCTGAGCTGTTTCCTCCTGCCTGCTTTCTCTTGTACTGTGGTTTTTTTTTTCAGTTCTCAACATTTCAAGGTGTTCTTTTTTAAATTGAAGGAGACGAAAGGTGTATCTCTTAAAGCCTTCCAACACATTGTACTTCCAAATGAACACATGGGACACTTACTGTGTGATGTGTCGTTGGTAAAAAGATGTATGTATGCTCAAGGGGAAAGGACTGGTGTGTAATGCAGCCTGCTGAATTTGTTGTATTAACAGAACCTCAGTTGCTGTTACCTTTGCCAACACATGTATTTTTTTATGTGATATAGATTTAGTAAGTGCTTACTTGCAACTTCTGTGAAATTATTCCCTAGTTTTGATAAGAGTAAGTCATTATTTGTTACTGTTTCCTGCTGATGTAATACAGTAGATCAAATCTATGACCTTTACTTCAAGGAGAGTTCTGTAACTGAGCTCACCAGCTGGGATTCGTCACATTAACAAGTGCTTTACTTTGAGCAGGTATGACAAATTTACAGCACTCCCTGCGTCTTTATGATGCAGACCCAGTGCATGGGTAATTCTGGCCTTTTCCTAGAAATAGGTTTTTGCATTTAGGCAAGAAAAGTAACTATTTGTGTTACTTTGGTACAGGAGGGGGAAAAAAATCTCAGGAGTTGCCGTGTCCTACCATGAGTTGTTGGGCAGCCTCTCACTGTCTCATTTGTGTTCACTGAACACGACTTTAGTCTCCTCTGTTACGGGATTTTTTGCTGAGTAGTAAAGGAATTCATAGCAGAGGCAGTCTTCAGATGTGCTCATCTAAACTGGAGTCTTCCATTAGTCCCAGCAGCGTGGTTCTCCCCTTCATCTCCTGCAAAACCGGCAGGCAGGATGAGGGCAGCTGCAAGGCTCCCTGCCTCCCCGTGCCAGAATGGAGGTGGAAGCAGGGCTGTCAGTTTATGATAGTTTTTTGGGTGCATCTGGCTAGCTGTAATCTTAAGTTCATGTAAACCTCTTCTGTAGGACCAAAAGAGGAAAAAAAAATGTTAAAGAAGTCAGCACTTGGTATCCTTGCAGTTCTATGGCCACTCACCTACTAATAAAAGGATGCACAAATCCAAATTTATGCCATTTACACCCAAGTCTTGTGGTGCCAGCTGTTTATACAGCAGGAGTGGTACGAGGCTTTGCTGTCACTCAGATTCCTTCAGTCTCCACAGTACGCTGTTGATCAAGTTGACTGCAAAGCAAGATTCTTCCTAGCTAAATTGTGGATACCCTAAAATAGAAAAGCCTAAATGCTGCTGTATAACCCTTGTACGTTTGTTGAATAAAGAAGCAGCCACTTAATTTTTTTTTGAAGCACTGTAGTAAAGAAATCTTGTTCTGTTGACAAGTTCAGCGTGAGTCTTGTGCAGTACTTCTCTGTCTGCTTGGGTCCTCCTCCTTCTCCCATCTGCCACCTTCTCACTCTAAGGAAAGGAAACTCCATTCTGTCAAAGCAAAGTGCCAACGAAAAATGAGGGAAGACTTTTAAAAAGAGCAGGTTTTGGATGATGCCATTCACTGAAATCGGAACAAATTGGTATAATCACAGCTTACTGTGGTTGTGCTCTCAATGCCTAGCAAAAGGTTAAGGCTAACGCAATAAGATGTGGTCCCTCCAGTGGAGGACGTGCACTTGAGAAAGGCAGAAGAAGAGGAGGAAAGGAAGGAGAGAGGTGAAATCGCTCAGCAAAGCCAAGTGGCCTTTGGTTACTGTGGTTGGTGCTCCACGACAGCATGTTCCTTGCAAGGAAAAGGCCAGTTAAGCAAAGGGATTCCCCAGCAAGCAAATTAAATGCCAGAAATCAAATGACAGCAATTTTTTTCCCTTTAGCTTACAAGGATATCTACCGCTGAAGTATCCCAACTGAAATGGATGCTCTGTAACTATTTTGATAAATCTGATGTACCTTATTTTGAAGAACCCTGCTTCAGAGGGTCTGTATTTATGTGCATTGTGAGCTTTCTTGTGCTTTAGGAAGTTTTTTCTTTTTAATTTGTGTGGTGGTTTTACTTTGGTAGGCAGCTGAACTCCACCACAACTGCACTCTCACTCCCCCTCCTCAGAAGAGGAGGGGAAGAAGTAAAGGAAAGAACAACACAGATTGAGACAAGGATAATTTAATGAAAGGGAAAAATAATTATTAAGGAGAGATTATTATTAATTGAACAATTTAACTAAAGGGAAAAAAGGGAAAGGGGAATAGGGAAAAACAAAACAAAAACAAGTAAAGGCACCTTTTATTGCTGAGTGTGACACCACATGGTATGGAATATCCCTTCGGTTGGTTTAGGTCAGCTGCCCTGGGGATGTTCCTTTCTCCCTTTTTTGCCCACCCCCTAGGAGGGTTAGGGAGAGTCCTGGTGCTGTGCCAGCACTGCTCAGCAGCAGACACAACGCCGGTGTGATAGCACTGCTGTGCCAGCTACAGGTGCAGAGCACAGCACTGGATAGGCTGCTGCAGGGAAAGTTAACGTCCCAGCCAGACCCAGTCCGATTTGAAGGATTGTTTCCCTTCGTAATGATCTTTCTCTTCTGCCCAGTGCTGACTTGCAGATTCACTGTGAGCGGTTAAAGCCTACGAACGATGAAGTTGTAATTATTATAGAGACTGTGCATTCGTTTAAGTCTCTGGGGCTGGAGCTCAAACCTGGCAATTGTCTTGAGCGGGAATGAATGTGCTGACTTTGATCCTAATCCCTAGGAAGCATGTCTGCAACTGGCAACCTTCTCGTAAGTGTTAAGGATTAGACAATTTTCGGACTGTTCCTCGTAGAATCACAGAATGGCTTCAGTTGGACAGAAGCCTCAAAGACCATCTAGTTCCAGCCCACAAGCTGCCACCTCTACATCAGGCTGCCCCAAACCCCAGCCTGGACTTGGTGCCCCATCCCTGGAGGTGTTCCACAGCTTCTCTGGGCAACCTGTTCCAACGCCTCACTGCCCTCCGAGTCGAGGTTTTGCTCTTAACATCTCATCTAGATCTCTTCTCTTTTAGTTTAAAACCATTTCCCCCTGTCCTACCGCTATCTGCCTGTGTAAAAATGCCAGTGTTTTTAATAGTTCTGGGGCAAGGGCAGCAGAAATCAACAGCAGTTTGGCTGCTAGAGATGCTGAGCCTTCAGGCTGGGCAGCCGAGGGTGCTGGTGGTGGGTCTGAGGGAGCTAAATCTGTGGAGTCCTCAGCAGTACGAGCTGATTGCCTTGAGCAGAGGGCGTAAGATGGCCTTTTGTGTTGGCCCAACAGAAGTAAGGCATGGCTGAGCTTTGGTGGGGATGATGCAGAATAATTTCTCTCATATTTTTGTGAGGGTAATAGCAATGAGGCACTCCTTTTAAAGCTTCACCTGGTTTGACCTTTGTGAATTTGCTGTCTTCCCCTTGGTGTCCTTCCTTGCGTTCTCCCCTTGTGCTTTAGTTTTCGATTCAGCATTGCCTGGATTCCTTCTCAGAGCTGAGCATCGCTTGCTGCTCAGGAGCATCGGTCATTTTCTCTTCCAGGCTTAGACCAGCATTTTATATAGAATATTTAGTCACGTTGTTTTGATAAAAACAAGGTCATCTTAAGGATAGTCTTAGCTTTGCATTGGTGCTGCTGTTCTTCATGGTAATCAAACTGGAATGCCTGGCTGTCTTGCCAGGCCTAACAGGAAGAGCACGGAGCCTGCAATCATTCAGACTCGTGGATGTTTCTGCAGGGTACCGCAAGCTGCATTGCACAAAAGGAGCAGCGGGCTGTAAATAAGTGAAAGGCTTCAGCTTCCAGCATCGCAAATCCTCCGTACTCATCGGTGGGTTAGTTCAGAGCTGCAGCAACAACGGAGAGTGGGGAAGTAGATTTGTAAAAAGCACAGAAGGTGCTTCCTTTTCCTGATAAACCAGCAAGGCATTTCTCCTCTGAGAATTATTCTGCCAAATTTGCGCTACCTTCTGTCTTTCTTGCATCAGGTTGAAATAGGCATCAGGAAGACAGACCCATGCGGTGCCTGAAATACCTAAAAGCTTTGCCTGAATACGGTAGCTGAAAACACAGAACTTTCTTCTGGGTAGAGAGGTGGAAGTTATTTCTGCGAAGCAGCAGATACTTTGTTAATCTTTGCCAGGTTCAAGGCAAATAACCGGAGTGATGTATTGAGGCTTCCAGCATGCATTTTAAACCTGAGAGTGAGGAATATTGTCATGGGGACTTAAACAGTGTATGCAATTCTTGGTTGTAGAGCTCTTAAAAATCATCCCTGTGTAGCTTCTTGCTTCTGTGGCAGTTATACCCAAATGAAGCAAGCTAAGATAGAAGTGACACAAACTAAACCAAAATGGTAGAACTTAAAAGGACTTCCCATCTTAAATCGTGATTCTCCTTCAGGTCTGAATACACAGCATGTGGATCTCAGTGAGTGATCCTGCTTATTTCACACCTGTTCTAGAACTATTTCTGCTATTTAAAATGTAATCTTTAAGTACAGTGAGGAAACTCAAAAGGTGAAATGTGTTGCAGTGGTCAGGATGTCCTCTCAGGAGTGCCTTCAGTGATGAGTTTTTAGCTCACTGTCTGTGTTCTGCTCTGGTCTAAATGCCACTTTGTGCTGGGGTGTGGCAGCGTCCAAAAAGCAATATAGTCTCAGGTAATCCTGGTGATGGACTGCATTTATGTTACCACGAGTTCATACCTGGGGTTTATATGAATGGTTTCAGCCTTTCGTGCTTGGATGCAGATAACTGGACGTGGGCTGTTTCCCTGCTCCTGGATGCCGGGTAGCCTTTCAGCGATCCTGGCCCTTCCAGAGCTATCCGCTCCCTTTGGTGCAGTGCTGGGAAGCTGTAGCTCAGAAGTGATTTGGCAATCCCAATCCTTCAGCCATGCCAGGGGTTTAAGAGACCTGGCTTGCAGCCCCAAGAGGCAGTTGTTAACCTTGGGTTAACCAAGGTTTCACTCCATGGCTAATTAGTACTAGAGAAAATCTGAATGTGTGACTAATGCACAGGGCTTCACCTGCTAACAACAGCCCTTCTCCTTCCCAAATAGCTGCCTTGCAGCATTTAGCTACGTAACTACTGCTGCTTTATGAATGGAGTGAGCGGATTCCCCAGCAGTCTGTGTGCACACCCCTCTGTGTTCAGCTCACAGAAGGAGAATTACGTTTTGGTAGTTTTATAGGCACTGTAACAGAAGAAATGGATACGGAACATAGGTAGTACTGCTGCTAAACCAGATAAAACATTTCTCGTTCTTGAAGCAGGATCCTTTTCTGTGAACTGTGTCTTGTGGAAATGTCAGGGTTTGCCAGGCTCTTACCAAAAGCAGAAGTAAAAATCGTGCAATAATTGTTTCTTATTAGCTGTGTCTTTCTGAAGTCATGAGGAGGCAATGATGGCGTATAATTTTGATACCTGATAAAATAGTATCATTGGGTTAGGGTGAGAAACAATGTTTAAGAGCTGACAATGCTACTTTAAATGATTGCTCTACTTGTAGTTAACAAGGAATTCATCCTAAAGAGCCAAGTAAGCATATTATTTTGTCATGGCTAGTCAGATTTTCCATGTAAAATTAAAAGGAGCGTAATTTTCCCATTCCTATTTTAGAATGTTCCTTATTCTGCCTTTATAATTTTGTCCATTTCCTCATTAGTGTTCCTTTCAGAGCCCAAACATGACAACAGTGACATTATTATCAGCTTGAAATAAGTGAACAAACCTTCTCATTTTCAGTGGCGTTTTGCCTATGGCAGCTATTTTTAATTTTGCAGCTGCTGAAGACTAAGGAAATATGGACGGGCTGATGAGATGGTTTTGCAACTGATGATTTGGCATCTATAGCACGCAGCTACTTTGCAAGTGTTTTTATAGGTGTTAGGAAATGTGGGGCTTTCCAAGGGGTCGCTTCGCTGAAGTGGTGTTTCTCAGGGAGAGAGCGAGCAAGCGTGAGGCAAAACACTAATAGCAGAAGGAGGCATCCTGCTGGTTTAGCCTTTGTGTGCAGGTGTTCAAAACGGAGTGTGAGATGGCAGCTAATTATTTTTTCACCATGTGTGAATATGAGCTGACTGCTTTGTCTGCTCTTCTGTATATTCCGAGCAGTGCTGGTTCCAGGAGGTCCTCAAGTTCCCGGATTTTAACTTCCTAGAAAAGGAGGTGGTGGGACTTCTTGGCCACAAAGAACAATTCTTGTTCATTCCAGCCCTGGCTCTTGGTTTCAAAGCTGTTTCATAACTCAGATCGAAGATCAAACTGCCCAACACCCCAGTGCTGCAGTGACCTGGGTTTGGCTTTATGTGGGTGCTCCTGCGGGTGAATTTAGGTGTCCACCACCTAGAAGTGACTGAGGATGGGGTTGTGGGTGTAAAACCGTCCCACTGAGTGAGGCATCTACGCTCCACTTCACTTAACACGAGTACTTGTTCAGGTCTCAACAAGTGCTTCTTTTGTCTTTGTACCAATATTTCTGTAATTTATAACTCACTGTGATAGAAGTTAAGATACGACAGTTCATTTAATTAGTACCTCTGAGCGGTGTGGGCTTAACAGATGGTTGGTAACAGTACTACATTTTCTTAGAAGCTGAAACACAAAAGATTAGATTTTGGAGCTCCCCACAGGCAGAAGAGAGTGGCAGAACCCAGCCTAAGTGATGAACTGGCTGAAGATTTTAATGGTAAATTGCAGAGGTTTGGACTGAATTATATTCTGGGAAGTCTGTTTCATTTTGTCTTTGACTTTTAGCCCAAAATAGATCACGTATTTCCTACTTTTTCTGTCCAAAATCCAGTAGTATTGGTGCATATGAGCTTCCAGAGCATTTTTAAATCCATTTTAGTGCATCCTGACAATTGGAAAGCTGGCCAGGTTTTATCTTAACCATCCATAAATTACAGTTCAGCCAGGTTTTGGAACACCTTAAAGCTTGGTCAACCATCTTTCTGTTTCTGATTTGGTGAGTAATCAGTTGTTTTGCAAATTTATGTTAAATTTTGATTTGCAAAATGTGAAAGTGACTATGGTCAAGAAGGTCTGGATACTTCCAAGCTGCTATCATACCATTATTAGGCAATTAAATACTTACACAAGTGATCTCTTAGTTGTTTTTTTTTGCTGCAAGTGTAGGAAAAACTGCACAAATAATTGATTTGTACTTGCATTGAGCATCATTCTTTGTTAATGGTTTTGCTAACTTAACTGATAATCCTGTTAGTTATCTGACCTGTTGTGTGATGTCATACAACTCAGAGTGCTTTCATAGTGTGTGTCTTGGAGAATATCTCAGTTCTATAAATGGGATTTCTCATAGTGAAAGTTGCTATACAGAAGTATTACTGGAGAATTCAAGAAGAGAATGAAGTCATGTATCTTTCAAGTGGATCGACTGCCTTAAAAGTGTTCCAAATTAACTCTTCTGATTTCATAAGAAATACTAATAATAATAATAAAAAAAAAGGCAGCTAGTGCTATGGCATCTCAGAGAAACTAAAGGTCTGAAAGAACATCCCGTTGAGAGGAGTCTTTTTATTTCTGCAGGCTAAAGCTGTGAAACATGCTTACTCTCATTAAAAGTAATGAGGACTCCGTGTCTTGATTCTGTAAATAAGTCAATACCCATCTCTCTTGCGTTCTGGTGACAGAAAAAAAACATGTTAGTTTAACAAAAACTTCATTCTCATATGCTGGGTGTCTCTGGTGTGCTGCCTGTGTCCTGTGACTGGATGCTGCTGAAGTGGGAAACGTATCTTTGGGCAACACGTATTGACATAACAACTGCGTGTTGGTCTACTAGCTGGAAATAAAAACTCAGTATCACTTTTGTCCCCTGAAGATACTGGATTTTCTCACTGTGAAGAAAGCCCAGATTTGACAGATGTTAGCTGTAGTGTAGCATGAAGGGAGAAACTTGAGTTGGTAAACAAAAAAGAATGAAATTAGCTTAAGGAGGCCACTAATCATTTGAATGGTTCTGCTCTGTCTGCATCTGTAAGTCCCACCAGAATATGCAGTGGTTTTAGGAGAAAGCTGACATGAAATAAGTCGGTTATCATTGATCTTTTTGTGTGTGTGGTTGGGTTTTTTTTTGTTTTTTGTTTAAAATTGGGAAGCTATTGGAGTAATGAAATGAAGATGTGGTAATAGCCAAGGGAAACACACTAATGTTAATTTTATTCTATCTAGCTCAAGGAGTGTAGCAAGGACAAAGCATGTTCTGTGTATTTGTTCTGTATTAAGCGTGAAACTGGTCAATAAAACCTAGTTCAGTCTTCTGTTTCAGGATCCTGTAGTAAGTTCTTCTGTCAAATTCATACCTTCTTCTTTCTCCCTCTTTTAAGTACCGTTCTGGCTGTTGGGTCAGAAGTCGCCAGCTCTCCTCACGGTGTGATAATCGTGAGGTGCTTTGGATTGACAGCTACAAATGCAGTGTCTTGGTCTTTGGAAAGGAAGTGTTGTGTTTGACTCAGAACACTTTGACTTCGTGCCTCTTGTCTGGTGCCTTCATAGACTTGTTGTAGTGAAAGGGGCTTAATGAGGGAGACTTGGCTGTTGTTCCTGATAAGGTTTCTTTTGGCAACGGACGTTATTAACACTGAATTCCTTGGAAAACATATTTCGTAAGAAGAATATTGAAAAACATTGTAAAAAGGGACAAATATGAGGCCATGCTTTTGTATGCTGATATTCAAATTGCAACCTAAATAATTGGATTTGGGCTTAAACTGCATTGTTGGAGAACATAAATATTTTTGCTTAAAAAAAAAAAAGGGAAGTGTTTCTTCTGATCGCTGTGAGAAGGCTGGCTGCATCCTCGGCAGTGAATAAGTTAACCTACTTAGTGCTTTGTGTGTAGGCAGCATGCAGTGCCATGAGATTGCAGTGGGCAATGAAGCAGCAGAATTCAATTTGCAGCAGTGACCTAAGAGGGACTATTTTTAGTAATAAAATAGGTCAGGGGATGTGGTAGTGCAGGCTGATAAATGAACAGTGTTCCCCTTCACTTGTGGGGCTTGCTTTTGTCCTCCAGTGTAGAAGCTCTGTGATGAGGGGAAAATGAGATTCCATGCTGTCACGTGCTCCGTGTTAGAATTTCTTCTTAATGTGAAGCCATCACAGGACAAGCTCTGCCCCCTGGTACTGATAAAGCAATAGCACTGCCTTGCTGAGGGATTCATGGAAGGCAACCCTGGCTAGAGAGCGGGCTGTGCTGAAGCCGTTGCTCGAAGCTGTTTTTAGCCCTGCTGGAAATGTTGTGTTGTGGTGCTGCCCATGTGACGAGCAGTTCTTGTTCTCTTCTTTTTCTTCTCTACTAGCTGTTCTTCCGTGGATTTTAATTTGCTTCTGCTACCAGCTTGCTTTCTCAGTGATTTGTGCAGATGAGTGCTAGAGTCTTCCCGCAGGTGTCAAAGCTGAAGCGCTGCTTTATTCTGTTCCTTTGTCTATGGGTATTTGGAGGAAGCTTGCTGAGGATCTGGTTAGCCAGTGTTCTTGTGTGACAGAGCAGGCTGAGTCTCTTCTTTAGTATTACGCTATAGCATTTCCATACTTGCTTGGTTTCTCTGACATAAAATTTCAGAGCAAACGTAAGCACCTCTTGCCAGTTTATCTGCATTGATATAAACTATCCTGGTAGTAGTTAGCAGAGTGGAAAAGCCCTTAGAAGCTCTAGGCATGGAGCAGAGCATGTTGATGCCACACAAACTGTAGAAATACAAGCTAGGTTTCATCCTAAAGCCTTTATTTTCCCCTGGAAAATGAATGCTTTGCAGAAAGCAAGAGATCCCAGCTGCAGCCAGGAGTGGAATCAGTATCAGTGCGTCACACCATGTAACAAGTACAATCGCAGGATGCTCCGGCTGTTGCTGAAGCTGTCTCCAGGAGTTAATGAGCCCTGATGAGAGCCCTGGTGAGGTGCGCTGGGCTTCCCAACTCTCCTGCTTTGGACCCGAGCAGATGCCTCCCCAGGGGCTGCTTGATGTTGTGTGAATGCAGAATGCCTGAACTGGTGCTCATTTGGCTGCTCCTGCCTAATGCGGCGTTGCGAAGCACAGATGTGGCTGTATGACATGGGCGAGAGATGCCCTTACATTTTCCCTTACTTCCACCTCCCATCCTTGCCAAACGTGCTTCATATTCTGACCTGCCCGGGTAGGACTATGATGAAATGCTGTCTAACAGAGTTTTTACAGTGCTTGAAGTTCCACAGATAATATACCACACGGACACCATATTTGTAAGGAAACTGTACTAAATGCTGATCACTGACATAAAAATTGTAAGCTCAGACTATCCTTGGTCTTATTTTTTTAAAGCTTGCAAGTTAGTTAGAATACAAAAGTAACTAAACAGCTAAATATGATGTATGTTATAAATACTGTGTTTTTCTACAGCCAAGATCTGTTTTTGTGTTGCACATAAGCGTTGCATGCTTCGGATATCAAGTGACATGGCTCTTTAATGGTTATTTGAAATTAATTTTAAAAGCATGAATTCCAGTGGGATCAAAAACAGTGGAGACATTATCAGCAACACTCTAAGAAACTTGAGGGGCTTTTGGTCACGTTCCATAATCTGTGTAATTTCATGTGTTTGTATGGGAGATTTTTGGAGGAATATGTTATTCTGCCTCTTCCTTTGAAGTTGTCATGAGGCAAGGCAGCTCCATCGTGTGGTCCTCCCTTTTTGGCTGAAAAATGAAGGCAGTGGGACACGATCTTCTCTGGAGCTTCAGGGGAAGGGTTTGATGCTTTTCATCAATCCCGTCATGTATTCATCAACAGGAAAATTTGAGTCTTTCCAAGCTAAGGTTTTAATGGGAACTTCGTGGCCAGGCCTTGGCCCGGCCGTGTGCACGGGGAGCCATCTGGTCTGGCTGTGCGCTGCTGGGAGGGAAAATCTTGGCTGTCCCTGTACTCTAGGTGTCTTTCCAGCCAAAAGCAGAGTGAAAAAATAAGACTTTTGTCATCACTCTGAGGGTCCCAGCTTCCTCTCACTTCACAGGTTTCCTAGAGCAAGAAGCTTTGTCGTTTATTCGGACAAGGTGACTGCAATTTGGAGGTGGAAGGTGTAGGATTCTCAGACCAGGTGTGTCCAAAGCTGTATATAAAACCTTGTTCCTGTACCTTCCCATGATTGCCCCTCTTCCAGCTCCTTTGTGTAGTGACTTTGTGCTCGCTGAGCTGCCCTCCCCACTGAAATCCCCCCGGAGGTGTCCTGTGGGGAGCAGGTGGGTGCAGCCCCCAGCACGGCGTGAGCACTGGCTGCTGTGCACTGCGGGCAGTACAACAGGACCTGCAAAATTCATATGCTGGCTGGGAAATACAGAATATATCGCTGCTCTTCCTTCAGGCTCTGATGCTTCTCAGGGCAAAGCCTCGCCTGCAAATAAGTGTTTGTGTTGTTGAACGTCACTCCGAGGTGTATTGCCTAAAGGAGGCAACTTGGCGGAGAAGGCAGACGAGCAGCAGCGTGTGGCTCTGAGGGGCAGCCGGCTGTGTCCTCCCGACAAGGTCACGGTGTCCTGAGGGGATCTGTGTAGCTGACGGTTTTTGCCGTGCCTAAGCTGCAAAAATCCTGTGGTGAACTACAAGGCAGGTGTAGGTGGATCAGGTGGATTTGCTCAGCCTGAAGTTCCTCAGGAAACAGGTGTGCCCTGCATAGCTTCATGCCTGGGGAGCAGGGCTGCGCACGCGTGTTTTGGTGCATGCAGGGAAGGCTTTGGCTGTTGTTGAAATTGTTTGGGAGGAGGAAAATTGGGTTTATTCCCAGGTTTGGAGGTGACTTGAAAGGATTTATATCAGATTAAAGATCTTGCTGTGCGGAGACTCTGATTAATAGGTTCACTCGGGAGTCATAGCTGCAATAACGGTAATTGGAGGCAGGTTTTTGATCGTGAGTCACCTTGTATGGGCTCTCCCCACTGCCCTCCTTCCTAGAGATGGTGGAAATCTGGAAGAGAGGAATCTGTGACCTTTCATTACCAAGCTGGCACAAGAAATTGGCACTGGCTGGAGCCTGCTGTTGGAAAAGGCCTGGAGAATCAGCACAGTGCTTTGTGCCCAGTTGGTGCTGGGGTAGGGCACAGGTGCACAGAATTTGCGTCCAGAGGGAAAAAAAAAGTTTATTTTAATGTAGGCTATTTTTGAATATAATATTGAATAGTAAGTGAAAACGTTGAAAATGTGTGACAAATTTTAACGCTCTTGAATCTGTGACCCAAGGGCTTTGTAGATTCAGGTTCAGGCAGCAATAACTGAGTGCCCGAGGTCTCTTTGGACTGTTTTTCCCCTCAAAGGGAAGAGCTGGGACCCTTGCTGGAAAGCTGAAGCCATGCCCTAGCCACTTCCTGACCTACACAATACTCACAGGCTTTTTTTGACCCGAAGAATAAATCTGATCTTAATTTCCTTCAGGATTAGATACCTGGAAAGAAGAATATGTTCTTAAGCAGTATCATTGAATGACACTGAAATTTTAAATAACACTAAAGTGTATTGTAAATGGTTAAGAATTAAAGAAATAACCAAGTGGTAGTACAGGCCTTGAGCAAATACAACGTAAGAAGCACTGAAAAATGTTTCTGCGTGTGATGAAGAGAACCTGGTTCGCTGTTTTGATTTATTGGCTGGCTGAATGAATTCATTAATTGTGTATGACTACTTTTACTTCTGGGCGGTCATTTTTTATTATGGATTTCATTACTGGGTGAGCTTTTCCTCGGGATGCTCTTATCATCCAAAATGAAATACATGAACGTGCTGGGGAGGCTCAGCCCTCCTTTCTTCTACCAATATTTTTCATAGGATGGTGTTACAAACTGCAGAGAAATTTACTTGGGCTGTAAGAGGCTACGTTTTGTCTGCTTGTGCTAAATATTTGGACAAAAAAAAGTAGTAATATTGAAATATAGGCCACGTCCCTTGCTTTTTTCCAAATAGTGGTGTCTGACAACACCACCTCATGACTGAAGAAAAGAGAGCCCAGAAATTCTCATGTGTTTCTTTTCTTTCTTAGCCTGCATTTTCAGGTCGTGTGTCTGCAGGCGGAACAAAGAGCTGTTAAAGACGACAGGGTGAGGACTGTGCCATCCCTGCTCTCAGCTGTGGCGTATGCTGACCCCTGTCCCTGGAATCGCACAGCAGATGGGCTGGGTGAATCCCCAAGTCAGCTCTGCAGCATCAGAGGCTGCTGTGATGTTGTGAGAAATCTGTTCTTGCCTGTGGGCTCTGACACTTTGAAAATTACTTTGTGTTTTCTCTGAGAACTATCTCTGCCTATGTAATATTTTATTATTTTTTTTTTAAATTCTTGTGAGGAAAGGTGAATGGGGTAACTCCCACCCGCCCCTAAACACGTGCTAGGCAGGGGCCTGGGCAGGAAGCATGGAAGCACTGGGAGAGGCAGGCCCCAGCTGTGGCAGCCAGTTGTAACATCTCGTCTCTTGTCATCATCCATGGTTTGGTTTTTCTCTGATTTCACCCCACTAATTTGTATCTGTGATGGCAATCTCTCATCTACACCAACTGGCCAAAATGGGGATAATGGTCCATGCCCCTATTTGTCAGTCACTCTGTGGATACTGAATGTAGAGAGAGCTCTTTGGTGAAATCTGATCATATCTGTAAGATAATAAATCATAAAGGTAAGATTTGGATATTGTTTTGTTTCTACAGCCTTTATTTTTATGGTTTGTATTATTCATAATAGGTATTTTTCAGGATGATTAAATAAGCTTTCTCTTGGTAATCATATACTTCGTTAGCACAGTGTAGCAAAGACATCAGGGATGAAACTGATCTGAAACCAGCTGATAAATAAAGGGACAGTATCATCCTATTTTTAGCCAGAGATTAATTCCACTCTAGAGTTAGGTAAGTGACCTTTGCTACGTAATTTAAGAGGTGAATTAATTTCAACAAAGGTGGGAATGAATCTTGCTGGCTTAGAGCTCATCACAGAGAGCTGGAGTCAAACCAGCGTTGTCCTCTTGGCAAACACTCACCGTGCAAACTTAAAGAGATGAGCCTTGCAGTTGGCTTAGGCAATCAAGGTTAGCCAGAAAATATACTTGCAACATATGAGGTCCCTGTCACCTCCTGATGGCTCTGGCCTGGGACTTTGCTGCAGTGCAGCACCAAGGGCCGGATGACCTCGCTGCAGTCCAGTGGCTTCCTCCCTTACCTGTGCCTCTGGCTGCTGGTTTGCTGATGAGTGTTTTAATTGCTGGTTTGGGCTGAAAGAGAAGGGTACCAGTAAGAGAAACCAGCTTTCAGTCCAGGCAGAAGATGAGAAAGGATGGATGAATTGATCCTTTTCTGCAGCTTAGTCTTGATATGACCTCACTTGCCCTCTGCAGGGAAAAGCCTTTCCTCGTGCCTGTTATTTCCCACTCTTACCCTAACAGTGGTCTTGACGCCCTGAAGAGCATCAGCTACCTTCTTAAGAACTCAAGAACACAGATTTCTGTGTCAGTTCTAGGCAACATATTTGTGCAGCGAGGCACGTGAATGCATTAGGGACATCTCCACAACCACAAATGCCTTTGAGGATGTCGGTTCCTGCAGCCAGAACATGGTGAGTCAGCACTAAGGGTAGCAGAAGTTTGGTTATTTTCTCCTCTTCGCTGAAACCGCAGTTTGTCACTACATACATTTCCCTCCTGTTGGGTAGTTTTTGATGTCAGTTGCTATTTTTTAGTATTTATTCAGTTGGGAGCTGTCTGTAATTTTGGACTGCTTACAAGGCTTTTTTTTTTTTGTAATATCGTCATCACAGGGGAACTTAAGAAACGGCAAAGATGTAGGTCTTGGCATATGCCTCGACTTCCAGGGTGTGTGATGATGTCAGGAGAGCTGCACCCCCTCAAAGTCAGCGTACTGTGAGGAAAGAGGTGATAGGGAAAAATGGGACAGATCCTCCTCACAACTGCCAAAATCAGTGGTGGAAAGGAACTTTCAGAGATATCTGCCATATAAGGGATGGGTTTGGAGCTCTTCGGGATTGTTTCTGGCTAACTTATCACCTAATCCTGTGTGAAAAAAGGAGAGAGACTGGGCTCAAGTTCAATTCCTCCGCATAGAGGGGTAACTTAATGACAGTTTGCTTTGTGTCTGTGGGAGGTAAGCCAGATTTATCATGCTGCTTTTTTTGCTGAGGTTTCTGCCATGGTTCTCTCTTCTTACACCCTAAATAAGTTGGTACCCTTTATTTAAATAAAACAAAAAAAGCAACCTCCCCTCCATGTTGCAAATGAGACATTTTAGAAAGGAGAGCTCCTATTTCTATTCTCCGTTCTGTTCCTTTGTTCCAATATTGCATTTATTCAAACAGGAAGAAGTTCCTGGGTCACCAGCTTGGTGACCAAGACCAGACTGGGCTCTCACATGCTGTTCCCAAAGCTCAGGGCAAAGCTTGCTTCATTTCAGGAACTTAAACGGAGTGACGGGAGGACCAGAGAGGAGGAAAAGGGGGGAGTCAAGACCATTACCTAAAATTACCTTCATTTTTTAAACATTAAAAGTGTAGCATGGCAAGAACAAAAACGTACCATGAAAAATTGTTTTTAAACTGTCTCCGTGCAGTGACCACATGTGGGCATCTCTGCGTCTCTGCAGACAGGCCTCAGGCCTGTAAGAAATTTGTTTGCAAACTTTAAGTGAGGCCATGGATGGTTTGTCCCCCGTCTGGGAGCCCACTCTTTCTGTGCTCATTTTGTATTTCAGATACTCATCGTTGTCTTCCATCTCCAACACGTAGCAATTAAAGCTCTGTCCTCCCACATGCTTCGGATTTTTAAGTTGGGGTTGGAACATGCTTTCAAACGCCTCGATTCCCATGTAATTTCGTGAAGACTCCTGTCAGCGCTCAAAAGCCTGTTCAGGCTTCTGTGCATACACTGCCACAACCGAGCAGTCCGAACAAACGTTTGCTGGGGAGCTGAGTGCTCCAACATCTGCAGGTGTTACAGCAGCAAGCGATACCACACAGGAGTCGGGACAGTCACCTCGATCCCTCAGCTAGTGCAGTCAGCTTGATCAGTTGGGATGGTAGCTGCCAACAGCAATTAAAAATGGATGATGAAGATTTAAGGTGGCGTGGCCTTCCCCTCTGTCCTGCGAGTGCTTTGAGGGCAACGGAGGAGGAGGTGAGAATTGCCTTGGAGTCAGCTGAAATAGGCAACATATCCTTGAATTGACAAAAGCTCAGCATCCGAAGTAGGACACAGAACAGTAACAATGACGTATCCAAGTTAACATTTGCAGGGCATTAACAACAGGGAGTGTCTGCTCGGTAGTTGTACTCAGTCTCACAACTGATTATCTTTGGGAACCTGAATATTTTAACTGTAGCTCTTCATTTTCCTACGGATCTTGAATCTAAGGCTTAGCTGTGTTTCCTGCTCTCACACACAGCCTCTTGGGAGCTCAGCAGCCACAGTATATTGATCACCACCATTCGCTGGGACTTGCCTCTTCTCTCTTGTGCTGCTCCATCTTGTAGAGCAGCTTTCATCTTGTTCATCCAACAAGTTAACAGTGCAGGCTCCCAGAGAAACATCCTGGCTGTGTGCAGATCTCAAGCTGTGATCTGATGTGACTGAACATGGCCGTACCTCCAGGAACAAATGTGCCTTCTTAATTGAAGATAATGGTTTTGACTGGCTGAGAATAACAGGAAAACTAAATAATAATAATGACTCACGCAAACGTTGCAAGTAGCTCCCTGTTTACGAGCTTCATTTGGCTCGCCTTATTCTTCCACCAGGCCGATGTTCCCAGAAATGACTCACAGTTTTGGGAATACCTCGGTTCTTGGTTACCTGAGGTAGTAATGGGCAGTGAAGGTGCCTGCATCAGAGGGCAGGAGGGGCCTGTTCTAAATCTTTAGTCCCTTCACTGAGCACCAGATTGAGCACCAAGAGTGGCTGGTTAATTTTAAAAATGCTCGCCTGGCCCTAGCTCTGTTGGGCACCTATTTGTGTTCTGGCTTTCATTTCAGTATTTGTTTGCGAACGCTTGGCTGCCCACTTTGTTGCAGGATTTGTAAAGATGTGAAGTGCACTTGTTTGGGTACTCACTTCCTTGTGAAGCCTTAAACTGCTTTGAATTAAAGGTAGAAAGGTTATCTGGGGGAAAATATCGTGCCCCTTGTTACCTTGCTCACGGTGGGGCTAATCACTGTGAGCACAAAGCAGTGGTGAGGTGAGGAGATGCCAAGGAGTGACTGGTTTGCTGCAACACATGGGCAACTGCAGAATTATTTTTTTTTCTCTAGATTCAAATGAATCTAGATAGAATTAATTTTCCACTTGAAAATAATCCGTGTTTATGAGGAATTACTTTCCTCAAAACCCAAAGGCAAACTGAAACGGGTCTAAGATGAAAAAAGGGCTAGCAGCCAAGGCTGACAAAAGGCTTGGAGAGAGCGTGGAGGTCACAGAAGCCAGCTATTAGTACTGAGTGTAAAGCGTTTTCTGTACTGCTAAAAGGAAGAGGGCAGGAGTGTGATTATTTTCACTGAATTTCTTTTTCAGAGATTTCCTTTTTGGTTCTGCCACAAACTGGAAGTAAAACTTGCTATCTCAAGCTCATCAGAGAACAAAGGCCAGCAGAAGTAATTACTGAGTTCTGGAGGCTCAAGTCTTGGAGAAATTGCTCCGGTTAGCAAGGGCAGTGGCTTTCATTGCTCGCAGAGGTTATAAGTGCATCCGCTTCCCTAACTGGCAGGCTGTGGCTCTTCGCTTTGGAGTGGCACAGGCTGGTGCCTCACGGCACTCTGCGGGACGGATTGGCGTGTGAGAATGGGGGCTGCGAAGGAAAAAGCCCTGGGTGAGGGCAGGCAGAGCTCAGCCTGCCTGCTGCCAGGCGGGCTCTCAAGCAGGAGTAATTCGGGGTGAAATAAGGACGGAGAGATGTTTAGCAACACCTAACGTTGTCAGTGCCATTTCTTCCTTTGTGTGCTTTCACTTTATGTTACTATTTTTATTATTTAAGTTCTTTCCTGGAGTTCTGTTTTGCACCCCAAAGTCCTGGAGGATGCAGGCCGTTGTTGGGATCGGGTAAAGGACTGGGGCTTGCTGTGTCTGTCACTGCTCAGGTACCGAGGTGATGATGGCTCCATTTAGTAGAGTCCTCTTTATTTAGTTATGGCTGGAGCTGAAATTCCTGGTTTCCATTTTTTTCTCTCTGCTGTCCATGTTAAATTTCCCTCATCCAAGAAGAATCAAGAAGCAATTTTCTAAATATCTAGCCAGTTTTTTTCTTCCCTCTTTGAGAAGGTTACCGTTCCCCATTAACTCTCTCCAACTGACTTCTGGCTTGCATGTGTGGACCTTGATAGATCACTACAAGACCAGCACTGTTTTTGTGAGCCTGGAAAGTGTAAAGAGTTACTCATGCAGCAGAACTCTTCAAGGATTCTCTGCTAACCACTGACTTAACAGGTTACTTTTTTCATTTTACTGGTAATTTTACCTCTTATTTTTTGCTTCTCTGCTTTCAGGGGAAGAGATTTTGTTTTAGACCCTCCCTCCAGCTTCCCCTTAGAAATCCGGTCAACCTAGAGGAGCCTGAACAGGGAGCCGCTGGAGCTGTAATTGCCTGGATTTAGAAATAGGGTTGCATTCATCAAATTCAAGCAGCCCTACTTTCTCTGGTAGTTTTTCTTTCCTTCCTGTCTCTTCAGATTTGCTATCATCAAGAGTTTTGAAAATGCATTCATATTTCAGACTTAAATATAAACTTTGATTAACTACCATTTAATTAAGATAACATCATCAGGATAATTAAACTTCCTAAGATGGAACAGCGAAGCCCTTGTGACTTCCAGCCTGTGCCTCGTGATTTCCCGTGCTGCGCTGGATACCTGCACACAAGCGAGGGGGCGTGCTGCGAAACACCGCGTCCGATCTCGGCAGGACTGGGAGCTGGAGGCTGAGGCTGGAGCCTCCCAAGGCAGAGGCAAGCATCCCATGGGTCCCGCGGACTCCTCTTAGCAAGAATGTGCTCCGAGACCCCACCAGGACTCAGGCGCATGTCATTATTTTACACGCTGGTTGCCAAAAAAGCGCTGTATGTATTAGCTGTGCTGCTGCTTAACCCCTTACAAAGCTCTTGGGATACCTCCACTTGGAGGTCAGTAAGATATCCTACATGCAAGAAAACAAACAGAACAACTTGGGATGTGTTCCACAGAGAGGTTTGCTCCTGGCAACCTTCGAAACCGCTTATTAAAAGAAATATTTCCTCATTTGTAACTAATTGTATAGGAAACAGAGTTCAATTAGCAAGCCGGTTTTTATGAGGACAAGCTGATTCATACTTTTCTTTCTACTCCATAATCTATGCAGATGAAAATTACTCTGATTCTTTCTATGAAGCACTTTTAGAAATCTTTTCCTGTTGGATAAAGCTGTCATTTTCTCCAGATATAAGGGTAAATTCAGTCAGTGGCTTAAAAATTAATATTTTATACTTGAATAAAGTATTGCGTAAGGAAATGAAAAACCAAGATCCGTGAAGATTTTTTTGGCTGATAAATAGAGTGGCTAAGGATTGGCTGATTAAAAATTTCTGTAATTTAAATCCAAGTGCTCATTCAAAAGCGTTAGCCACAGAAGCAGTGGTTAGGCAGATGGATGGGTAGTGTATGTGGATCAAATTTTTCTGGAGTTCTCGATTTAGCAGATATACAGATGAAGTCTGTAAGATAATAGTGCTGAGCCAAGGCAAAGTTGCTGAGTGCAGTGCTGGTTTTTTTTTTTTTAATCTTATGACTCATTAAGATGAGGGCGAATCTCAGCTACAACTATGTTTAATATTAATATGAAAGTTTCAAAAGATGACTTTCATGGCAGACGCTGGAAATATCTTTGGCTAATCTTAAGAGATGCCTTTTCTTTCTTCCTTGCGGTTCTCTTAATGTTCAAATAAAATAATAAAACAATTTTTCATCTCTCAGCCCTGAGAGATGCTGCACCCAGGAAGAGTTGCCTTGTTTGCACTGCCCCTATCTTGCTGTTATTTGTAAAGCTCTCCTGGATGGGTGCAGAAAGAGCTACGTCGCGTTGTGCTCAGCTGTGTTTGTTCTGGACGGCTCTGACTGCTGCGTGCTTGCTCCTTGCAGCAAAAGAGGAGAAATTCCCAGCAGCAGGTCTTGCAGTTGGCTGGGCAGGAAGCACTGAGCGAGCTCGGCTGCTCTGGCTCTTTTCATTGCTGTAGGACCGACATAGAAGAGGGGTTGTTGGTTTATTAGGATTCTTGTCTGGAGCTGGCATGGGAAGAAGCAGTTTTAGTTGACTGGGAAAATTAACAGCCAAAAAACATAGCTGTGATGCTATGTTTATGAGTTTAAGGAGCTATGATTTGATAGCATTTCTTTTTTTGCCCCTTTCCACAAGGAAGCTAATCTCAGCAGCTAAGCTGAGCCGAGACCAGGGCTGACACCCTGGCTGCTCTGCAGCCTTTTCAGCACGATCCATTCACCCCAAACACGATGAGCTTCTGAATACTGCTGGGGTATTCTGGAATTTGCTGTGCAGGCTCCGTCGGTGCCTTTGAGGAGGAGATGAGCTCGGTAATGTTTCCAAAGCCCTGCCAATGCAGTCAGCATAATGGCTTTATTGGAGTCATTCGGGCACCTGAGCAGAGCTGTTTCCAAGCCGGTGTAAGTAGCCTTCAAGGTCGGGATCCGAGCATGTCCTCAGCCCTCATAAGCAGCAGCTGGAGCTGGTAGCTCCTGAGCAGCAAGTTCTTAGGGGATTTCGACTTCGTCGGGCAGGTGTGGTGGGAGAACGCGCTTCCTCCAGCCATCCTGCATACCTCACACACAGCCAGGGCTTAAAATAGCGCTGATGAAGCGATGCGTGTTGTGTTTTGGTTTTCAGCTGCCTGTCGGTCCCCAGCTTGGCTTCTAAGGCTCCTGTTGCTATGGAGAGGAGCAGCTCTGCTCTGCAGTGGGTGCAGAGAGCGGCACTGCTCCCAGCACGGTGCAGCACTGCCTCTCCAGCCAGCAGCTTTCCCTTCCCAAGGAAGCACGGCTGTCACTGGCGTGCTGCTGCTTGATCTTGTCTGTATTTGTGATTGATTTCTCCCCCCCTTTTCCTTCTTGCCCTTTATGGATACCTTTTCACCATCTCTGATCTTATCTTTTTCTTCCCTGCCTTTGTTCTCAGCAAGGGCTCCCTTCACTTCCAAATGCAGAAGAGACTTAGCAAAGCCTTACCCGCGCTCTCCCAGGTATTTGCTGTAACTGCTCAGTGAGAGATGCCTGATTTGCAGTAGGCGCAGGAAAATATTTTGCTACCACGACATCCTTTTCTTTCTCTTTGTGATTTTTTGAAAGTACAGGAGCCCAGGACTCTGACACTATGCACAGAGCCAAGACAAAGGGTATTTCTGGAGATTGCAGCAACCTCATGCAGCTGCTGGTGAGTTCTCACTGCAGCAGTGCAGGTACAGCTGGAGGCATGGCCAGAGCTGTGCGTGTCTGGGACTCCTGGAGCTCTGCTCCGTGTCACTTCTCTCACTCAGGCTCAGCCCAGGCAGCCTGCGGTACGGTTTGCTCACTGGCCCTCCTTCCAGCGGGATTATGGCTGTGTTGGGGCATCCTCGAACGTCAGGGGAAGCAGCACGCTCAGCCAGTGCTAGTGTCAGAGCCCTGGAGCTGCAGCTTCAGATGCATTTCTGGGGCTGAACTTACCCAGGGCTTTTGTTGGTGCGCCCCTGCTGCTGCTAACGGCAAGACTGCTTTGGGGGAGCAGGGAGGTGGGGAGAAGAACGATGTTTTAATTGAAGATGCACAAAAGAGCAGGGAAAACTTGGAACTAACCAGAGGAAATGCTGTGCCAGCCAATTCACCTTGTTTGCGGGTGGTTGCTTGATAGCTAGAGACTGTTCCAGTTATTCTGAAAGGGCTCAGCTCCCACTGGGGCTCTGAAGTGAGCAGGCCGTTTTGTCAAGGCCATCTGCTGAGCTTCTGGGTGCTGCTCTTTTCTGGAGACCTCTGAAATGTAAAAATTCTGTCATCTACTCATTCATCAATGAGAACGCCATGTGCGTGCTGGATTGACCCCAATTTTTCTCTTGGTTTCCCTTTAATTTACTGTATTAAATTGAATCTGTCTCTGTTTTCTGAATTCTCTGATCCCCTGCAGCGTGAAGAAAGCCTGCTGCTCTCCTGCTGCTGCTCGTAGCTGCTGCTGCGTCGTGCTGTGTGCTCACTGCCTGCCTCCAGCCAGGGAGGGCTAGTCGTGGAGCTGCTCCAGCATGCCTTCGGGTTGTTTCACCTGCTTTGGGTTCGACCATCTCAGGTTATATTTCTTTGTGCCCTCTGTGGAGCTGTGAAAGCAGTTCCTGGATCAAGGCTTGGATTTGCCTTGGGAAGGGAAGTCAGTGAGGAGGACAGCAGCAGTGCCCGGAGGGTCAGTCAGCACGCATGGTGCAGGGAGATGTTGCAGCCTGCAGCAGCTCTCTGGAGAAACCCATCACGCTGCTCCTCAGTGGCCTCTGCCTGCTCTGAGCCCCCTGGCAACCTGGCCGCTGCGCCAGGCTGAAGTGCAGAGGCTTTCTTGCTGCATCACCGTGAAAGTGGATTCAGAATTTCTGATAAGCAACCTCCTCCACTGCTGCTCAGTTAGGCTTTGCTGATGGGCAGGACCGCGTCCTGGCAGGGGTCCTTCTGGCACTACTGAAAGAGAAACAATCAGTGCTGCTCGGGTGTAACCTCTAGGTTGCAGTAAATCCAGCAGGAGAGCCAGGACTGCTCACCAAGAGAAGAGAAGGCTTGCTGGGATCTCCTCAGAGATCTTCAGAAGCCTCCTGGATGTGGCCCTGCTGGGGCAGGGGTGGGAGAGGCGGACCCAGGGGGCCCTTCCCACCGCGCTGTGACTCCCCGTTCCGACTGAGAGCAGCCTGCCAGCAGGGGATGCTTAGGAGGAGCTGAGAGTTCAGCAATCGGAACCGAAAACTTGGCGGAACGATCCTTTCCTAGGATTATCTGCTTGCGTCTCCATGCCAACGCTTCTACAAGTTGCTGAGTTACTTTTTTTTTTGGGGGGGAAACAAGGTTCTCATTACTGAAACAGTGATGTTGAGTGATCCCTCCAATGAGCAGAGTCAGCTACTCTGGTCTTTTTGCAAGGCTGGAAAGGGAGGAGGGGAAGAGGGAGGCTGCTTAGTTCAGCTGGCAAGTAGTTGCTAGGAAAGGGATTGCACGCCGAGGAAAATTTCCATTCTACGTTTATGAGCAGACTTAGGTGCTCCGGAACTAGGGGGGGGAAAAAAAAAGGTGTGTGTATACGTAGCATAAAAATGTATTTCTGCAAAAACAGAAATGTGCTTATCTGCTGAGGGAAACCACGAAAGGCAACTGCTACATCATCACCTCTGCTGCAAGGTGAGCCCAGGTGTGAAGCACAGCATCGTCAGGCCCTCATCTTCCTGGGGAGCCAACTGACAGGATAAGGTTTCCAAGCAGAAGCCAGATGTCAGAAATACTCAGATACGGAGAATTTATAGTGTCTATTAAGGTAAATATGGTGCTGTGCTGAGCAGTAACTGTTTGATATATCCATATTTTGATTTAAAGCTGTACATATGTTGCAGATAGGTATGTATGCGTGGAGAAGTGAGCAGTCTATCCCTGCTGAGCTTGGTCCTTTTCCCATGTAAAACGATGGAAATTTTTATCGCTGTGTTTCACAGGTGCCAATCCCAAGTCCTTCACTGTGAGCACACAAGTTGTGATCATAAGCCGGCAGGTTAGTCAGTACAGATTTGTTTTCTCTCAGGATCCAAGCTTGAGCAGCACGGTCATGAAGGGACACATCCTTAAACCCTTAGGGATGGACAGGGGAAAAAAAAAGGAAGGAAAAGTCCTAAAGGATGACCTTTTCACAGTGTTTCACTGGTACATGTTGAGGCCTTAACCTGATGGCTCAGCACTAGTGGGCTGGTTCCTCGCGCCGTGGTCTCCGTGTCAGCAGGATATTTCATGTGACAGTGCTTTTTGTGAGCTGAGCTGCTGACTTGTGGGACTACCGAACAGATGGTGCCTACGTGAGAACACGTGTAAGTGGCTGACACTGTAGGTCTTGTTTTCCCCAGTTGTCGTGCTGCTCGGGACGTGATGGTCAAGATCAGGGTCAGCATGAAGGTTTCTTAGGACAGAAAAGAGGGGAAAACACCACCCCGAAACCAAACTCACACACCTTCAGTTCTGATGCCCTGAGCTATAGGGGTCCTGTCAAATCTCCCTGTTTGTGAGGCCTGCCAAATTTTAGAGGAGGCTAAAGTAACACTGCAGAATAAATTGCCTGCACAGAGTTGAGCATTACGGCAGTATTGCAAAATTCAAGCCTTGAAATAATAGTGATTCTGTATAAAAACAACACGTGGAGGAGAAAAATGGGGACAAAGATCCCTGAGATATCTGTAAATAAAAGAATTTGCTATTTTTGACGTTTTCCCACCAAGGACAAAGGAGATGACAGTATAGTGTCTCCTCATGATCATTTGAAAGTGCACTGTACTGCTGGACTCATCTTTGGCAGTCTTGTCTTACTCAGGTGACTGAAACGTGTCAACTGCCAGGAGACAGGAACAGAAGCTGATATCAACCAGCCTCCTCTAACTTGTGAGGTGGATCTCCGAATAGCTTGGCCTTCTGATGGTTGTTCTGATATCAGTACCTCTCTGGCTCGTGGAAATTTAAAAATTAAGGCATCCTGTCTGAATCATAGCAACCCTCCAGTGTCCAATGAGAAAGCTGGTCTGCCTTGTTCACGCGGTGCATTTTACTCCATCTGCAGAAATCAGCTTCGTACGTGCTTTAAAAAAAAGTAAAAACCCAGCCCTCTTTGGAAATGATACAATTTGGGAACTGGCTAAGCGCATAGGGTTGTTTTTTTTGCAGAGTCACGTTAGGTTTCTCAGCAAAGAAAGCTGATTGCTGGTTTCAGGGAAGTGCTTCAAGGAGGAAAAGCAAGATCCTACAAGTTCGGAATGACAGGAAACTTGATTGAGACCAGCACACGTGAAGCTGTTTCAAATGACCAAGTTCCCCCGGGAAGTTTTTCTGCATATGGTGCCTGGTATAATATCCATCACGGTGGACAGCAAGACAGCATTTTAAAGTGCAAAGGATAGTGGTAAGCCTCGAGAAAAGGGCTGGACCAGGAGATCTCCAGCCTAGAAATTGTATGTACCCATGCTGTTTCTGCCTGGGATCCATGGAAGTTCGGAACAAAAGGTTGGGTTTAAAATACAGACACTGCGAAAAGGAGAATGATGAAGCCACAGGCTGGCTTGTAAGCAGTAAAAACCAGATGAAGTAGCTAAAATGTGCCTAGAAGGGAGTCGTTCTGAGCAAGAGAGGCCGCAGCACTGTGCTCCAAATGTCGCAGCATCATTCTTTGTATTCCATAAACCTTTTGTCTCCAAAAATTTCTGTTGGGAGCCAGAGCTAGCGCTGTGACATCTGAAGCATTTATTTTGTGATTCATAACTGTGACAGGGACGCTCAGGAGAGAGCTGCTGCCTGGATGGAAGGACATGGGAATGCAGTTTGGGTAGCCAGTGCAGATGCCCAGGGAGCAGCCAAGCCCTTAAAAGCCACAGGGAATGAAACGCTGTCCTATTAACCCTTGAGCCCAGGGGAAGTGTATTTCTGAGGTCCTGTTTTTATTGCCAAAGGGGTAGATTAGGATTCATATTCAGCAAAATGCAGAGATATGGTCGTATGTTGCCCTGCTGATAAAACTCTAATTGAATAATGTCTTGTTAGGCTTTTTTTTGTGTGTGTGTGTTGTTAGAGAAGGAACAATACACACATGCTGGGCATCAGCCTCTCCAGACCGCTTGTGACTATGTCCCAACATGTCCCCAGTACTGTGGGACATGTAGGACAGGACTCTTGTAATGTCAGTATCATCAGCTGAGCAGTGAGCAAATAAATCCTTTTAAATATCACAGTGGTAGCTACCTCAGGGAAGAAACAAATGGACTGAAATTGAAAGCAACTGGAAAATACAGTAACCTTCAAAAATAAATCAAAAATCTTAACTTCTGTCATTTTCGTCTTCTCTTGAAAAATGCTGACTTTTTAGTGATGCATCAAATTTATCTATATTCAAAAATAGAACTCTTAGGATGAAAAATCAAAACAACTTTAGTTCCTTTAAGTTTATGGATAAATATATTCCACCAAGATCTGGAAGTATCTTCTGAAGGGTTTTGATGGAATATAGCTGTCCTAATTCAGCGTTCACCTGATATTGTGTGTCCTAAACCAAAAGGGAATTGCCAAGTAGATTTCTGAATGTGCTAAGCATTCCCAAGGGGGGCAAAGTACAGTTACTTACCTTCTTGGAAATGCTGGCCGTAAATATCTGGGATTTTTCAGCTACTTTAATGTTCTCACGAAAAAGTTAAGCATCTCCATCTCCTTTGCCATCTCTGTGTCCCACTGCAAGTGTCTGTTCCTACAGATGTAGCTGCCGTGTAATGCCTGCACAGTGGGATCTGGGGCTTGAGGAGGGCTGCGCCTGCAATTATTATGTCGTTATGTTAATTAGAAAGCCAGGAAGAGGAAATTGCAACGTTGCTCCTCTTCTCGGAGGAAATTAGTGTATTGGAAGTTTAATTTAAAAATAACAAGCGCCTTAAACGTCTTGTGCTGTGGAACAGAAAGTTAGCGTTGGGGTTTTCCTAGAAAACTTGAAGGGCAGATAGACTGCTGTGCTCCTGAGAGCACTAGCCTGTGCTGGGAGACATGTGGAAAATCATCCTCATTGCAAGTCTCTGAAGCTGAAAGCAGTGAATTGTGTCCTCTGGTAAAGGCTGTGTTGCTCCTGCTGTCACCGGGACCTCCTGTGACGTTGGCATGGCTGATACTGTGGGGCAGGGAGGGTTTGTGGTTGGGTGCCACAGGAGTGCCAGCACGCACTTTTTCCTCTTTTCAGCTTTACTCCACAGTTCGGGGATCACAATACAAACCTCGTGAACTGTTCATGAGTACACTCTGATATTCTTAATATTGTATTTTTTTATTTATCAAGGATGAATTAACAGATCGGTTCAGAGGGTTAACAAAGTCCGGCTTATTGATTTCCCAGTGTAATAGCAAATAGGTTTACTGACATAGTTAACTGTACAGTTAATTAATGGCTACATGCTTGGAGCCAAATTCTCTGCTATGATAATGGTGAAACAAGTGGAGATTTGCCAGCACATAACTTGGCCTGTTCTCTGTTTGGCTGTCTGGAGACGCACTTGTACTTCCTGAGCCCTGGTGTTTTGGAATATCTGCCTGCAGGTAAATCACGTGAAGGTGGACGCTCTCAGTTCTAGGAAACAGCAGGGGGCTGGGGGAGCTGGGCAGTGATGACTCTGGTGCTGGGATAGTTGTCACATTCTCAGCAGGCATATCCGTGGTCAATATCCCCTCCTTCATCATGGGAAATGTGCTCTGTTTTGTTTTTTGTTGTGTTCTGTTTTGTTTTTTAAGGTGGCGGTCTTGTGCATCAATTAATAAATCAAGAAATAAGCTCATTCTTAATGTTGCTGGGCAGAGCTGGACGCAGGGAACACAAAAAGAGCCAAGGTGCTGGCGTCAAGCAGGAGGTGAGCCTGAGTTTAGTCCCATCCCTGCTTAACACATTAGGAGTGGGTTTTCGAGATGGTTGTGGGCAGCATTTGAGGGATGAGCAACCACAGGGCTCACCTGCTGCGGGTGCAGGAGGGCCACGGTGGCATCCCCTGAACCTGGCCATCATTGCTTCTGTTTCGGGCAGTCCTTAGAAGGAGGGGGTGGTTGGGGTTGTTGTGCTTTTTTAGAGACATAAATCATAACCGGCAGCCAGGCCGAACAGTTTTGGGCTGGTTCACCAACTGCAAAACCTTCTGTTCCTGTGAGCGTGTTGATGCTCCTCGTCAGGAAGGGCAAGGCTCTAGCAGGAGTGGTTGTCGCTCTGGGGGTTGCAAAAAGCTTTGGAAGGGGGGGGGTGGTTTATATTGTGTGAGCTGATGGAGGCAACTGAAGTCACGGAGAAACAGTGAAGGTTGTGAGTGGTGGCCACCAGGAAGGACCAGTTTTCTAGCCCCGTGGATCTTGGCCTTGGAAAAGCACGGGTAGAGGTGACATTTTGCAGCTCAACAGCAGTGATTTGGTAGCTCTCCAGGATGCTCGGAGCCATCTCAGACTACGGCATATTCGTATTTTGCTGCCAGTTCAACCATGCTTTATTGGCTTTGGAGTGTCAAGCCTGTCTGTCAAGTCAGAGCTTTCTAAGACTTGCACAGAGCATCTCGGGACTATTTTTCACCTAGGTCTCAGCTGCTGCGAGCACAGGAAATTCCTTTTAAAAGCGTATCATTTGGATAGCCAGAAATCTCTCTTCGGAAGATGCCTCTTTTGCCTCGTCGGGGAGACATGAATAATTCAGCACGTCCCTATGCAAATGTGTATTACTCTACGAAAAAATATGCAGGCACCTTATTTCTTTCTCCATTTGTGTAGTGTCAGTTTCCCAGTGCTGAATCTTTGTCAGCAGCGTGCTGAAGTGCCTTCTGAGCCGATCGCATGCGCATCTTCTCTTCTGGCATTGTGGGGGCTTAAATTGCTGTTTCAACTGTGAATTTTAAAATGCTATTTTAACGTTACCACTGTACGGTAAAAGCAGCAAATTGCCACGGGGGAAGTATTTGAAGCGACACATGCAGATGCAGATCCCCACAATATTTTTCCTTTTGGCCTTGGAGGTGTTTTATTTTGCATTTCTCCGCTTGTGCAATTTTTTTTCCGTGGGGTTACGTGAGGCATGTCGAGGGGCTGTCAGTACAAACGGGGAGTGCTCACAGCAGTTGTCGCTATAGCAATGCAGTGCAGCTCTCAGCCTGCTGCACGGAGCCTGAGCCACCCGCAGCTCCTCACGTCCTGTGTGAGCCGAGCGAGATGGAGAGCAGCAGCCCTGCTGCGTGCAGGTGCAAGGCACGTTCTGGCTCGCTCTGATACCCTCATGGCTAATGCAGTGCTCTCACTGAGGTCTTTGGAAATGCTCTCTGGATGAGGAGGGGGTAGAAAGGGGATGGAGGACATCTGTGGGGGAAGCTGGTGCTGGTTTCAGAAAACAGAAGGCAAGAAATAAGTACCAAAATGAAGGAAAAGCAGGAACAGAGAAACTAAGTAGCCTTTCAAAGCCCTCCACACCTCTAGAAATGGCACGGCCACAGCATGCTGCTTTTCTCTTGACTGCAGTTCAGCGCTTAAGTTAATCCCTGGGGTCTGGGCAGTGCAAAGGTGGAATTGAACACTGCCTCTTAGGAAGAGATTTTTGTCTCAACAGATCTCGCGTACATTCAGGAATCCTAAAATATCTTCTAAGATGGCTTGTCTGTACCCAACTTACTTAACTGAATTCTGTTTTTATTATGCTCTATTTTCTTTTCTCTTTCGTCTATGGCTGTTAAACTAAGGGTTGAGTATGAGCTACTGTGATAAACCTTCTTTTAAAACCTTCTTTGGGACAGACAAACGTCCGTGCTCTGTAGATGGGGAAAGAAAAGCACTGAGAGGCATTTTCCTGTGGAATCGCTCCATAAAGCAGGCCTATAAAAAGGTATCTTTACCTTCACGATCCCCTTCCTTGAGTTCTTTTTATGACTGAAGAAAGTAGGACGGGTTTATTTCGTATCAGTCAGCATGTGAGAAAGGACAGTTAGGTAAGTGCATGATGTCTCATGTTATATTTGAATGTTCATTTCTTGTATGTGCTAAATATACAGATGAGCCAAGATTCCAGGACCCAATAACGCCTTCCCTGCAGGGTTTTTATGCACTTTTTTTCTGAAGTTTCCGACTTGAAGAGCAATGTGAGTCTAGTTCCATGGATGATGAAAGCAAACAGACATTTTTAGAGGTGCTTCATTATTTATTTTCGCTCCGCTGATGTCCATGAGCTGAAGGTGAGATCACACTGTGTTGTAGAGGAGGTGGTGAAAGATGCTCCCTGGACTGGAGAGGTACCAATATAAACAGCTAAAACAGTCAAGAGCAGGCAGAAAAATGTAGAAACTGTGGAGTCAGTGAGTTGCCCAGGATTTGAACAGCTTTGCCGTGGCTGGCAGTACAGGCAGACCTCAGAGGTTTAGCCTCCTGGTGTCTGCTTCCTCCTGCGATGGTGTCTGCTCTTTGCTGGGAGGGAAAGTCTCCCTCAGAGCTCAGGAAAGGAGGATTATGCTTTGGCTTTCTGAGGGGTAATTCTCCATCTGTTATAAGAAGGTTTAGAGTCACAGGGCTAAGAGGAATGGAGCTTTAGAAATGGAAACCGATAGCTGAAAATGAAGGAATTAGTTATGAGTCGGGTTTTTGCTCTACGAAGTACAGGCAACCCTTTTCTCATGGCTTTTCTCATTTCAAGGAGAAGCTATTGGTCCTCTTGCCATTCCCATTAAGGCTTGCCTTCACTGCTTAAATCCCATGAGGACCCTTGCAGATTTCTGACTGGAGAAGCAGCTTTGAACCCATCCCTGTAGTCAGGCGGAGGCAGAGCTGGTTGCACGAAGACGACATGGTCAGCCAAGTCATTTCCACAGCCCCTGGGGCCTGAATCTTGCCACTGCATGTTGCCATGGGCCTGGACTTGGGCATGTTGCTTCGTGGATGAAGGGCTGTGGTCAGGAATGAGGTTAGTCAGCTGAAATCCTCAAAAATGGAAGTATGCTTGCAAATGAATACCAAGTCATCATCCTTTAGTTGTTCTCTAAGGGCCAAAGAATTTATCGATGGCAGAAGCATCCAAAAAAGATCACTTGCAGAAAGCAAGAAATATTTTTGCTTGCAAAAGCATCAGGAGCTTTATAAACATCGCTCCCATCCCCCCCAAAAGCCAATAGTGAAATCAAGTGGTGTGGGAACTACGGACTAATTAATTAGAAGGATCTCCTATGTAATTTCCGAAAAGCTTAGCCTTTCATGTTGGAAAGGTAATCAGTAGTCTTTCAGCAAGACACGTCGGCTACCTTAGAAGGCGCTGCAAGTCAGAGCTGCTGAAATTAATGGCACCATGTTTCAACACAGCGATGTAAAGGCAGTTCTAAATAACCCAGTGCTACTACTTAGATGTAAAAGTCATTCCTGTTTCCTAAGAAGTTACTGCAGTGTAATGCTTTGCCTCCATATTTATAGGTATGCTTATGCAGAAATCAGGAACAAGCTCAATCTGCCAGGCAGCTGAATCAACTTTTGAAGTCCACTTTAAATTTAATCCTACACAAATTAACTGCCTTCGAATCAAGCCTTTGCTGCTTTCCTTTTCCTTTAGTGTTTTATTTGAACGAGCTAGATACCAGAGATGCAGTAAAACTATAAAGATAGGGCCTGGTGTTTACTGAAGTGGCACTTCATGCAGTACTGGTTATCATACTAGAAGGTTTTAATGGACAACAGCATTTTGAGTTATGTAGTGTATGTGACATTTTGGAGGAGTAGGATACATCTGAATTCTCAAAATTACATAAACGTTTTGGACGTCCTTGAAATGTCAGTGGGTGTTTTTCTTTTTTTGCCTTAAAAGTATCTGATTTTCAGAAAGCTCAGTAGGGTAAACTTCGTCTACTTTAACTTAAACTTAGTCTGACCTAGTCCAGTACACAGGCAACGAGGAGGTAGAGATGGAGAATGAGGCTTTTTTTGACTTGAAATTTGCCTTGGATGAGGTGAACCACACTGTGCAAGTGCCTCTTGAGCATGAGATGAGGTAGGTGCCTAGGTGAAGGGTTGGATATACATGCACACGTACGGACATATGTAAGCAGATGCACCACTAAGGCTTCTGGAGTGAGGCGAGCTGGATCCCACTCCCAGGAACTGAGGCGCTCCAAATCAACCGTGATCATCTACAGAGACGTGTGCGGAAAAATGAATTGTTGCACTGTGCATTGCTGCCAACACGAGGTCCAAAAGCATGAACCCTGCTGGGCAGAGCTCCGCAGAAGAGAGCCAGGCCTGAGGCAGGCATTGTTGGCTGCCAGGACAGCGTGGGCACAACCTGCTGCGGTCTCTGTTTCAAAGTTCTGTCACTTCGCTGTTGAAAATGTGGTTTTGCATTTCAGATTTAACTCTCTATGGCAGCAAGCGAGATGCTGGCTGCTACCTGCGTGTACCTTTGTAGATATTAGATACGTGTATCCTCTGTTTGCCTGTGCAAACTATTTGTATATACATATATGCATGCATCCTGTAGGATACATGTCTGCAAGCGTATATGTGGGCCTGCTGGTTGTGCTGTAATTCTTCCTACACCCTTTTTTTGGATGGTAAATTATTAGATTCAGTGGTTGGCTACAATATCTTGGCCTGGTTGGTTATCCTTTTTAATAAAGATCATGGTTCTTTGTTTTAAATAAATTTTGGAAGTTACATGGAGAGCTTTAAAATGCTGACACAAAGAAAAAAAAAAAAAAAAGGAGGTGGGTTCTTACTTGGGATTTAGGATAGCATTTTTAAGTGTTTAAATGATTTGGGAATGAGTCACTTCTGTTAAAGACTTCTGCAAAGTTGATCTGACACATGAAAATGTAAGCTCTTGCTTCTCCTATCCCTGAGTAGATTTAAGAAGCCTGTGGAGTTGAGGGAAGTGGCATCTTGGTTTACCCATGAATAGACAGGTCTGTTAATAAGTGGCCTTGAAGGTTGGAGATCTCTTGGCTGAACTGTACGAGAAATGCTTTTATTATTGGTATGCAGCAGGTTTAAAGTTAGCACAAGACGTTTGAAGCAGAGTCAGAAAAAATTTGTTATTTCACGAGACAGATCAACATTGTCTGACCTCGTTGTTTTCCTATTATTTGGTTGTTCTATTTCCCAGTGTTTTAAAGAATCAAATCAGGTTCCCAGATAGTCACACTGAAGGTTAGTGAGAACTGCTTTACACAGTGTTCATTTGTTCGTGTGTTTTATACCTATCTATATGTAGTGCATGCTTATCTTGTGTAACTTTTATTACTGCAAACTGAAGCTTGCTATTTCACCAAAAGTTTGGACTGATTTGGGTTTAGTCCTTTAGCCTATTTTCTCAGTAACATTCATCATGACTTAAAAGTTTTCCACGCTATTACTGTTTCTTTCGGAGTAATGATAAATATTAGTTGTGGTGCCAAATGTGGCCTTAAATTTTAAGAATTTTTTTCAGTGTCATTTTTGGTTTAATGTAGCTGATCCCACTCTGTGATTAGCTTAGTGCTGACCATAGGGGAAGACAGAAAAAGTCGGTTTTCTGCATGTCCACAAGAAAGAAGAGTGAGGCCAGTGCACGAAGGAGGTGCTGTATTTCCAGTGTTTCCATTTCCTCCAAAGAGAGGAGAACAAAGCTCTTGGATCGTTTATTTGGTCAAATGTTCTCTTCGTAGAGTTTACTTTTTTGTTGTTCTGAAGAATATTTTGTTATCCCAGATTTCTGGCGGGGACAGTTCTTCCAAAATGGTGCCAGCTAGTCCTGACTCCAGCTAGTTTCCTCTTCACCCTGAGGTTATGCAGAGGCTCAGATGGGATAGCGCCAAACTGTGTCTGAGGGACGCAGCTTGTGCTCTCAGTTCTGCTCCTCTGACCTTCTGGAGCTGGCATGGAGCCTCTGAATCCCTCTGCCCATCAGCTGTCCTTCCTGTCACCTTGCCAAAGCCGTTTTATTTTCTAACCTCAGATCCCCGCACCTGATGAATGAATGTTGTTTGGACTATGGCTCTTTTGCCAGGGTCCAGAAAATGCGATGAAACTTTGGGAAAGCATCTCTCCAGTGTTAACGGCAGCAGGTTTTCATCTCAGGACACTCTTTTCTGCACTTGCTGTCTTCCAAAGACTGCCTCGATATGTTCCCTCTGCTCAAGGAGCAGCTCCCAGTTCAGAATCTGTGTCCCCCTTACAGTGATGGAGGCAAAGCAAGGAGGTGTCTCCAAAACATACCTTGAACCAGCTGCAGGAACGAGATGTTGTTTGCCTTTCTGAACCAGGACATCCCAAGTGGCGCTACTTGTATGTGGCATCCCAAATTGTGCTGGTGTTTCTTTCCTGTCTTGCTCGCTTCTAGGGAAAGCTAGGCAGAAGTGGTGTGAAGAGGAGACAGACGGACTTTGGAGTCGCAGTGAAGGCCGAAGGCAGTGCTGCAAGGAGAAATGTGGAGAAGCTGTGCTGCAGCAGGTTTGCTCCCCACCTAGGTGGCCCCAGGTCACAAGAGGTGTGCTTACACACCCTGTGTGTTCTGGTCTAGCTCAGGGCTAGACTCTCTTTAGCCCTGTGTGTTGCTTTGAAATGCTTTTTGCCAACTCAGAATTGAAGCTCAACTTTTTAATTTTTATTTCTTTGCAATAGGAATAATTAGTTTGAAGTTATATAACGCAGTGGATAAAAGTGAAGGGAATTACAGTGAGATTTATCCATGCAGAATATAAAAAGGTGAAAGTTGGTAAGCTGTGCCTTACATCTTGCCCAAAATCCCTGTTCTGCACCAGAAAAACAAGTATGGAAAAATCGGTGTTTATGTAATTCAACCAGTCTTTGACGGTTTGCTACCATCAAATGGGTGTTGATGGTAGAACTCTTCCTTGGCTTCATATCAGCAAGCGATTCCTCTAGCCTTCACTCAGCAGGTGTATATGGTTTTGAACTGATGTTTGGAGAAACAGATCCAATCCTACCCTCTGGGCACTTTTGTTTTTGAAGCTGTCTGCTTTGATTCTCTTCCTGAATGTTTTTAATTCTTATGTATGGTACAGCACTTATTTTTTTCTACCATACCTGACATAGCCGATTCTCCCACTATTTTTACATCCAGTATTGACCATTTGCTTAGTTTTTACAGAATGCTTACTTAAATATCAAGTACTGCTTTAAAAGTACAGCTTAAAAAAAATAGAGCTTGTATTCCTAGAGTTCTGGTCTTCCTGGCTATTGGTTACCTGGGAAAGGAAAGAGAATTGTACGTCTCCTCTGATAAACATCATCTGTCTCATTAATCTGCATCACCTGCTTGACTGAATGTTGTGGCTGAAGTCTCCAGTCTTATGCTCATTTTTAAGAAATGGGAAGAGCTGGAACACTCGGGTTCTGCTTTACAGTAGACCCCAAAACCCTTTCTGAAATCAGAGAAATGGCTAAGCCATGTAGATGACATTGAGGCTGTAGTTTGTGGTGGTGTTGCTTGGCATGTTTATCCAAAAAAAAAAATTTTTTTTCCTTCAGTATTCAGCTACTGTTTTACTTGGAATTGAAAGTTAACACAAGCTCAGCTCTGCAGAGCCAATTTCAGGTAAAAACCTTGCTTTTCATCTGCCACTTTGAACAAACATGACTTGCTTCTGGTACACACACTTGAAGTAAATCTCTTTAAGGTCTGTGAAGTCTGAATCATGGGATTTTTTTTTATTTTTTTTTACTCACTTTCATCTTCTTTCATAGCTCAGTCAAGTCACTCTCTGTTTCCTTCTTTGAAAAGGATGCTGCTAGTTCACAGAACTATGCTGCGTGAGGGGAATGATGGTTTTAAGCTCCAGCACTGTTAACATGGGAATGTTACTAAATCATTTACTTCTTGCTCTCTCTATAGGTGCTCAGATGACCCAGCCACTGTTGTGTCTGAGTAGATTTTTAGTTACCCTGTTCAGACCCCCAACACAGTGGCTAGTTTAAGAATCCCTGTAAGAATAGGCACACAAACGGAGACAGACGAGGCACGTGGTCCATAGGGGGTTTATTAGGTGTGCACTTGCACTACAGTACAGTGTGGTATAGGCACATTTGAACCAGATACAAGTAGGCTAAATCAAGAACAACAGCTGCAGCATGGAGGAAATGTAATCTGAAAATCCTGCCCAGAAAGGAGGGTAAAGCAGTTCATCCTGAATTCCCTTTTTCTCCAGCTATGTTATAGCTTGCATTGAGCTCTGTATTTTAAAGCTCTTTTGTATACACATACTTCAGTGCTGTCAGTTAAAACTGCAAAGTGACTCTTGCAGGGGAACCAGGATCTGAGCCGCTGTGCTATGCTAACATTACAGCTTGAAACGTCATCAAAGTAAGGCATCCTAATAACTTCACTGCTGAGTTGCAACTACTGCCTGCTAGGAGACAAGGTTTGCGGAGCTCTGAGAAAATCTGCTGGTTCAATCAATAAGAAGGGAACTGAGCAACTCAGGGAGCGCTTGTTTCCTTGTCTTTTCTCTTTGCATTTCTAACGCTTTAGCTAATGACCTGGACTTCGCCTCAGATTACTTGTTAAGCATGGAAAAAAAGCCCTCACTTGTTCAATATTGACAAGCAGATTTTTAAAATTTCACTCAACAGCAGCGTGCGTTCATACCACGTATCGTGAAACTTGACCAAAATGCAGCCTTGCAACTGATGAAGGAAAGTGAAAGGGGGAACATCCAAACTAAAGCCCATTTAAGCATAAAGCTATTTTACAGAAGATACCCATATGGAAGGAGCACGCATTTCACTTCTTGGTTCTGAGTTACAGATAATTGTGTTCTACAGGAAAGAACATCTTCAGAAACAAATCCCAGAACAAAACACTCGCTTTTGCTCAGTGGAAACAGCCCTTCAGGGGAAGAGAATAGCAGTCAGACAAGAAGAAATTGTAGGTAAATGTGACCATATCGAATATCTGTTTACCTTTTATTGTATCCTAAGTATTTTTTATAAGCTGCCAAAGACTGACAGCCATATATAGCTTGGTATACATTATCACCTTAAATCTGTATACTTGTAAACAGACCAGCGTACGGTACAACGAGTTGCTTTATAAAACCCATGAAGTGCCAAAGCAGAACAAAATATTCTGTTCCTACCTAGCTATTCTTTCTTGAAGAGAAGATTTCTGAGAGATCCCAGTGCGATCTCATTTCTGATTTCAACCAACAAAGTAGAAGGAAGCACCATTTGACCTGCATGCTGCTGCCCGTCTTGCCCTCTGTAACTTCTGCCCTGCGATGTCCGTGGTGTGTGCAGTGAGCTTCATGTAGCTGTACTGCAGTCGGAGGAGTTGCCCATTCTCACATCTGCATCCATCTCAGCACTTGTCTGTCGCTTTTCCTAGTGGGGTGCTGAAGATTGCCTTCAATTCTGGGTCTTGGATGTCATGTTCCAGGTCAGAATGAATTGTAGCTGTCCCCTCATTTTCTTTGTATAGTCATTTATTTCAGTTGAAAGCGTGTCTAAGCTTAACACAGTAATGCTTTATACCCAGCACACATGGGTGCAAATGGCCATGGCTCTGGATGGTCTCAAGGGACACCAAGATGACTCTCACCCCCTCCTAGGTGTCGGAATATTGCTTTGGCCATTTGAATTCCCATGGACAGCCTCTTACTAAGCACTTAGTAAAAGGTATTTTCTACCTGTTCTCCTTCACGTCATGTAGAAATGGTCACAGGACTCCTGTCCCTGTCTCTGCGACAAGACCGTGACTGTCTAGTTGTGGTCACACAGAGTGAGAGCACTGACACATTTTGTGCCTGTCATTTGGAGAGGCAGGGGTGTAAGCTGTGCGAATGAGTGTCACTTTCTGCCATGCCTGGTGCTCTGATGAAGCAGGTTAACATTCAGAGCCTTAAGACCCATTCAGAGCCTTAAGACAAAATTCTCCACTGACAAATTTGTCAGGTGTTCTTGTCCTGTATTTCAAAAGGCAAAATTTCAAGATTTTCTTGTCTTCTACAGGTGTAAAAAGCAAGCATCTTTAATGCTTATTCCTCTCTGCACTGCAGCTGCTTCATGCATGATATAATCCTCACGTATTGTCAGGGGTCCAGCTACATTCAGTCTTGCGCAAAGTCGTGAGCCCATATTTTGTTCAGTGCTGAGCTGAAGGCGCTTTCCTGCTGGGAGGAATTGAAACGTTTGAGTAACACCAAAAGGCAAACCCTGTGCAGCACCCGTGAGCCTTAGTCATAAGAAGTACCACTGGTGTTTGCCTGTGAAAGCAGAAATGTCAACAGTTAATACTTGCAGTAGACTTTTCTCCTTGCTACCTACATGCAGCCAAGCAAACCTCTCTCTCGTACAGAATTTAGGTACGTTTTTGTGTATTTCTGCAGGTTTTTTCTCTTCAAAATGGCAATGTATAACTGAGAAAGAAAAAACAAAATGTGTCATGAACTAGCACTGAGTAACCTAAACCATGGCTTGTCTGAAAGAATGTGGAACGATTCTGTTAAATAGCTGCCTGTTAATTTGTGGGGTGAGCCATTCAGCTCCTGCTTTGATTTGCCCTGTGAGAGTAGAATGAAATCTCCACTCGTATTTGATATTAGATGACAAGATGGCACTACCTCTAGTGAACGGGCTGAAATATTTGTCTGGTGCTTAAAACACTGCATAGGAAAATGTACCACATTCCTGTGAGAATACGAATGCTTTTTTTGGTAAGTGCTGTTCGTACCATACCTTTCCCTATTTGTCTGCAGGGCTAGTTTCTCTCTCTTTCCCTCCGTTACTGTGCATTGTGGCCCTTCCCCACATACCGTTTTCAGGCTGTCAGATGTGCTATGCTGCCCTTCATGGCATGCTCAGAAACTGTTATAGACATGGTTCCCACATTGTAACTCTCAGCTATTTCTCTGGTCTGAAAATGAGGATGGAAAAGGGAAGTTATGCCCAGTAATGCTCCTGCTTCTTTGCTGTTCATGGGATAGAGACTGATATTGAAGGAGAAACAAGAAATTGGGCTTTCCCAAGTGAAATTAATTTCCGAGTAGATGTGTAGCCTTATAGCTCCGTTTTATGGTACTCCACATCGCAGTGTGGCTCCCTGAGCATGCTCAAGCTGATTTTCTGACTCTTCCCAGTAGCTGGCTGTATATTATAGTGAGAGATTTTGTCAGCTGGCCTGGATGCTCTGACCCAGTGCAAAGGCCCTGCTCTGCTACACGTGTACAGGTACAGGCAGAGGGAAGCTCATAGTAACACGGCAGTGCTTCTGCTGTAAAAAATAATGAATGCAAGGTGTTAGGTCAGGGCACCAAGCCAGAGAAGCCCCTATCGTGCTGGCTTCATGCATTTGTTGTGAGGAGCTGTTGGAAGGCCACGGGCAGTCGTCCTCCTTTAGGTACCAGGAGGAAAACTAGACACAGGACCAGAAGGCAGCTGATATTCACTGGGCTAAAAGCCCTGGCACATGGGGAAGGGGAAGGAGTGAGTGGTGCTGTGGCGCCAGCGTTTGGGGAGAGCAGGTCGTGCTGCCCCGCTGGGGTGAGGACCGGGTGTGGGCTGGAGGCTGGCTCTGAACTCAGCGAGCCTGCAGCACCGTGACTTCGTACTTGCTATCACAAAACCTATGTTCTTCATCTGCACATTGAGCTAGCGCTGCAGTGCCTGTGCGTTTCTTCTAAGGCATTGTGGGGTCTGTGTGTGGCTATGAAGGCTGTGGGCCTGGGCAGCTCCAGCAGCAGCTGGATGGGCTGCCTGAGTGCAAGGCAGCTCACTCCATGGAAACGTGGCCATCAGTGTGGCTCCGTGATGCTGCTGGCACTGCACAGGTCTCTTCACTGGTTTCTACTTCTGCTGCTCAGCAGCATATGCTGTCTTGGGATTGTGTCTCGTATTCCGCTCACCAAAGGCGGCTTTTAGACACAGCAGAATATTTTGGCTGTCCTTCCAGCTGCTGCTATGTTTCTGTGCTTTTGTATGGAAAGAATTGGGATTAACTCTGTCTCTTACATTGTGAAACTGCAAGTTGTTTCGACTTATGACAGAATTGCTGCTAACAAAAATGCAAAAGTAATATATTATTTCTTTTATTTCATACTATACCATCACTTCCCAGGTGTTCTGAAAACTTAGGAAGACTTCACTTGTGTTTTACAACCTTTGTGGTCAGATGTAGTCTAAACCTTTTGCATATTGTTATGTTACACCTTGTAAGGCTTGAAACCTTTCCAAATAGCCAAAAGACACCTGAATTTTGTTCCAGGTTCTGCCCTGATTCTGTTTCAAGTTGACTTGCTCTGAGCAAATCGCCAGTCTCTCGATGACTGTAACTTTATCTATAACCATCTGAAAAGTAGCACTAATTTAAAATTAAAAGAATAAAAATATCGAGGTATTGGAGTTTTGCTGAGAGCACAAAGCCTGTGCAATAGAGCTGGACTAAAATGCTTTAATGAATCCTTAATACGCAAAGCTGTCTGCTGAATAACTTGTCTTCAAGATACTTGGGTTGCCTTCAAAGCCAGCTTCTGTCTGTGTGTGTGGTTGGGAGAACAGGAGCAGAAGGAGGAGATAAGCTTTGAAAGATCTCAGTGATTAGTCTCCAGGGCACAATGGCTTAGAAGCAGACTGCAGCCCAAAACAAGGCTGCAGCGATGTTTGGAGCTTCCTGGTTTCCACCAGGTTTTCCTAACCGTAGCAAAGTTGCTTGCCTGCTAGGTGGCTGAAGTGGTGCAGTGAATCTCACCCAAAGCATCTCGTTTGCCAACATTCATTTTTCCTATCTGAAGAACAGAGTGCGCAGCAGTGAGGAGCAACTGCAAGTCCCCTGCTTCCCCAGAACCCCCTCCTCTCTCCAATAAGTAGCAGCTTTACTGTACCAGAAGTATTTTCTCCAGTTTGATCAAGTCGTGGATTGCGGCTGTCACTGTAGTTACCCTGAGAAAAGCCCAGGTAATGCCTATGCCCAGAGGGAAGACATTAACCATTTATTGGTTTTGTGACCCAAACTGGCAAATTAAGGGCTTTTCTGCTCCCGCTTTGTGTGTATTTCTTGTTCAGGGGAAAAGCCTGTTTAGTCTCACTGCAGGCTGTTCCTTAATGAAGGCCTTCCCTGAACTCACCTTTCCTTAATTCATTTTTCCCACTCCCTGCCAGCCCTCCCGCAAGTCCCAGTGATGACGGTGCAAAAACCAGACTCTGCGTCTTTTCCGCCAGTTCTCTTTTCTCTGACAGAAATCAAGCACCTGCCCTTTTTGTGCCCAAACCTTGCTCAAAACGTACTGCAGGCAGGTGTGGTATTGCACACCTATTCTGGCCACAGTAACTCTCTGCCTTTTAGCTTTCTAGACATCGGACTTGTTGCTGAGGGTCATCACTGGGACCCGCTGTTCTGCGTCGGTCAGCTCCCGTCAGACCTCCGGATTTCTGCCTGGCACTCCGTATGCATATGGCCTTTTGCCTAAGGCTATTTGTGAACCCAAGGTACTCTGTATGTGTAGGTTTTTGTCTGCTTTCCCTCAGCCCGTTTCAGTAAACATGAAGCTCACTGGAGCCACGTACAAAAATCTGTTTGTTGGCCTTTTTACGTGCTTGGAGAACTGTGGGCTGGAAAAAGCTTGGTGCTTATTTTAGGGCAGGTATTCTTGTATGCGGGTTTCCTAGCTTGTGAATTTTGCTGAGTTTTTTTCCAAAGATGTTTAACTAGGTCTACTTATTACTTGGAGAGGCGTTAATACGTCATTGAGCATTTTGTGATTCAAGGTGAACAAAATCTTTCTCATTTCCTCTCTCTTGTCCTGGTGGGCTAGGATGAAAATAAATAAATCCTTCAGTCAGATGTAGTGAATCCCCATACAAACACATCAGCTCATTGCGTTTGGTCATTGCACTAATTGCTAAGAGCTCAGCCACAAAAAGCTTTCCATTGTCATCTCATTAACATAAGAGCATGTTATATTTCCTTTTCATTAAACTTGGAGGTTTTTCCCTTTGAAGTAGGCTTACTCTGCAGGATCCACGAATTAACATATTAACAACTGTGCAAAAGAATGCCTTTTCTTAGGTGCAGGTGGTGTTTTGTGGTTGAATTTTTCCCTGAATAATTGTTCCACGATGCGTCTTGAGTCTCTTGGTTTGTGATACCTTTTTCTTGCTTGTTAATAATGACAAAAATATTCTTACCTGGAGCCTTACTAAAAAAAAAAAAAAAAAAAGAAAAAAAGAAAGCTGTAACAGTGGGCTTGGCCAGGGGCAAGTGCATTGCGCAGCCCTTGCTTGTATATAGTATCACCCTTATTATTATTTTCCCTTCCTTTCCTGTCCTGTGAATTTGTTTTTATCTCAACACATCAGCTTCACCTCTTTGTCTTGATTCTCCCCCTATCCAACTGGGCAGGAGCTAGCGAAGGGCTGTGTGATGCTTCTCTGTCTACAGGGTTAAACCACACAAAAGCTCGTTTTAGTAACATTTATGCCTAATTATAGAAGAAGAGAACTTTAACATAGTAATATATAAAGAAAGCAGATGAGAATGAAATGTACTGAGTTTGCAGGAGAGAGAGATGATCCTGCTATCTTTGGAATAATCGGTTTCTGAATTAGTATTATGATTGGGGTTGCAATGCTGAATGTTGCCTTTTTTCTTCTCGTTGTTTGTCCTCTGGAGTGGTGCTTCACGCTGTTTAATACCTGCTGCGTTTCAAAAATAACAGTGGCATCGGAAACACGATGCTGTTGCAGGGTGGCTTTCTTTTTCATTACAGGAATTCACAGGCGCAGGCTGCGACAGCCAAATAAAGACAGGAAAATAGGGAAGAAATATCTCTTGTTCAGAATAAGGGGGGGAGGGGGCGTTATGTATCTCTTCTTATGCCGGCAATTTATAGAACAGGATTTACATATTCTGCTTTAAGAAAGAGTACTGTAGGGTAATAATAACACACGGACCATGATTTGGGATGTAAAAGTAGATTTTACAAAAATAAGTGACAGTGAAGGAAAATAAGGGTAATAAAAGCAGTGAAATAATGCCGAAGCAAGCAGAAGAGGTGTGATGATTAAGAGTAAGGCATGCTGAAGATCTGTTTTTAAAGGAGAAAAATTAGGTTTCATTCCTACTTCTTTGAAAGCAGGAATGAGCTTTGTTTGGCAGCCTGGCAGCTTTGTGTGTTCCCCAGTCCTCCAGACTGTGCTGCATGAACTGATTACAATGGCACTAGGCTCAGTTCGTGCTGCTAAGTTTTGCTTACTGAGGTGAACCTGAAAGATGAGGATCCCACATCATTTTGGGAAAGGTTTAAAGTGCCTTTAAAAGAGACCTTCCTATGGGCACAGAACAAGATATTTGCTGAGCAATTTTCAGATGTCTTTATTATTTTAATCTCTCTTATGTTGTTAACGATATGAAACAAGGTAGGCAATAGCTCATTCTGGTTTTTTAAGTTTTCAGGAGAACCTGAATGTTTTTCCCCCCTTAGCAGGATTTATTAGAACCTCATTAGAATATGACTTGACCAATCTGCTTCCCAAACTAGTTGACGCTGTTGTGTTTGCTGCCTTTATTCAGTGTTGTGCATCCTCTCTTTCAGGTGACTCTTGTTTCTCCTGGGGATGGAACGAACACGGGATGTGTGGAGATGGCACAGAAGCAAACGTCCAGGTCCCGAAGCCAGTCAAAGCTCTCGGTTTTGCAAAACAGATCTTAATTGGATGTGGGGCAGGACACTCCATGGCTCTTTGTCAAACTTCACATTAGACTCAGCACACCAGAAATGAGCATCGTGGATGTGGATGGACATCTTTGTACTGCAGAGCTCAGTGTTGCTGCGGGAAGATTGCCTGTGATCAACACAGCAGCTGGAAAGTGCCAAAGTTTGTTCTGAAACTAAAAAGAACGAGTATGCATATAGAAGAGTATTAGAAAAAAATGAACAATTATTTTTTAAATTATTTCATGGGTTCTTTACGCATGTACTGACTTTCTTATCTGCAGGTAGAGTGACAAACATTTTGTCTTGATGCAATATAATTGAAGAAAGAATGAATTCTTGTTCTTTTGAGAAGTCTGTGAGGAGAAAGCTGACTGTCTAATCACTTATTATTAGTGTAAAAATCCAGGCTGAGGATATTATTTTATCTGCATGTTATGATGAGCATATGTTGCACCTGCCAGCATCTGCTGGAGTTGAGATCCCGGCATCTTAGAAAATTCAGTTTGCATCACAGAGGAGTGCCAGTGAACATAAGTAGATGCATACACACATTTTAAACAGAAGATCAGAATTTAAAAAAAAAAAAAAAAAAAAAAAAAAAAGAGAGAGAGAGAAAGAAAAAGATAATTTAGAAAGTAGGCTGGCAAAAAGGAGAAAATGAGGCCCTTCTGAAACAAGCTGCAGTTGATTAAACTGTGAAAGGAGCAGTGTTTCTGAGGAATTATCGTCTGTCCCAGACATCAATTTATTATAGGTTTGCAGGGATGCAGATCCACATGAATTATTATTGAATTGCAAAGCAAACCTAAAGTTTCTGAAGCTACTGCTAGGGAAGAAGATTTTCTAAGAGCTCTTGGAAACAACAGGAGAGTTCTTGTTGAAGAGCATAAGTCAGTTGTAGCTGTTGAGGACAGTTTGATCCAAGATAGCTCACGTGTTTCCAGCTGCATTTGGATAGGAAGACTGCAATCTACAAACAAAGTTTTTACAAGTTCTCCAGCTTATAAGACAGCAGTGTCAGGTTGGTTCTCGCATCTGCTTGGCAGCCCAGCTGAGTTACTGATCAGAGCATGCCCACAGGAATAGCTCCAGGTGAGTGCTTGGTGGAGAACGTAGGTCCAGCACTGATTTTGGTGGCAGAAATGGAGAAGTGCAAATTGCCTTCTGGTATCATTAACTGCCTTTGAAGCTATTTATAAAACCGTTTTTCACACGTACGGTGGATGCCATTAAAGGGCTGTTAGAAAATAGGACAGGAAAACTTTCTAATGATATAACAGTTAACTCATAAGGGGGAGGGAATTAAGGTCAGAGCATGAGCTGTGTGGCTTTCTCTCCTTGGTTGGCAGCAACTGTAGTTCATAGGTAATTTTCAGATGTGTTTTCTTTTTCTATTCAATGGAGAATAAATTTGTAGTATGAAGCTGCTTATAAAAGCATTACAGATACTGGAAGAAACTGTAAGGACAGTAGAACGGGCCTTCTGCAAAAGGTGTGAAATTGAGTCTTCTGTTGTTTTTTTTTTTTTTAATCTGTGTTGGTTGTGGTTCTTCATGGTAATATACTGTTCCAGGCTACCTCTGACATGTTTTACTTATCTGACTAAGCTGCTGTTCACTGACTCCTCAATACTATTTTCTGCATACAGCATCCCCTCTGTTACATGCACTGACCACTTTCTCGTGCCTTTTTGTCAGTCCTTTTTTGCTGTTTTATCTGAGGGTTCTATTTCTGTTTTCCTGAGATCTGTGTACTGGTAAATATTATCTCGTTTCAGTAGTCATACCCTCTGAATGATTTTGCTCCTTGATTAATGACAGCTGGTACGTGACCCATAGGACCTGGGGTTATGGTGTTGAGAGTGCTTTGGTTGTGTGTATGCTGTCGCTGCAGTTCCATTCAGAGGAATCCAACAAATTATATAACAAATAAATGTCACTACTTTATTTGACTTGTTGGTCACTTTTTCACATCTGTAAGATAAACATGCCTTTGGAAATGTAAAGAATGATTTGGGGTTTTAAAGAATGAGAGTCCTTTGGTTTGTTTCTGGTCCTGTTCTTGAGTTTCATATTGCCTGTATTCTTCATCGTTTGAAAGGGGGGGGGGGGGGGAAGAGGACTGCTTTCTTTTTCCCCCCTTCTTTGTCTTGCCTATATAGACTGAAAACATCGGGAAGTAATAACTTGTCTTGAGAGCTTGAATTACTCCATGCTTTACAGTTGGTCAGGACCTCGAGATGCTGCTGTAGCATGAAGAGTGAATAATAATTCATTGTAGGTGGTACATGGTTGAATGTAAAAACAAAACCACCACCACAACGACAGCAAAAACCACACCAAGTTGTTGCTCATTCACTCGGAAATGAATGCCCTGTTCTGTATGTCAGTATGCTTTGTTTACAGAATAAAATGTTGTACAAAATGAACGGAGGCTTTCTGCTCTGAGGAAGGGAGCACACAGTGAAAAGCTCTCAGTCAAGCGAAGAAACCCTCTGCGTTGCTGGTGTCCGGAGCTTAGTGAGTGTTGCTTGTATGTGTCCTGATGGAGAAGGTCAGTCTCTGCAAGGCAAAATGCAGAGCCAGCATGCTATGCTAATGCTTCTGCAGTGCAAAGACCAACTTGGTTATGCGTGTCATCGCTTCTGAACAAAGAAAGCCTTTTTACGTAAGCAGGATGTGTTCAGAAGCAAATAAACTGACAAGGTTTGTAACGTATGTGTAACACAGAACAAGGTGAGCAAGTCTCTGTGCAGCTATTCCTGCCTCCCCTTCCGTTTTCTGAAAATAGGCAAACCTGCCAATGAGCCGACATGCTTGTGGGGACAAGGAGGGAAGGCGGATTGAGTATGGGAGCTTTGCTGGACAACAAGTTAGACTGTTAACCCTCAGACCACTGAGCTTTCAGGCTCTGGGGGAGAAGAAAGCAGTTGTATATACATCTCTTGTTTGAAATCACAGGAGATGTGCAGTTGTTACTCCTAGAACCACCAAGATGCCTGTGGGCCATTTTAAAGAATGCTGGGAGCAGGAAAGTGTTCTTTTCCAGAAGTTTTTCTTTCCTGAAGTGAGAGAGGGAGGTAAGAGAATCGTAGTAGACAGGATGCTGACTAATGAATACCTAGATTATCGTATTAAAAATAGATGTTGCTCAATGTCTTTCCTTACTTGTGTGCAAAATAAGTCTTAAAAGTCTTAAAACAAGAAGTCCTGGGGCCCCTCACAAAGGATGGCTCCTGACAAAAACAGAGAACCTGTCTCAAGAACCGGCTGAGGCTGACCCTGTGGTTTGGACAAGAGCCTTTGGACAAGGCAGGAGGTCAACTAGTGCTGATGAAGAAGAGTTATCAGCCTTCATCCCCACAACCCCGGTGACCACCACCAGGAGACATGGCAATGACTTCTTGGAACTGATTGTAAGATGAAGTGGGGATAGGTCATGCATCTGTAGAGGCGCATTGGGAGACTCCATATGTATGTAACTCTACTACATAAAACCAAGGTAAGTTGCTGCGTTGGGGTGCACAAACATACCTACTTCACAGTCTTACTGAGTGTGGGGTCCGTTTGCCACACGTCAGAAGGATTGGTTTAGGCCACTTGTGAGTCACTTCTGTTATTTGACTTGGTGTAGCTCCATGATGGAGTTGATGCTTTACTGCTTGGAATTCTGGACCCTGCGTTTGTGTAGCTGAGTCAGAAGACTGCAAGATGGGGATGGAAAACAGACCAAGGAGGTAAGTTTGAGTGTACAGGAGAAAGGTGACCATGGAAAGACATTCAAATGAGTGGAGCACAAAGCCTGATGTAGTCAGCTGGAACAGGGAAGGAGCGTGGAAGGGGTAGGCAGATTAAAAACACGGGCCCTGAAGACTGAATAATCACACGGGGGGACAGCAGCACTGCGTTCCGCTGGTACCATGCGAGGGGGGTGAGGGACAAGCTGCTGTTGTTCTCCCTCTCCAATTGTTCATTAATAACATGAATTATTGACCTGCACTGGGTTTCCTTTCTCATTCATAGCACATGTTGAAATTTTCAGTTCTCTTCAGCTGGAACAGCAACATCTCTGTTCTCACCTTCCAGTCTCAGAAATCTGTAGCTCAACCCTGTGACCTAGTCCAGCATTTAATCAAATCCTTTCTACTTTTCCATTACATTCTTTGAACTCTGAGTCAGCCCTTTGCTTGACTTATGCAAGACGTAAGTCATTTTGAGACTTGCACTTCCTTTTCCCTCATCAGAAATCAAGGTGCTGGCAGATCTTTGTCACTACAATTGCGGTCATGTTTTCACCGAAAAGTCCTCTCGGTTCTCTCAGCAATGTGTATATTTATTATGGCATATGGCAAGCCTTATGCATTTTCTTTTAACTAGATATTTTCTTAAAACAAACAAACAAACAAAAAAAAAAACAACAAAAAACTTCAGATTTTTTACCCAGTTTTGGAGTTGTGCTAGTGGTAATCACTACCAGCTTATAGTTAAGAGCAGCTGAAAAGTCGGAAAAGGGAAGAAATACTTAAGACAAAAATATCAGACTTGCTTCCCAAAGGCTAGAAGTGGAGGCTTTCTGGTAAATGATCATCTCAGGCAGCTTTGATTGCACTTAAAAATGTGCTCAGTAGAAAACAGACTTAAATCATTTTGTTGAAAGCTGTAGCTTGCACAAAAAAATAATTGGAGACTTGAACTCTTGACATACCAACATCTTATTTTATTTGCAAAAAAAAAATAAAAATAAATGAGGAAGTACATCCCTTGCTCTTTTTCTATTAGCTTTTGTGTTGTTCTTAATTCCTGATAAATGCTGACGTCTTGTTCTGGGATACAGTGATGATTTAATAGTCTTGACTTGAAATGGCCCAAAAAAGTAACTGTAAAGGGAGGTGTGTTTTCCATATACACTTCTCAAGCTGGAGAAACTGTATGTGTAAAGCTGCCGCTGTTGTTTTGTAACCCATTTAGAGTCAGATCTTGAAGTAAGGGACGTTTCCAGTTGTTTGCACATTTCATTCACAGATTGACCCATCAGTTGTCTCCACATTCAGCAGTTCTTAAAGCAGAGGCAGTTTTTACTCAGTAATGCCTCTCTGCAGCCTAGAAAGAGGATATGGAACTGCAAATACTCAGCAATTAAATGGTCTCTGTGTGTTTGAATCATGACCTGGATGAACTGTGTGCTGTGTTGTGGGAGAGTGAGGAAGCACACGTTGGCAGAGTGCTGGGAGAAAACATTTTTCAGCTTGATTGGAAGCAAGAGCAACGAAGTAATTCTTCCTGAATAAAAGCTGGCCATGGAGATGAGAAAACTCAGGTGACAGTTATTTTGCTAAACTTCCTCAGGCATTTTTATTTTGTGACATGCCAGATTTCAGTTCATTTTCAGATGAGCCTTTACAGAATGGACAAGCCTAAGTTAAATTCCACTGCTGGCAAGCCTTTGAATTAATTTTAATCTTTCTCCTGTGTTTCCAGACTGTTTTGTCTGTGGACCACCTTGTTATTCATATGCAACGCAGTCTGTATGACTACAGCAATCCCTGATCGTCATCATCCTTTAAGTGTATGTGAAGATGTTCTATAAAACTATATTTTTGCATTTTTTAAAAAAAATATTCAGAAGCAGGGCCAAGAATTGGGAGATATTTCATGTTATGACTTTTTTTTTTTTTTTTCTGCAAATGACAAATGAGTTTAGCTTTTGTTTTGTTTTTACTGATTTCAATGCAAGAAGATGTACCTAAATCAGGGCAACAGAGGAGTTGCCAATCAGTAATGAAGATGCTCTGTCATTTTAACGGTGTGGGTGCTTAATCATTTTTCCATAATAAAGCTCTGCTTTAAAGTACAAAAGAAGAGGACTTCCTGTAAGGGCACTGTGCTCTGCAGACAAGGAGATGTGGTGTCTCTTACACAACAGAGAGGCGCTTCCCTCCGCTCCTGCCTTGCTTCTCAGTATGTAGATCGTAACAACTCTTCCTACCTAAATACTGCTTCTTGTCTTTTGACCTCAGAACACTTTAAAAACAGGCTAGTCACAGAAACAGGAGGTGAGACACAAAAAATAGACATGTCCTAACCAAGGTCATCCACCATGTGTAAGGCAGAGCTAAGAATAAAATTCCCCATCCTCCGAGTCCCAGGCCAGGGCTCTGTGTTTTATGCCACCAGTCCTCGACGGTGTCAAGCAAGCCTCACTGCTGCTGCTTCCCTCTCTTGGTGCTTTCCTCATCCTCCCCACTGCCCCGGTGGCTGTTAACTCTTACACCCCCACCTGCTGCCTCCTCAGCCTGCCTCTGGCCTTGCCCTGCACCCTGCTCATCACCCAGCCCTCTCACTACTGCTGTGGTTCCCCTGGCCACCCCCTGCAGTGCCAGCACCACCGTAGAGCCCAACACCTGCCTGCTGGGGCTAGGGCCGTGTCTCCTGCTTGTGGTGCTGCTGCCGAAAGCCGAAGACACTCGGGTTTGGGCACTGCACGGGTCCCTTCGCGACGCCCCTGCTAACCCAACGGCACCACCCTGCCTTTTGCTGGATGAGCAATCTCACGGGTGCACTCCACGGGCGGTAGAGAAGCTGATGAAAGCCTACAAGCACCTGTTTTTAATTTTTTTTAAGCGCTCGGGTGAATGCAGAGGGTTGAAAACCTGGCCTAGTCAGCCTGAGCCAGGGAGCGCGTGATGCACCGGGGTGGGTCAGGGTGCTTAGTTTTGAAACGTTTGCTCTGAGAGAGAAGCAAAGCAAGTCAAGAGATGCAGTTCTGGATGTGTTTTTGTACCCGAAGTTTAATTTGAATTCAGATACTGCTCTTGATCACAAATAAGCATTTATATTCCCATTAGAGAGAGAAATGTTGCACCTACAGTCCTAGATGAATGCAGAGGCTTCGGGGCTTCTGAACAGACAGGTATTTTACGCCCAAGCTCGAATATATGAGAGACTTAAAAATAACCCGCATAATTGAAGCCCATTTGCATGAAGTGAAGTTAGCTTGTGTGAGCCCAAGTTGCTTCCAGGATATATATGGAAAGCAGAGCGGTAGGCTGCTGTGTTTTGAACCTACAGAGAGGATGTGCAGAGTGGCAGCCTAATAGCTGCGCTTGCTTTTGCTTCAGGATCTTCCTAAGTGGCTCTGTGCTCAGTTTCCTTGCGAACGTCCTTGCCTTAGCCCTGCGTGCTCTGCTCTGCATTTCAGACTGCTCGTTTGTCCCAGCAGCCATTTGTTTCGGTGATGTATTTTCTTCTTGGCTCTGAAACTTTAAGGAGAAAGAAGGCAATTAATGTGAAAAATCACTTTATCCAGATTAATGACTGCTGCGCTTGACTGTTATCACAGTGGTATTAGCTTGATTCTTTGCTGGAGAGAACAGAAAACGCTTCTCAGGTCCTTGCTGTCCGAAATGGCACTCGTGGAGACAGCTTCACACGCAGGGAGGCCCGGCAGAAGACAGGTACCTTGGTGCAGCCTGGGGCGTGCCATCAAGGTCAGCAAGCCAAACAACACCGCAACCTTCAGTGGCTTCACACAGAGCACCAGCACAAGGTGCCGTGGCTGGGAGTTGAGTTTCCAAAGGAGGAAACCTGGGTGTTTGTTTCCAGCAGGAAACAGGCAGGGGGCAGCTGAGCTGCTGCACGTGCTCCTGCTCTTCCGAGGCAGGGCGGACAGAAGCAGTTGGCATCGTCGCAAATGTGAGATCAGAATCTAGCCGTGTGTGTATGGTTTTAATTCTTTTGTCAAAATGTGTGCCCTCTGTGATGGGAGTGGGCAGGTTTGAAGGAATTTGTGCTTTAAGAACAGCCCGGCAAACTGTCCTTATGCAAAGCAGCTGGGATGCTGCATTTATTTCTCATAGGGTTCAGGGTCAGGGCTCGGAGCAGCAGCTCCTCCTGAAGCTCTCCAGTTGTCAGCGCTGCCTCTGTCGTGCAAGGGGGAGCTGTGGGGTCAGATGGACCTTAACCTGCAGGGCATCTCCTCGAGAACAGTGGATGGGAAGCACTGCTCGGCTTCTGAGGGGTTTATAGAAGTCACCTGAAGACACAGTTACCTCGAATCGGGAAAAGCTGAGGAGCACCGGAATGAAAATGGGGCTGGTAGATGTGGGAGTGCAAAAAGTAGAACAGAATGACAATTGCCTTAGGCCGTGTGTACCCAACCTGTTAATTATAGCGAAGGCTCATATATATGCAAAGCACTGCAGAAGGGGAAGACCTATGTGGGATTTACAAGGCTGAATCATTAGTGTTCCTTATTATGGTAATGGGGAATTTGAGCAGCCTTCACACTGGGCCCCTGAGTTACAGCGTTAAATAAAAAATGTGGCAAAGCTACTTGGGGATTCTTAATATGCTAAAAGAGGAAAGGTTGTTCAGTAGACAACTTTTGGATCCTGGATTAACCTGGATCTTGCCTCAGGAGGTAAGAAATTGCCCATTTATTGGCTGAGAATAACAGCGTAGAGACAGTAAACTAGTTCTCAGGAGAAAGGATAGGTGACTGGCATAGAAATCAAGTGCATACTGCTAGATCAAGGACTACAAAGGAGCTTCCTAATTATGCTCAAGTTTAGATCATCAGCCTTTCTCCTGTTTGTAAAACACAGCTTGAGGTCTTCCTTCCTCAATTTCCTTTTTGAGTAGTTTTAGGAAGACAAGGTCCATCTGCAGTTGGCTTTGGTTTTTGTTTTGTTTCTGTTGTTGCTGCTGTGTGTAATTTGGCACTTACCAGAGCCGTAAGTGTTTCTTCTTTGTGGTGTTGTTGGTTTGTTTGTTTTAATCTCTACTTCCTCCAGACCTTAGGGATGCTGTTCCATTACATTTTCTTTCTCATCAGCAGTCCCAGACACCATAGCTTTTGTTTAGCAGGTTGCCAGCTCTTTTAAAGTGCTTCACGTGAGGATAAAGGTGTATCCTTCCTTACAGAAAGTACTTCATCGAAATGCTGTTGACACATAGTTCATAGCTGTCATTTCTAGGTTCTAAAATGAATTTGTCCTGTTGTGTTTCTTGGTTCTTACTGCTGCATGTTTCGTGTGACAAACAAAATACGACTCGAACACCTGGATTTCTTTCAGGGTTTTGTATCAGGAGGACTGCTGTGACTCAGTGAAGAACAAGTGAAGGACGGGGCCCAAAGAAGTAAGAAAAACTGAATTCGTTTAATCAGCTAAAAAGACAAACTTTTATTGTTGTTGAGGAGGGAAAAGGAAGATATCTAGATAATTATAGGGTTTTTAAATCTTCCCCGTTAAAATTACTAATGGTGTGAATTCTTCAGACATCGGTTGTATCAAGTGTTTGCAGGCTTCGTTTATTATCTACTAACCCAAATTAGCATTGTAGAACCAAAGCAATACCAAGCTCTTCTCCTACGTTTCAGTTGAGAACACTGTATTTATTCAAGATTTTAGAAGCAAGTCTCTGGAAACCCCTGATCGCTTCAGAAAAGGATTCCCCTTTACACTATACAGCAGGCACTGAAACCATGATACAAAATTTATTTCATGCTAGAATTGTTTTGCATAACATTGTGCATGCATTTTACTCAGTACTAAATTGCATACAATGCTGTTGTCTTGTTTCTTAAACTTTGAGACAATTTATACTCGAGTATCTTCCTGATTTTGTACTATAAGTCCCAGTTTTAAAATAACACCTTTTTTGTTTAAAATTCATACTGATTACTTAATATGAACAATTTATGAAGGGTCTTTACGTTGGATCTATACATCAATAAAATACAACATAACCAGAGCTGGAAAATTAAATCTAGACCAGCTGTTACTGTCAGGTCCGAAGGAAGGTCCCATGTGTCACAAGCATGCCAACAAAAACAGACAGGAAAAAGTTTCTTATTTTTATACACTTCTAGTTGGATTAAAAGTTCTTGATTTCCATGTCGGTGTGATGAACTGTGAAGGCGTGGTCAATATGACCGATGACTGCCTGATTGCACTTTTTAAAACCATTACTCTGTATCTTGTATACAAAAAGAAGCGATCCATAGCAAAGAAATGTACAGTTTTATGTTTTACATTTTTAGCTACAACAATGTATGTAAAAGTAAAGAGCTTTGAAAGAAAATATATAACTTTGCTTTTTTTTTTTCTCCTTAATCATACATTTGCAGTGTTTCTTGATTTTTATTTTTTTTTTCTATTTTTGTCTTCATGCAATTCATGCTATGGAACAAAAAAATAGATTTAAAAAAAAAAAAAAAAAAAAAAGATCTTCTACAGTTTTGTTACATTTTGGCCGTAGAAAAAGCCTGCATCTCTAGTACAACTCCAGAACCATGAAGAATCATCCGTAAAACCTGCATGGAGCGAGTTAACTTTGTCCAAATGAGAAGGTCTTCTATGCCTGCACAGTTCCACACAGATGTTTATTAGCCATCAATGTTCATCTCCATCTCGCCTTGTCAGGTCACTCTGACTGCCTCTGTTGGCATATATTTAGCAATGACTGGACTTTCTTTGCAAAGATCTGCATGTAAAGAATACAATCAGTACTTGAGCTTCTTCCCTGTGCTTTTCACATCAAGCTCGGCATCTTAGTTTTAAAGGAAGGAGGAAAAGGTGAAATAGCTACATGCAGAGGCAGCCATATTCTTCTTCAACAGGATTTTTTTTTCCATGCAGTCAGCCAGACTGAGACCTCTCTACAGTGTGTCTGAGTATTGCTTTCAGCTTAAAATAGGCGCCCATGCAAAGTTTCATCCTACTGTGCTTGTTTGCTCAAACTCCTGCAGGGTTTCTATGGCTCAAAAATATCCTGAGAAAAGCAAAATCTTCCATCGTTGGCATGTTTCAGCATCGGCTATATGCCTAACCCATTCCATACAGAGCCAGTAGATCCGCCATTAGCCACAATAAGCATATACTAGCACAATGCACCAGGAAGGAAGCTATCTGGTGCATCTACCCTTCATCCTATGTACTGATACCATGCAGCATGTATGGCCCGCCAGTACTATGTAAACGCCTGCCTATTGTCATCTGAGTGCTATTTAGGAGTGTTGTCACCTAGCATCAGTAGTAACACCGTTCCCAGCAGGTGCTACTGTGAGACATTGCATCTTCAGACTTAGTCACCTGGATTATATGCAACATAGCATAGGCTAATTGAAAATAAAGCTTTTTAGACCATTCTCTGCTACTGATCCATGCTACAAAATAGATGGGATGGGAGACCAAGAACGTCTCACTGGACTAGGAGAGCTGTAGGGCGCAGACACTGAGGATAATCCTATCGCTTTTCCACTTATGCCAGCTATGCTGTTAAGGCTCCGTGACATTTCGTAACCTTCATTTAAAAGAAAAATGCAAAGTACAGCATTGGATCAATGACAGAATGGACTAAGAATGAGGTCAACATTGTAGCCAGTTCAGTAGCATCTGCATGCACCGACATGCGAGAGTAGTATCGCTTGCAACGTGACTCAGTAGGCCATTGAAGAAAAGAACAAGTTTAAAAAAAACAAAACAAAACAAAAATCATCATTTTTAAAGGATGGTCAGGCTTTGTAATCGATCCTACAGGCAGCGATGTGATTGTACCCTCAAAAAAAGTCAATGGGTGGGGGGGTTTTGATGTCTCAGTCATACACTCACGCATACCTCTCCCTGCCACCTCATGCATTTTGACCTCAGGCAAAATTAAGGTTTCTGGTAGCTTTGGAGGAGGATGAAGAGACCAAAAGAAAAAAAAAAAATGAAGAAGAAAAAGTAGCAAGTAGCAAAATCCATGGAATTTATTGTGTTGCTATAGAGATACTACTCCTTTGTTCTCAGCATTAAAAAAAAAAATGAAAGAAAACAAAATTGCATGCATCGTTTCCCTCCCTCCCCCCCCCCCCTTCTTTTTCAGACATGCACATAAACAGCTCAGCAAGTGTACAGAGAGTTGCACAAACTATGGATGAAATTCTGTTGGAACAACAATTAAGATGCTCTCAACGTGTTTCAAACAGGCCAACAATATGCTGACGTATATTACTCTTTAGCCAACCGGCCTCCGTTTCACTCAGTAACGGGAGGCGGTTACAGTGCATTGTGAAAACCATACATTCCTCATCCCAAAGGATGTGCCATTTGGAGTGTTCCCCTGATCCACTGGAACCACCCGAACTCGCCCAGGCTGAATGAACGCGGCCAATGCTTATCCAATACAGAATCAAGTAAAACGCTTTGCTACAAAGGTAAATTTTAGAGGATTATACTTTCATATGAAAGTGTTGTGGTCCAACTATATCTTTGTTGATGATAAGCTTTAAACTTATAAATACGTACACTATCTATAACTGGCATTTACTAGAACTATTGCCCATCATACAATGGCACATGGGAATTCTATACTCCATACTCAGTGTATGGTTACATCGTACAATCGTTGCAGTTTTAAAATATTGACTATATCATATACTATATACAGTACACCAGTGATAAACACTGATTTGAAGAGAGACCCTTTCCAATTTCCCCATTCCGTATCAACTTTTATGCATATATATGTAATTTTAATTTTTGTTTGTATGGTTTCCTTGGGGTAAGTTACTTAAATGAAACAGCCTGTTTTAAGAAGGGAAGGGTTTTTTCCCATTTGATTTGACTTTTTTTGTCACTAAATAGATGATTGTGGTCATTATCAAACTAAATGCGGTTACTTCTGAGAGATCTGTAGCTGTCAGAAGTCTGAGAAACTAACTAGTAATGATTTATTTATGAAAATGATTTTAGATGGATTATTTTCCAATTGTAAGACACCTGTGCTAACAGATGTTCTTGTGTGCTTCTCTTCCTTTGGTGACCTAAACAGGTATGAATATCCAAATAATTTGTTTTAGTGCTCTGTTAAGGCAGCCAAACAATCATTTCATGTTCCATGAGGATGTTTTTTTTTTTGTTTTAACTTTTGTTGTCTGCCACCTCCAAGTCTATGCTCCTCAGGGATTGGTAAAATACATGAGCTTTCCAAGTGGCAAACCTTCATCGCTGTCAAATGGCAATTGGCCTCTCCTTGGAGGATGGGCTAATTTAAGGACATTGTAGAGCATTCTCCACTAAAGCTCACTGCACCAGCTAGGGTGGAAGACTCAACTGCCTAGCATAGCTGTATGGGGTAGTTACAGCTCCTCAGGCTTTTCTTTCTGAAAGAAATAGGTTAGAAACTCCAAATGCAGACATCAGGTGGTGGTTTCCAGCCCAAACGTGCATCTCTACAGCAAGCGCACTATTGCGTGCTACAGCTGACTTTCTCTTATTTGTTGTAAACGGTTGCTAACTACAGGTTACAGGACCCCCAGCTACATACCCTTTCTTATTCCTCCATCAGGCGGGCAGGGATATTCCCCGGTTGATAAGAGGAAGCAGGGTCCATATCTCTCCCGAGTGCCAGAGCGGGTAAAGGGCAGGCCCTCATCAGGCGTAATAGCCTGGTCTATGTGGGGACAGTCTTCGTTTGCCAGCGCCGCCTTGGCCACCTCACCATTCAGTTTCGAATCTTCAAACATATAAGCAGAAGGCTATTGAAACACTATGCACTGTTTATTAGTTCCAGCTGCAAATTAAGGGTTCACAGCTAACGAGCTCTATCGCGACACTATAAAAGGTAGCACATCTGTCCTAGACACTGCGTTCGTGTGCACTGCACCAAAATAAAATAAAGTCTGTTAAGTGGAAGAAGAAACAAAACGTGATCATGTTAGGTGTGACAGCAGCCGCCTGTACTTCCGCATAGAGGGGCAGTTTCAGAAACGGGCGTGCATTGGTCCTAGTCCTGCGAGCAGAAGACCGCGGTTAGAAATTGGATCATGTTTTTGCATGACATCGGATGGTGCATGAATGACCTGCTTGTCATGAAGCCTACTGTTGCTCGGAGCTTTGGAGAGGCAGTGGGCTGTGAGTTGTGTTTTAGTATTTGAGTATATTCTGTTTGTGCTGATTTATACCTTTGTGCAATATTCCCTGAAGGGAACATTCCTGCTCTTCCCCTCCCCGAATTTACCCGGGGTGTTTTCTATTGTTTCCAGTATCGGTCGTGCAGAATGGCTGTACACATTTCAGACACACAGAGTACGTTATGTATGGAAATAAGACAGCAGAATGTGGATTCAAAACAAAAACCAAAAACTAAACCAAAAACCAATCCATTTTCTGGTGTTCTCTTCTGAAACACACACAGTATTTGCAATGCCAGCACAGGACACTACATATATAAAACACTACAGCAGGCCATGAATTTGGAAAATAGATGGAGTAAAATTTACTCTTGGCTGTAAATAATAAAAATAGGTTGTCAGATTTGCCCATTTTGCTCCACACATTCCCATGAGGATAGACTGAGAATAGCATGTTTTCTCTGTGTGACTTGCTTGATGTTTATAAAAACAACTTAAAGTGCTATTTAGTGTAGGATTTATTTTAGGGTTTTAAAGTGCAAATTAGTATATTGAGAATATACTCGAAATATAGCACAGCTCAATATGAGTGTTTTGGTTGAAGGGAGGAAAAAACAGTCAAAATGTGCTTTCTGGAGTTTCACAAATGCTGAGACACATTAACTGTAGGCAGCATCCTACACCTCGGTTGCACAATGCTTATTACCTAGACACTGTAAGGCAATGGGTGATCCTGCAAGTAAGTCTTTAAGGAAAGACAAAGTCAACGGATAAAGTTAATTTCAGTGCCTCTTCTAGATTTATGTACTGTTTTGTTCTTAATGCTACATGATACTGATTATTTTTGTTGCTTTGCACGCATGCACACACAAAGATGTATATGACACATACTACACATCTATCTACGCACTGGTAATTGCATACTATGTCTTTATTTGTATTTAGTTATCATTTTCACTACCAAAACAGTCTTTTCTGCAAATCTAACCTCTGCCTCCTTTCTGCTCTGTGTAGAATTAGCCAATTATTTCCCCAGAGGGAGAGGTAGTAGCATTTTGTTTTGTGAGCAATGAAATAAACAGGTCTCTCAATACATTAAAAACAATAAAAAAAATAATAAATAATAATAATAAAAATCCATGGGTGCATTTTAATGTTTATAGAGGCTAATTTCAATAAGGTACTAAAATTTTAAGGTTGCAGTGAATTGCAATTGCTTTCTGTTTGTGACAGTGCAATTCAAAACCACTCTTGGCACAAAACCCTGGCACGGCTGCCATGGAAACCACGACATTGCAGGTACGGAGCTGCTGCTTTCAAAACCATGTAGCTGGGTTTGGGGATGAGCAAAGAACTGGGCTTCTTCATAAGCCTCTGCTGCTCCAAGCAGATGGCTCTAGTCCTGACACGAGAGGCAGCTGTGGCAGCACAGCTGGGCACTGACATCTCTGAGATTCCCACTGCTACACCTGAGCCTGGGTTTGCAGACTAAACTGAGTGATGGAAGGGGCGCTGGTCTGTTTCTGCAGCTCAAAATGCCTCTGAGCAGGGTGGCTGTGGGTCAGGCTGCTCGCTGATAACAGCCATCGGTTCTTTTGGAAGCAGCTTTCAGCCTCCATTGTGGTCAAATGACAGGAAAGTTGACCTTGGTAGTTATTTCTTAAGCTGTGTTACACATCGCTAGCAACCTGAGCTGCAACTTGTTTGTGCAGCCTCCTCAGGGCTCTTTAACACGGGTGAATTTTTCTCTATGTCTGTTGTTGAAAATCCACAACTTTACAATTTTATTTCTATCTGATAGAAAGAGGATTGAGTAGCTGGCTTACACTAACATCCCTTGCCTATTCCATGCATGGTCTATGTCCCAGGAAGCACATTCAGAATATTTAGGAAGCAGAGAAATTACCAGCACAGAAGACTGCATCTGTTGCTGGTAGGTGTTAAGTAGAGTGGTTGTGTTCCAAACCACTGCCTGCAGCACCTAATTCTGTGAAGGTGAGTTTCAAGATTCATATAATATTTACTAAGTAAATAGGCTGTTATGGAAATAAAGAAAACATCACTGGTATCATCAGTCAACAGTGAGAGGTTTCCATTCTTTTCATTAGCAGATCTACATGCTGAACAATTTAAGGAATGAGGTCTAAAGATGGAGTTAAATTATATTATTTGGCTGCTTTCTTAAGTTGCCATTTGCATGTTTACTCTTTTGAAGATTGACCTTGGCTTTGAGAGAACTCCAGATAAAGCAAAACTACCGAAACAATTGCTGTCTGGTGACTACCAGCATGGCCATACCAATGATGACTACTTCTAGACGCTTAAAACTTCTAAGGCTTGGCACCAAATTCATAGGAGTCGTTCTGTCCTTGCTAGCAGAATCTGAACTAGGCTTATACAGCATTTTTCTTCAGATTGTACACTGCTTCACGAAGAATAGCTGATGTTATCCTTCCTCTTTTACAGATGGCTAAAACTACCATGTGGTGAAGTAACTAGCCCACTGCTATCTAAGAGGTTATCTACAAAATCTTCTGACCCCCAGCATAGCACCTCATCTCCATAATCGTACTATCTGTGAACACCTAGGTAACTGCACCAGTTTTAAGCATTCTCCTGCAGAGTCTTGGCTGAGAGGCTGAAAAAAGTGTTCAGCAGATCTCCCAGGTGAGTAGTTCATTTCACAACTACCTCATTTGTGTGGTTTCCACTTGATAGATTTTTGTTTGGTTTTGGTTTTAATCTTCCTTCCTGTTTTCTTTGCCTCCATTTGCAAGAAAGTATGATTAAAATGCCTTGGGGGTATTCTGAAAAACAACACTTACAATAACTTCTGGATTTTGCATCAGTGTACTCTCCTTGTTGTGGAGAAGCGCAGTAGAGATTGTCTGCATGCTGCACGGCTCTTCTCTTTTGTCGTAGCAAGCAGTTGCAGACTGTCCTAGTGACTTTACTGGCTTTACTTAACTGGCTACATGATCTGCATCAGATTTGTTGGCACTGTACTAAAGAAGATGGGGCCTTCCCACCCTCAGATCAGAAACACAGCAAATAGTAAACAAAGGTCTGTTTTCTTTGGTCCCGTTAGGTCACTGGCAATCTCTTCCAGAAAGAAACAGACTTCCTTCCTCCCAGGCACCCTTGTTTAAGGATTGAAAGAGACAAGGACCAAGGCTGGGCACTTACAACTTCCCTGAGAAGCTGTTTGCCATCCCACAAAGACTCAGAGGACTTCAAGGGTCTGCGCTCCTGCCCCAAGAGAAGGGGTTGGCCAGCAGGAAGGAGGTAAGAGCAATTGAGTGCAAAAACAGGGACAAAACTGAGAAAGGGAGCTGCGTGAAAGATGAAGATCTTTCTACTAGCGAGACCATGTCTGACTACAATTAAACTCCATACCACCATCCCATGTACAGCTAAAAATGAGTCTACAGCTTGTTTAGATCTCAGCTGTGCTCTAATAACCCTGGTCCCAAACTTGACGTTGCCATTATTACAGTCTGTGGATAGTCCTGCTCCTGATTGTGTGTGTTTTGGTTCTCATTCACAGCTTGAAGGTCTTTGCTTATTTTCAACCCCTGTTACTCTGCAGGGCTACATTCAATAGCTGCCTGAAGTGTCTCATGAAGAGGGATGTCCTTGAGGTCCCTCACAGCAGAGACCTTTAACGCACCTGGAACCCTGCTGGAAGTAACGGTATGTTGTCCATTTAATAAGTTAATTACTCTCTTGTTTTTCACTTTCCTCTCAGTTTTCTCATGATATAAAAGGGCTGTTAATGTGGCAAACATTAGCCATGTCATACTGTGCTGGCAATGGCAAACTTTCTTGGCAGGATGGTTTTCTCTGTCTCTAAGGCTACTGATAGAATGATACAGGAACAGAGGTGGCATGGCCAAGGTGAGGGTGGAGAACTGCTGTGCTCTGGCTTTTCTCAGCTACAAGATGTTTAGCTGGAAGTGCAAAGTGAAGTGAAGGGCTGCTGCAGTTGCTGGTGGAGGACAGACAATTTCCCATCTGTCTTTATTTTAGAGAAAATGCAAAGATTTTGCATTGCTTTTTGCAGCATTGTTTTTGTCTGATACTTCTCGTGCTGCGTACATGATTATGATGAAGATAAGGGTGTGAATCCAAGCATCTAAAGACATTTCCTCTGATCTATGGAGGTTAAGAGCTTCTCAGCATCTCAAAGTCCCCATTGACTTTATATCCTTCCATTTCTCTCTGAGATGTTGTGAGAAAGGTGGTATTTACAGTTCAATTCCCTATTCTCTCGAGTCTCCTTAATTCAAATTTCACACCAGTTATATCAAGTTGTTTTTCTTATGGTTGCCTGGATAGTGTTTACTGGCCATTAGTATTCATTGGCCACTCATCAATTGCATCAGGATAAATCCTTCTTGTTTTTATACTAGACTTCATCTAAACTCTGCTGTGCTTCTTCACTTTTTAAAGGAGGCTTAGGACATAATAGCTAATTGGGAAGAAAAGAAACTGCAGACTGGGAAAAATAAGCTTTTTCTTGAATTAGTACATGGCTATAGTGATTTCTGAGTTAATGTAGAATTTACAAGCAATTTAGAAGAAGCTTAGAAGCAGTAAACTTCATGTTCTGTGATTCTCCCTCTAGAAAATGATCAGAGATGTCTATCAGCTATTTTGTACCATTCTTTCAAAGTATTGTTGGGTAAATGGGGGAGATTGTAACAAAATACCTTGGTCAGGACCTGATTCAGCAAAATAACAATTAAGCTTGTGTGCCAGACCATCTTTGGTACAGAAATCAATTTTTATGGGCTCCAGAGCTTCATGCAGGATTAAGAAGCATGGATCCCATGGGTAAGGGCTCACTTTTGTTGTTGTTAAAGCAGGTCCTTAGAGTGAAAGGGATATAACTTCATTAAATTATAAAAAGAATTATGGAGAAGATGATGTATTAAACCACAGACAAAGGATGATGAAATGATGGCTTGGACAGTATGGAAGGAAGTATAGCATAGAGAACAGCATAGGCAATATGGATTTAAGCCTCTGAAAATGAGTAATGATTCATCAATATGGGCATCACTGGTTTTCAAAACGGCAGTGAAAAAAATCCTAAATTGGTAGGCTTGGGAATTTTTCTGCTGGAGAGTAATAAAAAATTAATTTTTTTTCCATGCAGACTATCTGGAAAAAAAAAAAAAAAAGTAATTTAACTAAGTAGTTCTATTGTCATACCGAGTACTTACTCTTTGCATTAATACCTTGCATCAGGTTTTGTGTCACAACCTCAATGAAGTTACCTATAGTCTGTGACATTCCTTGTTCTTTTGCATTAAATAACTGTATTGTAATCTCCTCGGCTGCCCAACATGGAGCTCAGGTTGATGGAAATTGGAGAAAAACTTCACAGAATAAAAAGTGACAGTCTGTAACATACACAAGTTGCAAGCAACGTACAGTAATAACAAATAAATGTTAACAAACAGAGTGAAAGAGAGAAAGAGAAAAAGAGAGAGAAAATGTGAAGAACATGTAAAAGAATTAACAGATTCCTATATAACAACTCAGTTTTAGTTATCCCAATATTCTAAGGCCATTAAAATAATAGTTAAAAAATGTTGTTAGATCTAGGTATCTTTATTAAAATTTCCTGATGTTTATATTACTGCGTACTTTGAAAGTTGCTATGAAGGTCTTCTGAGTAATTTCACACTGATGGACTTTATGCTGGCACAAACGAGAGCAGAATTTAGTATGCTACATGAATATGCAGAGGCCTTCCGACCCAACCTACCTCTTCAACATTTACTCACCACCGTGTTGACCTGGGTTCCTCCAGGAAGCCGTGTCCCCCAGTAAAGGCACTCCAGTGACGGTGGTGACCGCCTCTCCCAGAACTAACTGGCCAACATAGTAACATCACTCCCAGAGAATATCACCTTTGAGAGGCACTACTTCTTGAAGTGAGGTGACAGTATGTTGGCAGCCTACCTACTGGTACCTCTAGAGGAAATACAGGAGCTCTAATTAAGTTGATCCAGTATTTTATCACCTCTGCAGGTGTTATTGAATACCTGTTTAGTGCAGTGCTGAGAACTGTTGCTCCTGGAAGTGCTACATTGCAAAGAACTCTGGAAGATCCCTTCTAGTTTTATCCTGATGCTTCTAGGGTTTCACTTATACTCATCCTGGCCTTCTGAGATCCCACTAATATCCGATTCTGTAGAGTGTGGTGGGTCCTTGACAGGTCAGATAGAGGTTGCAGGAAAATGCAGTTGGGTGAGTCATGCTACAGTCTTACGTTACCGCTCTGAGGAATACAGTATGATGATCTGTACAGTATGGAAGGTGTCTGAGACATGGAGCATGGATGAACACAAAGAACAGTGACAGTGGGAATGGTGAATTGCTTCTTATTTCGGCTTTGTGCTTATAAACAGACAAGCAAATAGCCAAAGTTTGGAGAAAATATCCATCAAGTACAGAGCAAGAGGGATATAAGCTAGTGGGCTGGGCACAGAGCTGTCACCTCATACCCTAGACCCTTTTTGCCCTGGTCTTTTGTAGTAATGGGTAAATCATCCCATTTATCTTGTGCTATTGCAGTAAAGGTGACTTTTGTTGTATGTGTCCTAAAAGCGTCATTCATACTTAATCCAGCAGAAGGGAGAGATGCCAAGAGTACCTCTTTGATATCCCAGGAATTCACTCTGCAGTGGATGGCATGGGAGCTATAGTGGCAGGCACATGGTGTGAAAGGATGCTTGAGAAAGATGGTTTACCTCATTTAAAGGTAAACCCATTTTTTTTATTTTTTTTTTATTATTATTATTATTTTTTGTATTACCCAATCCTCCTAGTACTGGAGGATTGGCAGAGGCTGATCTGACTTGGCTGGAGTGTCTCTATCTGTTTACCCATCTCTAAAAGTGTCTCGTGCTCATTAAGTTAAGGCATTAAAAGTCCTAAGATTTATTAGTTCTCTGATTATTTTTCAGCTAGTCCTGAAGCGTAGTCCTGCCCTTTCATACAGTTGTCCACGAGGGACTGTGTAAGGTGAATTATTTTTTTTTTTTTGGTGTCTTACATAGTGCCAGAGAAAAGCATCTAAGTGTCTGCTTTGGGGACTGACAGCAAAAGAACAACAGTTTTGAAGGAAGTCCCCCAGACTTCTCTGCTGACTGGACAGAAGCCAGTCCAGATCTGCAAGGAGCTCTTTTTATTTCTATTCTTTCATTAAATACCTTACCATACTGCTGCACTGCTCTGGGGCTTCGTTCAAACCTTCCTCACTAGGGACTAGGCTGTGGCTACTGCTTACTGCCATTTAAGTAACGGGATGGCAAAACTCTTCAGCCATCGTAAACCTGGCATGGTTGTGGGCCAAAAAGAAGGCAACCCTTTGTGCTTGAGTTCATTGCTTTTCCTTTTTGCTTTCAGTTGACTTGGTATGGAGAATTGTATTCTTACCCAAATTATAATGTAAGCAAGCACTGTAGTACAAGTGACACCCACTGATTATATCTCTACAGGAAATGACAGATGAATAATTGTACAACAAAAAATTACATTGTATGAGATTGCAGAAATGCCACACGAGGGGCAAGGAATAGATCCAAATTGCTTCCACCTAAATATAGGCACTTAACTGAGGATCTTAAGTCCGAGCTGCAGTCACCTGAGATAAGTTATCGAGAAAGCCACCTCTGGCAGGCAATTCAGATCATAAATCAGTGAATTACTCTTAGACTGCCTAACTCTTCTTTTAACATAAGGGGAACTTTAGGCAAATGTATTTTAAGTTGAATGAGAAGAACTGAGCGTTATTCCTATTATTTTGAGCTGTTACAATTTCTGCATTAGACCCAGAGGACCCAGCTTCAGTGATGTTAAGATGCAATAATTACCTCATTTGCTATTTGGAGAGAGGGATTATGGAGTTTTAAAAGCTAGGAAAGCTAAGTACCAGGAGGAAAGAAAAAAACATCTCCCTGTTATCTTATCCTCTGCCTTTTAAATATACTTAAATATATCAAATGCATACAAACATCAAAGCCGTCTGAGCTGAAAAAGACCCAGACTCTTTTCAGTTACATTGTTGTCTGCTCTTGGTCTTACAGAGAGGGTCAAAGGCCTTATGACACTAAAATTAGTGGAGTCATATTATTTTTTTGCTTTAATGTTCAAAGGCATTTGGTCAGAGAATTCTCTTTCCTGTGAATTGAAGAACCACCGCAGTGACTGCCTACCTATGGCTTTAACAATGCTTTGCTATCTGCAAAAGAAACCCACTGAAGTTCACAGTCTACAGCTATGTGTTAGGCAGCATAATGGGCCTGTGAGAAGAACTGCCGAGAGTCCCCAGCTCCCACTGAGCACTGGCACTGGAATTACAGTGCTCAGCACACTTCTGACGTTAGAACCAATGTGTTCCACAAGAAATACAGGTTATTTAGGTTACAGTGACAGAAGGGATGAAAAATGAAGCCCTGAGAAAAGAGCAGTGCCTTCAGAAAACATAACTGATAAAGTAAAAATAGATAATTCCACAGTGTTTCTTTAAAGGGAGATCAGCTCTATCTCAGTAAATTGCATTGATATGGTAAGTTCCTAATATCAGTCTGGAGTCATTATAACAATGTAGTTCCCCTCTGCCCGGGATCGGATGGCTTTAACTATTCAGACACTGGGGTAGTTGTGGAGTGGCTTCTGGACAATTGTTTTCTGGGCTGGCAAGTAAAATAACCACAAAATTTTTTCTGAAGCTAGAGATTGTATTAGTAAGGACAGATATTTTCCTTCTCTTAGGCTCTTGAATTCTAATAATATTTTTTCCAAATTTTTCAGCTATGCAATGAGCAGAGTATTTTGCTATCAATACACTGTGAAAAAGTCACCCGACATGTCTGCATGATACACTGGTATGAAGATACAGTATCCATGGGGAATAGCTGAAGTGAAGCTGCATGCAGAGTGGACCAGAGAGGTGAGAATTTTTTACTTTGGCCATATTAAAATCAACATAAATGTCTTGTGTGCAGGTGTTGGACGTATGTGTACAGAAACAATTAAAAGTTGGGATAGGTTTCTTAACAAAACCAAAATAATCCTCATCTGTACTTGTGTGTTATGGATGCATTCTTAAGACCATGGCTCCATTACACCAGAGAGTGTTGTAGACATCAAATGAAGTTATAATTCCGTTCATGTTGTCATAAATATCTTTTGCAGTGTCAGAATATAACTTTCTCATCTTCATCTATGGCACCTTTAATATGTAACCATGCAGTCAACTTCACGTAAGTGCACAGCTCACGGAAGAGAGGGCCTAAAGAGCTGAATAACATTTCCATAACAAAACTTCCACAATTTGTTCTGCATGTTTTGAGGTTTTCTTACAAACTTGTGCCTTAATGTATTTCACTGCATGTACTGAGATAAATTACCTGTAGGATAGTGTGTGGTTTGGCACAGAAATCAGCTAAGTTTGAGTGTTTGAGGCTGACTTTTTTTTTGTTTTGCTTTGAATTTGAAGCAAATTTTGCTTCCTTTGCACTTCTTTTTTCTTTCTTTCTGTTTACTTCAGTTATGCTATTGACTGATAGGAGTACTCTGAAGCCTTTAGATAAAGGACACTGCAGCACAGTGGACCATGGTTATGACCGGTGCTCAGTTGAGTTTAACTCATGGCTTTTCCACAAGTAATGTTGCAGAATTAAATAAAGCCCTGAGTCAAATGAAAATACTGGAATCATAGAATATCCTGAGTTGGAAGGGATCCACAAGGATCACAGAGTCCAACTCTTGGTTCCACGCAGGACCACCCAAAAATCAGACCGTATGTCTGAGAGTGTTGTCCAAACGCTTCTTGAGCTCTGGCAGGCTCAGTGCTGTGACCACTGCCCTGGGAAGCCTGTCCCAGTGCCCAGCTGCTCTCTCAGTGCAGAACCTTTCCTTAACACCCAGCCTGACCCTACCCTGTCCCAGCTCCATGCCGTTCCCTCGGGTCCTGTCGCTGTCCCCACTCCACTTGTGAGGGAGCTGCAGGCCGCCATGAGGCCTCCCCTCAGCCCCCTCTGCTTGGGGCCAAACAAACCAAGGGACCTCGGCCAATTCTTGTACGTCTTGCCCTGTAGACCCTTCACCATCTTTGTTGCCCTACTTTGGACACTCTCTAATAGATTCATATCCTTAAACAAAAAATGGAGGTTATTTCCATTTTCTCTTTGCTGTCTACTTAGGCTGCTGGGTATTTGGATGTAAAATAGTGATTTTTCCAGATCTGACAACTGCAAAATGAAGCCTTGATCTTGAATGGGGCCTGTACACAACACTGCAATGTAACAAAGTTAGTAGTTTGACATGGTAATGCTACAACTTGGTGTGTGTATTTTAAATGAGGAGACACCTACAGTGTCTTCTATAGCTCCTGGGTCAAGGAGCTTTTGTCAAATGGGTCAGATGAAATCTGCTCCTTTGTATCATCACAGGCCCAGTTCCTCTAGGCACTATATAAACAGTATCTTGAGAGTTTATAGTCACCAGAAATTGTCTTGAAGAAGAATTTTGGTTCTCCAAGGGGAAATCTTTGCTTTCTTAATGCTGCTGCTGAAGGCCTGCCTACAGCAGTAGCTTTGCCATCCTCTGCAATGCCTTTCCTCCTCTTCTGCTGCTCTCCCGCTCACCCACCAGGGGAACGGGTGGGATGAAGAGCAGGAAGAGTTGATGCAGAGAAGGGAGGGCATGGTAGAACTGAACTCTGGCATTCTTTATCAAATTAAAACCAAGAGCTGTTATTTAAAGATACCCTCCTGCCAGATACAGATTAGCATAGGACTGGATGCTGAGAGTGTTGGGGCCAACTTAAAAATTCAAATCAAACCTACCAGAATTTCAATTCAAAACTTCTTTGCTTTGCCTGCAAATGACCGTAGCATCATTGGCAACAGCTGTGCAGCCTGCAGGCAAAGTTCTGCTGTTTGCATGTCTGTGCCAAGAAAGTGCTCTTTAGCTTGAGAGGAGGTGCTGGGATGTGGCTGTGCAGAGCTCTCTGTAGAGTCCACTTGACTGTGTGGGTATGGACTGAGATCAGCTGGGAACTGCTGACCCAGTGTGTAAGGGGGCACTTTGCTGTAGAGAGATAATCATATGTGGAACTATTTCATACTCATCACGGTTTTGTGAAGTATTTAGTCATTCCACCACACATAATATATGGAATTATTAACTTCATGTGATGTCCCTTTCTCCTGAGCAACTATATAGGCTTTTTTTTTTTTTTTTTAAAAAAAAAAAAAAAAAAGAAAAAAAGAAAAAAAGAATGTATTAGATACAAATCATATGGCTATATATCTCCTAGATACCGCCACACTGAAGCTTTGCAACTACAAAGTACAAGAAATATCTTGAACAACTTGGATATAATTATAGAAACGTTAGATCTGATGGACACATTCTGAGTTCCTAGTATGATGTTAACTGGTTGTCTATGGTTAGGTGGGGTTAACTACTGTAAATATTTCACTGTATGGGCAACACTCACAACTTGTCTTTGTTTTTATATAATGTGCAGGTTATAGTTTCAGGAAAAAGCCAGTGCCTATGAGCGCTTCATATTACATAAAGTGAACCTCAACATTCAAGGCAATGCAGATCTTGTTTTAACAGTCCAGTTCTGATCTCATTATTTTTCACTTTTCTCTTGCATCTGTATAGATATTTCTCCTTGTGAGGGAGCTGAGAGATGCAGGCAACAATGTTTTGCTGCTAGTGGTGCATAATAATTATCAGAAACAGGTCTCCAGCAACAGTGTTACTGAGTCCATTTTGTTAGCTGAAGTATAAGTGTGCTTTGTTACTTCTCAAAATATATATGCTTGTATACGTATATAAAAATATCCTCTTCTAATTAATTATTGCAGAAATAGGTTAAGTTGCTGTTACTACCAATACTTCATGGATATTGTGGTAACAGCTGATTTTAGAGCACTGATGGTGGCAAAACAGTTCCACATTGAACCAAAATTACACGTATTCTCAGGATACCAGTGTGGATTTGCATTGAACTCGTAGAATTCTTAGTCCTCTAGTTCCCAGAGAGGACCAGGATATGGAATGGAAGGAACTTTACAAAGCAAAGGATTTCTGAGATGAAAGTCGCTCTGTAGCTGACTGCTAAAGTACTCAAAAGTCAGGTGTCTCATACGCTTTACAGTTGGGTAGCTGGCGTGGTAAGAAACACACCGTATTGTTAGTGCCCTCTTTCCCTCTTGATATGTGATGCCCCAAAGGCATCTACTTATGAGAAGGTTTGCTGCTTGGACATGAGTTGTGATAAGCATTTGCAACCTGAGGGGAATGGATGATAAAACCATACGCTTATGCACCAAAGATACAATAGGAAAGAGACAGTCTATCAGTCACGTGAATTGTGATTGGCCTGTTGCAATGGAGCAGTCTTTAACAAGAAAATGAAAGCTCTTTACCTTCTGAATGAATTTTACACAGTTGCACAAAAGGGAAAAGAAAAAAAGGAAAGAAGAGAAGAGAGAAAAGAAAAGTTCCCACCAGCTCTTCCCCTCCAAAATTAGCACTGGCATAGGTGAAGTCACACACAAAGGAAAGTCTCGCTTTCTTTGTGCCTCTCACAATGACATCAACATGCATGGCTATGAGATGACGAGAAAATACCTCACTCAGGATGAATAACAAATTAGAATTTTCTTTAAAGTAAAAAAAATGATAACACAAGACCATCATAGGTATACGCTAGCTCCTTCAAAACATCTCTTGTTGTCTAGATGTCAGTTAAAATCACTTGATTGGTGATCTGTTTTATCTAATACGACACGGGAATATTCTGAAATAGGCTGAAGAATGTCTACTATGCAACTTCATTGGAACGTCTGCCAAAAACGCAGTTGGCTTTGTTTTCAACATGGTTATCTACTTTGAAATTACTCCATAGAATAAATAGTGATATTCCGTGGGTAGAGGTAGATTATGGGGTTGAAATAGTCAAATTGGAGCCCCGTAACTTTATGTGCTATAGGAGGAGTCTCATAAAACTGAGATATTCCCATAATTAACCACTAGCCATGGGATATTATAATATATTCCACGGTGACTAGTATTTTTTCCATTCCCCCCACCCCCCAGTAGAATTAGCATGATTAGTTTTGCTCTGGTTTCACCTATTGCTGACATGAATCAGTGTAATTAAAAATAAGAATACCATATTATGAGGCGATCACTGTTCAGGTCAAACTGGCCAGTATTGACCAGTCTGACCTTTTCCAGTCAGCCTTTGCTGCTCGAGGGTTGAAAGAGCTATAGCTCACCAACCCATACTTGCAAAAGGAGCGTGGTTTAGAAAACGTAGTTCAAAACTCTTCATAGCTCTAAATGCTAAATTCTAGTGGAATATTATAGAATAATTGGTTTGCATGCCATGGAATAAACATCCTTACATCTAGTCTTGTCTCAGAGTGAGTCATTTTATATTAGCGTCAAGAATTTGAGCTGTTGTTCTACTTTGCAGTTAATCATCAGAAAGAGACGGGATTGTCTCATGAATATGCATGATGGTATAGTTGTCCCTTCAACTTACTAGGCACCTAGTTTCTGTAATGAGATGTACAATATCTGCCATTTAAAACAGCTGAAAGGTCCCAATTGGGAACAAATGAGAAAGCATCTGGCTGTTTCAAATTCCAGCCCTGTTTTGTCAGAAAACTCTGTAATTGCTGAGTACTTGGCTCCTACTCTGCTCTATGAAGCATTCAGCTCTCAGGAGCCTCTGAGATGCATTACACAGTCCAGCAAAATAGCTGTAGAACTCTCAAAATTCTTCCACTAGATGTAACAGCTCTTCAGAATATCTTGAGACTTGTATGCCCTTAACCAGGACCAAAGTTTGGGCTCCTAGAGCGTGCTCTCATCCTTAGTTTTGCTGATCAGCCTCCACTGTACCATTTGTCCCTGCAACCTAGACTTCACACATATTATTCACTGTGTGATGGTGGGACTAGAATGGATAAATGTGCTACCCATTGCTCTAAGAAAGCAGTCTGGCTGAATCTTAAATCACTACGCGGGATGGAGGTTAACGGTCAGATGGACATTCCTCTAAGAGGTTTCCTACCTGCTCTGTTAATTTCTAAAATTTCTTCTTGGGCCAGTGGGCAAGTGTCGCTCTGAGTACTGTGGTGTGGAGAGTTTACGACAGATTTACAATAATTGGGGGATCCCAGCTGGGGTGGCCTCGGGATATGCTTCTTTTTTTTCTTTGGTAGCTTCTGCTTAGCCATAGCTAAGGAGTAATACATTCCGAAATTGTTCACAATGACAGGGACAGGCATGGCAATGGTCAGCACGCCGGCGAGAGCACAGAGGGCCCCCACCAGCATGCCTGACCAAGTCTGAGGATACATGTCTCCGTAGCCCAGGGTCGTCATGGTGACAACAGCCCACCAGAAGCCGATGGGGATATTTTTAAAGTGTGTGTGTTCACTGGCACTAGGGTCATTTGGTTTAGCACCTATTCTCTCGGCATAATAGATCATCGTGGCAAAGATTAAGACGCCCAATGCCAAAAATATGATGAGCAGCAAGAATTCGTTTGTGCTGGCACGGAGGGTGTGTCCCAAGACCCGCAACCCAACAAAGTGGCGGGTCAGCTTGAAAATTCGCAGGATTCGCACGAAACGGACTACGCGGAGGAAGCCCAGGACATCCTTAGCAGCTTTGGAAGACAGGCCACTGAGTCCAACCTCTAGATAGAAAGGCAGTATGGCCACAAAGTCAATGATGTTCAAAGAGTTTTTGATAAATTCCACCTTGTTTGGGCAGAAAGTGACTCTCATCAAGAACTCAAATGTAAACCAGACCACACAGACACCTTCGATGTAGGTGAGAAAGGCTTCAGTCTCTGCTTCCCTGTAGTGCCGCACCTGGGTGTCATTCCCGATGAATTCAGTTTCTGTCTTGTTCACAATGGGGTTAAATCTCTCATGGGTCTCGAGGCAGAAGGTGGTGATGGAGACCAGAATGAAGAAGAGGGAGGCAAATGCCACGTACTGTAGAAAGAAAGATACGAGAGAAACGTTAAACAGTAGGTTAAGCACAGGGGCTTTGATTCTTACAGAAGGGAGAGACAAGAGCCGCGTTAAAACTGAAGATTACGCCAAGCCTTCTTCCTGTGGGCTTAAGATGCCAAGTCTCACCTGCGAAGACAGCCTGACATTCAAGCTGGGATGGAGACCAGTATGTAAGTACATGCTTATGTCCATTCCTATACAGATAGCACTTCAGCGTGAGTGTAAATCTAAGCAAGCATTTGAATCCCCAAGCTCTCTTTGGTATTTAAAGTTAAGGATATACTTAAATTCTGCCTGCTTGAACTGGGTCTTCTGGTACTTTCTGGTCCTTAAGATAGAGCACACCTTCTGGGACATTTGTCACACAGGAGTCTTTCAACAGCGTTGTGTCAGTGGTGTGGTGGTTGCCTCCTGCTCCCAGCTTAGTGGGAGCTGTGGCACTTCAGGTGCTGCTAAATATGAGTGGCAGTCTCAGGGGACTCTACAGCAAGGATCTGAGTCCTGGTTGGCATCACGAGACTGTATTACCAAACCCCAGAGAAAGGTCAAGGAATAGTCGCATGTCAAACAGTTTTCCTGTAGTAAATAATCTGTTCTCAACTGTCTTCTCCAAATCTTTAATTTTTAAATTATTATTTTTTATTTTTTTTTTAGGGCAGTCAGAGAAGAGAAGCAAGAAGATTTGGATATACCTGTCAGCTGATCCAAAAGGAGACAGATCTACTGGGTTCTACCACACAAGGTTTTCTTCAAGAGATTTTCATTGCATTGTAAGTCTTACATAGAAACTAAATCAATCTTTTTTAAGGCTGTCTGATTGCAATTTGGTTAATCAAGTTACAGTGAAGATGGTATCAGCCCCCAAAGTCAATGAGTGTCTTAGGAGCATTTTCCTTTTCTGCTTCAGTTCCTTCTTTCCTCAGGCTTTTCTCAGCCTAAAGGAGATCTCTTGGTTATATTCCAAGATAATTGAGGGGGACAGTCAGGCCAAAATTCACAATTCTAATAACCACAGTTTGTCTGCTCAGTCCTCCTTTAATAAATCAAGTAGGTTTTGTACATCTAAGAAACCTGCTTCTGTGTTGGAGCAGTGTGTTAATAATAATACCTCTTCCCATTTACCTCCTTACATCAGTTATCTTCCTGTTTGTCTCTTGTGTATCTTTGACAAAAGAAGTTATATATGATGTTATTTCGTTGTTCTCTTGAGCATGATCAACCATATTATTTAAAATATTTAGGTGTTCTCATAGTGTTCCATTATTTACAATGTCCCTTTTTCAACAGTGTAGCCAAAGAAGGAATTACAAAGAATGAGTTTCTTTGGATTGTCTGTTGTCAGCAAATGCAGGGCAGTAATCTGAAACAAATTGCTGACAAAGGACCAGTTAAAAATAACCTCTGCTTCATGCAACCAAAGCTCTCCTGCAATCAAGGAGTTTCTCCTGTCTGCTTTCCTGGGTAGACATAGTGCAAAACTGCACTTGACCTTCCCTATTAGCAAACAGAGTCCATTGAAAGTATTCATCACAGTTTAAGGTGAGCCATTTAATAGGAAGGGAAACTGGCAGTGAACACAACAACAGAAGAATTTAGGTTGGAAGGGCACTCTAGATGTCATACGATACAACATTTGGTTCACATTCAAAGTTGGACCAGATACCGAAGTTGGATCAGTTTGTACCTTAAAGGAGGCTGTAACAAGGTGGAGTTGGTCTGTTCTCCCACGTGCCTGGTGACAGGACGAGGGGGAATGGGCTAAAGTTGTGCCAGGGAAAGTTTAGGTTGGATGTTAGGAAGAACTTCTTTACCGAAAGGGTTGTGAGGCATTGGAACAGGCTGCCCAGGGAAGTGGTGGAGTCACCATCCCTGGAGGTCTTTAGAAGATGTTTAGATGTTGAACTTAGCGATATGGTTTAGTGGAGGACTAGTTAGTGTTAGGTCAAAGGTTGAACTTGGTGACCTTGGAGGTCTCTTCCAACCTAGATGATTCTGTGATTCTGTATGCTCAGGGCCTTCCCTGGTCCACAACTGGATATCTCCAAGGTTAAGGCAGCTTGTGCCAGTATTCAGCCAAGAAGAAACAAAATAAGCTTGGAAGGATATGAAGCAAACAGACTCCTCTGCATTTCAAATCCAACCTTGCTGCCAAAGAGACAAGAAGGTTACCCCTTGTCACATGTAAAGAAAACTAGTACCTTCCCTTAAATGCTTAAGGCTATCATAGTATCCTCAGGTGATTAGACCATCTAAGTATAGGTGGTCTAATGTACATGTTAATATGTGCTAAAATCAATGCTTAATATAAACTGTCTGGAAGACAAACAGACGAGAGGTTAGGAAAATTGAGAGGCAGGACTGCTGGTATCTATTTATCTGATTCTTCAGTAAAGCAGGGAATTTTCTCCATGCACAGTTTCTCCATCTGTAAAATAGGTTAAAAAAATCTTGGTGTTTATGTGTTTTGTGATCACAGATAAATGTGTACAGGTTCTATATGTTTTCATTTTATTGTTAATTATCAACAGTCTCCCTAAAAAATAAGTTGAAGAGTCTTTTAAAGTGATCAAAGTCAGTTTATGTATATTTTTAATGCTCAGAGCATAATTAAGCAGGGGTTAGTAGCCCAATTGCCTGAGTAAAACAAGAAACAAAAAGCATTTTTCAGCAGGAACTCAGGAAAATATTTCCAGCAGCCTCAGAGCACATCTGCTCCATTTTGGCCTGGAGCAGATTTTTACTGTAGAGTCATAGATCCCTGAGAATTGAAGCTGTAGAAGGAAATGCTGACATTTCATTAAGCCAGGTAGAACTCGCTGATAAGAAGCAGAGAAGGGAATAAAACCATACTGCATTTTAAGGGGTCTGTGAAAAAGGCCCCTGTATGCTGACTGAAAATGCAGTTCTCCTCTTCAGGTGTATGAATACCTCTCCTGGGTGAGATTTTGGGGCTTAGGACAACCTTCAGGCTGATCTTGCCCAGCAGCGATGTTGAGAAATGATATTTTGCTGTATTGAAGGGAAGAAATAAACAATTCTGTCAGGACATTTAAATTCTCTGCAGTGGTATATGCTAACAGTGCTACCAGCAGAGAACATCACACCCATAATCTCTCCTGCGGTTAGCCCCTGTGTGCGCACCTTGGCTTCAGGGGGGAATTGAGATCTCTTAGTCATCAGTTCAGCAGAACAGAGAAGTATCCACTGAATGAGTGAGGCGTTTCCTTCCTTCTGTCTGCATTTAACAACATGCAGAGTTTTTTCACAGGTGTTTTCTTAAATGCTTTGGAAGCGTGGGTTTGCTATCGAGGTTTCATAGAACCATGGCACAACAATGGTATTTACAAGAAAGATCCCAATCAGAATTTGTTATCACTGTTGAATTGCTTTCTAATCATAAAACCTATGTTGTTTTGGGTAAGAAAAAAAAAGGTCTGTAGCCAATACATGCTCTGGTATTGAAAAGACCTTGTTTTTGCTGTAGTAGTAAACTTGCGTGCACTGAAAGGAGACAGCAATGGAGATCAGCCTCTATATCATTGGCATAGATTTAGATTGGTGGTCCCAAATTTTTATTGCCCTGATTCCTTTTTTCTTCTGAATATTTTCCTCATTAATTATTTGATATAAGACCTACCAAGCTGTAAACAAAACCAATAGTTATTCAGTGGCTATGGGTGATGAGCATTCATTCATACCAAAGAGCTCAAAAAAGGAACCCTCCCTGGCTCTCTATCAAAAAGGCCGATAAAGATCAGCCACCATGCCTGACATTATAGCTAGTCAAGTCCAGAGGTGAGCAAAGCTGGTGAAATCTAGTGAAGACTCTGGGACTTGTATGTGTTCTAATGTCTTTGAAAATACATCTCTTTATTTCACTAATAATTGCCTAAACCCTAATCAAACCAGTGGATTGCTCTTGTGATATTTAGAGGTTCTTAGTTTTCCTTCTCCATACATTTTACAACAGAATATCTCTTCGTTCTAAGACCTGAATGCGGAGAAAAGCGAGGATTTTATTAAGTGATGCCATGTGTTATTGAGTTCCAGAACAACAGCTAAAATTTACTATAATTAAATAAAATGCCTAGGTAATGTGTTTGAAGAGATCAAAACTCTTTTATTTGCTTTGACACATGTGAATGATTTTTACTTAGCCTAGAGATGGTGCTGCCACTGTTTCTTTCTGGCTTTAATGCCAACAAAGGAGCACTTCAGATTGTCCAAAACTGCAGAAGCTATAAGAGAAGGCAGAGAGGAGATTTTAAAAAAGATGCTTTAATTAAAATATATTTATGTTAAAATGCCTTCATTTTGGAGAGAGAAAAAAAAAAAAATTACAGTCCTGCATAATCTAGAATTGTGACAGGTATTTTTTAACAAGTCCATCCTGAAAGCAGCTAAAGTGCATCATGCCCGTAAGTGGAGAATTTCACCATCTAATTTTTATTGCCTCTGATTTTATATATATATATATATATTTACTGTGTGTATATGTAAGGCGTGCTTCTTCACTACTCTACTCCACTATCTAACCTAGCCATTTTTGTCAGTCCAGTGTGAATATGAAGTGCCAATTAATTCAGAATAGTAGTGTTTCACACCAGCGTCACAGAGCTGTAAACGGTACAAGATAACAGAATCAGACCTAGCCGCCCATGAATAATGAGCCAGTAAATTTCCATTCAGCATGGAAGGGAAACAGGAGTCCAGTACCTTAAAAACATGACTAAACCTTGCAATACACGAGGATTAGGAGACTAGGCTCATTCAGAAAAAGGTCTGAGGATTAGACAGACAGTATTAAATATATAGGTGTGACTGCCTACTTCTGGGAATTACTTTTTAAAACCGTATTTCATCTTGCATTTCTGAGATAGTTCCGATCTGAGAGATAAGAAACCTTTTTATGGTTTGCTGTAAGCAAGTAAGCCCAGTAACCCACTAGAATGCATTGATACAGTGCTTGGAATTGCCAGATTTCAATACAGATGGGCAGCAAAGGCTGTTGATTTAAGCATTGGGACAGAAATTGGATGACTGAGGCTCTTAGCCTCCAGCACTGACCCACTTTTTTGCCTCCCAGCATGTGTACCTGTGAAGGGAGGCCTTGGCTGAGTCTTTGATCCAAGAGACACCACTCGTGGACCATAAGCAGGGAAAGTTGGTGGCAGCAGTAGCAGCACAGCTTTTACTAGTCAAGTTTCAGTAAACTCAGAGGTTGTTCTCTAGGAAATAGGGATCTACACAACATACCATTCATAATTCATCACACATTCAGAGTGAGTTGGTAGAAGCTGCATGCCGCAGACGGGTGCTCTTCTCCTTTGATACTGCTCAGAATCATTTAACAATTGTGACTCAGGCTAGAGGGGAGAAAAGGAACAGGTCACACTTAGAGGAGATTTTCCAGCCTCTCCCTTTGCAACTGCTAACAGAAGTATTTTTTAAAAAGTGATTCTTTAATTCCTGTCTTCTTGCAGGGAAATTCAGGAAATCCTACCCTTCCCTCAACCATGAAAGGCAGAGGAAGATGGCCTTTTGCTTGAATCATCAGAAAATTTTCTATAGAAGTGGCACCCTGTCTTTCTAATGGTCTGTTCTGGTGAGTTATGGTTTTGATGAAAAAATACTTAATTTACTAGATCATAACCATCCTGTTCCTCTTGAACCAAAAAAGCACAGGAGATAAGTTGTCGTCTTAGTCAGTATGAGCAGAACCTCTGAACGTCAAGTTTGTGTCCTCCCCAGTGTGAGAGTCCAGGGCTTGGCAAGACTGAAATGAGAGATGAAAACATTCTCCTCATACATCTTTGCCCTCCAAGGGAGAAGTGATGGAGCCATTAGTGCTGCAGTGCCTCTAGAAATATAAGTTATGACTCAAGTGGGATCCAATATTCTTTTTTTTTTCTTCCTTTTTTTCTACCAAAAAGAAGTCCCAGGTCTAGTAATCTTTCAGTAAGTCCATGAACACTAAATGCTGTCTATCTTGCAGGAGCAAGCTAGTCTCAGAAGCGTTTCAGATCACTGCTGGTAACCTATGAGTTTGTTCCTGCAAAACATCACTATTTCAGATATATCCAGACCCCTGTGCTTTTTGCTAGTCCTGCATAAAACCACATGATTTCCATTCATGAGGCCAAGGGCTTTACCAGTATTTACAGTTGTTCATTTGTTCAAGGTTTATCTCTGAAACAGCTGTTACATCTGCATGAAGCGGACATTTGCCTGTGACTTGAATCACTGAGCTTGGATTGTTTATTTTATTCTGAAAGCTATATTTTAACCACTCTAAAACTTAGCCCGTGTATCACCAAAATGTTTAATAATTGAGACAAATCTTTTTTGCATAGCTCAGCCAAAGTTTGGGTTAAATGAAAGCTGCTTTAGAATACTCAGCTTTATTACAACTTTATTTGTCAAGACTGATTTTCCAGGCTTTCTTAGAGATGTGGACCCTGATTCAAACAAATGACTCATTTCAAATGTGCAAGTAATTCTGCTGAATTTTGGAGAGAAATATTGAATCTGTATGACTGATCAAATGACTAAATGTAGGCACAGTAGCTAGCAACCAGCTAATGCTGTGAAAGTGAGCAAAAGCAAAGACTTTGTCAAAAACCCACCTTGGCAACATTTCATTAAGAATCCTAATGTAAGATGTTTGGAGATTCTTTGAGTGATGACTATGAAATTGAAAGTATTTGCAAGGGGAAAAATCCAGTTCTGCTTTTGTAGGTGTGAAACCAGTCTATGAGGGCACAATCAAATGTAACCTCCCAGCTCTTGTCTGTGAAGGGACAGATGACCATCTTGGCAGTCCATCTTTTTCCAATGAGTTTCTTTTTTCAATAAGATAAGACAATCAACAGAGAAACTCACTTCAGTGAACATACTGGCTCAGTATCAAGGTTGTTCAAATTTGTGCTTCTTAGCTGAGACAAATTGAAGAAGTAAGCTTAGAGATAAACAAAGCTTGCTCCAGAATCAGAAGAGAAGTCCACTGGCAGCTCACGGATGAAATGGTTATGTAATGCCAAAAAAATATATATGACAGCTTGCAAAAAAATCTTGGAATGCTTAGTGGCACGCAGACGTGAAATAGCATGTTAAAAAAAAATGTGCAGTCATCTGTGGGGAATATGCTTAAGTTATTCAGCGTTGACGTTGCAATAAATAAATTAGAAGCACCTCTCTCAAATGTTAGTCCTAGCAGGCAGCCGTGTGCTTTGACAAGGTAGTTACAGAGAGAAGCAAGGCTTCATCAGAACTGGAAGTGTGGTATATACAGTATTTGTCTGTGACCGCATGGCCAGCCAGCTGGTCACCAGGCAGAGATTGGAATGCTTAGGCAAGTTTTCCGGTTTCATTTAGGTTAGATTAAATCAATTTAATGCAATTTCATAGGAACACCATGCATGATCAGAGCAGAGATGTGAATTTATTTTGCAAGCTTCTTTGCTAGCTCCCTAGTCTGGGTAGTGAGAACTGTGTGGAGACAGTATGGTGGGAGTTAGAAATGGTTCATATTGCTCAGCAACAGCTCAGTGGGAAATTCTCATCTTAACATTTATAGATTCCTGATCCAAATGTGCCCCAAGACTTCTGCAGCTAGGTATATGGGACGCTACAGAAGGAGCTGTAAGTGCTGAAAGGGAGTTTTCCATCTCTTCAAGGGACTGTAGTAACATAGGCTTGATAAGGGCCTACAAACATAATCGAGTCAGTCCCTTAACCCAAAGCACAGTCTTTGATCATTCCCCAGCTATATAGGCTCTTTTTAAGGACCTCCAATGGTGAATATTATAGATTCTTTGCAAGAAGTCTTGCTTCACCGTGATCTAGCTGTAATTTTTTCTTCCTAATATCTAACATAAATCAGCTGTGCTACTTTTTAGGCTTGTTTGCTTTTGCCCTATCCATCACAGACAGCTATGGATTTGGAAATTTGCAGATGCTTTCCTTCTTTTCTAAGCTAACATCTATTAAAGATCCAAATGTTCCATGGGTCCTAGACTCATGTTCTTATATTCTCATTCTGTTACTGCATAAAATCAATATAATTATTAATCTCATTTTCAGATGATGCCACACACATTTATGCTGTCAGTTCTGTCAAATGTTCTAGAATTAAATAAACCAAGTAGGTCATGTAATATTTCATACACTGGAGCATGACAAATGAAACCAGGCAACTTTTTCTACAACTGCTCATTATCACTAGTTTTTTTAGCCCTTTCTTGTAAGGCAGGCTACTTTTTGTGCACTATGCACACTTTCTATTCTCAACTGAAAAGAAGAATTTTTTCGCGATGACTGGTGGCAGCATCGTGAGCTATGATATTCTGGATCTCGCCTCACCACCTTTGTTCTGGATGCTATTTTCTCTCCTGAGATATGACACTTCCTCCCTCTCTGACTCACTGCCAGTCCTTCGTTGTGGGAAAAAAACATTTCTTATGCAATGCCTTGACAAGAGAGGGGAATTCCTGACTAGAGCTAGGCGAATCCAACTGGGAAAACCCAAAGACTTGCAAAATATGCTTAGTCCTGAGGCTTCCTATTTTCTAGATGTAATTTTTATTTTTCTCCTTCAAAAATGAATAAAAGTCACACACGTGCTTGTGGTTATGATCAAGTGCAGACAGGTGAAACTAGGTATGTATCTTAGCCCAAGCCTCACCTTTTGCATTTAGAAATATGAAAATAGAAAGAGGATTGATTGACAAGTTTTAATCTCTCAAATGCATGTATGTGTGTGCACACTCTTGAAGCTATTAACTTAGGGATTCCTTACAGTGATTTTAGCTGTAGGCTACGTGAGTCCTGGGACTCTCTGTGGAGCAGCAGCTCCCATTTCTCCTTTTTTTGCTACAGCTTCTGCACAGTCACTTGCTCAAGAGTGGCTAAATTCACATGCTCGTACTTCTAAGAAGTACAGCCTCTCTCAAGCCTACATCACATTAGAATCATCCCAGAAGCTCTTCAAAGAGTAGGAGACATATTTCTGTATCCTTTCAGGGCCTGCCCCAAGTGAACCACCAACCTCAGCTATGCACCAGCACCGGAGAAACGAAATTGTTACAAGCATGGAGCAGGCAGAGTGCCTGTTGGTCTCCAGCTCCACTAGAAAGAGCACATCTTTTCTTATGTTTTGCAAGAAAAACTCCAGCGTGTGGAAGCATTGAGTGCAAAACTCCACAAGGAAACACTTGAAATACTCAGTGAGGCTTTGTCCTGAATACAGACCTTCCTAACCTAATAAAAGAGGAAGACTTTTCTCCCTGTGGTTTTGAAGCCAAGATATTTGTGGTGTGTGCCAGATCATGTTTGTATTCAGACAATGATGCTGCTTCTTTGAGACAAATTAGAATAAGCAGTTGTCGAATCTTTAATAGTTTAAAATGTGGCTAGGCTGGCTACATAACCACCCTCAGACAGGGAGTGAAATCTACCTGCTTGTCTTCCATGAGAAGTCACCAACAGCTGGTAGGGGCAGTCAATTGGATGCTGGTGGCTCCTACATAAGACTAAGGGGAAGACCCTGAAGATGACAGCCCACAGAGATGAGCCGTTCGGGTGTGCAGTGCCTGCAAAGGGTCCCAACTCCAATTTCTCTCCCCAAGCAATGCTGTAGCAAAAGTAAGTGTGATAGAAATCCTGTTTGGAGACAGAGATGAACCTTTTTCATATTTGACTGTGGATTTTTGAAACCCTAGTTCCCGACTGCTCCACGAGAGATGTTCCAAAGTTTTAAATTCACGGAGTGGCCGAGAGCCATCTGAGAGCTGAGCTGAGCACCTCAGAAGTGAGGCACTCAAAATAACTCATCGTTCTGAAAAAATGAAAGCACTGAGATCTCTTTGGGTGCTACTAAATGTTGAGCTTGGGATTTCCTGTTTTCAGGCTTCCAGGTATTTGCACAGTACAGTGACATGGGGACCATGGATAGGAGATGGCACGTACTGCCTGAATGCAGGTTGATCTGTGCAGTGTAGCTGCATGAGACACTCCGATTCCTAGTCCAAACACCGACCAGAAGCCCTCTGCAGCACAAACTTTTGCCTCAGCTTTTATTAGTGGTAATTTGCCCTTATGGTGTTCTGCTTCACTTGTTCCTGAGTACAAGATACACTTGCTATAGCCTCCCACCTACAGAACCCTTCTCTGCCATGTTTTTGTATTTATCAGTCCAGGGAATGAAGGGGTTATGGTGATGTTATCTGGCATTTTATCACCCCCTCTATGTCAGTATCTGTTTTACTATCTCTCTGAAGAGAAGAGTTTTCATACCTATGTTTCTGTGGCTTAACTCCTACATGTGCCAGAAGTAAACATACGGAGCCAGGAAGGTAGCCATTTTATGCCAGTTTGCTCCTTTGGCATTCTCTCTCCTGTTCAGGTGGTCAAGCACTTCAATTCCCAGGTAGATTTCCCTTTTCTCATAGGAAATATCTCACTTTCTTTGTGGCGAGATTTGACAGTTTTGTAAACAAGTGCATATATTATATGTAGAGAGAGGTATTTATTTTTTTCCCTCTCTCCTGCTCTTTGTTCTGTTTTAAGTATCCTAGGGTGTCTTCTCAAACTCTCTGAAAACCGTTTAGATCTATGCCTTAAGACCTTTGCTCCCAAAATGTCCTTTTGCTATGGAGTTCGATAGCACTACTTAGGGTTCCTATTTTTTTTTAAGATTTTCTAGTAACTCTTCTCAACTTAGGCAACATTTCACATATCAAAGATGCCTTCCAGAATTTGCATTTGTCTCCATAAAAGGAATCATTTGGGGCTCAGCGCAGCTCTATTTGGTTCTTGATTTTGCCCATGAAGGTACTGCAACCTCTATATGGCAAATCAAGTCTGAGATGTTCAGTCATTAAAGACACACCGTGATTGTAAAGAACCTCAGGAAGAGCCCAGCCATAACCCAAACTCAAGAGGGCACCTGCTGTCCCAGGAGTCCCTATCACAGTACTCAGTACAGGGCAGTCAGTGCACACGCCCACTCTCTTTGCTGACAGCACTGTCCTGATTTAAAGGAGAGGATTATATCATACTTTCTTTCCCTGGTAAAATATTTTCTCCTCCTGAGTATATTCACTGTACCTAATCTAACTACACCACTGCGTACCAACAGACATGCAGAAACTGTGCACTTACATGTGAGATGGATGACAAAGAAAGAAGTCTTCATTGTCATGTTATTAAGGCTTAACTTATGAGAAGGATGTATAACACCTGTGATACTAACCCGGCTATCAGTTCCACACAGCAATTCTCCCTCCCCCAAGCCAGAGTCATTGTTAGCAGCTGTGAAACTCCTGCAGAGCGTGCTCCAGGGGCAGTGCTGTGGGGTTAATCACACAGCATGGTCAGCCGGCTCACAGCAGTTCAGAAGGGTTCCCGACAGCCTTTTGCAGGTAACTACTGTAAGAGCCACTGTCTTCCCTGGTGCTGGGGAGCTGAACTCAGGACCACCCTCTGTTAACTCCTATAGCTGGGGCTTTTGGGGAGGGATGGACTGTAAAAGTTGTGTGGTGCTGAAAGAACGAGGCCTTGAAATGCTTACTGCGAGGTACGTTGCATAAGCAACAAGGAAAATACTTCTACTTAAAACAATGTCTCAAGCATTCAAGGTTAACTGAAGCTGCTGAAGAAAAGATTAGAAAAGAAACACAAGGTAAGTCATAGCCTGAACCCAGAGGAAAATTGCTTTCTACAGAAGACGAAAGGAATTTAGGGTATTTTGAGAAGTTTGCCAGCAATGTTATGCAACTGTTTAACTTGTGTCCTGCGGTACTCTCAGCATCTTGTGGGATAATAGCAGACTCTCATCTCTTACTGCTTGCTGCATTATGGCTGTATCAGCCATGGTGTATTTGCATATCTTTAGTTTATTCAAGTGCATATGCAGGTATGATGTGAACCGTGGCTGAAGAGCTAACTTTGTTTCTGAATGCTATCCTCCACCACAAAGGAAACATCCTTTATTCGGAATAGCTTTGTGGAATATTATGCATCTACCTGCGCTACAAAGGACCTGAAATATTGCATAACACTAACACTTAACAGTGTGCAACATTGTATGCCTTGAAAGTGCTGTTGAAATGTTAATTTAAAAATCAATTTGCAGCTGTTCTGTAAGGCAAAAGAAGCAGATGCTATTTCTGTTCCATAGGTGAGGTGATGGTGAGGCTCAGAGGGTATAGCAGGTTTTTCTTAAGTACGTTGGTTTAATTTTGACTGCACAGCTACCAGTATTGAAGTCTTTGGCTGAGGCAAAATGTCTTGAAATCTGGAATTCCAAAGGAACGGATAGGGTTGTCAGATCGAATACTGAGATGGCAAGGTTTAACCTTGCAGACCAAGCGAGTCCAACATGTAGCAAATGGCAGGAGGGAGGATGAGGTGAGAAGGATGGGTGGGCTGTAGTTGTAGATTTTTCTATTTATCCAAATTATGGTCTTGTTCATCTAACATAGCTACATCAGTTCCTCTAGAAAGGGCCACTCTCTGTGGGAGAAGGGTGAGAATTTTTCCATCAAAAGTGAATAAACTATACTTGGTAGTGACTTTAATCTTTTGTCCTGAGAAACCTTTTTATCTGAAGTCCTCAACACGGAGATCTCCTATCATCTGTTTTAACAGGATCGGAGTGCCAGCCTATGAAAACCTGGCCTTAAGGAGATTTCCAATTGGAGATAATAACAGCGAATTACCAGAAATCACTAAGCACTTCTGGAAGTCTTTCCTAGTGTGTATTGCCACACAACAGGCACAAAACTGCATAAAAATAAAGGGAGAAAGGATGAAATGAACTGATGGTGGAAGTGCATTGATTCCAACAATATCATTGCTCTCTGGGAGCTTCTGGGTGAGGCGTACTTTCTCTCCCGAGCATGAGATAGACTGCTGTCCGGGGGCATTTCTTTGCTTAAAGAAGAGCTTGAGCAAATGGTTGCCTATAAAAATCTATTTAGAAAAAAGGCCTTTAAAGACAGAGCGGTCTGTAATGCTGACTTGTTTGTAAAAAAACAATTCCTAGACGTGTGGGTAGTGAGTCGGGTGAGTGCCATCAGCTACAGCAAACAGAGAGGTGGGGGAGGCAGAGTAGGGGATGAAGTAAAAAAACAAGGAAAAGCCAGGACTTGCTCTCGAGCTAAATGTTGCTTTAGCCAGCGCGGATGGCAAGGGGCATTCACTGCATTAGGTTTGTTTTCACCCACTCCATTTCTAATTCGTGAGTGACCTGCACAAGCTGTGTGATGCTGCAGGGTGGCGCAGGGCATAAACTGTGTGCAAGGGCACGGCACAGGAGGAGCTGATGCCCCGACAGGAAAAGTTAAAGCTGATTTTGAAACACAGAGCCAGCTGGGTACTTGCAAGGTGCCAAACGTGAAAGTTGTGCTTTTTGTTTTTATTATTATTCATTGCTCAGTCAGAAGTATTTTTATATTGAACTTGGAATACAGCCCCAGTGAGGAGAGAGTTGCTACATATGTGCCCCTCTGGGTCGGGGATGTGAAGGCACCCCCGAGTGCCACCTCCTTTGTCGGGGCAACGAGCACTCCTCATTTCTGACTCTTTCCTGTGTTTCCTCTCCATGGCAGGGGTGTTCCCTCACACGAAGGAGAGAGCATGGTGTCAGCCACGAGGCAGAGTGAGGTAAGGATCTGCAGCAGAGCCACCAGCTGCTCCTTCCCGCGGCCGAGCCCACCTGCATGTCGCAGACCTTTTGTCTCAGGGCGAGCGCAGGCATAGCACGAGGACTCTTTCCCTGTTCAAAACAGCCACAGAAGCTGGTGAGGAATCGCCAGGCGTGCATGAGAGGCCTGGTAGGCATGGGAACCACGGGCCTTTGGTAACCACAGTAACAGCGGGGCGGCCTCGCTGGCAAGCCAGATGAGCCGCCTCGCCATCCACTGTCTCGGAGGTGCTCTGTGCATTGCTGAGCTATTTTAGGCACTTAATTCCACAAACCAAAATGCCTATTGAAATGACCAGTGCACTGTACTACTTATGAATTATTCACTCCATTCTTATCTTCACCAACTGGATTTCTTTTCCCCGATCAATGCACGTAGGCTCTTTCCACTCTTAGTTTTTCTCACTTGTTGTTTGAAAAATGGCTCTCTTATCCAAAACATAATTCATATTATTGCTGGTTTTAAATATTCTCTGTTGGAGAATCCTTATCCTCTTCCCAACACTCCCCCACTCTAGTTCTATAGTCCCTAAGTGGAGCCTTGCATACTTCTGGCCTAGAACCACAGCATGAGTTCTGCTAAAAATTTGCTAATGAAGGAACTCGATACAATTTGGAATGAGTTCTACCTCAAACGATCAATACGGGCCCAGTGATGTACATCAAGCAGGCAGGTAAGTTGCTCTAAATAAATTTACCATTGATTTTATTTTTAAAACCAAATTAGGACATTTATATTCTTACAAAATAAAATCAGCTACAACTTATGCAAACAAGCGTATTCCTAGGTTTGTCTTCTCTAGTACTAGTAGTAGATCTCCAACTATTTATAGCTCAGTAACTTGTATTCCTGGGATAATACGCATGATTTGCTCACCCAAAAGCATGGCTTGCCTATAGGTAAACAGGTCACATTTATTCAGGACTCCCCCTTGTTGAGATTTTCACTAATAATCTGTGGTAGCATCTACTGGTGAACAGACACTTGAGGGCTGCGTAATTCAGTGTAAGCTGTGGGACAGGCTCACACCCCTGCGTCCTGCTGTGGGGACACAGTGGAGACCGAGAGCTGCCTTCTGACCATGCCTCGGGTGGCATCACCAACCGGGGTGGGCGTGCTGGGGCTAAGTGCCTTTGCTTTCCTCTCCTTGCCTTGCAGACCGTGCCACTGGTTGGGTGCACAAAGGAAAAGACACCCTTGTAAGAGAACATGCTATCAGTGCTCTTTGTCCAAGAGGAGCACAGTGCCAAGACTCTGAGCTGCTTGACTCTTGCTGGGTTGTGTCCTCCATGGTCATCAGAGCTGCGTGTGCAGCTGTGTTGTTTTATTAGCTCTGCAAAAGTTTGCAGTCTGAAATCAACTAAAATTCTGAGTTTCTGAGTTCCCTCAGATGTTTACTTTGAGCAGTGGTGTCAGCAGTGCAAGATCATGTGAAGGACCAGCAAGGAACTAATATAAGTATCTGGTGTAGAGAAGTCTTGAAAGCAGGTGGAGAAAGTTTGAAAACAGAAGTTAACATGGCTTGTTCTTTGCCTTATTCTTAACCCTCAGTAGCTTCTCAGCCCCATCATATACAGTTCTTTCAGGTGTGGGGGATTGGCAAGGCTAAAAAGCTGCCTTTAAAAACCCATAGATATTTAGGCAGATGTCATGGGATTTAATGCAGCTACTGGATTATGAAGGTGCTTGGTTTATTTTCCCTGTGCAATATATTCTTGCTTATGAGCATGATGTTATGGTGCTCTTGGTGTTCTTTCATAATGACCACTAGTATGAGTCATTCTCCTTGCTACTTGCTCAGAAAATGCAGTTCATTCTTTTCTTCACACACACACACAGTTCTTGATAGTATTAAGGATAGGTGTTGCTTTAACCCAGAGCCTCTGGCTTATCGGATGAGGCATCATTCTTACAATTTCTTACCGATTTTGGAAGCTAGAAGTGATAAAATGTATATTCTGTACTTCCTCCTGCTGCTGGGAGGCATTTCCAGGGTTATTCGGGGGATTATATGGGATGAACATCTCTTCCTTTGAGACAGCGTTCCAGAGTGGAATACTTTGTAGTCTCACCATCTTCTTTCAACCCATTTTTCCTATTTACCTGCTGCTTTGTTTTGCTGTGCTTTTCCCTCCTTTGTCAAAGTGCCCTTCAGGTTGTTGCAGGCTGCTTTGTTATCCCTTCAGGCTGTTGCTCAGCAAAGATGGATTTAATGAGCTGGTTCAGTCTGTCTCCTTACTCTGTTACTCCAGCCTGCAGAGGTATCTTTTGGTTTTGGTCATGATCGTCTTAGAAAGGAGAATGCTGGAACCTCTTCAAAGCTCAGTTTAGATTGGAATATTTTTAATTTGAGTATTAACTTTTTCCATGATATTTTTTTTAGTAGAGTTAAAATATTATTGTTGATATTGATGGGGATAATCTGGTATCGTGCACAGGCACATTCAAGTTGGTAGCATGTTACGAGGATTTTACTTTTGAGTACCATGGTTAAAAAATGTAATTAGTCTGCCGGTTTGTCTGCCTCTCAAACCTACTCAACAAGCAGCTCAAGTACAAGATGTTCTTGTCTGCTGCAACTGACAGATACGCTTCACTTCCCCAGCCCTCCCCATTGCCTGCCAGACAGGGATCTGTATCGAGATAGTTGAGCTACATGAACATAAAGAGGATCTAGGCTGACTCAGTGCCTCACGGATGCAAGAAGTATCACGCAATGTATTTGTTACAGCATCATGCTCTTAGAAGTGGACTTGAATTTCTCACTTGCTCTCTGGGGTTGAATATTTTCAACACTGACTACAGGGCTGTTCTTCCCAGCTCTCAGTAATTTTAAATGGAAGCCACGTGGCTGAACTGCCCTCCCCGGGCCCTGAAAATGCCAGCTGGTGTTACTCATACAGGGTTTGGGAAGTGGCCTGGTTCCATTGATCCTCCATGGGATCCCGTTGATCCCAATGAGGGCCAGGACCCTTTAAGTGAGATGATCAGTAAAGGCTGGGCTAAAATAGAAGAGAAATGGATCACAGCTGGGGAAGCAGAGAGGTGTTGCTTTGTAACACCTGCCTTGTTTTCCAGAAAGCCTCATGTAGCCTAAGGTGGTATTATCAGCACTTAGGGAAAAGAGGGGTTAACAGCTGATCTCCTGCTGGAAGGCAATGCTGGAGTTTCCCTCCGCTCCTGACACAGTAAATTTAATAACAATTTCTTTTTTCTAAGACATAAATTGCTGTTGGGTTGACTCTTCAGACCGTAGTCTTGTATGCAGACATTCAGATCAAGCCCCCATTTCATCATAATTCGATCACATTTGGCAAAAGTGCCAGGGTAGAGAACGTGGAGAACCACAACCTCTTAAGAACAGTTAAGGATGGTGGCAGCAGGAGCTGGAAAACAGCCTTCCTTCTTCTGCTGTGCACAGACAGACTGCTCGGCTTTGCCATGGCTGCCTTATTCTAACCCTCCAAACCCTTTCGCTATTTGACTCTTATGTGCAGTCAGCTTCTGTTCCCTGGGATCCCTGTTTCACCTGTGCATGAATGTGTGAAAGGGGAGAGGTATTCGTTCTGAGGTCCTTCTGCTATTTCAAAAATAGGAATAGGCTGGAGCCTTCTGAAAAGGCAGCAAGTTCTTATAACACCAGGTGCATTTATTGCTGGGTTAAAAAAAATAATCAAGACTATCAATGCAAAACAACTAGTCTGTGTCTTGGAAGACAAAATCTTTTTGTTCTCTCCCACTCTGAAAGATTACTATTGTGAGGAAGGAAAGAAATACAAAATGGGGAGAAGGTGGTGTGTCTAAACGGTTCATAGTGGGTAGCTTTAAAATAAGGCATCTCTTTCATTCTTGCAAATGGATTGACAGAAGCTGTTGTTAGATTATGTCAGCCTTTTTTCCTATGTACACTGCAGCACAAATACTAAATTCTCTAAATTGCCCTCAACAGGAGCTTCACCAGTACTGCAGTGACTGGATCTCACGTGGGAATACCTGCTGTAGCTTTCAGCTGACTGCTTTGGCTAGCCTAGCAGCACAGCCCAAGCCTGCCTGCTGCTTGCCTGGAGGTTTTAATGTGTCCTGTGGCCAAAGTTTAAGGGCTGATTTTACTCATGAGAGCAAGTTCTTTGAGGGAGGGAGGTATTTCTATAGGTCAAGTGCAAGATTGCGCTTTCACTCTCTTATTTCTTGCTGCCAGTTTCCCTTTCTCTTCATTCTAGGTTTCACCCTGTATAGCTGAGGTGAGGGGCAGTATTCATGGAGGTGGGAAGGAGCTCGTGACGCCAACAAGGAAACACGACATAGCACTAGTTAGCTTTCTGCTGCTTGGCAGCAAATAAATACAACTTGGGAACAGCAGAGGGAATACTGAAAGGAAGAGCAGGTAGCTAAGCTGAGTTGGGATTTAACACAATAGTTCTTTTATCCATCCTCTGCTCCTTACTAATTTTATACTCAAAAATTGAAGAGTAAGGAACTGAACAAAAATCCCTAGATCTCAGTGAGATTATTCCCTATGCTGGCATGTTAGGTTTGACACTGTGTAACTTCCATGTTGTATATGCTTGGTAGTCTACTGACCCTTGTGCATTGAGCAAGGACTGGTGGGACCACAGGAGAAGGTGTGATGGGAAGTGGGCTTTATTTCTAGGGCCATGGAGATACAGATTCCTTAATTAGTGTAAAAGGGTTTTTCTTTATCTACCCAACCTTATTTGTTTGCTTGTTTTATTTTCACTTTTTCAGGAATGCTGATTAGGTGAATCTGTATTTTTATGCAACTTACTCAGAAAAAGCTCTTTTCGAAGCTTTCAGCTGAGTGTAAAGGAAGAAAAACTTGTTCTATTTTTTCCTAAATCAGCCAAGTCAGGCTTGAAATGACCAGGTGCTCTGTTGCACTGGGAGAACAAAAAAAGGAATAAAATCACTATGGATATAACTTGCTTGGAAAGAGATACTGTCAAAGTAGAAAGCACATTAAAATAAAATCTTCACCATGAGCATTTCAGAATCAGCATTTCACGTCATCACATGGAACGTGCCACTGAAATTCCAGAGACTGCCTGCAAGCTGTGCCTGATGGCACCTGCATCAACCACACTGTTCCTCTGCCTAGCTCCCCACAGTGCCCCAGCTGCAGCCAGCTCTCCCTTCACATGCCTCACCCTCAGTTCCTCCAGCTGTTCCTTGCACCATGGAATTAGGTTAGGCAGTTTTATGCCTTTACTGTTTGCAGGTGACACTTTAATTTTCAGTCAGCTAAAAACCTACCGCACAAGGTACGCTCCTGGCTGCTGTTGATGCTGATGCTTTCCAGAACCTCAGAGGTGTGAGGCTGCCTACCAGATGTCAGAAGACAGTAGGGTTTTTTTCAGCCATTATGATGGGCTTTGTTGCTTTAAATAAAAGAAAGTATGCAGGGGGATATGTTTGCATGCAAATAACATCAATGCAACCAAACTGCACTAAAATTATAGAAAAATGCATAGTGGTTGGACAACAATGTATTAGTGCGGGTTTCTACTGCTTTTTCCTAAAGCTTTTCAGACCAGTGTTAGACTTTGATATGCATTGATCATCTCTGAAAACTAGTTTTTCAGTTACAAGGTGACACAGACAGCATAGGTTGTAGAAGCCACTCTCCTGGATCTGCTGCTTTGGATCCTTTTCCTGCTGGCACTGGTGATTACAATCTTGCTGTTGGTTTCTGGACCTGGAGGAAGGTGTAGTGCAGCAGCAGGATTCCGGAGTAAAAGCCCAGTACGAGATATTGTGTCTGACATTTTGGTAATAATGCCTATTGGTTTTAGATTTGTGATGCTTATTTCTTTGTCTGTTTTCTCACGTAATATTAGCAAGGTCCTAATCCAGTGAGCAGAGCTGCTCACACAAACCTCAGTCTGGTGGAACTTACTTCCGCGGTGATCAATCAGATTGTGGAATTGGCCTCAATGCCAATAACTTCTCGCATTTGATTACTTGCAGGATTTTGCCCTAATTTGAGGGGGAGTAAAATGTATAGTTAGAGAGGGGAGAATAAAAAGACAGTGTTCTGCTCCTCTTCCCATACAAACCCATGGCAAACAGCAATAGTCCTGTGCTAAGTAGTTTTTCTCATGAGCGTATCTCAAAATTACTTACAAAAGAGGGTAGCATGAATCCTCCCTTTGTGGTTGGGGAGGACTGAGCAACAGGATGAAAAATCTTGTTTTGTTTTTCACCACTGAAATGGACGTGTTTATAGGAACCTAATGAATACCGCCTAGGACCTCAGTATGAAATATAGGTATGTCAGGAATGTCCCTTGAGGACAGGTATTGCTTTTAAGCTACAAAGGCAGTGAGCATTCAGGTGTGACTGAGTATAATTCATTAGATCTGTTTCTTCAAAAATTGTGTGAAGCTAAAAGTTTTAAATAGGGCAGGAGCCAGCTGACTTCTAAAATAGCAGAGCACTGTGGCTTATGATGCTTCTGTTCAGTGGCTGATTAACAGTACGGCTTTAATAGGACAGCAAAAGAAAATGCAAACATCAGTCTTCAGTGGCTTTAACCTATTTGACATGATTTGAAGCTAGGGCTGTTCAGAAAATGAAGGTCTGTAGTCCATTGCATGCTGTTTTAGATCTAGAACGAGAGCATTCTTATGCATCTTTAAGGACGTCGTGTCTCAAGAACAACGATAGGGACTGACGGCATGTTTTTCCCCTGACTCAGTAATTAAAGACCTAATGAGACTGGTAAATGATATGGCCTTCACTTCACAATTTCATTTGTAGACTTGTAACTTATTTAAAAGAGCATGGCTGAATAAAGTTGGTGAAGACGTAGCTTTGTTAGTGGTGTGTGTATGGGATTTCTTTTTTTTTTTAATCCTCACTATGACTGTAAATCCATCGGTTTTCAGGAAAGCACTTTATTGTGTTTCAGGCTGTATTTGGGGTACAGCTCTCAGCCATTGACTTAAAATTACGTACAGTCTGTGTTTTCCCTCTCCAACGTCCACATCAGAGCAAATTACAGTAACAAAGGAGGTTAGTGAGATAACAGGAATATCACAACTAAAGGTAATTAGCACCTTGGGAAATCAATTCCCAAGCAAGGAGACTGGTGGGGGAGCAAGGACAAACTGCACACGCATACCCTGTGTTCGCAAGTCTGCTTGCTGGCTCTGTTCAGGGAGAATTCATACAAGTTTTGCTATGTCTGGTATGCAGAGTAGGTCTTATGGAAATAGTTCAAGAAAGACTTTGAAGACTGGATGATCACAATTGTCTTGGCAGGCTGTCCTTTTAGCTTGGGCATCAAGATATTCATAATAGACTTCTTTGTCATAGAGGGTTATATTTACAAAACAGTACATGCATTTAAAAAAAAAAAAAAAAAGGGAAAAAGAAGTTGGCCATTTCTTCTGAAGCGGTCAAAGAAAAAACATACCGCGATTATGGACTTTGTCTGCTCCTTGCACCAGGCTACAGGCGTAGAAGCATCCAAAATTAAAGAACGCTTTCTGTTGCGGCACTCTTACTTTCCTTTGTAAGCAGGAATTGAAACCAAATTATGTCAATACTTTTGCCATTTATCAGTATACTTTTTTTTTGTTGTTGAAACTGGTAGACATTTGTGGCTTGTTTCAGTGAGTAGAAAATTCAACTTCTGGTGTCTGTGGAGCCATACATCACGTGCTCTGTCTAAAGCTGTTTGCAGACACTGGCATAATTGTGAACCTTTAATTAAGCCAGACTCACTCCTAAAAACTCAGTCTGTAGGTTTTCCCTTTCTCATTATTTTGTCATGTATTTGATGTTGATCTTGGAGTGGATGGAAACTTCACCCTTTCTACCTGTAATCAATTAATTACGTTTTGTAGAAGCTATTGAAGTGATACCAAAACTATGAGTTTTTGTGTTAGGGGAGAGACACGTTTGCTTAATGCGTTGAGTTCGTGCTGGTGCTAAGTGAAAAGAATGGCTGATTCGTTTCAAAGAGACCTGTGCTCCAAAGCTTTTGCATCTGCAAAAACAACGTGGATCTCCAGAGACCTGACATGTATCTGTCAAAATTAAAATTTGATGTCCTATGAGGAGATAACTGGTGGTTGTTTACTTTCTTGGGTTGGATAGCAAGAGATTTTGGAAGTATCCTTCTAAACCACTACCCAAACCTAGCGGTTTGATCAGTTTCTTCCCTTCTGAAGAGCAGCTGTCAAATACTAGGATGAGAACATCCAGTAATTCCTTGGTTTCTCCCCTTCTCCACTGCTTTCTCCACTTCTTTTGCCTGTGAATACACACCCAAATTCACATAGACTGAAATGTTGGTCCTTCATGGCAGGGAAATACCTATCCTTTTAAACTAGGTTCCTGACTCAAATGCTGCGGTGTGGGTCTCCCGAGGACAGAACACGATGTCCCATATTTACGAGGGACTGCCAAGAAATACCATCAGAGGGGCAGGCAGTGAAATTCCTGGGCACGCTTGGGGCTGGGTAGTGCCAGTGATGGAGGAAAGCAGCCAGTTCCCAGTGGGAGGCAGGTGGGGGATTGGCAGTTGTTGATTTTTTACAGGGAAAGAGAAGGGCTGAGTTAAAGCAAAGACACATATACAGTGAGCACTAAGCAAATCCGACTCCAGAATTTATATGGCAAGGTGGCATTGTTGGCTTCAGCTTCAAAATGCTGGCTTGTGTGTGTTTGTAGGTCTGTGCTGTGAAGATACCTGCACCTTCCTCTGTCCCTCTTCATTTTATACTGAACTATATATCCTTGAGAGAACAAATGCTGCAACAGCAGGGTTACAGTGTCCGTCAGACAGGTTTTGGTTATGCATGTGAAGTCCAAGGCCTTCTCCTTTATTAGGTTACAGCTGGCATTAGTTTCTCCCTAGCCAAAACTAGGGCATTTGACAGCAGGTGGCAAAAGGCAGAAACTTCGTTGCTAAGACTTTGCCCGTGTGCCGATCATCTCTGGCGACCAGCAGAAATAACTAGGCTTAATAGCTCTGTCTGAACTCACGTATCTTTTTTTTTTTTCCTTTTTTTTTTTTTTCTTTTTTTTTCCTCTAATGAAGCATCAGAAGAACAGGCTGCACTATTCTCCCAGCCAGTCTGAGGCAAGTCACCCCCCCCAGCTGTTACTGGGAGAAGTCCTGTGTTTTTCCAGCATGCTGTAGCCTCGTTAATCCTTGTTAAATTGGAATTGGAGACAGTGGGGAGCAGGGGGTCATTGCAACAGGACCAGAACAGCTGCAGTTGTATGCACAAAAAGGGATATTTCACAGTGGAAGCAGCACCCTCTCAGTGGTCCTCAGACCTCCCTGACCCCATCTCTTAACACAAAGGTTCAGCCACCTACCAGCAGAGGAAGGTGAGCTCTGCGAACATACTGCAGAGCAGTGGGCATACACAAGAGAATTGGCGTGTAAATAAGTGGTGGGACAGAGCGCGTTTGCTTGTTTGTTTTTACTATATCTAGGAAAGCTTCATTATCTTTTTATGCGAGTTTCACGTTTATTCTCAGTTCAGCTTCTTGACAGGAAAATAAACCTAGTGGCTGGATGGCGTTTTGCTCAGGGCTGTGTACTACCAATGAGACAGGCACTCGAGCACTGCGGTATGCACCTGGCAGCCCATGTAGCGCGCTCACATTGCTCTGAGAAGCCCTTCTCTGCTGCTGAGTTATAGCGTGTGTGGCAGCACAAAAAATAAATAAAAAAACCTCTTCACGTGTAATAAAGCAGTGAGCAAGCCAAATAAAATGGGCAGTAAGCTCAGCAAATAATGGAGTAGTATAAAATAATCCCAAGTGCTAGAGAAATCCACAGTAAAGAAATTGCCACCTGGTAACTGGGGAGAGGCCTTCCATGTTGGTACTAATTTTCTCTTCCTTCTCATTTTTCTGCGTTTAATTATGATAGGGTGCACCCGGAGCAGACAATTTATGTAGCATAATGATCCTACAGAACAATTAGTTTTATCTGAGGATATTTAGGGATAGAGATCTTATTGTTCAAGCAGTTTCTGTGCACAGTACTAGGTGTGAATGGCTTTTATGCAGCCTATTTAAAAAAGGTTTCATTCTTTCTGCATCTTTGTAGATTGGCAAGATGTTTTGAGGATACAAGGGGGTATCCCAGCAGTAAAGCTGCTCAGCATTTTAGCTTACTATTCTCAAAGCAATTTACATGGATTTAAGTGGGTATCAATGAACTGATTGTCACATAAGGTGAAATCTCTTATCCAACGGATTAGGCAATAGGCAACACTGAACCCTGGACCAGGGGAAAACGAAGAGAATGCAGCTTATTTTCTGTTACTCTAGACAGCCTTGGATTTCATCTCAGATCCTGGTTTTAACAACACAGAGCTCCGCTTGGAGTCTAAGTGCAGACAACCAGATAACTTAATAATTGCAAAACATCTTTGGACTGCCTAGAATCACAGAAAAGCTACAAAACTGGCTCCCCCAAAAAGTAAATATCACAAAAATCAGCACTTGCAAAAATCACAGAAAGTGAAGTGTCGGTGTGCCTTACGGGGTCTGCAGAGAAAACCGCCCTGAGCTTTGTGTGTGTCAAATCTTGTAAATCTAGAAGCTCTGAAGGACCCACAGTGGGCGTTTTGTGGACCCTCATCTGCATAATTTACTGTGTTCCTACACTTGTAATGTTTCTCCCTCCAGACTGGACTCTTAGAACATGTATAAAGTGTGCTGCAGAGGTGCAAGCTATGAACTGCTCATAAGTTATTTTCTGGCTTGCTGAAGGAGTCATCTTAGCAGGAGCCTGTTAAGTGTTGCTTATCCTGTTGAGATTCCATTTCCCAGACACTTACAGTTGGAATTGCTTTTACAAGCCAGCCATTTTCCTCAGCTGGCACTGCTATGTTATTAATATGCTTGCCTTGCTCCATGAAGATATTTTTTCAGTGTAAGATGAAGTTTAGTTGACAAGCTTTCATGACTTTTTTTTTTTTTTTTGCACCAAAATGGCAGCTAGTAGCAACCAGCTTATAAGCTTTTATTTTTCATCATTAAACTTGCATCATCTACTAGAACATAACACTTTGATAGATGGGCTACTACAAGCACTCTGTCGGCTAGACTGCTCAAGCCTGTTATCAGCTACGTATGTACTGCTGGGTGCTGCACTCCATGCGTGCCATGCTGGCTTTAAATTAAACTTGCATTCCAGTTATTATCCCAGAAATGAAATGAAGACCAAGTATATTAAGACTATTGCTAAGGTCAACAGCAAATTTCTGTAGTTATTGACAAAATAACTGCTCCTACTTAGCTGCACATGGTGACAAACACTGACGTGAAGAACATCTCCAGAGAGACGAGTTGAAAGAGAAGCAGAAGAAGCCCAGAGAAGTTCAAGGACATGCCATGCTCACCCAGCTGGAGGTTAATGGCAGAACCTGCTGGTGTCCTGACCTGCCAGGACAAGAGGCTTAGAGGTCTGGACTGCATTCAGTTAACAGAAGTTGCACTATTTTTCTAACCTTGTTGTCATTAAAGTAGGATTTAATCTCAGGTAATGTGGCTTTTTGTGCAGAAAGGGGGAGAGTTATAAATTACAGTTTCTTGCATTATGCTGCACCTTCTCTCCATGGATATTAAAGCACTTGACAGATTAATTAAGACATACAACTCTCATAGGAGATCCACAGTGCACAAAAAGCTGTTGAGTTACCATACTTAAATGAGTTTTGGGTGTCATCTGAGCTGCTCAAGGTGACAGGGAGCGCCCTTACCCCACTGTGAATACAAAGAAGGGTTCATTGCTATAAATCCACTGGAGGATATCTAAATCATAAAGGTGTCTCCTAATGACTCTGCTTGCTAGTGGCGATGCACTAAGCCATAGCTCAGTCTGAAGGTTCAGCTATAGGTTCATGCTCAGATAATCACGCTGCAACAAGAGTCCTTTTCCAGAAGGTGGGTGAATGGCAAGTAACTAAAGGCCAGGCTCTGAACTGGGCTTCCCTGCTTTGAGTGTGGCCGAGGGTCAAGGTTGCACAGACTAGGGGGTACTCTTAGATCTTCTACTGCAATGGGAGCTGAGCTTTTGCTGCTTCCAGTTGTTAGGGATGAGTCATTCAGAAAATTCTGGTTTTGTCCAAATGTACAGGTGGTGACAGTCCCAGGAAAAGAACAGAGCTTTGAGGGTGTTAGCTGCAGGAGCTGGGGTTTTTGTAAGTGAACCAAAGTGCATTGGGAAAACCCAGTGCTCTTCCCAAGCGGATGGGATGGGGCACAGGATTTCCAAAGATTTTCCCAAAATATGTCTCTGTATCGTAAGATGCAAATGGATGCCTTCAGGTCTTTAGAAATAACAACTGGAACCTAATTTGAGAAGCCAACCGTGCCTTTTACTCCTCCGTATTTACACTTGCCCTCTGTGGCAGGTTACAAGCAGCTACTTCTTGGATCTCATTTTCGAAAGCTTCTGTGGGAATACGGGGCCGGCAGCGGCAGGCAGAAGCATCAGACATCCCCTCTGGTACGCAGTGAGACCTATCAACATGGGATTCCTGTCTCCCAGGAAAGAACACCTGCTGTGGACTGAATGAAAAAGGAGCAGGTGGGGGAAGAGAGCTCGATTCACCTGGGTAGCTGTGCTGATCAGCATTACTGGGGGTTATGGACGTGCATGAGAGGAGAGCGTGGCTCAAGGCCTCCAGAGCTGTCATGAAGGAAGCGTCAGGGTGCCCAGGCAAGCAGAAGGCACAGAAGGGGATCTGCAGGGTTGCTGCTCTGCCATAACGGTTGACTTGAGTTGTCAGTTTGTGGTAATGTGATGTATGCATTAAAAAAAAAAGGCTATGACAACAACAAAAAAACCCTCCGTAAAACCACTGTCAGGAACAAACGCTAATCTTTAAGCCTCACGCACAATATGTGACAGAACTATTTATATTTTTAGTGCCATCCTGTCTCCCCCTGGCTCGTGGCTCCATCTTTCCTGTCCCCTTGGCCGTGCCCGTTGAGAGCAGCACTCCCAACTGGCTCGCATCTGTCGTGTTCCTGTCCTGGACTTCCCTTTCTGCCATTTGGTTGAGTTGTGATCCAGGGCAGTTGGACGCCTTGCCCTCACATGCTGTTTCAAAATGCCAGGGACAGAAGATATGCTGCAGGCTGAGGGGACGATCCAAAGCCATTTGGGCTTTTGGATCGAGCCTTTTTGTTTTAAAAGCTGGCAGCGAGGCTGGGGACTGTGTGCTGAGCAAGCGTGGCTTCAGGTCACCGAGTTAGTTGTTTCTGTGATGGACTGGTCCATGTAGCTGTGAGGCGTGCTGGCCTCCTTGAGGAGAATTTTGTTCTCTTTCCTCCTTTTTTTTTTTTTTTAATAAATTATCTGTTGCAGGGGTGAAGAAAAAATAGCATTCAAATTACACCCAGGCTAACGTGACTGCTTTAGAAGGATAAATAAAATAAGCAGCAAAAGCAGGAGCTTGGAGCTCTGTCACTTCCAAAAGTGCCCCCCAACCGTGCCCCCTCGTCTTCCTCTAATCCATCCCCATGGCAGTCCCCTGCTCTTCTCAAATCCCTGCAATTTTCCCTATCAGGTAATGGTTCGTGCTTCTGTTATTTCAAAATATGGCTGCTGACCTTTCTCAGGCTTTTCTAGGTGCTTCCAAAAAGGAGAGATCTCCTGGTTGTGGGATGGAAAGCCAAACTCCGGAGCTCTGGTGGACAGACAGCTTCCCTGTCCTCAGCACTGCGAGGTGAGAGGTGGGATTTCATTTCTGTCCCCCTTGTCTCCCTCACCCTACTGTGACAGCATGGCAGAGCTCACTGACATCCTCAGGGGACAGGTTTCCATTAACAAGACCCCTGTGGACCTCAGGCATCCCCTGCAGCCTCTAGCAGTGTGCTGTGGGCTGCTCTGGGGTTGAGCACAGTCCCGAAACAGCTCTGAGAGCATCCTGACTGCCAGCAGCAGGAGAGCCTGTGCTGCCATTTCCCCTGTCCCCCAGATCCAAGCAGCTGCGGCTGTTGTGTTGTGTCTTCAGGACAGGCAGGAGAGCCTCCTCCTTCTTAACGATGTTTAATCAGTGTAAGAAAAAAATAAAGTAGCCAGGATACCCTCTGGCTTGGCTCTGCGTTGTGCAGCCAGGCTCTCTGCTGCAGCTCTCTGGAAACTCTCTATGGATCTTCCTCAGTTATAATATGCAGTAATTTCTCCTTCTCCTCAGACTTCTGTAGAGACCTGCTGATGGGAGTGGACTGGGCAGTACTTTGGAAGGTATTCCCACCCATCTCTTTTTTTCTTCTTTTTTTAAACTCCAACAAGTAGCTTAACAAAGGCTTCTAAATCTGGGGTACCTGGAGGAGTATTGAAGGGAAGCAGTTGCATATTTTTTTTCTACATAGTAAGACTGTTTAGTTTCTCTCTTTTCCATTAGCTGAAGCCCCAAAACAGACAAAATAGTTAAATAGTTTAAAAAAAAAAAAAAAAAAAAAAAAAAAGCCTTAAACCAGATCAAGCAAGTATCACTGATAGATATTTGGCATAGGCTATCCATATCAAACAAAGATAACAAATCAGAATGAAGAGGAGAAAGTAATTGCTTCCATTTGTCTGTGCTATTCATATCAATGTTGCAGATTAATACATTTTACAGGATTTGGAAGGCTTTCAAAAGCCAGTATTGCAGTGGGATCGTCCCTATAGCAATATCTCAAAGCAGCTGCTACTAGAGAGCGGATGAAGAACGTGAAGCATGTTTTCTGATTAGCTTCAAGTTTATTTCTGTTCCATCTCACCAGCTCTGATATTCCATCTCAGCACTAAATGCTTCCTCAGATTGATAAGGGCAGAACTGAGCAATTGCTTATCTGCTGAACACATTTTGGACTTAAACTTCTTCTCTCCTGTATTTATAGTAACTCTTTTCACATAATTAGCAAATCTGTTTCATTTTAGGAGCAGATTTTCATATCCAGTTGCCTAAAGCTGTTGCAGGGGAATACGAACATTCACTTGCTTTCCCAAAACTGACGTTTGCTCAGGCAGTGCAAGGACTTGAATGTTCAGCTATTCGTTTGCATTTTCAGCTCCCAAGCAAGCACAGACACTATTTTTACATGTAAAAATGACTGTGGTATATTTAAACAATAAAGGCAACATTTCAGATAAGCACCAGAAATTAAATTCCATCCTTTAAAAGACATTGTTGCCAACCACGCGCACATCATTGCAAATTGACCAGTAATGTTGCATTTCCATTTTGCATTACATTGACCAGGAATTTTCCATTTCTAACCAAATGCTTATGAAGTAGAAACCCATCCGTACAATGGCTGTGCTGCAGTATGCGTAAAAGCCTGGGACCTGTGTGCTGGGTTTTGCATACAGCAAGATGAGACGCCCAACTGCCAGGAGGAACACGCATGGCACTTGCAAAAATGTGAGGCTCACCTCGCCATGTCATACTGGGCATACACAATGACTAAGGACTTTTCCAGCTTCTGACCAAAGTATTTCTAGCATTGATAAGGCAGAAAAAGTACACCACGTTTTAGTATGCAAATTAGAAACCAATGCAAGTCATTTTAGATCTAATTGCCTTTTTAATGCATGTCTGAATTTATTGTTCACATTATGAAGCTATCCTCCCTGGTGATGTGTTCTCTACCTCCATGATGTTAAATGCACAGATCTATTTTAGAATATTCAACCAAGAATAGATTTTTTTTTTTTAATACAGTTTCCATTTTGAGAATTCAAAGCTCTATTTAACTTTGGAAAACTTTTTTAAAGTCTTTTTTTTTTCTTTTAGTTGAAATACACGTTAAAGGTCTTGCAGAAAAGTGTACGTTACTTATATTTTCCATTGAAAATTAGGATGGTTCTTTTGCTGTGAAACCAAACACAGGAAAGTCAGTATTCATTGTTGTGGTGTTTCTTTTTCTGACCACAGCAGTAATTCTGTATTGGTTTTCTCATTTTTAAGCTGTCTTGAATGGCAAGTTTAACACTGACCCAATGCATGGGGTGTCTCCAAGCAATACCAATGGGCCTGCATAAAGAAATTGCTCTGACAGCTAAGTTATTGGGGTTGTGGAGAAGGGGTGTTAATTTATGGCTGCTTTTATGGGGGGGTTGCATGCGTGTGTGTATGAGCAGAGCTCCACTGAGTTGAGCTATACTGGCTGATGATCTGTCTCAGTACATAGGAAGATTTATTTCTGATGTAATCACATCTTCAGTCGAGCTCTCCTCTTTTAGCAGTGCCCACTGACTAGGTTAGAAATGATTGTTTTCCCCCCTGCTCACTCTTTTTTATTTTAGAAGTTGGTCTCTTTCTTGCTAAATATATGGAGGTCAGCATGTTTTATCCTGTATTGGTTAGCCTTTTTCTTTCCTTATACTTTATCTTGGGTTCCCTCTGGTCTTCTGTGCCAGTCCCCTGGGTCTGCTAATCACAGTGTTGCTTTCCCTCAGTGTGCCCAGTCAGCCTCACCAGCCGTCCCTCTGCTTTGAGAAAGCACTGCAGCAAAAGCTGTCCCTGCTGCTTAATGTAAGGCTCAATAGTGCTGTGATTTCACCTGGCTTTCAACACCTAGTTAATAGGCTGCTAAACATTTTGGAACATGTAAGGTAAAGCTGGTGCTGACAATACCTAAATGCCTTTCTAATTAGGAGCCAGGTGCTACATTGGGCAGTGTAGGTGACAACAGAAAATGAGTTTGAAAGTAAATACATAGCCTTCAAATTTTAGAAGATATGTTGCATTCTACAGAAACATTAACAGTTGAAGCTACCACTGACAGCTTTCATCTTAACTGGCAGGTTTAATCCTTACAGTTCGGAATAGATTTTGAAGTCCTTACATGGATGTCATCACCAGTATGCTTACAGGGAGACTGTATTTTGAAAAGTTATTTATGTCAAGCTATTTTGCCAGGCTGAGGACACAAAATGGACTTGTTTTGTCTCTGGAGTGACTGCAGTGACCTTAGTAATGAGCCTCCCTAGAAAAGCTGCAACGTGTTCCTTAATCAAGGAAACGAGCTTGAAATCATTCCCTTCCCCTCTTCCTCTGAGTAAGTTATTGACTGAAGAAAGAAACTGAGGCACAAAGAAAATACCATTGTACAATGTTTTTTTTCAACATTAGAAGTCTAAAGACAGAAAAAAGCGAACCAAAATAAGTGTGGCCTGTTTGTTCAGAGCTGCTAAAGTATAAGATTAGATGCTTAACTGTGAAAAGGCAAATACTTGCTGAAATATTCTGTCTCATGCTAAACCCATGGTTGGAAGTAAAAGCGAATTTTATGATTATTAGCTTTGTGATTTAACGACAAGATCCTTGAATTAATTTTCTTGAAGTATGTAGATATTTATTAATATCTATTACCTGCATGTCTGCTTCTACGTACCTTAGAAACAAGGAAATATTCCAAACGCAACCACTGTTAGATAAATCTGGAATGTAAACACGCGCTTCTATGTTAAGATCATACTGGATGCAAGAAATATTTATAAGGTGCCAACACCACTGTGGTTTCTTTCAAAAAGCTTTCTGTCCATTCTTGTACATGAGACAGACATATTTTATAATTCCACACTGTCTTTACCTGCACTGTCCTGTTCAGAGGAACTCACAGGGCTGTGACTAGCTGATATATAACTTGCGTCTCCTTGAGTATTATCTTTAATATCTTCTCATTATTTTCTGTATGTGTGTGAGCTTCTCTTAAAAAAAAATAAAATAAAATAAATGGTTAGGTACCATAATGCTGTCATAAATTGCCTTCCTTAGGGCCCAAGAAACAATGTGTGATGTCCTCTTGCATCCTATCCTCCCCCCTGCAAAAGCCTCTAATGACGTAAGTGCACACAACCAGTCCAAGACTCGAATGATGCCAAGGTTTTTCACAGCTTCGCAACAAACTTCCTTCTGGCAGTGTCTCACTTAGTCTTTCTCAGTACTTATTGGTAAAATGTGATTCATACTACGTCCATTTTTCCTTAGCTTTTGACAGTCCTATCCAGACTGTACGCTCTAGATATAGTCCGTGTCTCACTATGCCTTGCCGTGCTTAGAACTACATCTGTCATCTCAGGGACCTGGATAAGGCATTATCAATAACGAATGCAGAAGCTAATGGAATTGCCACTGCAATAAAATGCCTCAGCTTTGTCCCTGAGGATGGGTACGTTCACATCATAAGCAGGGTTGATGGCAAAGGAGGAAGAATCTGGCAAATAGCAAGGGAAAAGCTCTATCACTTGCTGATGAATTGCATACTGAGAAGTTGTTTATATCTGAAGCTCTTTGTTACGCTTTCATGATATGTTATCATCAGCCCTCAGAAATACAGTCCAGACCTTTCTGGTGCTCAGTGCTTTGAGCTTTTAGGACAAATGCTTCTGCAAATTAAGATGAGTTGAGGAGAAAAGCTTAGGTCTGCTCTTGGCAACGGGATTTCACATAGAACTTGAGGCTTCCTTCTAGCAAGAAGGAAGCTATAGCCAAGACTTGTGACTGTGCTGTCATTCTTTTTAATATCTGGGCAGTTTCTATGATACTCATTGGAATGTGGCTGCCTTCCCATTCACCATAGGGAAGAATCGATAATTGGTAAGTGTTGATGTTTGCAAGCATCTTAAGGTGTGTTTTTTTGTTTGTTTGTTTGTTTTTGCATATTGAATGAGTAGGAAAGAAGGCCAGCTCCAACAGACAAGGCACAAAGGTGCCATTGCTCCCTCGAAGAATGACTACATGGGTCTTCAGCACAGGCTTCCTGTCCTTTCCTTATTCTGTTGTGTTTGTGACCTCAGTATGAAACTGACTTACCACAGGTCTGTATCGTATGGCTTTGAACAGAATTGTTTTATTCAGATGATCAGGCAAACAGTCACAATTTTTGTTGACTATCTTCAGACTGCAGTAAAGACAGAAGACTAGTTTCCTCTGTGTTACAAATCAACCTAACTTCCATTTTTAAAGCAATCACAGTACTTTAAACCAGAGCAACAGGCTTTTTCTCCTTAACTTTTTATCATGAAAGATTCCGAGTGCTCAGATATGTGCTGTCCTAGAGACTAAACTCCTTGTTTGGTTCTTGAGGTAATGATAGTGGTTTCAAGCAGGGAGAACTTTGTCTTGCATATTGTATCATGTTGGTCTTTTTTATGTATCATATTGGTCTGTATAAGATGATCTTTGCTCCTAATTAAATGAAGATTTGTACAAGCTAGGCCAAGAAGCTGTTGACAAGATCATCACAAATCATTGATTTCATTAATGAAAGGAGCATAAATGCAGGTTTTTTGGGGGAATAGTAGCAACCAGGAGGCTGTCCCGATGTAGAAGGGTTTCAGCACAGTGTTCAGAGCACTTTGTTTTAGCGTTCACATTTTTTGCCTAGAAAAGCCATCTGTCCATGGGAAGTCTTCTCTGTGTCTATGAAGTGCCCTGTGAACAGGAGGCAGTGAGCAATCATGCCTTTTTGGAATACTGCACCTCTGAGAAAACAGTCAAAATGCAGGAAATCAAAGCTGTAATTGTATTAATAAGACGTGTAGTATAATTTGTAGCTTATATCTAAATGACTTATTGCAGATGGACATGAGGTCCATCCAGTATTTATGCATGGAGGATTCTACTGGCTGGAGCATGAAGCATCTTTGGGAGATGTCTCTGCTCAGACTGCATTGGAAATTAGCTCCTTCTAAAGAGACGGTGACATTGTTAAATTCAAGGCAAACAGGCTGTTTGTCAAAAAGCTAGGGAGGGGATCCAGAGAAGATTTTTTGGAAGCAAAAAAGGGGAATGCTTCTTGACCAAGGAAATACAAGATGTTATAGTTAAAAAGGTGAAATGGAAAGCAAGGGAGAGAAAAAGGACTTGAGGAGGTCAAGAGCAAAGATGAGGAGTTTAGGAGAAATTGAGGACGAGCAAAGGTCAGTCAGGGAAGCTGCTGTGGAGAGTGCGCTTGTTCAAGAAGTGAGTCAAACTAAGGGACTTTGGAAAAAAAAAAGGTAAGCCTGAATTTAATAATGATAATTTCCAGTGCAAAACAAAGCTAGCTAAATGTGTAGGGAAGAAGTAATAGGATTGAAGCAGCAGAATAGGACCCCTAATGATTACTCATTTTTAAATGTTGGAGAAGAAAAAGGAAGGAAGAATCAAGAGTGGAAGAGTGCAATGAGAAGGACAGCAAGATGGGGGAGTAGAGACTGAGGAGGTGAAGGAGAGGAGAGGAGATGATATCCATCTTGTGGCCGATTGAGAGTAAGAGCACTGGGCAAGTATTTTGAATAAAACAAAAATGGAGAAGTTGGCCAACACAACAGGATATGTCTTGGGCATGGCTGGAGATAGGGAATGCTTGTGCTCATATCTGGGGAAAAAATAGGTCTAGGAAACAGATCTAATACGCTCCTTAAGATTCTTGAAAAATTTCCACTGATTATCCTGATCATTTGCATATAGGTACAGATATGCATAAAGCAGAGGAGACTGCAGAGAGAGGAGGAAAAGGCCAAGAATAAAACTCTCAAAAAGTTGAAAACAGTGTGGGTAGAGGGGAGAATGAGGAAGAAGGAACAAAAATCAAAATACATAACAGCAAAGTGATTTCAATAGAGGTAGCAGCCCTTAGAGTTGCACGTCTTTTCTAGGTCTAATCATCTTCATATAGATATGAGCTGGCAAGGTACAAAATTATTGTAAGTGATTCTAAATTGTGATTAACTTGACAGACTGATTATATTTGATTGTGTTGATTATGGTTATTAAAATAATTTTTCTCTGATGAAAAAAATATATCCTCATAGTTTAATTGCAAGTATCCAAAACGTAGATTTAACAAATTACTTATGCCTTCTGCTTAAAAGTTCTAAGTGTGAGGGGGAGTGGGGAAACAAACAGATGCAAAGCATAACTATTTGCTATAAGGTGCTTGGAAGGAACTCTCTTCTGGACAACTTAGTTTAGTTAGACAACATCTTCCTTGCTGCTCCCTGAAGCAGCTCAGGTTACAAATCAGAGGAACTGTTCTGCTGCCACTTTGAATTGAAATGCTTGCACACTTCACGTGAGTCTTAAGGGGGTTTTCTGGGGAAAATAAGAAACGCTGTCTTGTGATGTGGAAGGACTGTTTCTGTAATAAAGTACGTTGGCACTGGCACTGGGCTCAGCGGAGCCCCATCATCCTCCTTGTCCTCCAAGCGACTTTGTGTCCTCTGGTCTCAAGCTGTGAGCTGCACGGTTTGTCCCTGAGGGGCAGCTCAGGGTTCGCAACCTGGAAAGCTTTGACTTTCCCATTTTACTGGTTTATGGTGCCACAGGAAAATCTCCTTTTCTATTCAGGTCTACAGCCATGTTTTACTAGGAACTATCCCAACGCTGTATCTAGGTGTAATCCCTGCCCTCAGAAAGTTTCAGTCAAAATAAATAATTGAGGTGATGTTTAGGAAAGTGAAAAGAGGATGACCTGGAGATGGTCAAAAATCGAGATAGCAGCGGAGATTTCCCTGAGAAAGTAAAAAGGCAATTTTGTATCATTTTTCTGCACTCAAATGTCGACATTTATTCTTTGCTGCCTTTTTCCTAGCACTGCTCATGCACATTCTGACTCCTGGAGTGTAAGTTTGGTCAGAGAGACCAAATGAAATCCTTATTATTAAGCATTCAGTATAATTAAGTGCAATTTTTTTTAAACCAAAATGAAATATTAATTGTAAAACTTAATGCACATGAGTAATTATCAGCTAAGGAGCCATTAATTAGCATTCTGTATCAGGTCTGGAGGTTTGCCATGCCTGGGACTGTGTTCATGAAAGCTGTGCACTTGCTCATTTTTTGTGACATAAAACCATGTAGGCCTCTACTTAGAGACAGCCAGAATCTAAGTCCTCAAGTCAGTCCTAACTATATGGTATGGCCATTATTTCTCTCAGAAAATATATAGCAGAGCTCAGTTGCCATTGACAGAAGAAAATTTCACACAAATCACTGCAATTTTTCTGTATGAACCAAGAACTTGAGTTTCATGAAGGTAATCCCTAATGGAAGCTACTACTTCCTAACTCCTTCTCCCAGGTGTAGCATTTGCTAACAATTTATGTGCATTTTTTATTTAAAAACTGCTCTTTTTAGGTGAGGCTGCATGTGACTGTAACCAAGATAAAAGAAACATCTGAGGTTTTTCAAGGGACTAGGATTTGTGTTGCATGTCTTGAGCTCCTTGCAAGCAAATGAAATCTATTCAGAGAGCTTGAAAATTGGTGCTACTTGGCAGTGGGATCCAGTGCAATCATTCAGACTGAGTGGCGGATCTGTCATTTTGAAAGACCAGGAACAGCCCTATTTAAAAGTGATTAAAAACAAATTCCTGGGTTCATCATGTAGCTCTGGTGTGGTGTTCTAGAAATCAGGGGGGTTGATAATCTGGGATAAGATAACGTGCGCTGGTTGCCTTCTGAGCCACTTGTATAAAATGAAAAATTCTTGTGCTATGTGTCATAGTGCCTTCATTAGTGTTGGAAATTGTTTCGACAGCTTTCTCTTAAAATCTGTACCCTCTATGTTGACTTAGTGGCCCCCTTTCAAGTCCAAAATACTTGAAGATAAAATCTCACTCTGATTTTAAGCTGGTGAAACATTGGGAAGGGCAGAGGGAAGAGAAGTGCAACGCTTCACAGCTGTGTCTGCAATCTAGTACTGAGCCTAAAGGAGGTGGTACCGTTGCCAGCTGTGTTGACCGACGAGGGTTTGCACCTAGCACCCATGCAAATCTCACAGGTTATAGAAGGTCTGACTTGGCCCCTTGGCTTTGGAAGTCTTTACCTTTTGATATGAAGGGCAAAAAGGAGAAAATGAGGAAAGAGAGGAAAGTGCGAAAGAAAAGAAGGCAGATAAAGTGATGACTTGAAATGAAAGTCGGGACAGATATTTCTTTGGTAAGAAAAATAAAAGGCCTATGAACTAAATTAAAACAATAATAATAATTGTAGATTACATGCCACATGATAATGTTGACAGGAGGTGGGAGACAGCAGATAACATTCCCGAGTTTCTCTGTAGTTTTTCTTCATTCATGAATGTTCTCCTTGTGATTTTGCAAGTCTAGAGTATTTTTTGTGTGTGCATATATCTGATTTTAAAATGGTACACGTGCCCAAGTGACTTAGGAGGCTAAGGGCAATTTCAGCCAGACTTAAGCTATATTTCTCACAATGCCTATGGGATTTGAGGTCTGTGACTTTTTGATAAATGGACTTTGACTTGTCCATAACTGCAATTCTTCTAGAAAACCTTTTAAATCTTTACAGAACTTTTCTTTCCATAATTTGCCCCCAAATTTTCTAAGTAAATTAAAAAGAATTTTTATCCAAATATGGTTGAATTTTCTAGTTTCTGGAAACGACCTGATGTTGCAGAAGGTATGCTTTGTTTGGGTTAATCTGTTTTCACTGAGAGATGATCCCAGGCAGCAGACACTGTGTGGATTTCTATCCCCTCAACTACTGGCTTGGCAATTAGCTCTATTGAGACTTCTGGAATGTGAGAGCAGAATTAAGAACCACAGTAATTTCTTTAATCATTTCCTTCTGTCTCCTGCATTCAAGTTCTCTAATTCTTTTTAAGCAGTATCTGTAACTTGATTAACTCCTTTGAGCCGCAACTTAGCACATGCAGAGGATTATCTAAAGCCATAAACTATCTAGATCTGTACTTTCCTGGAGGCTCGTGTTCCACTATTTCCTTTTACGTGAGTTTTGTCACGCTGTATTTGGTGCACAGGTAAGCACTTTGAATGCCATGGGCCAATGCATTGACATTAACTTTGTAGCTAAAATATAGAATCAGAGAGTCATAAAATGGTTTAGGTTGAAAGGGACCTTCAAGACTGTTTAGTTCCAACCCTGCTGCCGTGGGCAGGGACAATGCTCAGAGAAGTTGCTTTTGAAGAAGTTCTGTTTGACTTCACACCAGAATGCATTGAGAGTTTCCCTCTTTTCTTAAGTTGCTGAATGGCAAGGGACACGTTTCTGTTGACGGCTGGAGGTTCTGTAGTTGCCATCAACATCTTCCAGCTGTTGCTCAAGAGAGCTACTTGCGTAATCACGTATGAGTGCTGACCATCCATGACTCTGCCTGGATTCACTTGGAGCAAAAAACTCATGACAGCTCTGCTACCCCAGCACAGGCACCTTAGGTATTTATCCATGTGAAGATGTTTTCAAGGTCTTTCATTTGCAGTGTTGCTTTTTGCTTAGATGCTAAATGACATGAAGTGAGATGGTGAAGGGCACTACAAATACCTGTTTAGATCTGTGTCAGTTTCCATATCCTCAGTAAGCTGAGGATAATTGATATAATACTTTTTTATTATTATCATTTTATTATTTTTTTTTTTAAATTAAGGTGCTCTCAGCAAGGGTTGCAGGCTACAAGGGAAATTGTCCAAGCTCCTAAACAATTAGGACTTCCATGGGCAGCTAACTCCCTCCCACAAATTCAGCAGACCTAAAGATGAGTACTAATTACAAGAAAGTATGTGCCAGACACTCAGCTGGTGGAAATGGAAATCACTCTCTTCCCTGCAGTGCTGCCAGGTTCGCTTACATCAGATGTGAGTCTGACCAAATGTCCCAGAAGACAGAGTAATTCATATAGAAAATCACTATAGGAGAGTCTAAACCTTGGGACCATAAGTGGATACTAAATCTGGCAGGAAACCTGCCTTCAGAACTTCATCAGAAATGGCTTTATCACCGTAATTATGAATCTGAACCATCCAGGACATATCACCGCGTACAATAAATGACTGTAATCAATGATAGTAGGCTAGGGAGAAGTAATTAGTGGTGCTGAGTATATGGTTAAATAGCACTTTCTTTTCTCCTCCACCTCTTGGTTCAAGTTAATATTGCACATGTATCTTCGAAGATCGCAGTACCTGAACTAATAGGCAACGTTCTCCCGATCGGCATTCGTGAGCAGACTGTTGTTCTTGTTTCCTAAGGCAGACCTGAGATCGTCAAATGTTTGCTAATAGAAAAGTTAATTTTGGAATCAAGTGTAGGTGTTTGTAACATCTGTGCATTCCCCTGACTAATGTCTTGCTGTCAGCTGATTCTCCCTAGACTTTGCCAGTCGTACTTGTACCCTCCAGAACCGTCTGGGCAGATACCGCCGCAGGAGACAGAACCTGGCTGCCTATTGCACAATTTCTCTTCAACGTTATTGAATTACCTTTGGGAGGAAATCACCGTGTGTGTTGTCTTGTTCCCCTTACACTGAAATTCTCTGCCATCTGCACAGGGAAGGAAGACTCTTGCTTCAGTCAGGCAGACCTCAGTCCTTAGCAGTTGTCTGAAAAGTTCCCTTTGATTTGAGGATTCAGTCTGAAACACTGCGGCTTACTAAATGGTTTTAAACACCACCAGCTATCCCTCTCCAGCTGCAGACAACATCAGGCTCTGTGGCTTGTTACCAGCTGTGGGCAGGTCTTTATCCATGGATCATGCTGGTCCTCTCTCTGTGCTAAGATACGTGACCTTGAGGTCAGAAGTCCATTTGGAAACAGCTGGCTTAGAGCACAGGAGACAATTACAGGTAACTGATATGTAAAGCTCAGGTCATTATTATTTCACTGTGTTTCTGATTATGAAGGTTGTTGTGTGCTAGGAGGCAGCACTGGGGATCTCCACAGTCCCTGCCTACCTGCAGAAACCACAGCCACTGCTGAAGGAGGAGCGGAGCGGTTCCCAGCGATGAGACTCCCAGTCCCAGCTGGGACCTTAATGTCCACTGGTGGACCTTGCTGTCTGTCTTAAGGTTGTGAAGGCTGTTAATAGGCAGCTCTTCCGCTGAATCATTGTATTATGTTTCCTGGAAGATATAGTACTAGAAATATCCCACCCTAGGATAAGTTTTTAAAACAGTTTTACGATTGTAAGATAATTGCTGTCCAGCCAGTGCATGCGTTTGGATGTATCATCTGTCCTGGGGTGTGGAAATTTTTATTCTAGCTATCTGTGGTCATTGAGCAACTGATTTTATAAATAAGCAGATCTGTAGATATCAAGATCACTTATTTATTCTAATGATGTTTTAAGAGAAAACTGGCTAAAGCAAAAAGAGTAAGTAAGAAACTATTATTGAAAGTCATCTGTGTTACGCACATTTTATCAATGGTAAAGCCATTACAGATTCAGGTTTATAGAGTTACTCGAAAGACTGTACAATTAAGTGTTGGTTAGGGATTAGAAAGAAAGCCTGGCCTGAGTTCTTTGAGGGGTTGTAGGCTTTGCTTCATGTGCTTTTTCAGTGCTTTCCACTGAAAATCGCACAAAGTGATTATATTCCTTGCAGTACTTTGACAATCTTGCCTTGAAATTCTGCCCCAGAGTGATACAAAAGCTTTCAGACAGCAGAGAGCCTGAATTTGCTATCCAAGTGCCACTGAATTATTGAAGAGCGTGGCAAATCATTCGCTTGGGTCTAGTGGCGGTCCACAGTCCATAAGGAATTTGGAAACAGGTGACCACGCTTCAAAAGCAGGCTTTGATGTAGGAAAATGAGGTGTCTGTCTTTGCTTTTGTTCCAGTTGGTGTTGAAAGCATCCCCCCAGTTTCAGACAATGCAGAAATGACAATACTGTTTGGGGGGTGAAGCAGGCCTGTAAAACACTGCTCTTGTTGCAGGAGGGGTAACCCTGTGGATCTGTTTGGTGCCCCACCAGGCTGATTTGGTCAGTGGTCTCTGTCTGCTCCTCTTTGTCAGTTTACAAATGTGAAGAGTAAATCTAGCTGGTATTCGTGTGATCCTGGAACCATAACGAGGTGCCACCCATGCTTGCAGCCTGCAGACCCTTCTATGCCAAACATAATAGTCTTGACGTTTTTCTTGTTCCAGGTAGTTTGGGTATTTAAAAAAAAAAAAAAAAAAGACTGCTGAGAAGGGAAAAGGCCATTTTCAGGGAAAGAGTCCTCTGGATTTTACATAGTCACTAGAATTCTTCTTTCATCCTCAACTGAGATATTAGAAATTTACATTTAACGTAATGTGAATGTTTCCAAATATGATTTGCTAGTGGCTTTCATATAGCTTTTCTAGCCATTCTAGTCGCTTTGCTTTGGGCTTTCCTATGGGTTTTATATATGGCTTTGCTTTTGCTGTAGGGCTCATTTTATCTAGATTTCTAACAAGCACTGCAGAGAACTGTTTTACTGTGTGTTAGATGTCCCTGTTTATATGGTTGCAATAGGGTCTGAAAGCTTTTTGAAGAATCGCCCAGTAGTTCTAGCTGCACAATCTTTGGAGTGAAAGCAGACATTACTGCAGAGTGATGAATTCCGAAAATGCGAGTCGACTTTAATTCTTTTCAGCCCAAAGTTAAGAAATACTGTGAAACTTTGATTTTCCTCTCCCCATCCCAAGCTCTTGAATCCAGCAGTTCCCACAGAAGCCTCTTGAAATGTTTCCACTCATTCAGTGGGTGCTGAACACTTCAGAAAATCAGGTCAGTTCCTTAGGCTTCCAAATACAGATTTAGGATCCTAAATATAAGCATGTTATTTAAAAAAAAAAAAAAAAAAAAAAAAAAAAAGGCTTCTCTTTATATAGACTGTAAAGCTGCAATCAGATCCACTTGACTTATTCTATTTCCAGCTCTTATGGAGGTCAACAACAATTGTATTTAGTTCCTGCTTTATATGTAAAATTGTCCTTCCTTGCAGGTGAGTGGGTGTTATTCTGCAAGTAAGTCCCTTTGGTTACTTGCCTTTCCTTACTAATCTAGCAGGTTTCTATTTTCTTCACTCTCAGCCAGCAATCCGGGAAGAGTACTTGAATTTCCTCAGCTCTGCTTAAGTGCAGAAAGCTGCACCTTCAGAGCAAGGTCTTAACCTTATAAGGTCTCCACCTTATTGAGGTCTTTTCTCTAATTTTTTTTTTTTCTTCTGAGCACACAGAAATCCCTTTTCTACGAGGGAGTTATGCATTTTTTACCCTTCCATTCAAGTGTGATATACTTCCCCCAATTTATTTTAATTCTTGAAGTAACTCTATTTACTCTTAGGTGAGGACCCTAGGGAGAGTTTTGCCCTGGATAGACAAAGCGACGGCAAATAGCACAGTAGGTTCTGAAAGGGCATGCAGAGAATATGTAGTTAATAGTATACTTAATCTCCAGCCTTGACTATCAAAGCAGTGGTTTCTCCTGACTTCCTTCCACATCGTTGGATTTTTGCTTTCAAGTAGGAGGCCTAAAACAGAGACTAATAAGAATGTCTGTCTTTTCTGTGCTTTTATCCTAAGCTTTTATCTGCAAGAATTCTTTTGCCGTAAATCAGTGCATTTCTAAAGCTACTCTGGTTTATCTCAAATGAAAATCCTACCCTGATAAATGCAAAGCCATATACAACACACGTATAGAAAATACATACGCAAATGAGTTTGCTCTCCTCTGGAGTCGAACGTGGAGTGAACATGGTGTACGTTTAGGACAGTAATTGAGGACTGAAAGCTGGAAATAGAACTCTACATCTGAACAAAACTGCTGGCAGAGCTGAAGTGAGTATGGTACGGTTACGGCTACCCTGTGGGAATTTGGTGGGCGTGCAGACACCGTGCTCTGAGCCTTTGAAAGTGCAGTGCTCAGGTAGCTGGGTGCTAATGGCCTGCTGGGAATTCACCTGGCAAAAAGGAGCAGTGTGCTGGCGTGGAGCTATTGGAGCCAGTTCCTGCACTAGCCATCCCACTGCTTTTCTGCTTAGAGGGAATGTGTAGAGCAGGGGTGCGTGCAACGATAATCCTCTGTTGGTGCAGAGAGAGCGTGCTGCAGATCTCGCTTCCTGCTGCAGAAGCGTCTCCTGAGAGCGATCAGCCCTCAGAATCAGACGCAGAAATCCCTCTCCCCAGTGGCTGCAGGAGGGCCAGCACAGCTGCAGCGAAGAATCTACCCTGAGGTCTTTATCGGAGGCAAACGACTGCTTCCTCCCACAGGAGCACCTTGGAGAGAGGCAAGCTCCAAACTGAACGAACTGGAGCTCGAGCCTGGGCGTGAAGTTGAGTCTCTGGAAGATAGAGTGCCCTGGCAAAGCAATGCAGCAAAAATCTACCCCCGTGCCAAACTTCTGATAATTAAAATTGCATTGTAATGTAGCACAGATTCCACCTCTTAATCTTCCAAATAGAAGGTTTCTCCCCCCAAAGTTGAATTTCTCTCCCTGCTGTCTGTTGCATGAGTGGGTCTGGAAGATGTAAAACAGAATTAATCATTTTCAGATTGTTGAACCCACTGAGTGCAAATCAGCTGCTTCTCTTCAACTGTTTTATAGATACATGCCTCTTGGGATCACTTAACAAGGAAATATTTTGTTTGTTTGTTTGTTTGCTCAAGGCCAATTTATCCCCACCACTGAATCTATCCAGCAATAACTGTTAAAATAACTGATTTCCTGAGTGCCAACTTAGTACTTAAAGCAGTGCATGCAGAGAGCAATGGTTCAGTCTTTACTAAAAGCTAGAGGTCTGTTTCTTCAATTACGCGTGCCCATCTTTGTTGTTTTCATAAGACTTTTTTTCTGTTTTCCCATTAGCGAGAGGAAAAGAAGAAACACAATCAGTGGCTCAGATCCTTAATCGCTATAAATTGCCATGGTTTCACAGTTCTCAGTGAATTTTCAGCCCACTGTGCAGTATTGACCGCAGCCCTAGATATCCTAACCGCTGCGTATGGAAGCGATTTGGGAAGCCTGGGGCTCGTATCTCAGTCGCTCTTTGCTCCATTTCAGAGATGGCTAAGGAGGCTTAGTTTCTGAGGGGAGTGTTGATGTTTCATTTTCATTATCTTAAAAACAAAGAAAAACTGTTTTCTCCAAGTGTGGGAGTCTGCAATATAAAGGTGAAATTAAAATGTTTGTCATGCCTTGCTTGAAGAGAGAATGTGTTTGTCTGTTGACTCACTCAATTCCTACTTAAAGGAGAAACAAAATAAGTATTTTTGGTAGGGAGAATATTGATTAGAAGTCTTAGAATTAGGGATTTGCTGCTGCTTAGGACTGTCAGCTGAGAGTTAGCTGGCTATTTGTTTTCATTTCCAGCTCCAGAGTCTGATATGGTATGGGTGAAGAGAAGAGGTAGGATATGGTATGGATGAGGTACAGTATGGGTGAGGGGAAGAAAGGCTTGGCTGCCTACTTCTAAGGCCTGGGGACAGCCCTGGAAAGTGGAAGGCAGAGCTCAGCAGGGACCCTTGCTTCCTGCACCCCTGAGCACACGGGGTAGCTGGCAGGAGCTGCATTGTGGCAGCGGTGGAGGGATTGCGTCTGTCCTGCCAGTCGAGGTGGCAACGTACAGGAATTTTCCATAGAAATGGATTTCAGTTAATTAAATTTGAATGTTCTGGAAAATCTGATTTTTATTCCCCTTTGTACTACCCCAGAAAACTTCAATTCAGTTGAAATATTTTAATCTTCTCTCAGAGAAACAACAATTGAAGTAGAGCATTTCTGATCCGTTCAAAATGAATCAGACTTTATATGGTAGAAGTGCAGCGGTTGGTGGGAATTCTGCTGATATTTCCTTTGACTCTTGCTTTTTCAGTCTACTTAGCTCACGCTGTCTCCTGTGAGACACAACAATCTCTCTTTAACCCAACTGTGCCTTGAGTTGATGTCATCCATATTAGCCTGCAATTTGGGGCAGAGAAAAGTTGCTGTGTTCTGGGTTTTCTGACACACTCTTTTTTGGACTCTGGGAGAGGAAGACCTGCCTTCAATCCTCACCATGTTTCTTGGTGTATACATTCACTTAGATCTTCAGCATTGGAATAAGGAATCTTACTAAGATGGGCCTTCATCATAGCAGGAGTAGAAAGGACCTGTGAATGCCGTTTGGCTCATGGTTAGACTTGCATTGCACTGCATTAATTTTTTTACCAGCATTCCCCATAGCATCCCTGGACAGAGGGTGGAGAACTGAATGCTGATGAAGAGGAGGAAGCAAAGAGGAGCACTAGGAGCAGGGACGTTTTTCTGCCAGAGGCATTTACTTCCTCTCGCTTTTCATTCAGCATTGTACATGTATAACAGTGCCCTCGGCGTTGTATAATCGTGCCCTTTGTACTGGCATGGATGGTAGTGGCAGATGGACCGGGCATGGCAGCACACTAACCACAGCTGTTGGTGCATGGCACGCGGGGCTGCCGCCATGTGATATGACACAGCCAGCAACTAGCCTACAAATACTTGGAGGTTGAGCTCCTCTACAGCTGTTTGGAAGAAAAGACAGCATTGAAAACTTTAGAGAATGGGTAATTAGCGAGCGAGTTGTGCTGAAAAGATCTGTAGAATTATTTCTGTAGTAGTTTAATGCTACTTTAATTTGTAGTTATCTGGTTCCACTGTTTTATCCAGTTTTCTCTTTGCTGTTTGGCTCTTTGTTTTCCCAGCTTGAGCCACAAAGTGGGTATTGAGCGAGGCATTGAGAATGAACTCAGCCCACACAGGTGGCATCAAGAAAATTCAGTTAAACCCAGTGTTAAACTTAAGAGCATGCAATATATCCCACAGCTTCCCAGTACTGGGTGCATCCTAAAATCCACAGAAACCACATTATTGGGTTAGAAGCTCCATTAATGTCCCCCCAGTCTGGCAGTTTCAGTGTTCTTGTGGCGCTAACAGTACAGGAACTGAGCTGCAGAAGTGTTGCTGTAAATTCAGAAATAAAACCATTTCACAGGAACAAGGAACGTATCTATTTCCCAATAAATGTCTGACCTTTTTTTCCCCTTTGGTAAGCGTATAATCTGTTTTCACCTTAACGTCCTCACCTTGATGCTTTTGCTCCTGTCCTTGTTTTGCCACATGGTCAGCTACTGCAACTTGAGATGGGACTACACACCGTGGTGGATAAAGCTGGTTCCTGATTGTAACCACAGGAAAAATCCTGTGGTCAGAGCCAATCTCGACAGCAATTCCACTCCAGAAAGAAAAGAGATTTTTTGAACTTTTAGGCCAAAGACTTGTAATTTCTCTGAGGGAGATCTCATTACTGGAGAAAATGAGAATTGGGGATGTGCTTCCCCAGACCTTAAAGGTAAAAATTACATCAGGACTGAGAAACGATCTGATCTAGAGAGCAGAATGAAAACAGCTTTGACATTTCTCCTATCCTAAAGAAGGTTAAAGCAAAGTGTTGTTGACAAATCAGTGATTTTTACCAGGTTCCTGTCCCAAGGAGAGGTTCTTCCTCTAATCTCAACTCTGCCATTGAGTTTCAACCAAGCTGTGTACTCCCTTTAGTACAGTTTAACGTCTCTTATTAGTCTCACAGGCTCTAATAGCTAATTCAAATGCTTGAAACAATTTAGGAATTTCAGCTGAATAATTTTACATAAATTGAGTATTATCCCAGATTGTATTCACACAAACAGTACTTTTCCCTTCTCCCTGTCTCCCCACCACCATCTCTTTTTATAGCACTATCATTTCTAAAGGACAGGGAAGCCACAATAAAAATATATAAACGAAAACAATCACGTAGATAAGGCTCAGACAAATAAATTAACAAAAGTATTGAATTGCATGCCCTGATCTTTCTTCCCCTCAGAACGTGTTTCTAACCCAAGTTAACCTCTCCCCCGTCAGCTCCATCTGCATCTGTGTGAAAGCTACATTATGTTCTCCTCCTTTGTAGTGTTTGATCTATGGATTCTTTTTTTGCATTTTAAAACTGCTCCTAATTTCAGCTTCAAGTTTATGATGTTATTAACGACAAGTGCTCTGTGCAGGGTACATCCGTAATGATTGTCTTTCAAAGGATCTTTTTGCTTGTATCAAACTCTTTGACATCTTAATGTTTTGGGGTTTGTTTCTTTTTTTTTTTTTTTTTTTTCCTCCTCTAAAAAAATCATTTCCAGTTGGAGAATGGCTCTGAATGTTAGATGAAAGGAGGAGCTGCTTGAAGGACAAAGCAAACTCCTTTTTCCTTCACATTAGTTAAGGATCAATCATCAAAAGCTCTTCATTAGAAATCTGCGTCATAAGAAAACGAATTAGGATAGCAATAGTAATTGTATTAGATTCTTTGAAGTTACGATATTCCATAGCAACTTCACAACCCGTCTAGTTGCAGTAGCATTGATCTGTCAGAAATAAAATGGCTAGCTCTAATTCGACAGGGATCTTCACTCGGAGAGGAGCAATGATGTTAGAACAGCACGGAGCATACCCAACTTTCCTATGCCGCTATCTTCTCTCAGTGCAGGGTACAGAAAAAGCAATTGTCTTCCTAAGGATCAATATTTTTTTGTGGAGGAAAACTAGCTATTGATCATTTTGATCACATTAATATGAAGTTCGTTTGTTGCCCTACACAAATGGGGGAAAATGTTCTCTATGCTGCTGCCTAAGGGGCAATGCCTCTCTTTGCAGACAGCCCCAAGTGTGGGCACAGCCTCTCCCTCAGCACAGCTCAGAAACTGTACCTTGGAGGCTGATGTTTTCCACAAAGTCATACTCTGTCCCCGTTTCCCCCACTGTATCCCTGTTACCTACACTGAAAGAAAAATTACTTCAGGTCTCCAAAAGGCTGAAGTGGGTACGTGGATAAGACAGAGTGCATCTCCAGCGTTAGGTGAGTGAGAATTAGATGGCACAGGCTGCGTGGAGAAGCTGTGGCTGCCCCATCCCTGGAGGATGCTCGAGGCCAGGCTGGATGGGGCTTTGGGCAGCCTGGGCTGGTGGGAGGCGCCCCTGCCCACGGCAGGGGGTTGGAATGAGATAATCCTAATCCTTGAAGTCCCTTCCAACCCAAACTATTCTATGGATAGCAAACTATTGAGTCAAAGCTGTGCCTGCAGAAGAGCTACCTGCCACTCTTTTTTTGGTCACCAATCAAACATCTTTGTTCCAGCTCATTAGAACCGTCCTCTCCACTGTGTTTATGTGTGGGGTGATACCGGCACTCGTCCTTGTCCTCATCTGTGAATGTCAAGATCAGGAAAGCAGGGAGGAACTTCTCTATTGCTCGTGTGCCTGTGCCAACATACTGGACTGGTCCATGAGTTTCTGATTTAATGAGACTGGAACTCAGCCCAGACTCAGTCACTGCGGTGAATTCAGATGATTTTCCTTTCCTGCGCAGATTTTATTTTCTGTAGCCCTGAGAAGTACTTTCAATCACATCCAGCCATGCGACAGAATAATTTAATGATATGGAAACTTTCTCAAAACAGTCAGAGATGGGTGTGGAGGCACCGAGTCTGACTTGTCGTTCTTTCTGTTCAGATGTGTAAGAAAGTGGAGTTTAATATAGCGACAATACCTGCCTTTCGTATGGGTCCTAAGCTGAAACTTCCTATCTGAACACTACTGGGTTTCAGCAGGTCACGGCTGGAACTGAGCTTTCTGAGTAGAAACTCTTGTTGGAAGTCTAACAGGGAGAAGAATGCTTTTTCCCTTCCAGTGCCTAGGTGAACTTCTGGTATTGTATCTTAGGCTCCTGCTGTTTTCCATTCAGGTCGCGTCCTGTGAGCAGCATTTGGAGCCCAGAGGAAAAACAAGAGATGACCTGACAGCAGTGGCTCCACACCAAATCAAAATACCGAGGCATAACCTAAGAGCCTTGCAGTAACTCATGCTGTATTGAACTTCAGTGAGCTGGTACAATGTAGGAGAGTGAGAAGGGAAAGCTATTTTCTTCCTAATTAATGAGAAATGCATTGCAAACATTGGAAGCATAAGGCTAGAGTGAGAAACTGTGAAATATTTCTTCAGCAATGGTTTTGTTTGATTACGTTGGCAGGGTTGAAATTAAATTTCATGTCACTCTGTTGCTTCTGCTTTTATCAAGATATTGTTAGCTGTACTGGAGCTTGTAATGAACTGCTGTTAGGTAATCCTGAGCTGAGACCTTTCACCCAGAATGATATCCAAGTTTTTTATTAATTTTGTTTTTTTTGGGGGGGGAGTATTTACTGCATCATGTTTTCCACCAGCAGGACTTGTTCAGATACCCTCAGCAAAGTAAAAAGGTGCAGAGTTCGTCCAGAAAAATAAGTGCCATAACGTGCACATGTCCACCAGAGCTCTCCTAATGCTTGGTTAAAGACTGCCTCCGATTTCAGCAAGCTTTGTAGCAGTTCTGGAACGCGGTTCTATCAGGCCAACCACCCTGTGACACTGCAGGACTGGTAACCTTGCTTCTGTTCTCTTTTCCTTTTTATTTTTATTTTTTTTTTCTCTTAAAACCATGCAGGGTTAAACTCACTGTTTTTATCAGTGAGTGGGGCAGAGCACACCTGCCTGGCGGTGGTGGTGCTGGCAGCGCTGCATGGCTGCCACCTCCCTGCACCCAGCTGTGGATGCCACAGAACTGCACTGGTCCTATCCTGACATCAGGGCTAGTTCCAGCCCTGTTCTTTAATGGCCTTTGCTAGTGCTTAAATTCATAGGAACCTTGTGCTATTTAAAGTGCTTAAAAGCCTTAGCTGCTCTAGTAATGGGGAAGCGATGGGGATTAGTTATTTCCATTTTGTAGCAAGGAAATCAAAGGACAGAGATGAACACGTCCACTATTTCGGGTTCTGTTCACTGCTAAGTGATTTGCGTGAGAGCTGGAGGCAGTCGCAGCCAGGATTGCAGCTGCTACCAACTGCTCACAGAAAACTAGATTTGCCTAAGGTTGTGGGGTCTGTCGTTGTTTTTTCTTTCTCTTTAAGGGTTAGCAATTATTCTTCAGTAAAAGATGACTTACTTCATCTTTGGACTTGGAATACAGTCCCTGAGCTCTTGGCTGAGCAGAACATCAGGTGCGTGTCCTGCTCCTTCCCATGGAATCAGAAGGAAGGCCTCCCATGTGCTACAAGACTGACAAGTAGCTGCCCTTAAGATGTATGGAAGGCTTGTGTTTGTCTGCCTCTGCTGCTGTTTAGTAATTCTAATTACTACATTTGTACATTTTGACTTGTCCAAGTCTTTGCAAATCTTGTGCCCCTGCTAATACGCTTGTTGGTTGGTGAGTTGTTACCCTAATTCCCACTAGCTTATTGAGTTTACGCTCAGTAGCAACACAGACTGGTAGCTTGCTGATTTGTGGTTTGAACTGAACTTGGGATAACTGCATTTCTATTTTAAACTCTGTTTAGAAATACTTTCTTTGCACCTAGTTTTTAACGTTCTCACGTAAAATTCCTTTAGCAGTAAACGGGATTTTCATGAGGAGACTGTTTATAGGATCTGCCTAGGAGGTAACCTGGTATCAGGAGTGCAGAGAAGATAGATTTTCATATTATTTATTTATTTACTTTTAATATTAAGAACAGTGGCATTTCTTCACCGTCCTTTACATGGGATATTTGACGAACTGAAATTCTTACTGTTGCGGATGTGAATATGCCTTTTGGTAAAGAACTAAGAGATGAGATAACTCGTTTTGGAAAAATTGATGTATTTTGGCAAGGTGGAGGCTTTTTCTCTCTTATTTGTTGCTTTGTATTCAAAGACTTTAGAACAAATAGGTAGATGATTTTTTTGGTTGTTCCAAGTTCTTTGTATACTATTCCTTATAAATTAGGAATAAAAAAAAAAAAGGAAACTTTTATTGGAATTATATTATAATGTATTAAGGCAAGAGAAACAGGAATTGTTGCCTGCCTTATTAAGTTTTTAAAGTTAGAGAGTTTTCTCCTTTTTTTAAAAATGGTTCTTCTCTGACAGGTCCTAAGCTCTCAAGTCCTGGCCACCTCATCTGTTAACTTGTTATTGAATAGAGCCCTTTACTCTAAAAGGACTATTTAGGCAATTAAGTTAAGGATGCGTTTAAAGGTGTTGTTGGTTTAAGATGAAAATGGTCAGCAGCTGTTAGAAACATGTCCTTAAGCCTTTATTAGAATGCATAATTAATATTCAGACTTGATGAGAAGGGAAATAATAATTGGGTTATTTCCTGCCAGGTCTTAAGTGGCTTCATTTTCTCTAAATCAAAGTAATTAAAAGAGACTAAAAATGTAAAGTTTATGCAGTAGAGAACTGCATCTAGGCAATTCTGGTCTGCCAAGGGAATGGCTTTCAGGCAGAATAGCATCCTCTCTGAAAGCCAAGAAAATATTACTGGTAGGATATGTCTTCTAATCTTTTTGGTGTTAAGTGTTGTTTTTCGTTGTTTATTTGTTTTTCCTCACCTTTTGAATGGCAGGTTTTCAAGCTTTCTACCAGATGCTGCTATTAATTTTAGAGCCGTGTCTGAGTTCAAAATAGGTCTTGGTACTGATGCTAGATCAGGCTCAAAGAACTTTTTGACGTTTGAGTTTGATAGAAACTTAAATCTTGCCAGCTATGGTTTGTGTACTGGGGCTCTGCAAAAGTGTAAGTCTCTTTCATTATCCAGTAAAATCAGGTAAGTTTCCTTGATGCTTTAGACACGTAACCTGGAAATGAAATTGTTATTGGTTATGGATTTCAATTTGGAAATAAACATCAAGCTTCTTTCAAAGTCAAGTGATTTGGATTTGAGGCTCTGATGCACAGTTAATGTAATGTTAAGAGTTAATGCACCATCATGGATTTAAAGTGGGTTAGTTGTCCTGTAGACCCCGCTCCCCACCTCATCTCTCCTCCATGGTTATCTAAAAAATCGCAGGCTATCCTTAGGGCAGCTCTTCCTCCATAACAGCCCTGTCACTAAGTCCTTAATGCTAAGCATAAAGGATTGCTTTGGTTGTTCTTGGGAAGTAATTGACTAAAGATATGAAGTAATGATGGTGTATTAAAACATGTATCATGTTTAAATAGCACTTGTATGACTCCAAAGGGAAAGAATGGAGATGGAAAAGTCATTCAAAGCCTATCTAGGGTTTATGATATCCTGTGCACTGTTTAAAAAGGTTTACATCTAATGGTTTGGCAAGGCAGGAGGAACATTTTGCAAATAACACTTTGTGGAGTGAGGGTTGGCATTCTCCCAGAACCAATGGAGGGAAACAAAGCTTACGTTTTAGTTTTTATAGTTAGTTAAAAGCAATTAATGTGCAACAACATTATTGCATTTCGGTGAGTTTTAGGGTGTGATAATATATTAAAATCATCTCATAAGCACAGCCAATAATGCCAGTATTTCTGTGCCTCAGAATAAGCAGGTAAGTGGTGTTGGCCATACTTCTGTGCTCAAGGGGAGAGTGAAGTCTGTGTCTTCTATAAAAATAACTGATCAGGGCACAATCAGAGTTGCAGGCCCATCGCTAGCCTGGCATTTTTGTGTTCTTCTAAAGGAGCCATACCAGTGTGCAGCCCTTACACACCTCTAGAAACCAGCCCCAATGCAAGAGGTATGAAATGAATTTCTAGTCCTTCAAATTCTTTTGCCCTTTAACTGAAGTTATGGTGCCCGAGGAGAACAGCCACACCTTTCAGGAGCTACAGAAAGCATTCATTGTAAGGCTGTTTCCAAAGAGCTGAGGGTTAATCCTGGCTCAGATCACCGACACGTAATTGAAGCAGTTTTCAAAACGAAAGGGAGCGTTGCATTATGTCTCCTATTTCTGGGCCCTAGTCCAGTGGTGCAAGAAATACATGTTCAACTCTGAAGAGTAAGTAACTTTGATGTCCAGTTCATTTGGTTTCAAGTGATTTGAGTTCTTTGCTTGATTGGGGTCATTTCCCACCCCCCTCCCCCACTAATTAGTGCAACTGCTTAGCAAAGATATTTCCCATGGCTTAGTGGTAAGTCGCCACTTTATATTTCCCTTTTAACATTCCCAAACTGATTTCTTTTCAAAGATCACTACCAATTAGCACTAATCTTCCTGTGGACACTGGCAGACTTTCAATACTTTGTCTTGCTTATGGACTGCATTGAAGTGATGGTAGTTTTAGAACTGCAGAACAAAGGATGTGGGGCTGCGGGTTTTCTTTTCTTTTTTATCATCACAATTATGTATCTTTCATAAAGTTCCTTTGGTGTTGAAGATAATTCATAAGGTCAGAGAACTCCAGTTACTTCATTAGAATGAAATAGGGAGTAGAGATAAGTCATTAAGTAGCCTGTAAATCCCCACTCTTGCATGCAGACTTTCTTCCATAGTGATTTATACTAAGCTTAGCATAATCTCTTTAGAACTTTAAGTACAGTAAATAAAACCAAATTTCACATTACAGTAGAGCTTTTGGATTGAAGTTAGTGGAATTATGCTCAGACTAAATCTGACCAGCTCTGTTATGGATTCTCTGGCAGTGAGATAAAAGAAGGAAAGGAGCGGGGAGATCAGCGGTTTGGTTTTGATCTCCTGGGACTCCCGTAAATCAGTAAGCCAATCTAAAATTAATGCAGTGACAGCAGTAAGAGCAGCGTGAGAAGCTACTCAGATCCATTATCTTCTAATTCCAGTCACTATGGAGGGGCTGAGACTGTAGTGTTTTCTCAAAACACTGTGAAATGCATTGTTGCGTTTTCAGTTGTGGCTCATACCTGGCTGGTCCAACCAACACCATCGCTTCTCGCTCCTCCATAGTTGTCTGCCTACCTGGCTTTCCGTTTCCACCTGCCTGAAGTATTCGGAGCATTTAAGCAGCACTGCAGAGTGGCAGGTGTAAAACAAGGCCTTGTGGCAATGAAATTGCTTTCCACCTTCTTATTCCCAAAACATTGCCTCCTGTTAGACTCAAATTATCCCTCTAATTAATTTATTTTCCTTTGTTATCAAAAATTCATCACAAAAGGTTTTTTTTTGTTTGTTTGTTTGTTTTTTGTTTTTTTTCCTGATTTTGCTTCTTCACAAAGCAACTTCTGAAACAATTTTCCGGCATGATGTCTGTGGCAAAAAAGTTAACATTGAGCCCAGTATCACAGTCCCTGATTCAGATATTCTCTGCAATTTTGGAGCAGTAGCACCCACAGAAGGTCTAAGAAATGTTTTGTTGCTGCCGTGTTTTTGTTAGATGATATTGAGGGTTAATCTGGGTTTAGCATCCTGTTTATCCTTGTGTCTGGAAAATATAGCGTGTTTTTCTATCCTGTCCCAGCAGTATTACTGTCCCGGGGAGATGAATATATTGGAAGTGGTAGGAAAGTTATACCAAAGGGGAGAAAAATTACTTGGTTCAGTTACAGTTGATTATTTTTTTTTTTTGTTACTAGCTCAGGGTCCATAATTTTTGTGTTTTCAACTGGAGCCACTCCAGATCTGTTGAGTGAGCAAGGCCAAGCCATGAAGGTTCATATGACAGCCATCACAAGCAGGTCTCACTTGTTTATCAAGGCACTCATCTAGTGAAGGGTGTCGTCTGACTCCTCCACAGATGGACAGCTGTGCCCACTTGCAGTGGCCACCCCATGACTGCATCTGGTACGTGGTTGTCTAGCACAGCCATCTATTCTATTCATCATTGTCTAGGCTTCAGCTTCTTAAACCTCTCCATCCTGAAGTTGTCAGGCCAGGTGTCTGCACAAAGGACATACAAGAGACATCCTTGTCCTCTGTGTTTTAGAAGAGGGAATGCTACCAGATCACAGAAGGGTTGAGGTTGGAAGGGACCTCTGGAGGCTGTCTGGTCCAAGCCCCTACCTTACTCTGGGTGCAGTATTTCCCTCCTCCCCCTCCAGGAGACATCAGAAAGGCAATTTCCATTCTGTGTCTTGTGGGAGGATCGGCGACGTTTGGAACATCTCCAGATCTCCCTACGTCGTTACATTTGCCATGCGCTGGATGCCAAATGCCCATCTCCACACCAGGCAGGCCCTGGCAGTGTCTTTGTACGCCTATGCCAGAAGCTGTAATGGCCTAATGGGCAACAGGGCTTTTCTTCACTCTCCATCTCTTTCTGTCCCCCAGTTTGAGTTGCATGAGCTATCTGAAGTGAACCTGACACACGCAATCTTTCTGCAGCCTCTGGAGGCGTTAATGACTTCAAGGCCTGAGGGCCGGACCCCAGGCAGGGAGGGCTTTGTGGCTGTGTTCCAGGTTAGCACCTTTCCAAAAGTACTTGGCCTAGGAAGGGAGAGACTGCGAGACTCCTCCATTCCTCTCCTGTTATTAGGAGGAGATCTGTGCAAATGGTTCTTTAAAGCAGTGTGACTGCACTGTTTCTCTGTGGTTTTGTTTTTTGCTAAGGAAGTTGGATAATTGTTACAACAAGACAGCCTCATTAAATCAGAATGAGATTAAACTAGCCTGGTTCTTTCTGACTACATTATATTTGTTAGCTTTTTTTTTTTTTTTCCTGGTTGTATGCAGTGTGTTTTGCTAATGTTACTTTTATTTGGTGAAAGGGTAGGCAGGAGGAAAAATGAACTCTCCCTGTAAATATTTGGGAAGAAGGAAAAGAGACTGAGACAGAAAACAAAAACATTGTTGAATGTTTTTGTAATATCTGGCTGTGTTTTACCTTACGTACCACAAGAGACCTCTGTTAGGATTCTCTTCACGAGTAAATAAAAGGTTTCCTGTTGCACTACAGGCTACCTCATTTTCTCCCAGCAGTTCATAAAGCTGTGACATGTCAAAAAAAAAAAAAAAAAAAAAGAGCCCTTGATGTACTGACTTGATTTTCCATTAAAAATTAATTGCTTCCCGTTTGATGAATGGTGATAAATAATGACCTTTTGAAGTGTGCTGTGGTCTCAAGTATACTTAAAGCTCATAGCCTTTGGTTGAGTAAACTTAGCAGGTATCTGCAAGTCGTGGCTTCACAAAGGTGACACAGGGAAGGATTTTTGTTGGAAAGCACCACTAGAAGTTAACAGCCTAGCTGCTAATTCCTGACCCTAAGTTTAAGTGACTTTAGCTAGCAGGTTGTGTATGAAAGCACCACTTCTTATAGTTTTTACCACTGTGGCACTACTCTGGTTTGTGCCATATCAAGATCTGGTGTCCGTTTTATTTCCTTCCATCCTAGAAAATCTGGATTCAGCATGCAAAGTCCAGGCAGAATCATGTACATGGTCTGGCTGTTAGTCTATGAACAAATCAAAACACTGCCTGAGCAACTGCCTTCAGTTAACTAGGGGAGCAGATCTGTGACTTGAACATACAACTGAAAAAAAAAATCTGTGCATAACATTTGGGCATGTCCTTATGTGTCCACTCTGCTTAAAAGAACAGGCTCGTGGTTTCCTGCTGTTGTCAGCTGCAGAAAAATTACTTCTACAAACAAATTCAGTTACATGCTTTTCTGCTATTTGGTCTGTTACCAATTCTTGTGTTGTACTTCAACCTGTTCAGCAAATTCTGTCTGTCTGTGCTTGTTCTGATTGTCCTAAAATGATCTAAAGACTTTGCAGTTCCACATCAACCATTGCTGTTAGCTTCTGCAGCTCCTGTCATTTGAATCCTCCTTTGTGTATTTACTTTTCCGATCTTTGATTTCAGAATTTGAACTGATCATTTTGTTGCGTTCATACATCTTTGTGCTCCTTCTCAATCTCCTTATTTTTAATATTCTTTTCCAAGCACTGCAAAGCATTTTAGAAACCTCTAGTTCAAGAGTCCTTGCAAAATATATCGATTCATTTTTAACTGTGTAAGATGCTCAGAAGGCTACTTTGTTAGAGACTACTTTTGTGTTTCTCTCCCTGGCTCTTTCTCTAGTTCTGCTGAAAGCTCTGCATGCAAATGAAGAAGAGAATGCGAATGGGGAGCATGATGTATTCCTAAGGAGACCAATGTCTTTAACTGTCATAGTGCTAACATCTTTCCCCCCCCATAATTTCTTTGTTCTCTGGATGGCATTGAAGAAAGTCAAACCGCTTCTGTCTGAAAGCAAAGTGGCATCTTTTTTGCAGAGAAACTGTGTAATCGATCCCTGTGCAATTTGCAATAAGACTGTTGGGTTTTGTATGTGTAGGGACAGAGGGTAAATGGAGGGAAATCTGCATACAGCCCATCAAATCATTATTTAAACAGTTCTGGCAGAGTCTGTCAAGGAAAGCAAGATAAATCAGGGTGAAGACAAAAACAATTGTGTAAGGTAGTTTCTATGAAGCAGCTGCCATTATAAATAATAGAACAAAAATGCATAATTTGGAAACTTTCCAAGTCATTTTTACCAGTTCTGCCTTAAATAACTGACAATTTTATAGTACTTCATGTTCTCACTCGGTGCTCCTCCTTTGCTGTGGGAATCTCCGCAAGCACTCTTGGCTTCTTGGTTTGGATCACAAGTCTAGCTCTTTGTTTTTGTTTTGCATCCCACATCCTACGACCTAATCGCTAAGGTTACGTTCTTTATATAGACCTCTTGGCATCCAAGGCTTGCTTCTAGCCAGAGAACCCCTCCAGCTAAACAGAAATGTGAAACCTGGGTCATTAAATATCTTGTTCTCCTCAACATCTTTGTTCCCTGAAGAGTGTTGCCTAAGCTGGAAGCACAGGGTAGGGCTGCGCTCTGACCTGTGCCCTTCCACGCAGGCAGAAAAAGTGGGCTGCGTGCATTTAGCACACCTGACATGTTTTTCTCTCATCGAGCTGACCTCCCTGCCCGTGTGAGCACGGGATGTCCCCTTGCACCCCAGCACTGCTCCATGGTCAGCAGCTGCCTGAAGCAGCCTCACTTCTCTGCTGGTGACTTCCAGCATGCAAGCAATGGACTGTGAGCTGAACAAATTGTAAGAGTTGTGGCAGCAGCCTGATCCTGCCTGCTGCTGCTCTGATGACCTTCCTTCCTTATAGCTCCAGTAATACGAAATGGTGGGGGGCCAGGGACATTATCTGGAAAGTCTTTGTGGATCTTAGGCTAATGACATGTTGTTGCCTTGATAAATCACACGAAACCGTGAAGAGCATGTCTTTTACGGAAAAGGTAGACTGCTAAGTGATTCTGAAGAAGACTAAGAAAATATTGGAGCCAGGTTGTCACTCAGTTTATGAGCTATCCCTGATGGCCCAAATTCACTTGGCCAGAGACGATGCTGCCAATTGCTCTATTTAGTATCAGCGTAGCATAAAAGTCTCGCTGTCCCAGACATCTGTCAATACCAGATGAATTGTTTGACTAAGTACGGAGAGCAGAAAACAGGTGAGCTTCTGTTCCCACTGCAGTCAATAATGAAACGCTCACTGATCTACAAGGGCAGTGTAATTAATATCTGGGGAAATGTTTCAACCCATGGCATCTTGAAATATTCATTACAGTCTTGAAATGCCTGATTGTTTTGCACATACCTTGCTTTTCCTTTCTGCTCGCATGGGGGTAATGGTCTGTTTTGTTAAGTCTGAGGAATGGCATAGATGGTACCCTTGTTTTAATTCTAGGATAAACATTAGCTGATCATAATTTAAAAACTGTTATCTAATAAACTGCAAGGTAGGCAATGCTTTATGTATGCAAGCAAGGAGATGTATTTCCCCTGGATAAAAACAGGGAGTGGTGTTTCTCTAGAAACGTGGCCAAATAATTAACAAATTTGTAGTTAACCTGCAATTCAAATTAATTTCCTTTAAAGAAAGTTCTATTGCCTTTAGTAAAATCAGATAGCAACTCATGCAAGAATGGTTATTCATCTTTTGTCTCCTTTGTTTAGAAAATGTCAAGTAGTGAAGTTGTTCTCTAGTTCAAAAACTTAATCGGAGGATCATTTCTCAAAAGGACAAATCCATAAGGGGGAATATGTTAATTAGTGTAGGTACCAACCCCTCCTGAAATCATTCTTTATTATTTAGGTATGGGAAACCTAATACTTTTAGAACACTTTCAAACTCTCATTCAGTATACGTCAGGTGCCTCAAGTGTTGCCATTGAGCATCCAGCAGGTAAAATGCTCCATGAAGTTGGGTGCCTGGACTGAGCCCTGAGCTCCTCGCTCAGAATCAGCCCTCTGGATAGACAAGCTGCAGACCATCCTTTTCCAAGGACAGGGACTGGATCCCAGCACAGTGCCTTCAAGCGGTGTTTCCTGAAAATGGTGAGTAGGAACAGGCCCAAACCCAAAGCTGGATTCGGCCCAGATTTGGTGTTCTGAAGTGACTGAGGACGGAGCTGGACAAGGGAGGTTACGTGATGGTACTGAGAGACAGAGGGGAAGCTGCAGCAAGGAGAATCGAAGGCTCTGTTGACACACAGCAGCTGTGTCATCTTAATTGGTTAAAATGAAGCTAACGTGAGGGGGACACCATCAGTGTGGCTTTGGGATGCATTTTTCCCCCCTTTTTGCCTACACTCTAGCACTGGGCAGCCTCGGTGCCTGTTTTCAGATGGTGCAAGTGCAGCTCTGGGTGACTCGAGGCTGTCCCCAGCAAAGCAGCTGTTGAGCTGGAAGAAGAGGGCTGCCACCTGCCTTCCGAGGGCCATCTCCCTCGCCGCAAAGCAGCACCGACTGCAATATGCTCGCAGCTTGCTGGCGGCCCTGGCGGTGCCAGGCTGACATCACGGAGAGCAGTGACAAACAGCCAGGAGGTGACGGGAATAGCTCTTGCCTGCTGTGAAAGGAAACGCTAAAAGCCAAAGAGCAACACTGCCTAGGAGGACTCCCCTGTGAAAAGCAACTCGAGGCCCACCTCCGTGCGGAAACTGAGGTAATGCAATATTGAAGACCGTGCTGCACCAGCTGGAAATACAGCTGCAGCTCCGCTCAGGCTGGGTGCCACAGGACGAGCTAGAAACCCCCACTGTGGCACCCTGGCTCGCGGGGACTGCAGCTGGCAGCTGAGTGGAGTTGGCTTTGCCATGGTCAGATCTCACAGCAGAACAATCGAGGTTTTCAAGCACAATGTATTGTGCTAGGGCCGCTGGGTTTTGGCCGTGTAACCAGTACAGCAAGTGATGTCCATAAATAGCTCAGTCTTGCTTCTGCTAGCATCAATCTGTTGTCGACTAAAGGACTTGGGCTGCAAAGTGGTTAGTATATGTTAATGTATTTTTACGGGATTTTTGGTATTGCTGTTACCCATCAGGTAAGAAACTAATTTTGTTAATGTTGTGGCTACAGCAGCCTGAAAACTGTGTTAAAGAGCACTCTTCAGAGCTGGACTGAGAGAAGTGAGTGACTGTGCCCTGTTTTTAAGCAGCTCCCCCTGTCTCCTAGCCAACACAGACACATTTCATAAAACATATGTGGACTGTGAGAAGCTGGTAGAAAACTAGTTCAGGAGTTTCCATCCTTGCAACTTGTTTGTCTTCCATTCTTCTGGTATTTTCATGACTAAACAAATTGATCTGGATGCCTTAGTTTCTACTCAATGGAAGTTCAGTACTCTGCAGGAATTCAGTAAACCAGAAACACGGATTGGTGCTTGAGAAGTTGCTTCCATTTTGAGAATGTGTTTCTAGAGAAGTAGGGTGTGAGTAAATGTGGGTAGTGAAAGAAATGGCACCAACCATTGCAGTCTTGATTTGTGAAGGCATTTCCTGAGTTATTTTAAAGGCTTTGCGTATGGTTACTGAAGTTTTAACTCTGAATATAAGCTGTCTTTTTAAATGAAAGATATGAAGCCTGGTCCTCCTCAGCACTTCATTTCAGTCACTTGAAGTGCTTACACAGCTTTGGTGTTCTGACCTGAGCTTGTTCCCCGAGATTACCAGACATTAATTTCTTCCATGAAAACAGAACAGAAAAAAACTTTACCTGCTCTAACTTCCATTTCATGTCATCTTCTATTTGCTTTGGTGTGCTCATATGTATGCGGAAATACATATATTTATATTTTATGTTTTATACTTTGTCACGTTCATTGAGAGATTTTCCTCGGATTTTCTATGCTGGACTACAGAGTGAATTTTGCCTATATGGACAAAAATCAAATGGGTTTTATCCTAAATTAGAAGTTGCATTTACGTATTGGCAAAGGGTGGCATATAAAGTACATCATATAGGACATTTACTCAGTGGCTTCCAAAATACAAGCAATAAATATCATAGCCATTAACAATTGCCTACCAGAAAATGAACGTGAACTGAGTCAAAGAAGTATGCGAGCAAAAGGGACCCAAAGGTAGCCTTTGTTTACACGCCAGCAATTTGCAGTGATTTCTGTGCCACCACTTCTTTCCCTGTGCAGTCAGCTGTTGCCACAGAAACTGCAACGACACATGGCACGGGGCGAGATAAAGCTCCTTCATTAAGGAAGACAATCGTGAGCAAACAAATTCGCTCCATCTTATTCCTGTCATCTGAAGGGGGTAAAATACTGGCATGCCAGTCTCATTGCAAATAATTTGAATTCAGCTCCTCGCAGGGAAATGCTTCTAGTTCTGCCCATTTGAGCATCTTGGGCAATACAGGTTTTACTGAAATCTTGTTGTCGGGCTGCTGTTGGGTTGGAAATAGCCCTGCAATGCAGAGTTTGAATGGAGCGTGGAAGAATTGGGACAAAATTAGCCACCGCCTCCAGATATTCTTTTATGAATTAAGGAGAATATGCTTTGTTTGCTCCGCAGCAGCTAAACAAATAGGCGTGCAGAAGCTCGTGCAGGTCTCTCCTGAACGATCTGGTTTGAACTATCTGGACTCAGAGTTTCCATGAGAGCACTGGTGGAGGTGAAAAGTGCCAGACTCACCTCTTTTTCCTTAAAGCAGAGCAGGAGGTTGGCTATGGACTAAAGAACCATCGGATTTGAGGGAATTTGTGGCTGCGGAGTTTGCAGTCAGGCTGTGCCTGTGTGGCAGCACGAGGGTGGGCAGGGACTGCTCTGCCATCGCTTTCCCTAGGAACAGCCAGGATTAAGGAATGGGGAGGAGAAGTGACCAGGAATGATCAACATGATGTGCTCAAGACTCTTCAGAAAGGAAAGGGATGGTCTTTGCTGCTCCCTAACTCGATGCAGAGCTGGGGCGCAGAGGACGAGACATGGTGGTGTGTGTAGGTGCTTGCCTTCTGACAGCACCAGCTTGCCACCGGGGTATGAGATCACAGTTAAAATAGAGGTAGCTTCAAGAGATCGATACTTTCTGGTTACCCTAAGGAAGCAGAAAAGCAGATTGTCCCTGTTAGGAGGGAGAACTGACTATTCTCATCATCATCTCACTGACTGCTGTCCCCTGAGATGCTGATGCTGTTTGGTTTAAGAAATGGGCTTGAGGTAGCTCAGCTTCTTAGGAAGATGTTCTGGTAGGCTGTGCAGGCCACACGTGGCATGATAAACTTGCACAGATACCAACAACTTTCGGTAGAGCTGTATTCCCGAGCTGCTTGAGGCCTCTGTCTGGCATTGTTGTATAGCTTTAAATGAAGACGTTGCCATCAATCAGCTTGTCACCTACCTCACTACCCACTTCTATTAAATGATTTCACTATCAGCTAAGATGGAGCACACCAGTGAGTGGCATATTATAAGTGTCTAGAGAGATTAGATACTGAAATGAGACGGATAACAGCCAGGCTGCTGCGCTGGATCCGTCAGCTCCCAGCACTGTGGCTGCCCATGCACCCTGCTTCCATCGGCTCAAGCCTACCCTTGTGCTCCCACGTGCATTTCCCTTAGCAGAGGGCACAAGCTAGAGGTGTGTCAGGGCAGTCTCCTGAGAAAGCTACGACAACAGCACTGTATAAGCAACGTGGCATTGAATTCTTTTGAGGTAATACAGTAGCACGTTACACCACTTGTTTGGATTCGTGCAAGCGCTCAGTTGCGCTCTAAGCCCTTCTGTTTGCTGTTCCTTACACCAGGAGCTTCCCAATATGTTCTTCCTCGGGATGGTGCTTGCCAGAAGACAATTTTAAAGAAGAGGAACTGAAGGATCTGTAGTTACTGGTCAGCTAAGAGAACTGAACACAGAAAGCTGACAAGGCCTAGGGTGGCAGCCATCCTTGAGGGAAAATACCCATCGCCCTGGGGAAGCTCGTTTTACTAGGTTGTGGTATGAGACGGAAAACTGGGTACACAGGCATTAACACGCTGCCTCAGTTTCTGTCTTATTATGGGAAAACGTTCTGCTGAGAAAAAGGTACAGTATATAGGCAATAAAAATACCTGCAGGTAGCAAGAAACAGCATTTTAATGCCTGTCTCCACTGGTGTTATCCTCTTCATACGCAGACACAAAATGGGAAACGTGCATAAGGAAATCCAGAATAATTAGTGGACTCTACTACAGGAGGTCAGTGGCCTTACCTCAGATGGCTCTGTCTGTGGTGTGTGTGATACAACTGCTTTATGAGTGCTTTAGAAATATTCAGCAATGGGTAGGGATTACTTAATAATTAAAAAGCTGCACCCATATAGAGAAATAACTTGGCTGCTATCAGTTCATCTTTTCAGGGCTTAAGAGGAGTATGAAAACTTATTAAAATTCTCAGTAACTTTCCTAAATTAAAAAATGTAGTAACTTAAGGCCCCAGGGCTTAATGCTAGGAGAGGATCTCTGCTCAATTTTCTTTAGAAAGAAATCTTTTCTGGGCTATACCTAATGTATCATAGTGCAGAATGCTTCTGCATTTGGGGGGGGAGGGGGGGAAGAAAACAACAACAATAAAATGCTTCTCAGAGTTTAAATATATATTAATGGATGGATGGATATAAATTAAGGTTCTTTTGCTCATATTATTTACCATTGAAATCAACCTCAGTCTCCTTAATTCATAAGGTAGCATAGCATGGCCTTGTTCCTTACCAGGGCCTCTGGATGGTCCAGTAAGCAAATCCTAAAGAACATTCAGGGCAATAAAGTAATAAAGACAGTAGTACACTATATTTTATATTTTTGGTGGGAATCTTGTGTGAATTCTTCATGGCAAAAAAGTTATTTTTGGAAATATCTATTTAATCCTGAGCAAACAGCATTTGGCAGTCTTCAAATGGGGTTTGGATTTGTGCTGACGGTGCCCTTAGTTCCTATGTCGTCCTAAAATCATTCACTTTAATTTGTGTTACAACAGATTGGGAAAATGAAGTATCTGTATTCTCTTTTCTCTCCCTTGGGTGCAAGGTGGAAATAGTTGCAAAATACAACTTTCAGCCCTGACAAGATCACAGGCACGGATTTCAGCTCAGCTATACCAGCAAGTACCGGGTGACAGGATCAATTATCAAACAAGACAGAACTGCACAAGAACTCAAGAACAAGAGATGAGCAGTGCTTTATGCAACCAAGACCGACCTCAGGAGCTTCATGTAGTCAGAAAGCTGCTGCCCAAACTTTCGTTTAGGAGCTTGAACTTGAGTGCTCCCTGTGACAGCTGATCTCAGCTGGTTAACTGAAGGTGCTTGGTGTGGTATGGACACTGCAAGCAGGAACAGGGATAGGAAGGGATAAATTCACATGGGATTTAAGATGGGTCCCTTTGCAATCCCACGTGCAGGCTGCTGAAGGGGGTCTGCTGTTATTTAATGTCCTTTTTATGGGGTTGGAAATCCCGGACTGATGGAAACTCTGCAGAAGGTGGCAAGGAGAAGTGCCATGTTTCTGCATTCCCTTTGAGGGATTCCTCCTTCCTTCATGTCCTCAGGCTAACTAACACGCCGCAGCTCTTATTTTCTTTGCAAAATCCTCCCTCTACCTTCTCTTGAGGTTTGCCTCACCTTGCCTGGTCTCTTGGAGACTCCTCTCCGCTATGCGTGGGCAGGAGGGGATGGGGCTGGCTACACCCCTGCCTGCATCTTCGTGGCACTCGCTGAGTATAAGAAGATGTTTATTTTCTAGAGGAAAACGAATATTCAATGAAGAAGACCAAGATAGCGTGGAAGAAGTCAATTTGCCTGGAAAATACTGAGTCTTTGCCACCGAGAGAAGAAATACTAGGTTTTAGAGCAGCATTCTTTGGACCTAAGCACCAAAGAGATATTCCTGGATTTAGCAGTATTGGTTTTGACCTGCTTAGATCTATTTACACTGGTGTGTCTGGTGAAATCTTTTCTGCTTTGTTTGTTTTAGCTGTGGGAGGTAGGATCCCTTCTTTTTCTGCTAACATTTCTTTTGAATTGCCTGAGAAAACGGCTTCTATGCCTCAGTTTGCCCACTTTGTGAGAATATTGGAAGAATTCTTGCATATCTCACTAGAGGTTTGGCCAGGACTGACATTCTTCTGAAGTATTTTGTAGTTCTGGAAAAAGATGTAATGAAAAGTCAAACATTATTACTTCTCGTTTCACGGTTACAGTAAGTTGAGCAGTGACATCTAAGAAAATCTAAAACTCTTCTTAAACATTTATAAACCCTTCTCTTTTTTTTTTTTTTTCTTTTCTTTTCTGAAGATGCTCACAGCCAGCACTTGTAGGCAGATTGCTGGGACTTAGGTCTTACTTCTGAGTAGTTCAGACAGATACTGCAGAAGAAATAGGCTTCAAAATCTTGCTCATCATCTGCAAGACGGTTCAGAGTCCATCCTGTTCTGCTAAGACGTGGCAATTTTAGTACAGAGTCTGGCAAGGGAAATATTAACAAGAGTAAACCGTAACAACCTCATAGTGCCAACATCAGCAGGGGCAACTGGATGCTCCTGCAGGGTTTACCTGCTATTAATTCAGAACAAAATTCTTGCTTCAGGGCTTTAACTCCTGCTGTCTGTCTGAAATGCAGTTGCTGTGCTGCTGAGCTACTTGAAAAATCCTACCATATAGATAATTTCAGGCTGTCTGCAATAAAAACAATAGCAGGCAAGGAGATAGTACAAAGAATGGGTTAAATCACAGACTTCCTACCTCTTTGGTATTCCTGGATAATAATCCACCTACAGGGACTCTACGCTGTAGGTAGAAAATGCCTACCTCTTCTTAAACATAATTTATGCACTCCTTTGCCTTTTGAAAAGGATAGACACCAGCCAGAGAGAAGACTGCTCTGCTGCATTAGGGCTCAAAATTAACCATCAAAATGTGTGTCTGATGTGCAAGTCAATTTGCCAAGTCATAGATGTTACAAACAGACATTTGATTGCAGCATGTATTTGCAAAATACGTTTTTTTGGCTACGTAGCTCTAGCAAATACCATTTTTTCCAGTACGGGCTAAAAGTTCAGGGATGCGTATGTTGTTAACCTGGCACAATAGGAAAGCTGCCATAAACTGATTCCCCCAGGTTTCTTTCTGCAAGGGCTGTGTACTGTGAGGCAGTGACTCCTGTGTGAATCAAAGTGCCCTTGGCTCGATCTGCAGTAAGCAGGAAGGAAGGTGCCTGATATTTTCTTCTCTGATGCTGCAGTGGCATCTGAGGAGGCTGAAAATACGAAGGAGACTTGAAAGGAAGCTTATTCCTTTATTATTTTTTTCCTTAGGAGAATAAAAGTGGGCTTGGATAAGAAGGAGTTGATTGGTGAGAAGTCTCTGCTTATGGGTGCTTTTAAAGTAGAATTCAGACCTAGCAAATTCTGTGGTGGTTGCATAAGTCTTGAAGTTACATTGCTAAAGCCTGAAAAGCAACCAATTGACTGGGAAACATATTTCTAATATTATTTCTTCCTGACCTTTCTTTTTGTTTTGCTTTGAGTTTTGATTAACTTCACATTAATTTTAATCAATGAACATTGGGGAGGAAAGTGGTTTTTTTGGTTAAACTTCCAGCACCTTCCCCTCATTCTTCTATTTAGCAAAGGAGGAATTCCTGGTACCTTCAGGGATTGCTCCAGGAAAAAAAAACAACAGGCAAGTCCAGTTTGACATTTTAGATGCCTTGAGTTAGACAAGCAGGATAAAAGCAATTTCAGGCCATCCCTGTATGTCATAAAGAAAAAACACAATGGTAAATATGAGTTAGAATTAACTCTTGAAAAGCTGTACATTTCTTTTCAAGGACCTGAATGCCCCCTGAGAGGCTTCATAGCCATTTTCTGCTCACCTGTAATGGGGATTACTGGACTATTACAGTGGAAGAAGGCACCAGTGAGTGAGTCTCGTGCTGTTCATGCATGCCCAACACACCTTGTGGTCTGCGTCTTAGAGGAGATTTTCAAAATGATTTGTATCTCCAGAGGAGATGTGCAACTCTTGTATTGTCCGCCTCACTCCTGGAGTCTTTGGGGGAGTAGCGAGCTTGCTGCCTGTTCCAGCCTACTGCAAGTGACAGAAAAGGTCCAAGTGCCATTCTTCTGTCTGCCCTGACTCCTTTCCTCTCACCCTGATCTGCAGTAGCACCCCTGCCACCTCCAGCTGCGTGTTTTCTCAGGAAGCCATCAGCTTATCTTCAATATCTGCCTGGTGCCTTTGTCATAATAATAAAGATGATCCTAGAGATTAGCCCACCCCAGCCAAAAAAACGTGACTGATCCTAGTGTGCTTTCTGCCTTTCTGTGATTGCTCAGGGAGCTTCAGCATATGTTGGGCTTCAGCACACGCAGCATCTGCTCTGGCATCTCGTGCTGTAGGGTGTTGGTCTTCTTGGAAGAGACCCACTTTGCTAGACACAGCTCCCAGCTCATACTTAGTCTGCCTGCTCTGGGAAGGCAGCGTGTTTGCTGACAACAAGCAAGATAAAAGTCAAGGGCTCGTTCCATTGCCACTTCAGGGCTGATGTATAACTTCCTCCTTCAGTCTGAAATCCCTGTTCAGATTACACGGGTTGTGGAGGCGATGGGTTCACTTAGATTATTTTTCACTTGGATTATTGTGTTCACTTAGATTCATTTAGACTATTTTCTGGCTTTATGAGGTTGCTGTAAACTGGAACCAGTTAATGTGTAGGGTATGCATACGTCTACTAGTGCTTCAATTCTTCATGCTTCATTTTAAAATTTCTCTGGGACATATATATATATATATTTCCTTTGAAAGTTTGTCATTACTTAGATATTCCGTAGTAGTCAATACTGTCAGTAATCTGTTACGCATGTTCTGCTTTCATTTTTCACCTGAAGGAGCAAAAATAATCTGATTTTTTTTAACTGTTGTTTAGAAAGGTTTTGTAGATAGTCTTACATGGTCCTAATTTTTACCTCCCTGAATCATGAAAGCGTTGCTTTCTCATTTCCTGTCAATCTTACTGAGGAATGCTGAATAATCAGAATGAAGCAAATCTAAGATTGCCTTCTGATCCCTCTGATTTATTTTGAGGAGAACTTCACTTCTTTCTGCTGTCAAAAAGATGTCCTCACTTCACCTGCTTAAAGCAAACATGATACTGGAGATTCATAAAACTTTATCTCCAAATTACTGTGCTCTGTTTTCTTGATTACAGATGGAAAAAATCACTATCAAGAAGTTGGGGCTTGCCAGAGGTCACTTCTGCAGTTAGACCAAGAATTGGTGAGTTCCTGTGCTTCCTACACGAGATGGTGCTGCTTTTCTCTGCCTTGCCTCTTGTTTCAGCACAGTCGCTGTATCTGCCACTGAATCCTAAATGTTCATAACAGAGTCATCTTTTCATTAGACATCACATATCCTCAATTGAAGACTGTGTTTATTTCAGACTTCCTTTTTAAGTGACGTGGTCAAACAAGGGCCAAGGGCTGCTAATTGTCCCTGGATTTGATGTGCAATGAGAATCATCCCTGGAATAATACTTACGGGGACTGACACAGACACCTGCATCCTTTGGTCTGACAGAGCAAGAGCCTTGTGGCTCCTTCTCACTTCCACGAGTACCATATGCAGTTATTAGGCCAGCTTTTTTATTTTTTTTTATTTCCCTCTCCTGAAATCCCATTTAGTGTTGGATGACAGCTGAAAGAAGTCTCTGTGTGGTGAAGACCATAATTATTGTACAGGACTCTTAAGAGGAGAAGCTGTTTTGGCTGGGTTGGAATGGTGAAGTCTCTGCCATAGGCTTTTAAATAGATGAATTTGGCCTTTTTTTTTTTTTTTTTTTTTTTTTTTTTTTTCTCTCTGCCAAGCTCTCGTGCCAGCAATCAAGGTGTTTGACCTTCTCAGGCCACAGTAAAAAAAATGAGTGCATCTGAACTCACTGCCCAAGAACCTCAAATGCCCCTACAGCAAAGGCTTCTCCAGTGCAAGAGGTTTTTCACTGTGGAGCCTAACACTTTATTGGCAAGCTTGCAACAGCAAAATGCACTGAAGAGTGGGACCTCCCTCTCCTCACAGTCATTTGTTCTTCTAATCCTGAGGCCTCCTCCTGTCTCCTATTTGCCATGTCCTACTTCTGACATTTTCCTTCTCGTTGCTTATACTGGGACCCACTATTTTCTGTACTTCTGCTTCAGGAGTGTCCTTTGAATGTCTGATGATGACTGCAGTTCCTCTGCTGCATAGCATCTCCTGCTCTGTGAGCAGCAGGTCAGTCATCCAACAACAATTAAATGGTGCTTAAAAACAGAACTGGTGCCACAGCCTCTGGGTGAAGGGGGAACAACCAGAAGGATGAGATGATGTTGATCCTCCTAAAAGGAAGAGTGGTTTTTTGTCCAGAAAGGGACACAGAAACACAAAGCCAGGCTGAGAAAGGTGAAGAAAAATTCACAAGCAAGCCCCTATCCTCCTGATTTATGTGGAAACCTATTTTTATCCTCAACTAATTTGCAAACAAGAAAAACCCACCCAACACAAAGCTAAAGGACTGTAAGCAGGACATGTGGAATGTTATTTGGAAATAACTCGATGGAAATTGGAAAAAAAGTCCTATTTTCCTTGAAAATGCGCAACGGTATTTGCCTTATGTGTCCTACAGACTTCAAACCAGCAAAGCTTTTTCCTTTTCCAAAGCTTGTAGCAGATAAGTAGGTTTGTGGAGAAAGCTGCTTTTTATATTTCTGTCATTCCCCCCTTCCACTGGCTCTTTTGCTCTTTCCACCCACCATTTTAGCTTTTCACTTTTTTTCTGAAGTAAAGTTGAGGGAGGAAAGAAACTAATAATGGGAGAAAAAATGATTGTTTTCTCATGAAGAAAAGAGAGACTTTTAATACACTCTCTTTAAGAGGAGGGGGTAGAAAAGTTTGTTTGTTTTTCCAGAAAATATATGTACATGTATTTGGCCAGCTGTAGATCTTAAACAGCAGAATACACACACTATAACTGTTGATACTCCAAAAGCTGTTTCTTAGTAAATAAAATAAAATAAAAAGCTGTACATTGTGAGAAGGTTCTCCCTAAGCATCATCTGCAGAGTTTCCAAAAGCTGTAATGCAAAGACGAATGAGGCTGTGGAATAAATGGTAAAGAGGACCAATGACACTTCACTTTCAGCTTGTCTCTTTCTCCATGTATGTTTAAAAAATTAAATCAGTGCCTCCGCATAGTGAGAAGCTCGAAGCCACCAGTGATTCTTTAGCATTTCGATGAAGGTAGGTTTATTTTTTTTTTTAATTTAATTTTATTTTTTTTTTTAAAAAAAAAAAGGAAAGGAAAGAAAAAAAAGGTTGTACCTAAACTGCAAATTAGTGGTGAGTTCTATTAACTGTAAGAATTCAGAATTTAGGCTAGTGACTTGGCTTAAGAGCGTTTCCACGGCCTGTGGGCATTTTAATAGCAGGACTGCAGTGAGCGCTAGCAGGGATTCTGCAGCTTGATAGCTTTGGGTCGTCTGGAATTTGTTCTTGATTACAGCTAGCATCATGTGCAGTGCAGGTAGTGAATGAGAAGATGCATTTTCCATTTGTATCCAAATCTTTATTGATTTTTTACAGCTTCTGGTCTCTCAGGAAACGTGGTACAGGGCTCGGGAACGTAGTTGCAGCACATAAATCTTCTACTGAGACTTTCCTGAATGTCCTTCTGAGCCCTATGCCACTGTGTACATCACAGCTCTTGTAGCAAAACCTCTAGACCAACCTTCTGCTGTATCTGGACAAAGTCACATACAGCCTTCCTCCCAGCAGAAACCTCATTTTTGTCCTTTTGCTGAAGTCCTCAAAACGAGGAGCAAAGGATACCACAGAAGTTTAGGAGCTGTTGGGATGAACGGTGTTAGCAAGTATCCTGGTTGCAAAAAGGAGCTGCCATCCCCAACCTTCACACCTGGGATCTCAGCTAAAGTTTAGCACAATTCCTACACCTGTAACCATGGACGTCTTGCTTCTAAAATAGGTTTAGTCGTGCTGAGAAGAGATTAGATGAAATTTCTTGACGGTCTGAATTGGACCTTGCTGTTAAAGTCAAGAGCCAGGGAAGTTTGTATTTGCAAGAAATGCCGTAACAGCAAAGGCCACTTATTTATGTTGCTCCTAGCAGAAATACAACCACTAAGAAATCCTACTGGAATGAAGGAAGCACAAAAAAGTACTTCACCTTGGTGGTTATATATATATATAGGCTGATCTGGTTTTCTTGTGGAACATACCGAGAACAAGAGGCCTAGGAACAGAGCTCCAAACTCCCCAGCTTTTGCTCGTACTTGTGCCACAGCTCTCAGCAGGATTGCTTTTGCATCTATGTTTGCCGTAGTTCCTCCTTTTTCCCTTTCTAATAATTTTAAGAGACAAGATGACAGACCAGATTAGAAAAATACCTATAAATAATACTGTACGTAAAGAGGCATTTACCCACTGAATCTAAAAGTCTTTCCCTGATTTGGTTCTATTTTTATAAACTTCTTCTTACTTGACACTGACAATGATTCATATAAATATTAAGTATTCATTTTTAGTCCACTGCACAGAAGTGAAGCTAAACTGGAGTGTTCTTTGGAGTTTTACCCTGCAGGTCCTTCCTTAGGCCTCCAAATGGGAAGAGGGACAGAAGAATTTGGTTTTGGAATACTCTACAACTTGGTCTTATGACCCTATATTAAATAGGATAAACGTGATGTTTTTAAAAATGCTCAGTGACATTCACATTTTAAAGCTTGCTTCCCCTCTGCCCCCCCCCCCCCAGCTTCTGCAGAATATAAAAATAAGGTGTTACCCCAAATTAAAACTTAAATCTGAATGCTGTGGAGTATAACATTTCTAGTTTAAACCTCCTTTTTTGTGCTCTGGTTTACAACTTTTACCATTATATTCTTTTTTCTGCTATGTCTTTTTTTTTTTTCAATTAAATCAGGTTTTTAAATGTTTTATTTATTATCAAAATGTTTTCTTCTTCAGACTGCACAGCAAAGCTACTGAAGCACTGACTTTTCTTTTTTTTTTTTTACCAGTATTTGTCACTTTTAAATTTTAATACAGTTGTGTTTCTGTTCTAGCAGGAGTTGATTTGATAACAGATGGAAAAACTGAAAAACTGCCTCCGCTTCATTAAAGCCCCTCACAAGACTCTTATATAAGGTAGAGAAAGGATACTTAACACGAGTTTCTACTGAGATTTTGGGCTAGTTTTGTGTGTATCATGAAGGCAGTGAATGTAATGGCTAGAATGCTTATTGATCACTTCTGTGTTGTTTGTTTATGCCAGACCTGAAGCATATGTGCTGTAAAAGGCACTAACCTTGCAACGACTTGTTCTAGTGCTTTTCCAAGTTAAACTTACCCTGGCAGTAGTTGAATTGAGATCGCTTTCCTTTAATGCACTTTGAAATATTAAAAAGTAATAAAATGCAAGTGATCAATTTCCATTTAAATGAAAAGAATGTTTATGTTAAAATATTGATGAAAAGGCAGCCTTCAGAGATTTTAAGAATACTTGTATTTACGTGGCATGACTGAAAGGTGACAGATTGATAGCCCTGGGAAATGCAGGTTAGTTCAGAACAAATTACATGGTGTGTCCTTACACTGACTTGGGAGCTCACTTTTCAGCACGGCAGAAGAACTGCTCAGGCTCTGGGGTGAAAAAGTTGGCTTTACTTCTATCGAGATGCTAATTTTTTGTGCATTTTGTACATTCCTTCTCCATAGGGGCTGTGCAGAGATCACTGAAGCTCATCATGGAGTCAGCCACCCGATGACACCTGGTCACTTCCTCACAGGCACTGACTTTGAACTGGCAAGCAGTTTAATATACAAATCCTACAAAATTTAAGTCACGCGGTCTCCGGCAACGTCACTACAGGTACCTGTTTTCTGCTCTTAACCTTGCTGAGTTCAGTAGCATGGAATTATCACACCGGAGCAGCTGCCTAGTTCCATATTATTGGGAAAAAAGTGCTTTGTCACATATCCAGTGTATTGCTTTGTGAATTCCCCGTGCCGTGCAGACTGGATCACCCTCACTAACTGCCTGGATTATGCGGCTGCCTGAAGCAGGGAAGCCCTCCGAGCAGAGACGGTGAAAACTTGAAAATCATGCAGTTGGAGGAATATACTAAACTTGAAATTTCATATCCTTAGCAAAAACTGTAACCACTGGACTATTGCATAAGGGGAACTGCTTCCCCATTAAGTTAGTAGTTCCCCCATAAGGGGAACTACTAATACCCCATTTAAGAAAAAATCTGGGCATTAACAAGACTGATACAAGGTAGTTACCAACAATACTAAGGTAGCTCTGGGCACAGCCAGGTACAATACTGTACAACACCTTTTGAAGAATCATAGCTTTGGGTATTTCCTCCTCTAGTCCAGCTTGGTTTGCAAAACTATATCCACACAGTGTAAATTCTTCCCACCAGTTGTTATTGTTAACTTGGTGCTTTTAGGGCGTCTAGAGTGCAAAAAAAAAAAAAATGCAAGTAACCCAAGAAAAGTTATTTTCCCATTTTGAAAATGATGTACCAAGACTCAACATCCTGCAATTCCACATGGAGTAGAATTCACAGAAAATGAGGGAGGAGGGCTGAGGCATACCCAAACGATCTGGTTTAATGAGCAAACAGAATGTACTGTCTGTGCCCCATTGCAAACGTTCATTTGGGAAGCTATACGGATATGGCCTTTCTTCACGCTACTGGTGTGCTGTAGATGCTAGCTGAAACCCCAGAGAGGTTTCTTCAGAGCTAACATATGCAAGCAAGTAGGGCACACAAATAATGACTTTAGTCAGATCTGCTAACAAATGTTTCTTTGATAACTGCATTAATTCAGTTACTTGCAATCATCTGTCCAAATCTCAGCTTTTTTTTTTTTTTTTTTTTTCCCCTCCCTGCTTTCTAGTAAATTCATAGCATGTAGCTCATGTAGCTCTGTGTGCACTTCTGAACAAGTGAGATCTTGAAAGTCCAATATGTGGACAGCTCTGCATGAAAGCTACCGATCACCTAATCAGAACAAAGGCTCACCCTGTTGTCCTAGCCCAGATATCCCTTGAAGACAGTAAATGTGCTGTCTCAGGAGTTGCTGTAGCTGATGATCAAATGTGTGAAGATAAATTTGTGTTTTGGAGTTGAAGACACCATAAAATTGCTACAGAATTTCAAACTTGTGATTTGCCTTTGGTTCACGTGACACTGATACCTAGAAGGTAAAAGGAGCTTTTTTTCGTGGAGCAGGTTCTCCAAAAGATGTTTTCTTTGGAAAAGTGAAGGCACTTTTGCAGTATTGATTTCCTGCTGCATAGGCATAACTAACATTTCAGGAGATCTATACCAGTTTAAAATTTACATTAGGTCTTTTAATGAAATCACTAGCACCTTTGGGACTTCTTGGTAGGATAAACGCTGAACTCATATCAGCTGAACACTAAATTTCAACATCACTTAAGCAAAATTCAGATAGTAGTTGATCTACTACTTCCCTTTCCCCCAACACAACAACAACAAAAACAAGAGCAATTGACTCAATCTGGTATTGGTTGAGTTATTATAGCATAGTTCGGTTGTTCTTGGTTTCTCCTGACACGTGCTTTACCAAAAAAACTTGAGTTAAAATCAGTTCTGCCGCATGCGGGACACACTGCCAAGAAGTGCTAAGACGTACTGTCACTAGCTTTCTTGCAGATCTCCACACTGTAAGCAATGGGGGGATCCATGCTAAAAAAAGAAAGAGGAATAGCACAATGTGGCCGATATTGTGTTGTTTTGTTTTCAGAGTAGAGATCGGAGGCTGCTGTGGAGGCAAGCCCTTTTGCATTTAGTGCTGAGGAAATTTCACAATTGTCTTTGTCCTGAAAATTAATTTTCCGAAGTGGGTCTGTATGGATCTCGGCTGGATCCCATTAAAATCAGTGGTAGCTGGGGCAATGGCCCTACAAGACAGGGCTGGACTATACTGAAAGTCTCTTAACTCCTTGCCCGTGTCCTTTTATGCCATAGACATGATCTCCATTCCAACAGAGGTTGTAGGTGCCCAGCCTTTTGTAGGGGGTTCTCCTTATACATTTCCCTGAAGTCTGTTATCAAATTAGAAATACTCTGATCAAAGTTTTTCATTTAGTTTATGCCTGGACAAATCATAGCAATGGCCTCCACCATCTCCACCTGTCAATTGATCTGGAGTAATGAACAGTGCAAGAACCCAAAGTGACAACTAGAATAGGGTTATTGGGATGAAATTTCAAAGCGAAACCTGCAGCAGAATTTCTGATGCATGTGAAGTCATAGGCAACCTGAACTGACTAGATCTTTCTGTATTTCAATAAGGAAATACAGGTAATGCTTCAGATGTGTTTTTTAGAGGGCAAAGGTGGGCAGGATGAGGGATTCTGCTGCAGTTAAATCAAGGAGCTGTTAATCTGTTGGTGCATTTCTGTGCATTATTTGATTTGTGTGTGTGGATGCAGAGTAGATAGGACAGGACACTAAGAAAATCGGATGTATTCAGGTTGGTTGCACAGACCAAAACGCCTGTCCTGTCTTGTATTTGTCTCTGGGAAATTGTAAGACTCAGTAGGAATGGATTTTTGCCTTTTGTTATTTAAAAACAATAATCCATCTTCCTGCTTTTTTGAAGGGATATTCTATCCAAATTTTCCAAATAAAAAGCCAGTCAGGTATTTTACGCCGTTTCACGCTTTCACGACACCAGGATGGTCCTGACCATTTTCTCAATGTAAATCTAGCAGTGCTGAGGTTTGCTGCTGCTCCTCAAGTATCAACATAATTACATAAGAGTGTGCCAGCAGCGAGTGCCTGTGCTGGAGGATCATGTGCAGCACACACATCGCTGGCTGTCCGCAGCGCACTGAAAGCAGAGATTTATTGCATTTACAAAGGGCCATTACAATGCAATTTTAACTTACTGTCATTAAAGGGTCTTACATCATAAGCAATCACTGTAAAAAGCCTTAGACTCAGACTTATTCTTCATTTTTATAGCGTGATTTATTAGAGCCCCCATTATATCTTATAAATCATATCTGAAAGAAATAAAAATCAATTAGGGCCTGGTCCTTTCACCTTTACCCGTGTCGGGCAGTGCCTTGTGCTCAGCCTGGAGGAAACGGGGACGTTCCTGGAGTAAGGGATCGCTAGCAGAGGAGGAGCGAAGACAGCAAAATCTGGGTCCTTACTGAGCACGGGAGAGAGATGTAAAAATTATTTGGGAAATATTCTGCAGGGAGGGGGTGGTTCTCCATAGATTTCTCTGATTTCATCCGATCCTAACGCCGTGCCTCCCGAGTACTGTTTGGAGTGAATCACGTATTTATGTAATGCAACGTTCAGCAGAGAAAGCCAAGTCAGCCTTCTAATGCTGTTCTTTCCTCAGATCAAATTCAGCATGTAGTAACTAAGCTAATTGAAATACAGTTGCAAAGATCTCAAAATGGCTGTTCTGTTAGTGTGATCCCACAAGAATGCACTGCATCTCATAAAATCAAGCCTATATAAAATGGAAACTCAGCTTTGCCATCTGTATTTGCATGAGAAAGGCTTACACTTACATGATTATCAATTAGGACTCAATTTTTCAATTTGAATACCCCTGCTTGCCCTTTTTATTATGAAATACAGCACTTGGATATGATTTGATTGAACATTAATTGAAGTCATGTGGTTTGAACGGGGATGTATTCTGTAGTCCTTTGCAGTGAAAAATGCCACTAAGATCATGAAGAGCTCTGCCAGCATTAGAGCTCTGTGTTTTGATGCAGTGTGCTCAGGTCGTTGGTTATGAAAATACATATATTTGAAAATGTACGTTCCTAATAAGGTGCTAGGATCTATTGCACCTCAGTGCTTTGGAACAGAAACATGCAATGTATATATCTAAAAAAAAAAAAAAAAAAAAAAAAAGCCCTATGCTGCAATTAATCTGTTCTCCTGAACCGTACTGCAGGAAAATTCATTTCTGTCCTTGAAGTGGCTGGTAATTTTGGCAGGGAATTTCAGTAACAGTAAGGCTGGACCCTCTGTTGCTGGTTTGCTACCACCTCTCCTTATGGTAAAAGAAAGGCAGTATGTATAGACTATACTAAGGTAGTACCATAAATATACACAGAGCAGTCTTGTATTTTTAAAAATAAGAAAGATGAGTACCAGTAAATACTGTTCAAAAGAAGGAAAAACAAATTGGAAAAATAATTTTCCTAGGTGCAGTCTAATATATCCGATTTTTGATCAGTTCTACAATAAAAATAATAATGGATCTTTGTATCCTTTGTCTCGTGATGCACCAACACAGAACACCAGTATTTTGTTGCCTTTTTTTTTTTTCTTTTTTTTCTTTTCCCCTAACCAGAACCAAAATAGCAAATGTCAGGGGAAGGGCAAAGAAAATAACTGAAGGCATATAGGGATGGATTTAAAGAGAGAAGAGACCAAATATCATTCTGAAACTAGTCGCTAAATTCATACTGATTTCAATGGCACCAAGGTTACATTTTTAGAAGTATTTTGGGATGGTTTAATTTTGAAGTCCTTCCTCATATGGAAATCCCACTCAGCATCGTAGGAGGTGCTGGTGATAGGAAGGCATATATATGTGTATGCATATGATGGTATGATCCATACAATCACAGCCTTGGCTAAATCAAGTAAATTTTGTAACCTAGAAACATTAAAATTAAGTAAGATTAAAGATATATATATTTTTTTTTATATATATATATATATACACGAAACTGGCAACAGATGCTGTTCTTTTTAAAGGTTTTAAGATAATAGAAATAAAATTGGAAATGGGCAAATGGATTAAACACCCTTCCATGAATTAAAACTGCTAAGTCTGTGCTACGCAGCCATAGCTTTGTCAGGTGGGTAACATCATCCCTCTGATCTTCCTGTGAGGTTGTGGCTTCAAAGAGACTGTCAGATTTTCCGGGCAGACATCCCCTCTTCCTATGTGCTCCTGAACAACTCGAACCAATGAAGTCCTGGTTCTGCACGGTTGCTATGATCAGTTTTTTTCTTTTTTTTTTTTTTTTTTCCCCTTGGTGGTAGCTTTAAAATTTATTCCTTCTGAAGCCAGAGGGACAACTCACAGGAGTTATTTGTGAGCCTGCCTGCTCCCACCTTGGCTAACTCAGCAGGGACAGAAGCTGGGCCGTGGCCAACACTTTCCAGCTGGGATTGCAAAGGCTGCTTTGGACAGCATGCAGAGGAGCCGAGGCCGTGCTTACTAATGGGTTATGTAAGGATTTGCAGTAACGTGTCTCTTGATGGGAGAAAATAGGAATAAGATGGGATTTGAGGAGCTATGTTAATAATGAATGGCAGAACGGTGGTTAATAGATGTCTATCTGTAATTCCATTATACTACAAGTGCAGGGGAAACTTCATTTAATGCAGAAGGATTCTCATTTTTCCAGAGCTGTAATGCAGCGTGCAGTTAAAATTAGGCTCTCTAGTTAATTGTCAGCGTATGTGGTGAGAATTACTGCAGCCAGCTTCAGTGCAGGATTAGCCATGCCTCTGCAGGGGAGACCTCGCTCAAAGGCCCGAGGTGGGAGAGCAGCTCCACAAAATCCCCCTGCAGGGAGAAGGGCCCCTGTGGGTAGGGGATGCGTGTGGGGCCACTATCCTCCTCCCTGTCTGCTCTCCCAAGGTGCCTGTCCGAGGAGCATTCCTGTGCTGAGCATATCCTGCACGAGACTGCTGCAGTATAAGCCCTCGCCGCGAGGGGTGATGCCTACCTGCACCTCTCCGGGGGATTTCACCGGGTCCTGAGCTCTGCCCAGCAGGCCAAAGACTGAGCAGAAGCCTCCCAAGACAGTAGGGGGATCAGGAGTTAGGGTCCCGTACGCCTTCCCATTCCTACGGGATGCGTTTTAAATGGAGAAGAACTAGCTTAAATGAACACAGCAGGGTTGAAGGGCTCCTGAACGTACAAAAGAAAGCTGGAAGAAATTCCTTTTTCTCATCTCTTCCCTGCTAGCCTTTACGCTGTCTCCTTCCTCGTGACCAAAATTCGCCTTTCCAAAGTCACCTGCCGAGGAAAGCTGATCCTTCTGCAGGGTGCCAAGGGAGAACAGGCAGGACGGGTGAGTAAGTTTTACCATGAGCCTTCATTTCCTCTTCCAGATCAGGGCTGTGCAGTATGTGCCAGGATGGCAAATCAAGCTTTTGGAGCCTTTCCATGGGACCCCAACCAGCTTTTATTTAAAAACAGGCAAAATGTTGACGTAGAAGGACTACAAAAGCTTCGCTTAGGGTTCCTTAACGAAGCCTGACTGTCCAGTGTGAATGTGAGTGCTCACACAGGAGCTCTGCTGAGAGCTCCACGTTCCCAAACCCTGACTGACCTCGTGGCCATGAACCGCCACAAGCCCAACCTTACCCTGCTGGGGAGGAGGAGGAGAAGGAAGGGGGCAAGGATGTCGGACACCTGCAGGCCCAGTGCTTCAGGAAGTCACCTGGAACTTGGCTTGTGTAAGAACAGCATGGCCAGACAGAAAACTGAAGGAGAGGAGGTGCTAGGAAAGTATTTTTCACACACGGTGAGCGCAGAGGCCTATGAGGTCTCACGCGTGCAGAAGGCAGAACCTGAGGACAACCTAACTCCCAGATACGCTGCTTTACCATGTCTGTGCAACTCTGAGGGGATTTTCCCTCTGTATCTACGTAGGGAAAATACATTTTACAAAGGTGCCTGAAGCTGTGCAAAAGGTCCTAGTAAGCTTTAGAGAAATGTCCCACTGATTTAGGTGCCCGGTACCCGTTGGTGCGTGGCGATGTTTAAGCTGCCTGAGGAGATGCTTTTGCAAATCCCCTTGGATGGCTGCCGGTCTGCAGGTGCACCCGGTATCTCTGTAAGGCTGGCCTTTTCCATCACCTCATCTGCTGCTCTGCTCAGACCTCCAGGTACCAGACTTTGCCTCCGTTACCCAAATGGGATCCTTTATGGTATGGAGAACTGCAAGACCACTTTGCTTTACTAAGGTAGGTGTCTAAGGCAAGGTGTGATTTGAAACAAGCTACCTTTTCTTCAGATTTAGAAGACCATGCAAAGTGTTTAATCTCTCAGAATGAATTGTGTTACGCAAGGAATTAGTATTTAGAAACCTGGAATGTAATTAAACCTGGCCTCTATTGTTTTAACAGGGCACTGTTAACTACGCTGCATCTAACAACAAACAAGTAGTAACTGGGATCTTATGTTTGGTCAAAGTAAGTTTATAAACAGACCAAATTTGCAGTTAGCTGATCTTGCCTGAAATACACAAGTGCTCTTCCCTTCTACCTGGCCACCTACACTGAGACCTGCAATGAGATCAGGTACCATTTGGTACCAGTTAGGTGCTGGTAAGTAGTCAAAGGGCTTGTGTTTGTAAACAGTGCTCATGGAAATGCTCCAGGAATGGCTACATTGGAGTAAATGCTGAGCCTGCCTTAGCCTGTTCCTTATCGTTCACGGCATTACTATACCAGATACAGCCCAGGGAAATCTTGCTTTATTCAGATCTGCAGCTATGTTCATATGCCGTGTCCCTTGTACTTGCTCAAGTGTAACGGTATAAAGGTTATGTAAATCGATGCTTACGTTAAGACGTTACCTTGGAATACATTTTGGTGTCAAATACATACACCAAACATATAAAATAACCATTAGCGCAAGTCTAAGATCCAATTAGGCTGAGAAATTTTGTGATGTACATTTTTGACAAAATGGCAGTGAATTCTAATTTTTGCATGTCTGCAATTGTCAGTAATTGAAAGTAGCACACGCAATGATAAGGGAGGTAAGGGTGGATTTGTTGCCTGACTATACTTTGCTAAGCATTGCTTTAATATACCATTCGCTTGTTAATGATGCTGTCAATTATTTTACAATAAATTAGCTATTGTGAGTTTGAGATCTTTTTGCAGTGTCTGTCATTAGGTTGGAGAAGCACAAATCAAACTCCCGTCTCTTTTTACATCCATAACCATAACATATGGCTTTTATTAGAAAATGTTAAGTGTCTTTTAATGTCTCCTTAATGGACAGAGTGTGCATGTGTTGATGATGAAAGCCATCTTCCTTCATGCAAAATATTAATGCATACGGCCTGTGTCTCCATAGATACGAGTTAAGGAATGGTATTTAACCCATGAAATATTCAGTATACACTTAACTTCAGAAATCATGTTTCCCTAATTTAACAGTCCTTTAAAAAAGAACAAGTTAAAGGTAAATCGGGTTGAATTCTATCAGGTATGCACATGTAACTGTGAATAAATGGTATAATGACCACTGGAAAAAAAAAAAAAGTCTCCGTAAAATGCCTATTCCTAAATGGAAATACCCTCAGGGAATTAGGAAACGTGTTTTGTTTTGTTTTTTTTTCCTGCTAGAATTCCAGCTTGTACATCATAGACTCTTAATATTGGTTATAGATTTTGCCCTCCAACCTAAAATACCGGAATGTTTCCAAGAAAAATGGTGTTTTAACCTCTCATCTGTTTGTAGCTTTTTTGTTGGGGCAGCTTTATGCGTTCGGCCTTTGGATCAGTCCACAGCATCTTGGACAAGCACACTGCTTTGACCTGAGATGTGTTCTACCAACAGATTCCTGGCCACCGGAGAGATCTGCTATTCAAATCGATGCCTGCTAATGTCAGGCTTGATTAAAGGAAGCTAACTAAGCCTTTTGAAGGATACCCTCCAGCCTTCCCCCTCTGTTTCCATGTTCCCTTGGCAGAAATCGGGGATTTGAAAGCTGCAGTTCAACAGCATCACCCTTTCATGTTGTGGTAAATATTTTATTATTCCTTTATCCTCCGTGCTGTTTAAAGGAATTCATTTAAAATATTAACTTCTTTGTTCGGGGAGGAAGTCTCCAAAGGGTATGCAAACAAGAACCTTTAGAAACGCACCAAGATATAACTCCAGGCTCTGCTCCAGCTTTCCCATTCATTCAGTCTGCAGACCTGGCGGCTCCCTGCTGGAGATCTCTGCTCAGCCCAAAAGCCTCCATCCAGCAGCCGGTCCCACCACCCATTCATACACAACCAGCTTCCCTGTCTCTGCTCCCTGCCTTTCCACAGCTTTCCTGCATCCATCCAATTCGCCCCTTAATTTGATCTCGCTCCTTTGATCGTCCTCAGGAGCACTGCTCATCCTCCCCCACCAGAGCACCAGCCATCCCCACGGAGGGCTGGCAGCAGCTCTCTGCCTTCGCAAGGTATGTTTAAGAGCAGAGTAACGCTTACCCAAGCCCATTTCTTTGTGAAGGCACTATCCTTCACCTATTTTTCCTGCTTATCCAAACAGACGCCCTGGGGCTTGATCCTGCTGTTGCTCCTGAGGTAAATGTGCTCCTTACCTTTAACTGCCCTTGCAGAATCAGGCCCTAATTAATGTCACCGTCCTCGTATGTAACAGCACCGCAGGCACCGACTGAGAGGAGTCGGGTGCCTGTTTAAGACCATCTTTATTCGCAGCTATGCTGGGAACTGCACCAGTGTGTGCTCCCCTTCCCCACACAACTGCAGGCACCGAGAGGGAGGAGTTGTCCTTCAGCAGCCAGGCAAGAAACCTGTCAAGCACAGTGTCCCCGCTACATGAATGAACCCTCTCCTCTGATTAATACTTTGCCTTTCCCACAAGGGAAAAAGACAGAGTAGGGAGGTAAGTGAGCGCCTGAATTATCCATTCTCAGAGAAGCAGGATCATAAATATTTAACACGGTACGTATGAGAACAGACTGCCTTTCCAGTCCAGGCTAAGAAACTCTCCAAATCCCCTGCTCCCACAGGGACTGCCAGCTCCCGTGATCCTTTTTCCATCTCGTGAAGGGGAGAGAGCTGGTAGCTCAGAAGAGGGCTGGACAAAGGTGCCTCTCCTTACGGGGCTATACTTGACTGTCAAAACCTGTGCGTGGAGGGAAATGACCTGCAGGAACGGAGCTCTCCCTTCTCCCGTAGGATCACCTGGCCTGTGCCTGGGACCCTGCCCCAGCCCATGCGTTTTTAGGAGCATGCTGGAGAGAGAATAAGGGCCTTGGCAGCCCCCGGGTGAGTACACGAGCTCCTGCCACGGCGTCCACCTGCGTGCCCCGTGGGTTGTGTCCCCACGGCCCCCACCTCGTTGTGTGTGACCCCCCCCGGTGCGGGTGCCACGGGGCCGGAGGGTGCCGGGGCGTTGGGAGGAGGGCACAGCGGGGCTTACCCTTGCATATCTGGAGGAGTAGGGATCCTCGAAGAGCGCCCAGATGCGGGGCTGCCACCGCCGCCAGAAGCCCCCGGACCTGCCATCGGGCGAGTCGCTGAGCGCCAGGCGTTTTGTCATCTCCAGCTCCTCTTCCCCGTCCCCGGAGTCCCCGGTGCCATCGACGTCGCCGTCCTCGGCGCTGCTATCCAGGGGCGCCCCACCAAAGCTGTCCAGGGCCTCTTCGGCGTCGCGGTGCTGGCGGTAGGTCATCCAGCAGCAGGGCTCCACGTCGGTCTCATCGATGCCCCAGAAGGCCAGCTCCTCCTCGTACAGGGGCCCGCAGACGTCGGCGGGGCAGTGCAGCTTGCCCGTGCGGTAGTAATTCAGGATGTGGGCGAAGACGCCCGGGTGGCGGTCGAAGAAGAACTCGTCCGTGCGGGGGTCATAGTCGAAGTGGCTGTGGGCATCGGGCTCGGCGATCCAAGCCAGCCTCGTGCCGGGCAGGGTGCGGAGGGTGCTGCGGTAAGTCTGGTGCCTAGTCCCTCCCACGTTGATCACAATGCGGTCGCTCTCGTCGCCCTGGCCCATCTCGTCTCTTCTCAGGCATGTCGCAGACGCATCCGAGCAAGCACGGCAGGCAGCGAGCCCGCGAGGGGACGGCTGCGTGCGGGGCCGGCTCCGCTCCCGGCGCCGGGGGCTGCCGCTGCCCGGCTCAGGCGGGGACAGGGGCAGGGGCAGGGGCAGGGGGGGACATGCTCCGGGAGCGCGGCCGCTGCGGCGGAGGCTGGGGGGGAGCAGCGGGGCCGTGCCGGAGGGGGAGGGCCCTTCGCTGGTTGGCCGCGGCCAAAAACATAGGAGGAAGGAAAAAAAAAAAAAAAAAAAAAAAAAAAAAAAAAGAAAGGGGAGGTAAAAAAAAAAAAAAAAAGAAAGGGGAGAAAAAAATAGAAAGGGGAGGAAAAAGGAAAAAAAAAAAAAAAAAAGAGGGAAAAAAAAAAAGGAGAAAAAAAAATAGAAAGGGGAGGAAAAATTAAAAATTAAAAAAAAAAATAAAAGAGGAGGAGAAGCGCGGCGCTGCTGCCCACAGGTGCTGCCGGGGAGGGGGCGGCGGGGGGCGCCCGGCGGTGCTGAAGGGACAGCGCCTGCTCCGCCGCGCCGGGCGCAGAGCGGGGCCGGCGGCGGGCGCCCGCTGCTCCTCCCGCTGCCGCCCGGCTCCGGCTCCGGCCCCGGCCCCGGCTCCGGCTCCGAGCTGCCCGCCCGCTGCCGCCCGCCGCAGCCGCGCAGGCGCCCCGCTGCCGCCCCGCCGGGTCCTAGCGCCGGGGAAGCGCCTGTGAGGGAAGCAGGGAATCGTCAACCGCAGAATCCTCTAGGTTGGAAGAGAGCTCAACATCACCCAGTCCAACCTCTGACCTAGCACTAACCAGCCCTCCGCTAAACCATATCACTGAGCTCTACGTCTAAACGTCTTCTAAAGACCTCCAGGGATGGTGGCTCCACCACTTCCCTGGGCAGCCCAATGCGTCACAACCCTCTCAGTACAGAAGTTCTTCCTAACATCCATCCTAAACCTCCCCTGGCACAACTTTAGCCCGTTCCCCCTCGTCCTGTCACCAGGCACGTGGGAGAATAGACCAACCCCCACCTCGCTACAGCCTCCTTTAAGGTACCTATAGAGAGCATTATTAAAGCTGGGAAAGATCCTCACGATGATCTGGTCCAACCCGGTGTGCAGAACACCATGATGCTTGGCAGGGGAGGACAGACTGGGGCTATGGAGGTGATTGTCCCCCTGGACTCGGCTCTGCTGAGGCTCACCTTGAGTACTGTGTTCAGTTTTGGGCCCCTCAACATGGAGGTGCTCAAGTGAGTCCAGAGAAGGGCGACGAAGCTGGTGAGGGGCCTGGAGAACAAGTCCTACGAGGAGCGGCTGAGGGAGCTGGGCTTGTTCAGCCTGGAGAAGAGGAGGCTCAGGGGCGACCTTATCGCTCTCTATAGGTACCTCAAGGGAGGCTGTAGCGAGGTGGGGGTTGGCCTGTTCTCCCACGTGCCTGGCGACAGGACGAGGGGGAATGGGCTAAAGTTGCGCCAGGGGAGTTTTAGGTTGGATGTTAGGAAGAACTTTACTGAAAGGGTTGTGAGGCATTGGAACAGGCTGCCCAGGGAAGTGGTGGAGTCACCATCCCTGGAGGTCTTTAGAAGACGTTTAGATGTAGAGCTTAGTGATGTGGTTTAGTGGAGGACTGGTTAGCGTTAGGTCAGAGGTTGGACTAGGTGATCTTGGAGGTCTCTTTCAACCTAGATGATTCTGTGAACATGGTTACGTTGGGCCTCAAAGGGAGATGGAGGTTTGGACGTGCTGGAAGAGCAGCAAAGAAGAAGTGGAGGGCTGCTACTGAGCAGGCGGTGTGGTCAGGTTGGCGAGGGGAGGCATATGGCTCAGGCTGCCAAGGAGCATTGCATGTGTTTGGGATGTGGAGAAGAAAACATTGCAGTGGTTGCAGCAGGATGTAGCAAAGAGGCATACAGGCCAGATTTGCCAGTAAGAATGGTAACAGATTGGTCGTGAGCCTGGTGGGGTAGAAGGAAGGCCTAGGAGCTGGGTGTGGGGACAGAGGATGATGAGGCAATAGGGAGCGCGTTACTGGTATTGGCAGTGAAATTGAAAAGGGAAAGTGAGGCTATGCCAAGGCAACATTAATACTTAATTACCTTAAGACAGTGACAAGATCTCTTAAAAGCTAACAGCTACCTGAGCATTGGGTTGAGTAGAGAAAGACTGGTGGTGTAGGGAGAAACGTGAGAATCACAAGCACAGAAAAGTTATCTAAAAAGCTTGCGAATCGCCAGAAAGAAGGCAATAAGCGAGAAGAGGGCAGGTCTGTAAACGTGAGCCTGGAATTACAAAAGGAAAAGGGGATGATAACTCATTGACAAGAAAAACAAAACCACAATGTGATTTTATAATTGCCCTAAGTTACTGTCTTTCACAACAAAGATCTAGGGATTAATGGGGATGCATGGTAGGGCAGACTCGGAGAGTTACCGAGGTTAACCCAGGAGGGAGGATCTGTGCATCCCAGGCCACCGGCACATCCACAGCTGTAGAGGCTCTTTTCCAGCTCATTAGCTCTTGCCTTCCGTGCTACCTTATCCCCCATCAGTGATTCCTCTTTAGGAATTTCAGTATGGAGGTCTCAGGCAACTGTGGGGATGAAAGGGATTTCTTGCAAGCTTCTGTCACTTCACTTTCCCTTCTAGCCCGGGTCTCTGTTGGAGGCTGGTCCAGGCCCTTAGAAGTGACCTGAAGGTACGTGTTAAAACATGGAAGGTTCGCTTAAAGACAGTTGTCGTTGGCTCAGGTGGAGAGGCCACGCTAAAGCGACCTGTGAGGTTTCTTTGAAGATACAAAGGCTGTAATTGGGAAAGGAGAGCTGGCAGCCACCAAGGGCTGCCTACTGCAAAAGATCTGTGAGCAATATAGCCACCAAAATGAGAAGCTGTCTTAGAAATATAAATTGGAAAAATAAATGTATATATTATTTTGATGTGGAAAAGGAAAAAGAGAACATAATTTTCCAAGTTTTTTTGAAGTTCAAGAGGGAAACTATTAGAAAATAAGATCTGTATTAAATAAGGTACGTAGCAGAAAGTATCTACCTACTAAAACGCAAAGAATGCTTTGCACTGAAGATTATAGTATGATTTTAACTTAATGAGTGACAGTTGATATTATCAACTAGGTGGTAGTCAATTTATATAAAACATGTTTTAATTCAGTCCAGTAGGTGCTGTGTATTATCAAAATTTTGATTTAAGCCTGCCCTGTAGTGATACCAAATCCTGGTTTTGTGTAAAAAGAAAGAAATGAATAAATAAAAATCCTTTTCAAATGGCAATATTTGAACTACAATAGATAAAGCAAACCTAATTAGTTTCAAAGATACTCCAATTTAGGGGCAAAATTTTTCCACAGAGGTTCATTTAATCCCAAACTGCAGCACTTCTGCCCCTCTAGTCCCACTGAAAAATATCTATGTTATAACCAGTTCTTACTTTGGCTCAAACCACAAGTCTCCGTCTTCAGCTGCTGGGATGCTGAAGGGTCTCCCCTTACCCTGCAGTGATTGTTAAGGCCTTAATGAGATTCTGTAATCCACTGTGTACGTGGGATGAACATCTGTATGATTTTGTCACAGTCAGGCATGTACGTGTTCGGGCTTTTCAGTTTCAGAATAGCTGTCTGTCTCCTCTGTGCCTTCAGCCCTGCGTTATAGACAATGCAGTAACTTGTAGAAGCAGGAGCATGCGTTTGATCACCTATACAGCTCCGCTGATGGCAGTGAAGTTAATGAATGAATGAAACGAACGAAAGAGTAGAAGCTTAGATCCCTTGTCAGTGACCTGAGAGCAGCCCCCTTTATACCTCCCTGATGGGTATCTTCTCCACCCAGGAAGGAAAAGTTAAACAGGGATGTCTTCATGTGAAGCTGGATGTGTGTGTCCAGGAATTATCTAGTTTTTCCCTGATAACTTTTGTCATTTTAAGTTAAATTAATAGTTACATTACCAAGTTTTACTTGCCAAAAAGAACTGACAAAGCTTTAAGAGAGCTGGGAGACCTGAGTGGGAGGCACAGATTTGATAGGTTGCTCAAGTATTTTACAGTCTGGGAAAGGATTCTGGTAAAGCAGCAGCAGGTCATGTCATCAGAAATTCCCAAAATGCATTAAAAGATGTTGGCCTTGGAATTACATTTTATTTCCAGAGTTGATTCTGGTGAGGGATTTTGATGATCTGCCTTGAGCTGTGGCTGACCAAAGCCTGGCTAAAGGAGGGGAAAAAAAAAAGCTGTGGAGTGTAGAAAGGTTTTTCAGTGTGGGAGCCTTCCGAGAGGCCAGAGTTGCACAGCTGCTACCCAGGAGTATAGATGCAGTTCGAGCAGTCCTATTAAAGTCATTTGGAGTGCCTGCAACCTTTGCTGTTCTTCTAAATCAACACTTCCAGTGGTGACAGTGGAAATATAGCTTTGAGACATCAGTCTGGTTTATTTTTTTTAAAACTCCTACGTAACAGAAAAAAAGAGTCAGTCCCCTTGCTAATTTTATCCTTCGTGTTAGGTCACCCCACTGCCTCCCGTGTTCTGATGACACAGGAAGAGTAAGTCCTTCTTTCGCCTCTCTGTCTGCTGTCCTGGCATCACCTTTGCTGCCCTATGCTTCAGCATCTGCAGGGTAACAGTATACAATGAAAAGTAGGTTGTCTTTCAGACAGAAGCCTTAAATTCTGTCCACAAAGGAAACCTTAGCTTGTAGGTCTGTGTGCTGTTCGTTTCTAAATCCCCTGCTCTCTGCTCAGGGCTTTAGTTGAGAAGCTCACTGATTTCTAATCTAACCTCCAAGGGATTTTTCCTCTCATGTTAGGGGGTGGGGCGTGACTGAGCATACATTCCCTAATATACCTAAACTGAATAACCTTTGAACTTTTTTTTTTCTTCTTGTATGAAGTCATTTTACCACTTAAGGGAGGTGCTGGATTCACAGATCAACATCACAGAGTGTTGTATGGGCACGGAAAGCACACAAGGAGGCTTTGTGTTATGCTTTGGTGCTTTGCTAATACAACCAGCACCTCGTTCTGCACATCTCTTTAGCCTCTTCATTTGCTGAGGTACCCAACAAGGAGACCAGCAATGGTGACTACCAATGAAGCACTGGCTCCTTAAATTTAAGCCTGCCAAGTCATCAGCCAATTTATATTCAGACAAAAGGGTTCTTACAAAACTTGTTGACCATTCTAAGAAAAGCAAAAAAAAACAAACAAACAAACAAACAAAACAAACAAAAAAAAAAAAAGGGAAAAGAGATGTTTAGAAAACTTGTGACTTTATGTACATCTCTGAATACACTTGGAGAGCACGTTTAAAATGTTTTAAAGCTGGAGGAAGCTGAGAGGGAGATTTATTTGTAAGAGTTGTAATCTCAAAACAAAAGGCAGGCGGGGTTGGAATACCAGTTTTGTAATGCTCGAATGCTATAATTCAATCTGTGCTGCTTTGTATTACATTCATGACAACTCAACAGTATTTCTATGCAGTCCTTCATCAGCTCTAGATTACATCATGCTGTGAATTGCTCTATCTGTTAATATCAATCCTTGTAAATCATTTGGTTTGAGGTCCTCAAATGTAAAGCTGTGATGTACTTCACCGTGCAATGTACTCGCTCTCTCCTTGAAACTCATTTAAAAACAAACAAAGCTGCACTTGCAGAGATGATATTACATTTCTGAAAGGTTAGGTTTACCCCTTTGGACGGTCAATAGCTGGATGAAAGCATTCCATGGAAAGAATGAGAACGAAGGAGAAAATAATTGATTGGTGCTTGATGTTGACTGAGGGAGCCCTAGAGGTGCCACGTGCCCGAAGGGCTGCATAGCACAGAGCCCAGTTCAAGGAAGTCATGCTGCTTTTAGGGAGAGTGGCCATGGGAACAGAAGCTGGATAGGTTGAGTGCTAGTTCCTGTATTTTTTTTTTCTCCCTAATTACCTAGGTTTTGCTTGGACTTCATATTCATCCATGTTCTTCAACCACTGCATGGCTTTGCTGTGAGATGAGAAGTGTTTGCTGCACTCGGCCTGCTGGATTGCATTTTGTTTTCCATCCATTCGTCCTGGGCTGAGTTTGATTGCGAGTGAAGGTTGGCTTTGTTTTGCAGACCCCTTTAGGATCCTTCAGAAAGAGTGCCAGTGTAGAAACGTCAGCATTGCATAGACAGATATCAAACTATCAGATAAATGGAAATTGCTCTGGGGAAAAAAAAAAAAAAAGTAAGTAATATTGTCTTATGTTAGAGACTGTCATTGGTCTTTCTTCATATCATTAACTCAGAGACACTCCCACCTGAATCCATTTGGATACGGGAGGTGAAACTGAGCAAATACTATCAGGTTTGTGCACACAAACGAGGAGCATTCTGTTGCTTGCAAAAGGGCTCAGATGGTTTCCAGACCCTGTTTCTCACAGGGAAAGAGAAGACTTCTTCCTTCCTTCCTGGCAAGAAGGGCAGCAAGTGCTGCAGATGGCAGTCTTACACCCAGCACCTGCTTGAATCCAGCACGTAGCTGGACTGGGCCAGGCCCTGTGCTTCTCTTGAAGCATACAGGTTGGTCAGAAATGGTGTCCTTTTCTAAATGTGCTTTAGTCAAGGCTGTGGTAGAAGTGTCAGGATTTATCTTTGATGAGCATTCCCCAAAACAGAAATGATTGTTCCCCAAGAAATCAACGGAAAATCTCCTTTAAGTAACTGAAATAAAGCATACAGCTTTGCTGATGTGTCGCTTTGTTACAAAGTGTATTTCTGTGAAGGGTATAGATTTGTCTTTGTCTTTGTCTTGCTGATCTAGGCGAGATCCAGCAAAACAAGCTGCTGGTGACAAGGGAAATTCAAGTTACAGTATTGGAAGATTCATGTCAGCGCATAACGAAAACATGCTTATGGAAGCTGCTAAATACGTGTTACTAGGAGCTGAGTGAAGTAATCCTGAAGGCTCTAAATTTACATGCTTAAAAAAAAAGAGTAAACGTGTGCACATAGAGCTGATGGATGTAGCTCCTACCATGTACTACAGCTAGAGTTTCAAAAGTGGCAAGTGATTTGGCTTTATTTTATTTATAGGTGGTCTGTTCTGGAAGAGTCATCAAAGGTCCTTGCCTTTCTGAGATTGGCCTAGCCAGCTTTTTCTGAAAATGAAACTCTACTAGCGCTGTAGTGACGTTTTTAAAATCTCAGCTAATTTGCAGGTGCGTGAACACACAGCAACAGACACGATCCCATAGATACAGACATACATATTTCACATATAGAATTTACAGAATACAGAACAGGAGGCACTAGTCTTTTCTTGAGCAAGGGGTGCAGTTCTCAGTGCCTCGAGTATATATTTTTCTTTTAACCAACAAAAAAATAAATAAATTAGGGTCGCTTTGTGACTGAAGAGGAGAGAACATGCTGCATTTTACACAAAACATATGCTTGCCTGTCAGCTGACTATTTCTCTAATACATCAAAATGATTAGATCATTTCTTTTTTCTTTATTTTTTTAAATTGAAACGAGAGCTTTACTTTTGTTGAATTATTCACTTCCCACAACTGTTATTATTTCTCCAGCCTACCCTGAATTTACAGCACTGACTGAAGTGTTCTCAGATGAGCAGGTGGGAGAATGGCCTGTAAATCGTCATCTTTATAAACGGTTCGTAAAACTTTTGGTGTTGAAAGGTAAGAATAGTTGAAGTAAATCTCAACAATGCTGACTCAAATGTTTAAAGCATTGCTTAAACCCCTTGATTAACCCAGCTTCTCAATATTTGACATGAATCAATAGCTCTGAGATGTCTTTGCTGTTCTCTAGCTTTGTAAATATTTATGTGGCCAGTCCCATGAAATATGATGCTTAATCCTGTTAAAGTAATTCTTTGTGTGCTGCACATGAAGACATATAAAGTATAATAGTTCCAGTCATGCTAGTTAAATAATTGGCACTAAGGATGAAATCTGCTGCATTTCTTCAGTAAATAACCAGGATTTATACAATTCAACTGTGAGTGAATAGAAAGCAAAATCCACCTTCTGTCACAAATCTCTGGCCAGCTGCTGGGGATGCAGATTGCCTGATTTTGGCTTGTTCCTGAGCCAAATAGTAGGCTTTTGTTCCAGATAAGAGGTGCTGAGAGCTAGATCAGTGCTAATAGTGAACGGATGGCACCTCTATTAGCTTGTCCTCAGCCTTCCCTTGTTGGGATGTGCTGTAATTGTGCACTCCAGGGAGCAGGAGGATGCTCTGTCCATAGTTTCCAGGACCTGGGAAAGCCTTCTCTGGGAACAGTGGTGCAAAAGGGTTGCACCAGCCCTACAGATTGTGGCTGAGATATTCCTGCTAATACACAAGATCTGCAGGAGGCCTGTATTTAAATGGTTTGGCTTATGAAGCACAGTGGCATGCTTGTTCCTAAGACACTGTGCATTTAGTCATTGTTTACTGATGCAGTCTGATTCATCTGTGGATTCTGCCAGGCTTTGCGGTTGTGCTCCTTGCCTCTAGGTATTCCAGAAATAAAAGGGGCTGGGGAATAACAAGGAAGCTGGGAAAGATCACGGTGGCATAAGATGCGCAGAGTTGGCCACCAAGAATTCAGAAGTGGATCTTCCCTAGATGGGCTCTGTTCTCGTGTCAAAGTGGATCTTTCTGTGCTTCTAGGATGGATGCCTATCATACAAGAGCTCCTACTGGAGCATAGTTACAGGCTTTCCTGTAAAAGGATGGGAAAAAAGGGGTACCCAGTATGCAAATCCATAAGGGCCTGCCTTCTGTGGAATTTTTCAGATTAATTACAGATAAAATATATTCCTATGGGTTCTTTTAGGACTGTTCTCTAGCTTACAGGCATCCTGCCTAATAAAATGTGGAGAAAAAGGCGGTGTTTTATGTATTTAGAAGTAGTTTAGCTTTTTATTTGCTTTCTCGCTGCAATTCCCTTAAGAGCCCTTCAGCAGATGAAGAGATCTCCATGCAGAAGTGATACAGTGGTGCTGCGCTTCTGTAGCCCGGTTTGACCACCACGTAAGCCAAGCAAATAAATGTATGCTTAAAAGAACAGCACATCCCAGAAAAGGTGATGTGGGAATTCAATGAAATCACTTCCAGTTTTCCTGACCGTATGTTTATATGGTCACCTGGGGGTGTGTGTTTGCCTGTATATAACTACATACAATAAAGGTTGGGACAAAACCCAGATGATTGCATTTGGATTGCTAACAGATTCTTCTTCAGCTTCCTTTCCATGTTCTGTTACGTTGCCTGTCCTATCAGCTATTTCCCCCCCATCTCAAGCAAAGACCGAGTAGGAGCTGCAGAATGTGTCTTGTGTTTAGGGAGGTATTTAGAGGTACTTTGGAAGAAAAAATGATGTTTATGCACGAAGGCTTGCATTTTCAGCCGTGAATGTCAAAGGTCCAGGAGGTCTGAAGTCGAATTGGAAATCGGGCTAGACGTGGTCTATCAAAACATCAAGTAAAATTTGTAGCAGTGAAAATATAAAACTAATTAACGTGGTTAAAAAAAAAAAAAAAAAAAAAAAAGTATTTTAATTCACTCTGACCAATAAATATTAGTCTGTAGAGAGCAAGTTAACAGGGACACAAATAGTGATGGGGAAAAATTAACAAATGAGTCTTATGTACCTAGACATCTGCTCAGCCAACCAAGATTTCTAAAGGGTCAGTTGCATGTCTGGAAATGTAGCCACTGGTGTCTTAAATAGAAGACATGGAAGTAGACATGGGTTTTGATGATTTTTTTTTAAACTTCTATATTGCATGATGTACCAAAAAAATAATAAACAAACAAACAAAAACACCAAAAGAGAAGAAAGCAAACAAAAAATCCTACCACATGAAAGCCACAGGTAATGTTGGTGGAAGTGAAATGCTTGAAGGTCACATGCCTTCAGTCACCACAAAGCAAAAATGTGTCAAAAGTATGTTGCTTCAGCTGCAAAACAAATGTGCAGGAATCACTACATGCCTAGCAGGTATGAGGATTAAATGTATTGATCAGCCTTTTATGTCTTTTTAATAATAATCACTTGTATTTAAAAGAGGGAATAATGTTTTGTCATCCACATCTAAGGGACAGCTTTTTTTGTCGTTCATGAGGAGCAGAACTCAGAATTCTTATTGCAAAAAGAAGCCAGACAGCAGATGAGGCAAAATGACATATTCAGGTAAAACATGAGCCACCAGCTCACTACAAGCAAGTTCAGTGCAATGACAGTCCTCCTGCCCTTCCCTAGGGATTGGGCAGAACTGCTCAAGAAGGAACAGATGGAAACAGCTGCCAATAGATGAGTTCTGGAAAGGATTCAAGCCACAGTACTTGCTGCGGCTTGGGAGCTTGTGATGGGCAGAGCTCACTGAATGACTGGTATCTATGATTTTGGACTGGACAGCTATCAGTCAGTTCTTACATACGGGACCCAGAAAAAAATATTGTGGAACAAAGCCGTGTATAGGGCATTGTCTGCTATCTTTGTAATTCCAAAGTGAGAAAGGAAAGTACATCTCTAACCACAGAGCTCTAGAACAACAGATTTATCTAACGTCAAGTGGAAAATCATGATCCTTCCTGCTCATAGACAGAAGAGACCTGAGGTCCGTAGAATCTTGGTTCTACTTGTACATGGACAATTCACTAGGTTGCATTTTAGCTAGCAGGAGCTTGCATTTTATTTATTTTTTTAACCTAAATATCTTTCTCATGACAGAAGACAGCAAGAGAGATGTTGAAGACGTGAGCCTTGATGTCATTTCCTTAGAATTTGTACCAGGCAGAGCTGACAGCAGAACAGCGCCTTCCTCTTCCACACCTAGGCTGAAGTCAAAGGCCCATAATGCTTGTGAGTGAGTTTTGTTTTATTTTTATATATATATAAATAAAATATATATATATGTATGTATGTATATAGCACTTATCAGCATTTTGATAAACACTCTTTGGAACTGGTCTGATGGCAGGGATAGGAACAGGAGTTGGCCTGTTAGTACCTCAGCACTTCTGTTTCCAACCAATTTAAAACAACAAAAAAAAATAGAAAGCCACACAAACCACTGCGTCTTCTTTCTCAGAGAAGCCCTATGGTAAGAGGCTTCTTTAAGCTGTGGTTGTACATAGTACTAAAGATAAAAGAACACTGCTAATGTATTTTTCACGAATGTGCCTATGCCATAATTCATTCACTCAAAACAACGGTTTCTCCTGACCTTGAGATTGATTGAACAGGTGGCAAAAAGATAAGTTTAGGAAAGTCAGTGACGCAATGCCAATAATTTTGTCGTCTTGCATATTTTCTAGCATACTGTGAAGAATAAATAAATGGCAAAAGCTAAAGTGTCCTTGGCAAACAAACAAACAAAATAGTACCCTGTGATATTTTTACCTTTGCTTCCCCTCACCACACACAGTTTACGCCCACAGAGCTTGAAATATTAACCCAGCATGTTAATTTATTTCTTCCAGAGTTGCCCTGGCCATTGGATTTAACATCTCTCTTGGAAGTACTTCAAACCAAATGGCTGGCTCCATCTCTAGCTTTGTTAATTAGGCACATTACTTTGTTGCTTTTTTCATATCGTTTAATGTAATTGGCATTTGTGCAGCTTTTTAAAGGCATGTTTGGGCCTACATTTTGTGCAGCTGGCTCTAAACTGCAAGCTATTTCAAGTGTCTAGTTCTCTAGAAGACCGCCTTCGAGAGCACGGAGCATCTGTGTTGAGCGCACACCATGCTTCCTTTCCAAAACGAAGGAAATGACTAGTGTGACACATGTCCTTCCCTGTATACATTTGTATTTCTGTGGCATTATGTTTGTAACGGGAGCATTAGCCGGCCAATTTGAAGAATAGGACTCCATCTACAAGCTGTTGTGTAAACGCTTAGCTATAATACAGTCTTTATCCTAGCCACCTTTATTCAACTCACAGGGATACTTTGCCACGTAGACATAAACGGCTGTGATTTTTCACATAGAAGTGAATCTTCGCAAGCCATGAATTTGGCCTCGCTGTGATAAATCCTACAGATAAGGGTGCCAACACAGTGTCAACTGCCAGTAAAACCAATGAAGTTACACAAGGCAGGAATTCAGTACATTAACTTCGGTTGTCATGGTGTGAAATGCTCTACCTGAATTGGAGAAGTGATTTATATAAAAGTTTAGGAAGAAAATATATATGTACGCACTGAAGAAATCATCTAATTCCTCTTTTTCATAGAAATGCTTCCCTCTAGCGGCCTGAAAAAAAAAAAAAAAAAAAAAAAAAAAAAAAAAAAGAAAGCACAAGTTGCTTATTAATTGCAATAATATAATTTCCACTCACGTGGCACCAAGTAGGAATAAAATATGCCTGGTAGCATAAAAGGCGCATGGATTGTCTGAGTTGCAGCCTCAGGAAACCCACAAGTAGCATAAGGCAAAGTAAAGAGAGTTGTAACAACAAGGCATTGCTTTACTGGTGTACAGGCCTGCTGACTCTCTTCTGTGAACAACCAACTGAAAATGAAAAGCATTTCTCACAAACAGCAGGATTGTAATGCTCTGCCACACAGTGCTGGTCGAAACCACCGATTTCAAACAGAACCACACGTGAGGAAACAGTCACGAGCTGAATGCACAGGTCTCACAGGACATCTGTTCCCAAATGTGATGCGTTTTCTCCTAAAAATAAATAAATAAACAAACACACAGAAAAACAACCATCCTGGCTCACAGTCAGTCAGACATAGGGTGCTGCACGCAGCGGTCGTCAGTGAACCAAAAGGACCCTTATATCCTCCCAGAATGTGAAGCTAATCCACAAGTAAAATTCAAGTCATTCAGGTTTTGTCTTTCAGATACATCAGCCAATTGCATTCGTTTGAGGATTCAGAAGTAAAGCATCCATGTGAAGGAAAGGAAAGGAATGTTTTATGGCCAAGGTGTAAGGTAGATGACCTTTAGGTATGTCACCTCTACACTTGCTAATGTTTTCCTTGCGTAGTGTGAATTGTTATTTCCAAATATTATGTAAGATTGTTTCTCAGCTTGCCCTGTTCTACACCTGAAATTTAGGTGGAGGTGACTGTGCATGATGAGGTTTATGTACCACTGAGGACCAGAGGACCATGGCATTGCAAGCCCACTGTCATCTGCTCTTGTGCCTGTGCCTCATCTGCCTTCTGGTAAGTAACCTGTCTCCCCCAGCACCATTTCTAACAACTCAGGCCATACCCAAACGGAAATAGACTGATTTCCCCAGATTTGTGCATCAATAAAAATAAAAATAAAAACCTGCTATTCCTTCCAATTTTCTCCTGTTTTTTTCAAGAAGGCTCTTTGGTAGCAAAGTGCTTGGCATTTTCCTGGTGTATGGAGCTCCAGGTGGTGACTGAAGACAGTAAATATTTTTGCCGTTTCTCCACCGACTGATTTTCCATTATGAAAAGATGAGAAAACAGAACATTCAACTCACCAGGAGTTGACCTCACAAAGAAATGCAGTCTGCAAGCTATCCAGCAGATGCCGCCGTTGGACAAAAAAAATAGCTCAAGGTCAGTTCAGGCTGCCAAGGGAGGACTGGTGTTCCCAGGGTTTTTATCCAGCACCTCCCCATCTGGTCCCTTAAAACTGGGAGACCCATTTTACAACCATGCTCTTGCAACATTAGCTGACTGCTGAGACCCAGATTTCTAAATGAATCTGATTCCAAGCCAAAAAAAAAAACAAAAATAGTGGAAAGCTTCACTTCATACTCAGTATTTGCCTGCCTGCTGAGGAATATGGGGTCATTCCTTGAGTCTTATATAAAATACCACACTTGTTTATGTTGTTAAGACCCATATAGAAAATAAAAGTTCCTGAAGTTCCTAGTTTCTGATGGGACCTGGGTGGGAAGGGACAATGTGGAGGCTCTTCTGTATTACGCTAAGGCTCATTCTGTCAGTTGTTAGCCCTGAAATCTCAAACATTGAGTGGTGAGCCACTAGTCTCTACTTAATGTCATTCCCAGCTGTGCAACAAACTTTTTGAGAAGGGAGCTGCATAGACCAAGGAGAGAAAGTCATGGCTGTGCAACAGATTTACTGAAAAATGTGATTTGAAAGGCTGAGGCAGGGCTAGCAGTGAAGCAGTAGTAAGTAAGTAGTAAGTGAGGGACTCAGGTATACCTTTCAAGATGATCTCTTGGATGTTTGGCATAGGGCCTAGTATTTCCACACCAGAAGCTCAGCCACTGATTTCAAGGAACAAATTAATAATTTTAATCAAGAGGGAAATAATTTCATTTAACATGCAGGTGGTGTCTTGCTTCCTTCTCTGTTTTGCCTTTGGATGTGGCTCTTCTGGTGATGATAATACTGCTTTTACGAGTGAAATGAGCAGGTTTTGCCCTGTGTGCTATTCGGCACTTTCAAGTATCTCTGCAAAATGCAAACTGTAAAATGCAAACTGCTTTTCCTTCCACATTCAGTAAGGTCTGGTACAGGGTCTTTATCTTGTGCTGGAAATGACAAGTCATTTTAAAAGAGCAGCATCTGGTACAAAACGGCCAATTTAATACTGCTTTATTACTATTGGATATAGATGATAAAATATTTTAAAAGGAAAAATATACCAGCAGTAGTTAACATTTTTCTTACAGCTAAAATTGAATTTTTAGTTTGTGAATATTTCTGTAGCAGTCTCAGTGATAATTTGAGAAAGGGTGTATAATAACATTGTTATATAATAAAAAGGCAATTTTATTGCACTTTTTTGTTGCGTGAACTACTGACAATAAAAAAAAAAAAAAGTTCCCTTTATTTTTGTATATTTGTAAATGTCCTGATGAAATTTCAAAACCAAATCACCTAGCATACATAATTAATGTACACATTTATGCCCTTTCTCTTTATCCATTGTAACACTTTAAATTTGGGTAAGGCAAACCAATAATGCTGGTTTCATCATGCGCCTTCAGCAGAGCTTTCTGAAGCTACCAAATCAAACCAAACATTGCTAAGACACACACTTATCCTCATGTTCAAGAGCAGCTAATTTCCTTTAATTAGTAGTAGTTATCTGACTTTCGGGAGGTAGCCTTCTGCAGGAAGCATCAAACAGTTCGAAAATCTTCAGTGAAGAGTTTCACACCCACATTGGGTCTGGCTCTGACTTGCCTTGTCAAGGCAGCTTGGGAAGATGAAGGGTCTGGTTTGCAGTGCTCCTCAGTTTTCCCCAAGCTCTGCATGTCAGTGCCATTGGCCAGGTTCAGATTTTTTCAGTCCTCATCCTGCAGAATATTGAATGGGAACCCACATTGATGGTTTCAGACTGTTGGTGTGCATCTGTAGTGCACCCCGGTGTGTTTCTGGAAACCCAGCTAGACTGCAGTTGGCCTTGCAGGGTGATCCCTAAATGCGTTTTCAGGCATTTATTTTAAAAATATTGCCTTAGAAATAGATGGGCAAAAATTGCACAGGGTGTACATTTTCCTTATTTAAGTTGAAAAATAAATATAGCTGTAATCTAAGCATGTATTTATCAGCATCGATGCCCTTTGGTCTTGCTCCTGTGGACTTCTCTCCCTCTGACATCAGTGGGAAAAAGATGGGTTCTGCGCAGTAAATCTATGAATATTTGTTTCATCTTTATCCATCCATCTATTTTGGGATGTGCCAAATGCTTGCTCTCTGTTGTAACATTAACATCAGTATGTGGAAACTTGGGTGGCTAAAATAAATCACTGAAATGCAATATACATGACTTCACGTGGAACTGCATGTACATTGTTGGGCACCAGCACCCCGCGTCCGCCGTGCCGTGCCAGCTCTGCGGCAGGGTGCTTCCCATTGTGTCCTGTAGGAGTGGGGTCTCAAACCAAGACAGGGGCAGCTTTGTGCTGCCAGTTTATAAAAATAGTCTTTTTAGTCCCTGAGCTGGCAGAAGTATTTCTTGGTTGCCATTATCGTGGTTGGGAATTTGTATCCATGATGCTTTTACCAGGCTCAGAGTACGGGGAAGGTCATGGCGTTTCTCACAAGCATTTATTTCATTGCGGGCCTGTTTGTTTGCTGGAGGCAATGAAATTGTTATAACTTATATGTGAAGTACTGATCTGTGGGGCTCTAGCAGTGTTTTTTTAAGTTAAGGGTAATGGCTTTGATCAAAGTAGCATGGGGCATTTTTCTCACCTTAGCGGAGGCACTCCTGATTCATGACAGTATGAACGAGCACACCAAAAGTTCATTTCCTTTTAATATTTAAGGCAAAAATGAAGGTAAATAAGAGGGGGAAAAGGGGTAAGCCTAACACTTTCAGCCTGGACTGTTTCCTGCCCACAGCAAAGTCAATGGGACACCTTTACAGAGCTGGACGTCGATAAAGGTGTAGAGGGGACAGCTCTGCCTCAGAGTCCCCTCGGCTCTGCACGGTGGTCCCGTGCCTCAGAGCACCCGTCTGTCATCCACCGTGGTCGGCACACGCAATGAGGGAGCTGATGAGCTCGTCCCTTCTTCCTTTTTCCTGCTTAAGAGGTAAGAGCTGCTAAGTTGAAACAAAAGCCGTAAATCACAGGGCTATGACAAGGAACAGGTTGTTGAATATGGGCTGTAGCTGCTGGTTATTCTTGTCTGAACGTACAGATATGCTCTGCTGGTTACTTATCAATGACAATCTGCTCCAGGCTTAACCCTGAGCAGGGCAAGCTTGCGAGGTTACACGTGTATACTGAATGAAACATACCCCCCTGGTAATTTTTAGCGAGGCTCTAAACAAGAAATAAATCCCTGGAGTAGTGTTGCCAGAGATGCATAAAGTTCAAATCCAAATTAAAACTGCCTTTCTTTGGCCTGAATTCTGACCTGAACTTGAGGAAAACCGTGATCTATACTTTGAACTTGACGACAGAAAATCACTTGAGATTAAATTCTAATACCTGATATGACCATGGTACAAACACTTGAAAATTAAAACTTGAATGGAAAAATCTGAACATCTGTCTCAGGGTGTAGGTCTTGCAAAATATGGTCTCAAGACTTTAACTTACGGTAGCTGCAAGGGACGTTGAGGAATCTGAGTTACCGAGACCAGTAGTTCTGATAAAGCTGTGTAAGCTCAAATCCTACAATGTAAATCCTACAATGTAAACTTGGGGGGAAGAGAAATATGCTTATTTACTTTACAAATCCGTTTTGTAAGGACCATCAGTGTGTAAGACTTGGTTTAGAAATTGCTAAGATACTACACAAAGAAGGTGGACCCCTGTTCAGCAACGCCGTTACACAAAGTAATTGAAAGCAGTGCAGCTGAAGCATGTTCTTGATTTCGTTGCTGAATCAGAGCCTGTATCTTCTTCCTGCCAAGGCAGCGATCTTAACACCACTCCTAAATGCACTAGTAATTCTAGAAGCCCTAATGAAAGTCAAGATAACGCCATAGATTTTATAAATAAGGGTCTTTATTTAGAATACTGTTGAAAACATTCTTGGCAACCACATTGTATAAATATATAAAGTTAAAGTTTGGCACAACAAACCAAGCAACATTAAATATTTTTTTCCTTTTTTTTGTTGTTGTTTTTAATCTTTTGTTTTGTTTTTTCCTTTTTTTTTTTTTTTTTCCAAAGCAACTCTTATTTACAATTATACAAAATGTTTTACAAAAAATGGTCCACAACCTTATTTTGGCCAGAACAAGGGGTAATAGGAAGCATCTGTCATGCCACTGCTGTTGTAGATTTCTGTTTTCCTCCACATTCAAGAGCCAGGTTCCTATTCTCCAAAGCCCAGATAAAACATTGGCCATTTCATGGTATACAACTTTATCTCTAGATATATTAAATAACTTTAGTTTAACAACCAATAAATAACTCGGTGTATTTTGATGTAATACAGGTGTGAAAAGTATTGTAAGGAATTTTGCATGATACTTTAAAACTGGAACAAGTCTTGAAGTCTTTTCAGTCTTAGAAGGCAGGTCTCAGAGCTTGGCAGAGTGGAGCAATTTCTTTTCAGTGCAGTCCAGCTGGACCTGCCTTTATAGCACTTGGTAGATAGGGTTGCTGCTGCTGCTCTCCTGGGGAAGAGGGGTGCAGTTGGTGGGGGAAGGAATTTGGGCTCCGCTATCATTCAGGCTTGCTCCTTCTTGGGGGGAACAGGGACTGCCTTCAGCAACAGTTTCAGCTGGAGGCAGTATGGGACATGTGGAGTTGTCTGTGGAAATCCTCTCCACAATGCTTGAGAGGCAATCAAGGCTGGAAACAACAGAACTCTTCCCATGCTTTGGATCTAAAGACAGACAAAGATACGATCAATTTATCCGATGAGTACTGTGTGTCAGTAGGATGTAGTTCTTTCATAAAAACCCCAGCAAGTGGCTGAAAGTACTCATTTATGAGCATATAAAGATTGAAAGGAAATGAGTATCAATGAAGGATGCCAATTATGACAAAAGACATTGTAATTTGCAAAATGGAAGGGACCTAAGCAAAATATGCTGCTTTTTGGGGAGGGTGGATCCAGGGATTCGCTTCAGCACATAAAAAGGGAATGGAAAATAGGAATTTCATCAGCAATTTCTCCAGTTTGGATCGGTGATATCTGGTTAGAACAGTCTTCATGCAAAACATGGTTAAAGACTGGAGGTTAGTTGCCGAGAGGAATGCATTTTTATCCAGACGTTTTATTTGCGAAGTAGGAAATGCAGCTGTAACGCATCCCCATACTTGCAAAATACATCTAGAGGAAATCCACTGCTTCTACAAGCATCAGCAGCTCGCTGGCTGAAAAGGCAGGTTCCTTTTTCAGCCCGGCTGGGGTCAGCTAAATGACCAGGGACAGAGAAGGCACAGGGGAGGCTGCTGCATTGGCTGTCCCCGTCGCCGTGTTTCTCACACTGCCACTGCAGCAAATACTCACCATTTGGTGACTCTGTGTAGTAGCTGCTGTCATAGCTGTTTCTTCTACGAGAGCTGCAAGGAGGCCCGCTGTACTCCATCTGGAAAGGAGAGCAGTCTGAGTGAGATCACTGGTTGGGGGGCAGCTTATTCCTCAAATCCCAAGAACTATCTTATTTTGTATTTCAGTCCCCAATTTTCAGTCTCCTAACACTCCAGTCCTGGCTAAAATGCTATCAAGTTTATGTCTTAGAGTGAGGCAGATCTTAACTTGCCTCCCCCCCCCCCCCAAAAAAAAAATCACCCCCAAAATATTTTGTGGCACAGCTGTTCCAAAAGGAAAGTTACCGCTGTTGTTACAACTAATGCTGTAGTTTTGCCAAAGAGATGAGGTTTTCCAGCATTCTCACCTGTTACTGCCCTATACATTCATCTTATGATAGGGAGTCCAAGGGAGGAACCAATCTTTTTTTTTTAATTATTTTTGAAGGCTTTTCCAAACGTGAGTTCTTCTTGAAAAGCCTTTAGTCTACCTTTGTCCCTTTTGATTTCCTTTAGTCTCTCTTCCCAGTTCCACTTTGTACAGAAAAGCCCCTAGTTCTTGACCAATATATTTATTTCCCATACTTTCACCTACCATGAAAAGAAAATAACAGGCAGTATTTGTAGGAGGGGTCATTTGTGTAAATCTTGTCTCCCACCTGCCCGCTCTCTCAGTCCCATAGATTCAGCTCAGAGATGATTCTCCTCACCAAAAAATAGAAAATCATCTCAGTGCTGAGAGCGCCCTTGTGATCCCATCCCCGGCAGCTGTCCCGCATGCCAGGCACCACATCCCCACCACCCTGTGTCCGAGCAGAGTCCAAGCCCACAGCTCCAGTGATGAGATTAGGCTGTGAGACAGCCTCCCTGGAGCCCTTCTCCCCTCCCCATAACGAGGGAACAGGACTGAAAGCCTGGGGTCTTTTTCCTATTGCTGGGAACTGGGGAGGTGAAGTGTGAGGAGAAGAGGAAAACTGTTTTCAAACAGGTCAAGAAAGGCGACAACTGTTGCTGAGACTGCCCTGTTATCGTGACGAATGGCAGAAAGCAAAACCCAGGCTCTCGATCAGTTCCCCTGAGAGTTTTCCCCTGTAATTACCGTGACCCTTTGGCACCTTCCTCGCTGCTGCCCTTTGCAGTACTGACACAGCAGAGGAGGTGCCCCAGGAGCTCTGAAGCACGAGGAGGGCTCAGACCTCACCGAGTTCCCTGGTACCCATCCCAGACTGCTCCCCTAGCACGCTGCCTAACTTCTCCCAGTTTTGCGTTGTTTTTTGTTTTTTTCTAAAGGCCCGTAACAGATTTTTCTTCTTTTCCTACACAGCCTGGCGTGGGGACCCTGTTGCTGCTGGACTTCAAGGCAGGAGAAGGGACCTCATCTTCTGCCGGGGGAGGACGTACGCCAGCAGCTACGGGAAGGGCAGGAGGAGGCGACTCGCCCCATGACGGAGCTCGAGGGGCCTCGGCCACGGGGCACTCACCATGCCGTCGGAGCAGTTGGAGCGGGGGCTGGAGGCGTCCGACTCCCCGCTGTAGTGCTCCAGCACCGGGTAGTAAACGTCCTCCTGCTCCCGCAGCAGCGCCTGCAGGCTCTCAATGTAGCGGATGGCGTTGCGCAGGATCTCCACCTTGGGCAGGCGCTGGTTGGGGTTGGTGGAGGTGCAGCGCTTGAGGGTCTCGAAGGCCTCGTTGACCTTGCTGAGCCGCCGCCGCTCCCTCATGGTGGCGGCTTTCCGCCGGTCGGCGTTGGTGGTCTTCCTCTTGCATGCCTTGCACGCCCACAGCAGGCAGCGGCCGGCCTGGTGGTGCCCGCTGGGCGCCCGCACGTGCTCCTCCTCGTGCGGGTGCCCGTGGTGGTGGTGCCCGTGGTGGTGCGGGTGCTCCTCGGGCTTCAGCAGCCCCCCGACGTGCACCAGCCGGGGGTCCAGGTCCTCGAAGAAGTGCATGTCCGACGTGTTGAAGCACGGGTCGTCGTAGAAGTCGTCGGCGCCCGCGAAGGAGCAGAGGGAGCCCTCCGGCATCTCCATGGCGCCCAGTAAGTCCATGGGGGCGGCGGAGAGGGGGCGACGCTTGGGGGGTCGCGGGGGGCTCCCTGAGGGCTGCCGAGCGCCGGCTGCTGCTGCGGGCACCGCCGCCGACCCCCTCCCCAGCCGCAGCGCTCCGGGAGCGCCGCTCGGGGCTGTATTTATGCCGGAGCCCCCCGGGGGGACGGGACGGGACGGGGCGGAGAGGGGCGGGGAGGGGGCCGTGGAGGACGGGGCCCCCCCCCAGGGTGGCCGGGGGGCGGCCCGGCAGCCGCAGGTGCCGCCCGCCCCGCTCCTCTGCTGTCCTTCTGTCGTTGTGTGATTCAGTTTTTGCAAACATTGCCAACCTACAGACCCTAATTTCTACTGACTTGTCTTCAAATGCAAAGATAAGAGCTGTTAGGGACATTCTGTCACTACCCCAAATATATATATATATATATATATATATATATATATATATATATATTTTTTTTTCTTTTAGGTAGATGTTTTGGACTCTGTACAAGTTTGTTCTTTCACTGTATCCAGCGCTGAAAAACGATATGTCCCAAGGAGATCAGCTATTGACCACCCTTACTCATTTACAAGTGTATCTCCCAGCTGTTCGGAGAGGCAGAGCAGCCAGCTTGTGGAAACGCTGCTGTTAGTACAGAGGTTCTTTGATCCAGAAGGAATGAACAGATTTTTTATTTTTTTTTTTTAATCTTTGCTGAACAGCTAGAAGTGAAAATAATTTGTATTCAAAGCAATGCCACACATACAATAACAGAAAAATTATAAATAGTTTAACGCTGAATGTGTACAATGGAATATCAAGGCTTGGTGCTGGCCGTGTGACCTACTCAAAACACACAAACTCTTTGCAGATCGTTATTTTAATTTGTGGAACAGCTAATTTTCCTAATAATTACCTTATGCTGTAGCATGTTCTGCCACTGTAAGCGTGCTTCTAGGCTATATTAGACCCCAGAAAAAAGCATTGTGGGACTTGCACACAGATCACTTAATTTGGGCAAAGTCGTAACAAATGTCTGGACTTAGACAAGCGATACAAGCAAGACTGTCTGTAACTTAACTGCCCATGAACACGCTTAAGCGCATGAATTCACTGAAGTGAAAAAGTCAGGAAGAAGCCACGAGCAGCTGGTGAGCTCTGCTCGGAGTGGTCTTCCGGTGAAGCTGCCTTTGAAGACTTACCTTGTGCTGCCACCACCAAAACTCACGTTCACTTTCCAGTGTTTTGCCCACAGGTGCATTTGTCCAGGAAGATGTTGCCTTCTGTGGTATGCCTGAAAGAAGTCCTTGCAAAAACACAAAATCCTGAGCTGCTCTTCTCCATTTTGTGTGGCCATAGTGGAGAAGAGGAAGGACGGCGTGTTCTCCATAGAGACTGTAAGTTAATTCCTTGCTCTGAGAGTAGGCAGCAGCAAGGTCCCTTTCCCTACAACCACAGGCAGTGCTTATGGCAGTGTTTAGAAATACGCCATTGTCAACACCTGTTTGTAAGCCTCTGTAACTCATAACTTCATGTAAAGATAAGGTCCTTCCAGAGCTTCCAATTTAGATGCAGTTATATCGGGTACTGATGGCTATTCTGAGCAGTGCAGGTTGTGTGTTTGGGTGGTTTTGGACATTGCTTTGCAAGTACAGTGTGTGTATACAATCAGCTAAGGAAGGAAAACCTGTATGGTTACTCTAAACTTTGTTGTCACTATAACTGTTCCACATTTATCCTTTATCTCTGTTTCTCAGGGTATGGTTGAAATGAAGATGAGAAGGCAGAGGCAGATTGTACATCCCATACTACAAAGCACGGAGAGGCTCATCCTATTCACAACTGACAGGTACTGCTGACAGACTTACTGAGATGATATTCATAGGCATATGTGCCTCGCAGCACAAACAACATGTGGACAAGAAAAACTTCAGCTACCTACAGTTACTGATTTATTTTTTCTTTCTTTTTTAAGATGATAAACTGGGAAAATAGCTGATTGTGAGTTTACCTAAAGTTAACAGAATTGTCTTTTCAGGCAGAGGGTCCAGGAGGTATTTTGGAAGAGAAAAAGGCCTGAAGTCTGAAAATGTGCTGGTAACATCCAGCTGCAGAAATGAAGGTAAGCATCTTTTAGAAACACACATGGCACTGTTTCAGGGGAAAAAGAGCAGCCCTGCATTGAAAAGTTGGCTTTTTGTTGTGGTGAAACTCATTTAAGATGTTAAATGCTGGAAGCTGTGCCTACACTGTAGAAAGGTAATGACTCCTTAAAGGAGAAGCCCACTGTAGAAGTCAAGCATTGGCTGTACTACTTGTTTTTATTTGGCACTAGTTTATAATTCAACTAGCAGTTTTGCTCGCTTCGTATTAAGTGAGCTATATTTTAATATGGAGGATGGATTCCATTGCTCTTATTCATGTTGAGTTGTAGTCAGTGGAACTAATTGTTGAATAAGGTATGCTCAGCGTGAGAGTGGGTGTTGGAATCCAGCCCAGATGGAAATATCTTTTAAATTTCTGATGTATTCAAGAGCAGCCATCCCCAACAGACAAATCCAGCATGTTCCTAACAGTGACTCCTCCCTAACCACCCCTCCCCCTGAAAAGCTAAATCATTATTAGCAGAAAGTTTGAGAAAGCATCAGCACTGTAATTGTCTATCCTGTGTTTCAACACTACCAGAAATGAAGTAGGCTAATGTAGTTTTGCAGAAATGGGTACTTAACTGCAGCTGTGCATCAGAGTCAAGACTTTTCCGACCATGTTTCATTGTGCACTGTTCTCACCTTAGTACAGTCTTCTAGCATTTGTGTCATTCTGTGGTCTACTCTTTTCATCTTTGAAGTCACCTGTGCAACTTTCTCCACAGCAGGTAAGTATTGGTACTGTGTTGTTTGTTTGCAAAAATCTCTTGGAGAAGAGATTTCTGTGTTGTCAAATGGGGAATACAATGTGGATGCTACATGCCATTTTTTAATGTTCAACTGAATTTATTTTTCAAACATGATAGGTATACCGTTTACACTATTACATAAAAGTGTAAGAATCTTTCAACAGAGCAAAACCCATATGCATAAAAAAGTGGTATATAAAAAAACAAAAAGCAATGTAGCTGATCTAGCCAGTTCCTCTTCCTGTAGCCAGCCCATGTTGAGAAAGAAAGGCACTCTTGTAGCAGGTGAGGGGAAGGAACTTACAGTGATATAATACGCTGATGATCACAGAGTCCAACTCCTGACTGCACACAGGGCAACCTAAGAGTTAAACCATGTATCCAAAAGTACTGTCCAAATCTTCTGGAGTATTAAATGTGGACCCCTGATTTACCTCATCTGCTTTCCGAGGATGAGAAAAGGCAAGTGAGTGTAGTAAAAAACAGCACATAGTCATGTTCCCACTGTTGAGGAAATGTTTGCATCCTTCATCTTGGAGAAGCATACAACTAGAAACAGCTGGGCTGTAAATAAATGAATTGGACTACTTATTTAAGCTGCTACTGTGATAAAAGACTTTTTTAAAACAAGTTTTGTCTTCTAACAAGTTCATTGCATTATGTTAGTATACTAAAATATCTAATAATATAAAAAATATTTAGCTTTTCTCTCAAATGGAAATTACTTTGTACTAAAGTTTGCTTTGAATAAGAGTTGTATATACTGTTAAAAATAATTTGCACAAACTAACCCCATTAGTCATTTAAGACAGAAGAGGCCTAAAAGCTTTGGGTTTCCAGGAAGAATAGCATAGATAAAAATACAATTAATGCTGACAACCTAGGTTAACTAGCAACCTAGCTATCATTTAAGCAAAAAAAAAAAAATGATATGGGCTGGATTTTGAGCTGTGGCTCAAAAGATGAGGAAAAGGGTATAAAAAAATGGAGTGATACAGCATCATGCCTCCTGGGCTCTCCTTTCCAGGCCACCCTCTGTACAGGTCTGCCTTTAGGAGTTGCCCCACAGCTGCAACAGCCACAGCATTAAACAACCTCCCTCCCCTGCTTCACTTTTGCTCCTGTCCCATCATTATTGCACTGTGGCAGTGTGGCAGTGCAGTGGATGGTTGCATATATTGGCCCTATGTTATTCCTGTGCTGGAAAAAATCTTTCTGGGGTCGCTTCAAACCCTCTGCAGCTCCTGTACCCTGCTGGAGAGGCGGGCAGGGGCTGCACTGCTGACCAGGCTCCAACTCTATGCCTGTTCTGAACTCCTTCTGCAACCGGTCCATAAAGTAATCCCCAAGACTATTTCTGCCATCCTGGGAACAATCAAGCCTGCGAGCATTGGTCAGAAGATCTCCCATCAGCTTGATCTTCCGGATTTTGGGCCCAATGAATTGTTTCTTGATAGTGCTTGCGCTATGAGGGTCTGCGTTTTCAATGCTTATGGCATAAAGTTCTTCAAAATACCGAGTCATAGTTTTCCACTGTACCATTGCTAGCTCCAGAGCTTTCACCAGACCGACTGCGTAGTCATAGTTTGGTTTCTAGAAGCAAAGACAAAATTACATTTACACAGATGAACAGCTCATCTTACCATGTTCAGTGTTTTCCTGCAATTTACTTGGCCCTCTACATATGACATGTTAGGATTTTGCAACAACAACTCCTAGCTTGCAGCAGCTGTTATTTCTTGCTGAATTGGATGGCTGTAAACACACCTAAGTGGCAGAACCCAAACACTTTTTCAAGAAACAGGGATTCAGAAAGCAACAATGGCTTTTTTTCCCCTACAGCTTACCAAATGCATGGTAGTCCAAAGGGAGTATTCTGTATTAACTATTAAGAGAATACAAACTTGTTAGAGGAATATCCAGCCCTTTAACAATTTTTTTTTTTTTTTTTTTTTTTTACTGGTAACTTTGAGTTACTCCTTTGTACCTGTGAAACCTGAGTCAGACAGATCTCTTAGTTCAAAGCCTGTCTTGAACTATAACAGATCTGCCTTCTAGGCTTCTATGTGGTTTCAATGTGAAAGCAGACAAGTTGGCTGTCTCAGCATTGAAACAGTTTAAGGAGCCTCACATTATCCATCACAGCACACTGGAAACAGCAGTCTCCAGCTGAGCATAAGGAAGAGGGGACCATTGTTTATATTCTTTTTGGCTAGAAGAGCAACCACACAGAGTTAGGACTGCATGTCTGACAGCTTCCAGGTGCTGTAATCAAGAACAAAAGCATGTGCACTAATAGGACAGGGAAATTGTATCTGGAAATCTAACAGGATGAATGCAGGGAGCTGAAGTACCAACACTAATAATGCAAGAAGTTAGAATAATTACAGCTCATTGCAAATGCTTGAAAACTTCTTGTTTGCTACACACCTGGATGGTTTTACCACAGTAATGGCCTCCTCTTTCTTGCTGATACTCCATCAAAGCCTCTGCAGCTTTTCTCTCTTCCAGAGCTTGATGGCAGAAGAACTTGGAAACATTCGGTAGAGCCACGTGTGATTGATCAAAATACTCACCCTAAACAAACAAACAAAAAAACAACAAACAAGCAACGTTAGGATTTGCTAGAGATGGGATTTACCTGCAGCAGAACGTGACTATCAGAATCCATGAGATGCTTCCAAAAGAACTTGTTCTACCAGCACAATCACTTTGAAGGTCTTCAACCACTTTTTCTGCAATAAAGTAAGTCTTACTGTCTGCAACAGAAAATCTTTACTTCTATTAGAACTCCTATCCTTTAATTCTAGATACATAGCCATAAGTACGGATGCTCTCTCTCAGGAAAATATTCTGAGGATCTCAGCTAAGTTTTGTTTGTTTTACTTCCTAAAGCATAGTCCCCACAGGGAACATACAATTTCTCTCCTTAGGCCAGCATTCCAGTGAAAAGAAAGCTTTCAAAGCTATGAAAAAGTTGAGGCAAATGCAAAAAGAGAACAAGCATAACTTTGCATCCATTTATCCCCTTCATTATGGATAATGCTATTCCCACATAAATACTACTACTACTGAACTATACGTTGTACAGTACAATACTATACCATAATATAATTGAGTGTTGTATATAGCTCTTGCCAAGAATACTTCAGAAGTATTAAAACTGTAAACCCACCACAGGCTTGTTCTGTTCCATATGGGAAATTAATGGTTTTAATAATCACTGCAATATTTGACTACATTATTAGAGCCCTCAACAATTCTGTTAGGAGAACTTTGTCTGTGACATTGCTGTCCTATAAACAGGATGCACTGGAGAGAGGTAGCAGTGGGAAGCCACCAGCTTATAGAGGCTTCAACACTAGCTCTGCTCCACTTTGATGTTGAAGACAGAGGCAACAGCTGGAAATAGGCAAGAAAGGAATTGAGGGAGCTACAGTATCTTGGTCCGCTCATTCCCTAAACATGCAGATGCAACACAGCTTTTGCCTCTTGGACATAGTCTGGGTGGGAGTCCTGCATATCAAGCTGTTGGCTTGTAGAATGCCTATGAGGGGAGGACAAATGTGTGTATTTCCTAAGTTTTTCTGCTTCCTATTGTCTTGCCTGCTTTGATCTGTTGCCCTGCATAATAATGAATTAGTTGCGTTTCATCTGCTGCTTATCTGCCTTCAAAAAGTGCATAAAATTTATATGCACAATACAACAAGTTGGTATTTGAATTACCATCTAGGATACCCCCACACCTGGGACGCACGTACACATGCGTCACAGTAAGGCATTCTAGGGCAAGCGCACACTGGAATGTTTTATTAAAACATCATTGTAATACTTGCATAATCCTTTTCCTGCAGCCATTCATTCATTCATGTTTCTGTTTACAGAAGAGTTGAAACACCACGTTTTATAACAAGTTCTTCAGTGCAAGGGTGCTGCAGGACTTCAAAAAGAGCCATAGTTACCGCACCTACTTAACTGTTAAGGTAAATCTTTTATGGGAATCATTAAATGTTTTTAAAGTGTTCATATTTTTAGGTTTATCTACTGTCTGTTTCTAGTTAGGCTTCTTCCAGCTCTCAATCACTCGTATTACTTTAATCCATGTGCTTAACTAGTTGTTTTGCTGTATACTTAATTTTTGTTCGTTTAATACTCGGCTTCATCAAAGATCTGGGGGATATACGGAACGTGGTGCTTCCCCGCAGACGCCTGGCATCCGAAGGGACGGCATTGATTATCTCTTTTTTTATTGAAATGGCTTCATTAAAACACTTGAAGCCTTAGTATTTGATGCGTGGCCAGCCACGATTCTGACACGCACGTTAGGTGATACCAGGGCTATCTTTTTTAAAGCCTGCAGAGCGAGCACGGATGCTGACAAGCAGCCACCTCACAAGCTACGCTCTCAGATTCACCACGCTCGCGAAATTTGGGGGGAAGAAACAACACCGGCACCGCCAGCACTCTCCTCACAGAGGAGGCTCCCCCGCCTCGAAGCTCTCCCGACCCCCCTCCTGCCCTTCTCCTCCTCCTCCTCCTCCTCCTCCTCCTCCTCCTGCTCCTTACCAGCGCCTGCAGGCTGTAGGCGAGCTCCAGCAGGGCTCCGGTGACCCCGCAGAGCCCTTCCTCCACGGCCACCGGGAAGCTCTGCCTCAGGCGGCCGGCGGGCAGCGGGCGGTGCGCCGGGCAGGCGGGCAGCGACACCCGGGGCCGCTTGGAGCGCGGCTCGGCCATGGCGGGCGCCGCCATGGGGCAGCGGGGCCGGGCCGCCCGCGCCGCCTCATATAGGGCCGGGCACCTGCGGCGCACCTTGCCCGCCGGGGCAGGAGGGAGCGGCCGCCGCCGCCGCCATTTCGTGCCCGCCCCGCCCCGGTGCCCGTGCCCGTCCCCTCAGCCCCTGGTCGGCGTTAGGTCCGCGAGTGGTTGAGCCAAATTGGGGTTAGATGTCCCAGTCCCAGGCGTGAAGTGTGTTGAGGAGCTTGAAAATGCAGGCGTCTGGCGTTTTCAGCCACTTCCTTGTGTGGGTTTTGTGCTGCGTGTCGCTGCTCGAGCTTGTGCTTTGAGCAGGGAAAAGCCGTCGCAGCGGAAACGTTGCTGAAGGCTACGTGTGAAGCGTGGCCCCAGTGCCCTTAATCTCTGTACACCCTTCAAATCCGATATTTTACTGTTCAGTGACTTTCTGCTGAGCAAGCATGCTGCTCTGTGGAATATTTTTCGAACAGGAGCAGCCCCAGAGAGCCTTTCGCAAGGACTGCAGGGGCAGTGCCATCGGCCCATTGCGTGCCCTGATTGTCATCGGATCTGACTGCCTCGAGCCGAGCACACAGCGGGCAGCAGTCCGGGGCTGGCAGGAGAGCTGCTCATCAGAAACCTGTGTGCTGCCAGTTCGGCGCCTCTGTCTTTTATGCTGTTCAACCCTCTTTGTTTGACGTGATTTCCCATCATTTGTGCTTCTGATTCTTCATGCCGTAGCCAAGTGAAATCAGAAGTTCCAGTAAAACTGTGTGAAGTTGCCATTAAAAGTAAATAAATAATAATAATAATAATAAATTATGGTTAAACTGCATGTGAGTGCAGCTTGCCCTTAGTATTTCAGCCCAGAAGTAAGTACCTGAATTCACAAGTTACGATATATTCACAGGGCAGTTCAACGCTGTGTGACCTAGTTCTGAAGGCAATAAGGGTCCTGCTTTTAGTTGTGGCACTAGGGACTTCTGCTGGGATGATGCACGTCAGACTCTTCATACTTTTCAGCTCCCTGCATGCCAGCTGCCGTTGTTTTAGCCAGTGAAGCAGTGGCGTGTGTTTTACAATTCCAGCATAATTCTTTGAAGGCCTAAGAAGAATAAAAAGGGCAAGTGTGTGGTGTCTCTGTGAGCATGCAGTATTGCCTTCCTAATATAAAACGATATCCAGTGACCTCCCTTCTGTGGGCAATCCAAAGAATTTCAAGTGTGAAAACAAAATAGAAAGCAAGTTAGCTTGTGTCCATGAAAAGCTCATAGTATGTTTTCTTAGGGGGGCCTGTGTGTTCATAGTGGTAATTTCTGAGCATACTAGTGCATGCATGCTCATATCTGTATTAGTGGACTTGCAATCACATGCTGACTTTTGGAAGTCAGTATTTTATGTTATCCCATGCCAATGATGGAGAACTAAGATGCAAAGACGTTTCTTAAGTCTACATATGAAGCATAGGCCCAGTCTGAAAACTGTCTCATAATCTCCTTGATCTCCACCCATTCGGTAACTGCTTGTTTTATGAGAACATCACTGAATTTATTTTGCTTTGCGCCTCACAGAATTAAAAGAAATACATGTAATTGGTACTGCAGTTAAATTTGTTATGGAAAATTTCCATTACAAATTAATCTAGGGATTCTTGCTACGCAGGCTGAGGTGGTCTCGCATGCTGGTCATACCTGGACTGAGGAAATTACCATCTGTTCCAAAAACTTGTGATCTCAATCTTGATTTTTAAATAATGCTGTATCCTAGGAGGATGAGTGCTTTGTTCAGTTTCCTAGGTAGTAACAACATCTCAGCATGGCATGGAGTAAACGCAGTGCCTGGTATCAGGTAGGGGGCTTTTAAGATAGTAGAGCTGGTTTTCATCTACCCTAAACTAAGGAGAAAGTATTAGGTTTCTTTCTGAAACCATATGCTTTAGAAAAGCTACTACCCACTTGGGGTAACAATGTATGTGTATGACTTCTATACAAGTGAATCTGGGTTAGTTCTTTATTCCTGCTATATCCTGAAGTACAAAGGTGCTTTACAGATTGCCTGAATAAACAGCCCTTCTTGGGGTGACAGAGGTTGGGCACTGAGGGAAAGCATGAGGAGGTAGTTCGGTGCAAGCCACTGCAAGCAAGGGCTCTGTAAATAGCATTGGTGAGGGGATTGGCCCTCCTCATTCCCATAATCCAGGATTATTTACATGCGTAATGTCAGGCACGTGCCTTGATTTACATGTGTGATTTGGGATGATTTTGGTACAACACACTTGAAAGAGTGTTGAAAAGCAGTATGCCAGAGTGGGAAGCTGAGCAGCCACAGCATGGTATACAGAAAAGAAGCTCTCTTACAACATGCCCCCCTTTTAGTTCTTTGGCAGAGAGTCACAAAGAGGACAGAGTTACTGTCATAGGGCTTCAGCAGTCATCTGAAGATAGCTTTTCTGTTAAGACTACTAGCAAACATTTAATTGAATCTGGCCGTTTTCTGCCTTGATTGTCTGTCCTTGAAAGCTGCAGTTTGTATTCTGGAGTTTGCGTTTTCTGTCCTTTAACCACAGGTAGCAAGAATTGTGGCTGTGTTGCTTCTGTCCAGCCACCATCTGTTAGCTTCTTCCTAGCTGTGGCAGATTTTTCATACTATATCTAACGCTGTCAAACTTTTTTCTTACATGATGATTCAGCGGCCATCAATAGCTATGATGAAAGTTGAGGGCTAAATTAGAAGAAAGCAGTAAACAAATGTATGATGTGTATTCCTGTAAATTAGCCGTCTTCGTTCGTGATTTTATTTCATAATTAAGTGAAACCTAAGCTCTCTGGCAGTAAATGGAGAAGGATTCATACAAGCACCCGTGAATTCACAATCGCTTGTGTTGGACTTGAAGACATTTTGCCCCTTTATCCATATGCTTTGCTGTTCTCAACAGGTGCTTCATTTCACTGTTTTCTCTGATCCCGCTCTGTTTCATTTCCCTTTTTCCATGGAAGAAAAGCCAGCAAGACTTCTGAGTTGTTTCTGTGCCTTTTTGTACCGTATGACTCATAGAGTTAAAAAAGCAGCCTGAAATTAGGGAGGTTACTACTTAAGCGAGCGTAGAAAAACAACTCTTTTTAAAATGGCCTTACAGTAAAAGCAGTCCTCAGCAAAACAGGAGACGGCCCCGTGGTGACAGCAGCACTGTGACCAAGCTGTGAGGGGAACGTTCTGGCATAGTTTTTTTTTGTCTTTGTGTCACCGAGCAAATGTAAAGAGTTCAGGAAGGCCCACTTTGTTTTAGTGCTGTGAAATCAGCATGCTGTAGCTGTGTGAGAGAAGGGCTTTTCAGAAGCTGAACTTAGAGCCTAGTTCTACCAAAGTGAGTGTCTTGTTCTTGCTAATATCAAACAGAGCAGACAGGAGTGTATATGTGTACACAGACAGTGTCTATATGTGTACATACACACGTGTATGTATGTATTTCATTTCCTAAAACAAGGTACCACAGTGAAATCCCGTACACAAAATATTTTAATTCTGATTTAGGAAGTCATTTTTGAAGTACGTCTTTCTTCTTTTTGCAATGAGGTTCTTTCTTAAAGAACTTTCTAAATGTTGAATTATATAAACTCCTGCGTTAAGGAGAAAAATCTTTGAAACTTTACCAATTGAAATCCGTCCTTTACTCCAGACAGAATATGCCCACAGCCCGTTAGCACATCTGTGCTGTGTCTAAAGCATAGCCTGGGCCAACTCGTCCTCGCCCTTTGCTCCTGCCCTGCCTGATGTGGCCCCCAGGGGCAGCTCCGTGCCCCCAGCAGGTATTTTGTGTTGTGGGGTGAGTGGGTGCTTCCAGCCAGGCCTAAAAGATGTAACTGTGCCCCTGCCTGTGTGCCTGGTGGCCGCAGGTGGCTGGCAGCCAGGCTGAGCAGCAGATGGAGCAGCACAGGGCTTGGCCCTTCAATCTCTATTTCTTCTCTCACCAATAAACTCTAAGTGGACTATTACTGTCCATTGGTACCGGCTGATATTACCCATCTCGTTTCTTGGAGAGGCTGCACATAAGATGAAATCAGCAGGGTTTGTTTGTCTCAGATTTTTGCAATTGTTCTTTCAAATTATACTGAAAAAAAGCACAGGCCAGCAAACGTAAGGCTCATTGATGTGATCTGTCCGTGGCACAACGTATGGCCAGTCACTGACTGCAGGTTGAATCTGCTGGGTCTCAGCACTGGAACAAATCTAAGGGGATTCTGAGGAATTTCTGAAAACACGTGGTGTGCCCCAGGCAGCGCGTTACATAAGGGAGTTGTGCAATCCCAAGCTACCTAAAGTCTTTCATAATTTGTATCCTGTGCCTTCCTGTTCTACTTTTACTTTTTTTTCCACATCTGTGGACAAGAATCTGTACTTAATTTTTGGACAAATGAGAAAACGAGACTTGACGTGTTGGAAAAGGCAGTGCCCCTTTTTAGGTACAGCTTGTGCCATCTGAAATCAGTGGTTGCAGGTAACGCCTTCCAGGCAGTGTAAACATGGGTAGGTTTGCTCCACACTCAGTGGCCCTTGAAAGAACATCAGATCTCTTCGAGTTGAGGATGAGCAGATGCACTCTGTCCATACTGAGAATATTTGGGCTCTAGTAATATTTGCCTGTAGTAAACTACATCTTCTGATGAAGGTTCAGAGCCTTTTATTGTCCTGCTACTGTATTTTGCTGATGATCACTGGTCTTAGTGTCCTTGCTAATACCAAGAGCTCCTGCTTCTGAAGTACAGATAAACCAGGGGCTTAAATGGTTTGGCTGATGACATTTGCTACTTGGCTTGAGAGAGAGCAGAAATTGAAGCCACGGATGTAGTGAGAGGTTTGGAAGATGTCTTCAGGTGAAGGAGAGACTATTCCAAATGTTTTAGATTTTGCATTCGTCAAAAAAATATGAGTGAGCCGTTTTCACAGTCTTTGTTTGAAAAAGATCCCTCTCAAAGTATAAATGAAGCTGAGCCAAAAAAAAAAAAATCAGTCTTTTTTTTTTTTTAATTTAATGTGAACATTCATCAGGTAAATGTTTAAAATTTTGTATTAATACACTTCTAATGGGGGTAAATCAGACAAGCCAGAAGTGGATAATTTCACTCAAGCAGCACAGACCTTAAAGACTAGGGTAAATTCCTGTGAAGTAATTCCTCTTCTAGTTGCAGTCACAGAATGACCCTTTATTACTGCTTTCTGCTCAAAGCACCTTTTGTAAGCCATCTGTATATTATCCTTTATCACCTATGTGTTGTGGTTCCGTAGGGTTTTCCTTTCTGATCATTTTCCACCTAAATTTAATGGCTTTAAATCTGTTATAAAGTTGTTATGAGGGCAGGTGTTAGGCTGTAGGCTGTTTGTGGCAGTGTGTCCCAGGCAAACTCTCCTGTGCCAGCTTGCAAGGATCAGACACATCACTTCTGATTTCACTGTCTGTGTGCTGAGGATCTCTAGATTTGGGCATTCGCCTGGTTTTGCTGGAATCGTGGCACTGAAGGCAGCCAGCAACATTAGCTGACAGTCCTGGGAAGTTGCTTATTCTGGTCTTTAGGACACCGTGGCATTACCCAGAGTGGTTCAGTGAAGCCTTTTCTTTTTGATTATTAGACCACAGCTCCAGTTCCTGTCATTTTTATAATTCAGAAATCACTTCCCCGAGCATTTGCGAATTTTGCAGAACTGCTTGTTCTCTGGTTGAAATCCTGCATACTGAGCATCTGCCTGAGGCAAAGGCAAAAAAGTTAGCTTTGATACTCCAAAACTGGTCGAATAAATCCTGTGCAGCTGGTCTGCGTGAAATGTGCCCGGTGACAGCAAGCCGCAGAGAGGATTCAGGGGTTTAGGAAAAGCTCTGTGCCCTTCTAGCAAAATAATATGAGAAGAAAATTTTGCTTGAAGCCAACTGAGCCAGGAGCTGCTTCTGGCAGGGTTTCTTGCACTCTTCCCAGACTATTTTGTAGCAGCCACAGATGGATAATGCACTGGGCTATGAGGACCACTGGCCAGAGCAAGAACGTGTCAATTCTTATGATGCCTGGGCTGACAGATTTCTCTTAAGGGAATCTAACTGGGTTTGGTTTGATGTGTTTCAGAACAGGATCATCCTTGTTCCTGTTAAAGCATGCTCGTGGTCTGGACTCTGGGACCCAAGCAGGACTGAGGGATACATCTGGTAAGGCAGTGGTGAGGCCATGTTGCACGTGTAGAGAAGGGTGTTGAAGTTTGCCCTACGTAGCTTATGACTTCCAGCTCTTTGTTGTGAAGCAAGGGGCAGGAAGGTTTATTTTCCTTTTTAAAGGAAGGTCAGTGCAGAGCAAAGAGAGGAGGTGAAATCCTGGGGAAAACCGAAAAGGGAACAGAAGCAGCACTCAGAGTGGGCCAAATCTTTTACTGGCATATATGAGCATTACTCATATAACTTCAAGAGAATACATGCTTTAACTGAGCATGTACCAGCTGAGGACCTGGCCCATAATATCCTTTATAAAGCTCTGATTCCTCCCCAAATAGTTTTTCCCTCCCTCTTCAAAGAGGCACCTGTTGTTGGTGGAGTTGGTGATGATACCGGATTAGTGCACATGCGGTCAGCCCGCTTGGCCTCGGCCCTTTGGACCCAAAATGAACTCCAGCTGCTGTTGCCCAGAGCAGGTGCTTCATCCAGCCCTAGCAGCTGTCTGAACGTCCGCTGCCATGGCCAACAGGAGGGGGTAGGCTCTGAGCTACCCGGAGGAAGAGCTGATCAGCAGGAGGGAAGGAAAAGGGAGTGTGCTGCAGAGATGCCCTCAGCACGTTTACACTCAGCATTTAGCAGAAGAAAATTGTCGTAGCATGTCATGGTGGAACTGGGACACAGGGGCTGGCATTCTGAGCCTGCATGGCCCAGGGATGGATGTTGGTTCCCAAAATGAGGCTGAGGGACCTCTGCATACCAGCAGGGCCGTGACAAACGTTTGATCTCCGTGCTCCTGAACCTGTCTCGTCAGGTACATGGCCACCTGTGAGAAATTTGGAGGGCTGGTGGCATTTCACAGTTGTTTGGTGTTTGTAGCTGCTGGTTTAAACCTCCAGTGAGCTGCCTGGCAGAGGTGAGATTAGGCACAGAGCAGTGTGCAGGATGATAGTTCTCTAGGTGTGACAGCTGGGGCATCACACACACACTGCCAAAATCAGCAGCCAGGGAAGAAGACAAAATCAGAGAAACTGGGGTTAAGAAGCAGCTGCAGGAGTGGAGGAAATGGTGCCAGGTCAATGGAGGGTGAGGAGACAACGTGAGGGAACAAAGAAGGGTAATTCAGGAGACGCCTTGCTGTCTCGGGGTGCTTGTTCTCCAGCCTTTAAGGTACGGAAATTGCTGGGTGTTTGCTGCTGCTGGGTGAAGTTGTTTGACCGATGAATAGTGAGTGGAAAAGGATCGCTGTGGGGTGAATGGTACAAGAAGGGGGCCTGTCCTCAATATGGGGAGGCAACAAGGAGAATGAAGTTGTGCCCTCAGTAAGAGAGAATGAAGTTATGTCATCAATACAGAAGTAGCAGTTACTGACCCTAAAAGAGCCCTGCTGTCCATGTGGCCATCACGCCACATAAGCCCAGGAGAAAAACAAGAATATCGGAGGCCTCTCCTTGTCAGGAAATGGGATTTCCGCAGGTACTCAGTTGTAAATGCTGTACATGCTTCTAAGGCTTGGCACAGGGCGTTGCTAAATCCTGATTCAGGATGCAGGAATGTTTCGTGGCCCCTGCCATGTAAGCTGTGGTCTGCCCATGTTTGGAAATCAGCCGTCAGTGATGGCAGGAGACAAGTATGGGTGAAATGAGCAGCTTGGCTTCAGCACTGAGCAAGACTTGTTAACATCCTGAGTGCAGATGGCCAGTTCGTATTGTGAGTAATGAATGCTGTGCTCTTCTCTGCAGCTGATACTGGTCTTCATCCCCTTGCTACCATCCCAGGATTTGGAAGAGTGAGGTAGTATTTTATCCCTGTTCAAGATTAGGTAAGTTTGCTAGACATAATGTTCATATGGAATTAGAAAAACTCCACATAGCCAAAGGTACTGACTTCAGATCATCTGTGTGGTGGCAGGGAAATTATTTCCATTTTGTCTTACTTGCCTCTCAGATTGGTTAGGGTATCCAGCTGATTTCAGTCGTTCTTTTGGACTAAAAACTATTCCTCCTGTAACAGGCCTGAACAATTCCTGTCCCAGTGCAGTTCTTCCATCATGTATTCCTCCTATTTGTATTGTTTCCATGTTAAAATTAAGGAATTGATGTGTGTCTGTGTGAAGGAAGGCATTCTCTGTCTTAGTGTCCCTTTGTTTTTAGCAGTTTCAGTAAATTCCAGTTCACTCTTGCTGCTGCAGCCTTATCAGCAGTGGTTCCCCACTGGCTCCTGATCTGCCCAGTAGCACGGCTGGGTGCTGTGCACACCTGTACTGCTTCACTCGGGGGAAGTGGTTGATGTTGTACCCCTCTTCTTCAGCTTCCTGGCACCGTGGTGTGAAGCGAGAAAAATGGAGGTGCAACTTCCTAGTCCTTTTGGTGTCGGAAATTAAGATAAAACAAAACCTGGAAGCACACCAAATGCCATTCTCAAAGTGGCCCAAGATCTGTATTTAAGTATGGCAGCATGTTTAATCTTGTTTTCTGGAGATTTTTATCCATCTACACGTGGATAGGGTTTTTTGAAGCACCTCTCTGCCACTGATTAAAATGGAATTAGGTATGAAGGAGCTTTGCAGATTTAAGCTATTACCAAACGGTGCGTGGCACTGTCCAGTGTGAGGCACAGCAAAGTGAAGCACTTTGGATGCTGTAAGTCATAACATATTAATTGCTGGATTAAGACTAAGGAAGTAGAGATTTTCAGTAGCCCTCCATGTTTTGGGGATCTGGACAACAGAGGGTTTTACTTTGTATGAGGCCCACGTTACGCTGTTTAGGAATTCCAAATTCAAGATCAAAAATACCGTGAGTGCCCCTTTAGCATACAGCCGACAATTAGCTTGCTGTCGTTAAGAAAAACAATCATTAAGTGGAGAGTGAAAGTAGTAGCATCAGAAGTGGACCTTGACAGAGTGGTAACATACAGTCGGAGCGAGTGACATTCTTCACACCTGCTGTGGTGCATAACAGTAGCTGGCTGCCTTAGCCCGTGGCACGACAAGCAGAGCATTGTGCTGTGACACAGCCTGGACAGCGATTGAATTACACACCGATTAGCTCTTGGGCTTCTCTCTGTCAGTGTGGACAATGAAGAATCAGAGAAGTGGACATGAGAGCTTTAGCAGGCCTTGTGCTCTCGAGTGGAGGAGGATTAGTTGGTAAATGGTAAATTGTGTTGGGGCCAACAGTCGTAAAACTGAGCTTTGCCCTTCTGCTGCCTCAAAGGCACAGGCTTTGCAGAAAGCCCCTTCTCCCCGCCTGCTTTGACTGACTGCTGTGATTTGGGGAGAGGGTGGACGTGTAGAGTCTGCTCCTCCTGTTCTCTGCCAAAGAAGGAAGGAGGTGCTGGTACATTCATATGAATTTTGCCCCTTGCTGTCTTACTGCTTTTTTTTTCTCAGAAAGGGCACGGTGTTAAATTAATCAGTCTTCTGCTATTTCCACAGGGATGCAGAAGCTGTGGGATTTGCCTGTCCCACTGAGGTGCTGCTGCCTGGTTCACTGCCTGGCGGAGAATGTCTGTAAGAGCTGATTTAACCAGAAAAAAAAAAAAAAAAGTGTGTATCCTTTCTCAGGAGATCCACAGCAGGGCTGAAGCATTGCAAACGTTGCATCCGTTTCCTCCTGTCGTCTGCTCCCACGTGACGGCAGTGCCTGTGCTGTGCTCTCAGCTCACCCTGCAAATGCTCCTTGTGGTGGGAGTTAGCACAGAGTTGGTGCAGGGGACTTCACATTTGTTGGCAGCATCCTTGCTTGCATTCCACTGGCACCAGCTGCTCGACACACAGGAGCCCGAGGTGGCAAATGCTCTTACATTCTCTTTCAATTTTCAGGTGAAGGTCTATATCCCATTAACCTCTTTTGTTTTGGGGGGAAATGGTAAGGCTTTTATTTATTTATTTTTAAGAAAAACACATTAAACCCAAGGGGGAGAAACGACTGCGTTGCGTACTGTGGTTGGGAGCGCAGGGCATTTGCGTTCCATCCGATCTGGAGCTTCCACTCCCTGCAGTTACTAAATCTGGTAGCTACTGGCAGGAGCATAGACCCAGAGATGGGCAGGACTAGTTTGCCATGCCAAATGTTTTTCTGTTGCCCTCATGCTGTTTTCTAGAACTAAAGATTTTACTGTGATAAAGATGACATCCTAAAGCACCGTAGGAGGTAAGAGGATGTAACTGCACTTGACCTGAACTTGGATTAGGTATGTCTCTGATCCTGTATCCATCTTGAACTTACCAGTGAATAACTACGTATGTGAACAATGAAAATATGACCTTCTTGTTCTGTAAATACAAAAAAGAAAGGAACAGCTTTGAAAATCCAGCCTTCTTTCAAGTTCTCTGAGAGCATGAAGACCCTGAGTCATCTCAGTGAAATTCAACAGGAATGTTCTTATTAGTGGACTGAGGATATAGATGTGGTTTTATATGTGGAAACCTGTATTTATATGTGGAAATCTGTATTTTTTTCCAGTAGTCTTCATTACTGTAATAAACGATGCTCTCTCTCCCTGCAGTCTTTTATCTTATCTGTTTATAGTATTGGTTGTTGTTTTTTGTTTGTTTGTTGTTTTTTTTTTTGTTTTTTTTTTTTTTTTTTAGCAAGGAAGCAATGCATACCTAAATACTTTAAGACTGTAAAAAAGGCTTTATGGTTATACCATTTAAAAAGAATTCCTTGTGTTTTGGTTGCTAGTCTGAAGTGAGAAAAGATATTTTAATTTCATATTCCTAAAAGCAGTAATGGATTTGCTGTAATACACCAGTTTAGAGCAATTTGCTCATAAACTGTAAGTTCCAGAAAATCCCTCAAATTCTCTCAGCTGTTTTCTCTCGTAGGTGGAAAACCCTCAGCACCTTCCAAAAGATGTTCGCATAGGCTCATATACCCCAAAAGGTAGGGTATGTAGAGGTTGGATTGATTTGTGGTTTTTTTAAAGCTAAAAAACAAACAAACAAACAAACAAAAACCTTAAATTCAGCTGTTGTTCAACATAGTCAGTACTGATTATTGACAGTTCATTTTCAAAATAGGAAAATAAGAGGTATTCTAAGTAGCCGGTGCTTTGTTTAAGACGGAATATTTCAAAGGTAAGTTTTAAAGAAAAAATAGAGAAAAAGTCATTCGCCAGTGCTGATAACTGACAGAGGTTAATACGCTGACATCACGTTGGAAGCGTATAGCATTTTGTCAATGGTTATTAATGCCCTGCTGCGGGGAGACAGGCAGTGCCAGCTGGTGTGGCGCAGCTCTGCGGGTGTGCCTTGGCTGCTGCTCAGAAAGGTGGGCGCCTGAGGAGGGCTCAGGTCTACTCCCTACCTGGCCATCGCTCCACTGAAACAGGAGATAGTGCGAGAAGGTAGGTCCAGCGCCTCGCTTCTGACTTCAGAACAGGTCTCTGAGAGCAAAGCAGGAGATGAGCCAGCAGCAGATGTCTACAGTCGTATTTCAGAAGGCACCGATGACTTGTGTTCAGTTCAGATCTTCAGGACTAAAGACCTTTGGAAGGAAACAGAATGAACTTCAGACAAATGTGCATGGAAATAATGTCAGTAGGCTTGGGGAAGAATCCTATGTTAATTTAAGAAAGCCTCAGCGCTTTGGACATCAATGGAAAGAAGTCAGAAACGGTGTGGAGTGGAGGAAAGCCCTTGACAGGAAGAGGAAGGAACTTTGTAATGGCAGACTGATGATGAATATAGAGCCATTAATTAGCTTTGACTACACTATATTCATTATACATCGATGTGTAGGTTTAGCTGACTCGCTTGGGGCTCGCTACGACTTTGTGTAATCCCTTTGAATTACATCCACCATAGGGGAATGAGAGAGATACAAAAAGGTGCAGTATGTCAGTGTAGCGTATCAAATTGAGAACGGCATTTAGCAGCCTGTACCAAACACAGGTTTACGCCAACGGTAGATTATTCCTTAAGTGTGCTGTTGTTTTGACAAATCTGAAAGGAGCTAAAAGCATTTCAGTAGACGGAAAACAAAGGAAACTCCTATTTCCTTTCCCATGGCCTGGAACCAAAATGGGATTGCCTGCTAGGTTTACACAGCCTGGCTTTGTACAGGGCAAGTATGGTGAACATGAGTAGAACATGCAGGGAAAAATTGTGAGTCCTCTGGTAGGAACAAGTCGCTGTCCAGTTGCTCCCAGTTTATACCTCAAAAGAAGAGGGTATTTCATATGGGTAGTGCTGGGCTATGAAAGAGTTGACAGTGCTGGACTTGAAACAGCTACTCTGAAAAGACTGTGGCTCTTGGAAGAGTGGACCTTGGGAGGGAACTCCTCTTGGTTTTAGCTTTAATGCTAGCCCCACTTTGAGCACAAGGTTGAACAAAATGGCAACTCACCTTGAATGATCCTGCATTCAAACACGAAACATTCCCCTACTTTTGTTTCAGATAATTTTATTAAGCTCCTATGAAACCCATCCAAACTAGGTTTCATGTTGTGGTTTTCACTTGGGTACTGATTTATTTTTTTACCATCTGTGTTCAGCAGCATGGAGAAGATTACAAATACAGTTCTCACAGAAATAGTACGTGAAGGAAAACCCTGAAGAATACACCAAGATTGTTTAGCAGTGAAAGGCCCGATGGTTTGAGGATGTTTTGATGATAACTGCCGTCTGATGTGCCACATAGTCTACCGTACTCTCTGGTACTACGAAAAAAAAATAGTGCATCATTACTTACAAATGTTTTGGAAGAGGAAGAATGTTTGATTGCACAGACCTCAGGTTTGGGAACACAATTCCATATTAAAAACCATTCGTTTTGCACACGTGTAAATTAATAGGAATAAATGGAAACGTCCACATTCTGCACATACTCTTCAATTATATAGCATAATACCCAAACTATAACTTGTGTGGACATTTCCTGTGGTAACTCTTACAGGTAGAGTTTACCATACAAGTTTACCAGGACTTTCAGTTAGCATTCCAAATCTGAGAATCAAGGTCTGGAGAAGCGCCCAGCCTCCCACTATAACCACTGTAGCGTGCTTCAGGGCAAGGCAGCCCCCACAACCTGATACGTTTCTGCACTTTTATAGAACTTAGTTTTAACAGGTACTCTCTTGTTCCCAGGAGAATCTTTTGTGGTAATCATCAAGATTGCATTTTGTACACTTCCCTCTTTTTAGTCATTTGAATTATCATGTCACAGACAGTACTGGCATGGAAAGGTGGCAAAGGTTAAAGAATGTTAATAGGAGGAGTAAGGATCATTATTCCTGAACCTATTGCTTCAAAAGAAAAGACTAACACGCAGAGTTGTATTTTCTGTACAATGTTCTAAACAGATTTTTTTTATTATTATTATTTTAAAAAAAAGAAAAAACAACACTAGCCCCAAGTGACTCCTGTCCTGCAAGGTAATCAGCTTCTCCTAGATTTTGACTAGGTTGGCATTTCTTCCTGTTGCTTGAGTGGTATATGTACAGAAAACAAACCTGAGCCCCTGAGTCCTAAAGGTGCAGACTTCAGATGCGAGCAAGCTGTTCACACTGTGAAGGAAATGACGGAAACTTCTCAATGTCTTCAGTTCTCAGTGAAAGGCCTTGCATAGATGGCCAAAGGCTGGGTATGGGGCTTGGCTGCTGGGGAAGCAGGTGATGCTCTAAAACGTGTTGGGGAGGTCAGGAGAGTGAGCAGGCTTTCCAACATGGAAACTGCACTGAAAGGGCTCTGAGGAATGCCTCTTCCACTTATGCCTATTGTAAGTAAAAGGGGAGGAGGTGAAGGTTTTTTCAAGTAGTTTGAGAGGACACATGGAAAAAATGACTTGAAAATGTCTTGCCAAAGAATGGCATAAGTCAAGCTTGTAGGTGAGCAGAAGCATCTCCATCTCTGAATCTGTATGTGTGCTGTCATCAAATTGCAGAACAGGGTTCCTAAGAATGGTACGGGACCTTGCTCTGTAAGGCTTCAGGAGGAGGGCTGCTTCTCTTTCTTCAGGCTGCTTGTCATTTTTAAAAATAGAGGGCTGAGCTTGCACTGCCACAACCCTGTGGTGATTGGCAGTGCCTCAGGCTGATCTATGAACTTAAAACATCTGATCTGTGTGGTGGTGCTTACCGCCAGGTCTTGCTGCTCCACCTGAGTAACTAGAAGGTGCTCATAAATCAGGGGAGAGCATTCCTCTGTGACACCGTCCCAAATGCCCTACTGAGCCCAAGCCTGTGTTAGCCATCAACGCCCCTTACATAAACATGTCATACTTTAAAGTAGGCTCCTGTAGAAAGCACAAACAATATACTAGCATAGAGGGGCCACACAAATTGAAGAGCCGTTAAGTCAGGGGAAGGAGGAAACATCTCTTGATGATGAATCTGTCTCTGCCAGACACATGGAAAGAAAACAGCTTATGCTGGTTACACTCCTTCCAATGTGAAATAGTTAGATGTGGACAAGTCCAAAAGTAGCAGTGCAGGAAACCTTCACTTCTCTAGCATCTGCTTCAGGCTGACCAGTGACTAGCCCCAGCCTCGTGCATCCCTGCTTCTTGCCGAACAAGGCTTGCATGCCAACCTCTTTGCAGGGATGACTGTTCTTCTAATCTTAAAATGGTGCAGCTAAGCACGAGGAATTTCTTACCAAGACCACTTGAAACCCTCTGTCAGGTGCCGTGCAGTGTTGTATTTAGATCTTGAAGTAGTCTGTATCTGATTAAGCACTAAAGAGCTCATTTGCATTTAGTTCACTACAGAAAGCTGAGTAAGAGGGATGGCTTGTTCCCGTCTGTACAAAACGCTTAAGTCTTGCCTAGTCACCTCATCCTCTGGTGCTAGCATTGAGACTACAATTCCAATCTTCCTGATCTTAGTCCTTCTACAAACTGATGCTGGGCAGTTTTAAGCATGGTAAGAGAAGTATTGAAGAGCATCTCGGGCAGGCCTTCAGTACAGCATGCAGCTGACTGACTTGTGAAACTCGTGTTTGTGTTGGTGCAGCCTTTGATCTGAATCGGTAAGGAAAGTGCTCCCAGCAGCTGGAACACACATGGCCAAAGGTGACCTGGGGCTGTAAACAGTGCTCCGGCCATCCCCCTCAGATGTGCCACAAATCACGGGGTGACAGCTGACAGGTGCCTGCCCAGCGTCCTGCACGCAGAGCATGCTATGGTGTGGAGCAGCAGGTAGGGAACCTGTACAGTGGGTGGCCAGCTTGTGATGCCTGCTTGTGAGCAGCCTGTCGCACTGCCCCGTACTGAACAGCAAGCAGCGAGGGCTTTTCTTAGTGATATGGTTTAGTGGAGGACTTGTTAGTGTTAGGTCAGAGGTTGGACTTGATGATCTAGAGGACTCTTCCAACCTAGAAATTCTGTGATTCTGTGATTCTCTCGAGTGAGCTGGCTGCTGCTCCCACCCGGACCTTGGGTGGGTTGGCAACACCACGTAGCTGTGCTGCAGGCCAGGGCGTTGTTCTGCAGCTCAAAGCAGGGCTTGTGGCTCAGGCCCAGCAGCCTTGTTCAGTTTAGTGGTTGTGAAAAACATGGTTTATCTTGCTGTTTTTTTCCCCTAGTGCTTTCCTCAAATGTGATTGTATTTGACCTTCTGCTAACAAACTGGTGTACTAGCTGGTAACGAGTAATAACTTACTCTAAAACTAGCTCTGCATCTGCAATGGTAGGGGTAACCTTAAGGCTGTGTAGTGTAAGGGGTGTTGTGTGGAGCACCCCTGTTGCTCACGCTGCGATCCTGCCTGCAGCACCCAGGCATCCTCCCCACGGAGGCCTTGGCCTTTGGGCAAGGGCTTCTGTCTGATAGCTGAGCTAGGGGCTGCCGTAGGGGTATCTGATCTCTGGGAACAGTTCATTTCTTTCTGAATGTAGCTTTCACATAGCTGCTTTCATGCTGTTAACTCCTGGTTTGTGGTAACTGGGAGCACCTCGCAGCTTGGGTGTGGTGTGGCGCTGTGTGTGTGGTGCTCTGCCTTCCTGGAAAGCGGGCAAGCTTTTGGTGGCAGCAAATAGTCTGCAGATGGCTGCCTCGGAGCCAGGCAGCGATGGCTGGATGGCAGCCCCAGACACGCTGCCCTCACGAGAGGCTCCGTGCAGCTGTTGCGAGGGCCGGGGCGGCCGCCGGCCTCCAGAGGGAGGGCCGCGTGTGCATGGGCAGCTCTTGGAGGCTGGCAGTCCTGCCTCAAGCCCGCTCTGGTTGAGGTGGTGTTTCTTCTCCAGAGTCACTTGATAGGGCATAATCCTGTGAGGTGCTCGTTGGAGAAGCCGATACAGTAAAGTATTTCTGCAGATGCTGAGTTTTCAGTGAATAAGTGGACCTTTTATGTGGGTGGGAGCACTCATGTGCTTAAAGTTAAGCATGTGCTTAAGTGCTTTCTTGGATCAGGGCCCAAATGCTAATGTGCTGGAGGTGCCCTTGCTTTCTCAAGTAACAGGCAGTGTTCAGGACCATTTCATACGGACCCCTGGGCCTGCAGGATTACTGAAAGATACCCATGACTGAAAAGTGCTGGACTCTTAATGTTCTTACACTTCACGTTAATGAACACCATGAGGTTCTTACTGTGTTACGAGCTTTACGCTTCCCATACTAGAATAATTCTTGACTGGTGGACTTGACAAAAATATCTATTTTGCTGTTGACTTCACGCTAGTCTTTTTCATAGGGTATTCTCTGAAGCCTTCCTGTTAAATTGCTGGAAGAAAGTAAGCCTCTGACAGGAATGACTAGGATGCTAAGCCACTGGGAGTCTCCTGTTGCACTTACTGATAATTAAGCTGATAGTAGTCTGCTGACAGTACTGATGAGCCCAAAGGACATGTGTTGGGGATGTGACAGTGCTGTGCACCTGTTTGGCTGGGGGGCACTGGGTCTTCCCCTCCCTGGCTGTGCTAATCACTGAGTGACACTTGCTGTGCTTGCCCCACGGACTGAGGCACTTAGCAGGGCGTCCCGAGTCCAAATACACAGCTGCTTCTCCACTTGTAATGCCGAGGTTCAGAGGTCAGTGCAGTAAAAGCAGGTAAAATTATGCTTTCTGCCACATCAAAATGCTACACTGTTTGTTTTATACTGGGTCTGACAAGCTATTTGTCTCTAGCAAACATGAAATTCCTTTAGATTAGTTTTAGTGCTTTGAAAAATAAAGGGTTTGTGTTTCTAAATATCATGTTAGAGGGATCTCTGGCTGCTGCTGGAGAGCCAGACTTCTTACGCTTCTACGTGCTTGCTCCACAGCCAGCCTGGAGCAGGGCAGACAATTTTGAGGTCTGGGGCTGGCAGTGCCGTGGGGTCTTGTCCCCTGCAGCTGTGCTCTGTATGGGCACGGCAGCCTGTGGGCTCTCCCTCAGGTACCTGGGGCTTGAAGCTGAGCTGTGGACAGATGGTTGTACATGTAATGAGCTATCTAGGTTAATTACCAAGGCAGTGATGCCAGCAATTCCGTGCACAGCTATGGCTTTAGGATCCTTCTCCCCCGCTTCTGTTTAGCAAAAAGGGCAGACCTTTATCATGCATGCAGCATCCTCTCACTTTTCTCAGAGTTGAATGTTTCTGTTTCCAGGCACGCCTGCTATCCCTCTGCCTCTGTAATTTTCAGGGGAGCTGCGTCTGTCTTCTTCCAAACTGAACTGCAAAATTAAGGTGCTTTCTTCCAGAGCAAGTGGTCCTGAGGCAACTGGGTGATGCTTCTTGTAGATTCAAGGTGGTGCTCTGTGTCAGGCAGGGCCCAGAGTAACTTCTGGACCTCTTGAGCTTAGGTATTTGTCCAAGGCGGCTCTGTTTGAGCATGCGTGTCTTGGGACAGTCCTTGCCCAAGCTGGTGTCTGTATCCTGTGGTGTTACTTGTGTGAGGAGCTGAGACTCAACATGAGCTCAGGCTGCCTGCAGATCCCACCTGCTCCTCTGAGGAGCATGCGGGGATGGTTGTCAAGCTGAGATGGGAGATAGCTGGAGTCAAGACAGGATGCCTAGGGGTGCTTTAATCCTGAGTCCTTGGACTTCCCCCAGCAAGTTTCAGCAGGTGAGAGGGTGAGGATGCCTGCTTTTTCCTGGCTGGTCTAGGGGGCAGTGTAGATATAGGCAGAAAACTGAAATAAGCTTAGTAAAACCCTCTAGAACTACTTGTTTAGCTACTCTGTCTGGAGACTGAAGGGAAGAGCCTCTCAGGTGTCACTTCCAGTCTGCAATGGGTGACAAACAAGGAATGGGGCTTAAACAAAAAACTCTCTGAGGGAAGAGTGAAAACCAGTTGGAAAACATAGGAATACAAATGCATTAAGTGATTGTTTTTATAGCTCCCTGTTTTTGTGACTTTTGGTTCCTTTTTATTGTGAATTACTTGTTAATTTTTTGTTAAATTTTGGTTAACCATAGCTGTGACCAAAGAGGAATGCATTTGACAAGTGCAATAAAGCAACTGTTCCATGTTTATGGCAAGTGCTATACTTTTATGCTATTAATTTAAGTTGCCTGGATTCTTATAAAACTGGGACAGTGTAGGGTTACCTACCTTGCTGGAACATGGTCAAAATGGATCGTACTACAAAGTAGCACACATCTCCCTACCAAATCTTAGAGGAAAATCTTGAAATAATAGGGTAGGAGTGTCTCTGGAGCGCAACTGTTTTGGATGCACTTTGTGTCCAGCAACAGTTGGAGACATCCATGGGGAAATAATTCAAAAGAAAAAACTTCAATAGAGTAGCTGAGTGAAAAAAAAAAATAAAAAATGAAGTGCATGGAAGGTAGAGGTAGTTGCTATGATAAAGACATCTTCAAAAGATGTATTTTATTCCAGTATTGTAAATAAGCAGTGAAGACAACTGAATTTAGTTGTTCCCTCTTAAAGAAGAAAAGTATCAAGAGAAACTTGTGTAGGGAAGCTCTTGTGGTAGGCAGAAAAGGCTACTGCTGAAAGCAAAGTGGTGAAACCGCCTTTGACCAGACTCCTGCCAAAAATCAGCTGTGTGAATAATTATTTTCTGCAGTTTGGTGGCTGGGCAAATTTCTGCCAAGGGAAAAAAAAAAAAAAAAAAAAAAAAAAAAAACTATTGGGGGCTAGGCAGACCTGTTAGAGAATGAAGAAAGCATTCTTGTGTACCAAGACTATGATGCTCACTTCAAGGCCTTCTAAATCTTTGTCTAAATAAAAGCAAGTTTCTGCTCTTACAGGGCAAAATTCAGAAGCTGTGGGAGGGAACGGGGTCTCTTACTGCAGCTGGGAGGGTACCTCAGTACCCAAGTTCCCCCAGACAAGTTGGAGAGGTTCTCCTAGTTAAACCTTGCACAACATTACTTGAGTTGAGGGTGAGCTCGGGTAAGTCTCATTCCTCAAAACAAACATTTGATTAAAAATTGGCAAAATTCTGAATCAAATGAAGGAAGCCTTTTAGACTAAAGGTCTTAAATATAAGTCTTGCTGTGTAACAAACTGTGGAATTGGCACATAGCTATGTCTGCTGTGCATGTTAATTCTCTGAAGCCTGGCCCTAAATATTACTTTTGGTGCTGAAACAAAGATAAGCTGCTGTGCTGTCACTGTCTCCTTCCAGGGAAGGAATACCTGCTCTGCTCTACTTGATCTTGCTGTCGGTGGCTGTCGCTTCTGTTCACACTTGAAAATAGCTACTAAGGACTTAGCATGCAAATGCACAAGAGGCTTATTTAACTGCAGCATTTAAGACTTAACATGACCTTGAGGTCAGCAGGCCTCATTGTCCATCTTAGCCAGATTTGTTACCAAACTCCTGTTTGTTCCCAAACAAACTCCTGTTTGTTCCCAAGGAACATGCTGGCATGTTCCTTGCTTTGTGTGGCTTGTGGCCACTGTCTCCTACTAACAAATTCATTTTCTCTTATGGTACTGTTCTTGAACTCTAACACTTCATACCACCACCTTAATCACTTCAGGTGGCTTTTAGCACTAGTGGCACAAAACAAACCTGTAAGTACTTTGTAAGCACGAACCTGAGGTTACCAGGAAGGTCTGTGGTATGTGTTAGCCTCAACCAGAGAGTATTATTCCCTGTTTGTCATTGGATTGCCATTGGGCATGAGAAACAGGCTTATCTTTAAGGCTCTGAACTTGCACTTGCATCCCCTCTTCTGAAAGCAATGTCCCTGCCAATATTTCGTAACTCTATGAAGTTCCCAAAGAAACTTTCTTCCAAGATCGCTCTTGCTCTTTTTGTCTTGTGCTTTTTTGAGATCTATCTTCTGCTTGTGCAGACTTCCTTCCAAATGTGCTTTCCTTTGAGTCTGCTGTTAAATGCCCTGCGGAGCCTGGGATGAGCAGGTTATCAAATGCTGTGCATTATTATTCTGTAGCTAACGCCGACTACAATTTCATGTTCTCCGCACTAATCTCTCCCCCTCATGCATTACTTCCTGGTGCAACATTAGCAAGCCCCATGCTGATCCGCTGTTACTTCATGGATTTAGAAAATAATCTGAAGCCCCACCATGATGTAAAACATTAAATATTGTTTTAAGTATCCGAGGCGCCATCCTGCCTGCACGGTGCTTAGGGTGGGCAGCGTGCCAGCGCCTTTGCTGGCATGTGGCTGGGAAGCTGAGCATGCCCGCGCGCAGCGAACAAAGCAAAGCCCAGGACAATAAGGCAAGAATGATGACAGACAGAAGAAGGCTGGTATATCGGTTGTGTTATTTGGCTGTAATATCAGCTTTGGAGACGATACCGTCTGGAGGGCTAAGAGTTTCTTTCTGCACTCCTGCCTTACTGCCTGCACCTGCCCATCTGAGGGCAAGAATGAAAGGATGCTTGACAGATCTCCCATGAGCTCGCTGGCATTGCTTATTGCGTGCTAGCTCTGCACTGACTTCTTAATGCATGTTCTCTCGCTCCTGGCTTTGCCAAACACCACTGGGCTGAATGCTTTTCTTATTTTGCTTCTCTTTTCACAACAGTGAAAATGCTGCGTGCCTGGGGTGAGCTGGGGAAGCCTGTGCTGTGCGTGGCTGATGCAGTGGAAGCCACTGGCTAGGGTGAGCATAGGACTTGCGCTGTCTCACCCCATCTTGGGGAAAGCTGCTTCAAGGCTCCAAGGGGCCTGCAGGAAGCACAGGCTGGGCACCCGTGCCAAGGCTCCCCTGCCCGGTAGGACCAGCTGCAAGGGGATGCCTTGTCTTTGCCTTGTGGTGACTTGCACCATGGAGATCTGAGCACACACAAGGAGCCATCCTGCAGTACTGGGCCTTAGCGAGGTGGTCCTGCACTTCTGCACTCAGCACAGGGATGTTTTGGAAGGGAAAAGCTTCAGCTACTCTGGTGGATGACTAAACTTCATTACGGTTCAGTATGTTACACCATAGAGGAGACTGGAGGCAAGGGTTGCCTGTGAACACTGCTGGTACTAATGAGCACGGTATTAATGCAGCCAAAGATAGGCTCTATTTATACATCCACCCTTTTAATGCATGTGGATGTGTTAATTCTGCGAGAACGCGCAAAGCCATGAGCTATATGAACTTGGATGCCATACTCTTCTTAATGTGTTACTTCTCCTTTTGTCTGTAGATCCTTCTAATGCCAAATGGCCCAAGAGTTTCAGGCCTAACAAACTTAAATGTCTGTAATGCTTTCACTTTGCTTTGCCGCAGGGAGATACTGAACAATCTTGTCGCTGGCTCTAGAGTCAGGCTTTTAAATATAAGCCTGGCCCATCTGGGCTGGAAACAGGCACATTTTTTTCACTAGAAAAGCAGGCATCTCTCAATGAACTCAAGCTCTCTTAGCCTTGAAGTATTTCTCTGCCCCCTCCTGCCAGGTTACAGCTTACATGGCCCAACCTCTTAGCTCTCATTTCCAGGAGCTGCTACATCTCAGAGGGCATCCAAATTGCTTACAAGTGTGACTGTAGCAGAGGTCAGGCACCTGGCCTGATTTCCTTGTTTTCAGCCCTGTTACTTGCTGAAGCTGCTGGGTGTGTGCTGGGTTCACAACCTGAACTGCAGAGCTCAAAGAGATGAGCTCCGAGTTTATGCAATGGGTTTGACAAAATAGGAAGGAAGACCTTGGTGTAAGGCAACGCATGCTGTCTGCAAGCATAGAGCCACTCACCTTCCTCCCTTTAGCTGAGCTGTGAGCGATCGAGATCCATGCCCAGTAGTTTTGGATGAAGATGCTGTCCTGTGTGTGTTGTTTCAGCCTGAGAAATATGTGCTTGGCTGCCCGTGTGCTGGAAAACGTGGTCGTGTGTGTAATTGCAAACTATGTGGGAAGGACAAGAAGACGCACCAAATGATGAAATCCCACGGGTAGGAGGATTGTGTTAAAACGGACTTGAACCTTCATCGATACCCCCGTGTCCTCCTCACCTGATAGCAAGGTGTTTGTTCCACCAGCCAAGCAGGGCGTGAGCTCAGGGTGCCGCATTGCTCACGGCGGAAACGTGGCTGCTATCTGCGAGCTTCCTGCGCTCTGCCAAGGTCAGCCTGTGGGGGCTGAGGTGAAACAGCTTCCTCCGCTGGGAAAATGATCCCGGGTGCTCAGCTGCCTGGAACGTGCTTCCCCCTCTTGCAACTCCTCTCCTGGGTGTGACGTGCTTCCCCCTCTGTGGGGGAAGGAAGGACTGGGCACACAGAGATGGTCCCGGGGATGCGGCATGAGGGTTGTCTGCATGAGTTTGGTTGATTAGAGGGAGCCTGGATAATAGAGATGCTGGTCCTTCAGGAGCAGGACACACAGGTGGGTGTTAGGTGGTGGTCTTAGCCAGAGAACCAGCTCATCCTGGTTTATAAGGCAGGTAAAGCTGGAAGTATGCACTTAGATGAAGTGGGTGGAATCTGTCCTGCTGTGTAAGACACATTTGGACCCGTACGCTTCATTTATCTACCTCCTATTTTAAGTAATTCATTCACTGCCTGTGCTATACAAGATGTTTATTCAGACCTTAAAACCTAGGGTATGTCTGGCTCTATAATTCCTGGGCTTTCAAAATGTAGGTGGCGAACCCAAATCTCTGCCCTAGGTGAGGACCTGAAGATGAGTCTTCTGTGCAAGCGTAGAAAATGGTGCAAAGTTTCAGTTAGATCTGGGAAAAAGACTAGTCTCAAGGAGACCCAAAGCTAATATCTGAAAAAAAAAAAAGCCCATTAATTTGAGGGCTATTATTCTCAGTTTTGGGATCCAGAACGCAGCCTGGGCAGCAAGCTAATGAGAAGAGCAGAGCTGTGCAGGCTTGGGGGGAGCGGAGAAGAAAACAGAACAAATGCTTCTTGTAACTCGGAGCTGAGGGGATTCAGCCAAAGGTTAATTGCTTTCTACCCTTAGATGCTGCGAAGTGTTGCTGCATGGTGTCATACAGCTGCTCTGTTCCAGCCTAGAGGTGTCTGTTTCAGTGGTGGGTGGCATGAGCCAATGCCCTTTTCTTAGTTGCACGGGGGTGTTAAGGTTTCTTGAGTTAAGGCTTTGAAAAAAAATCTGCTAGAGCTGTGGTATTGTTTGGGATGTCAGTGCACCATGGAAGCAGTGAGCAATGATTCCAGGCAAGCAGCCCCTCTGTCTCCTGGCTTCTCCTGTGCTGGCAGGAATGTGGAAATAAGTGGAAATAAGTCCCTGGTGGGGGAGTCCTGCCCAGGCAGGAGGAGCTGGGGGCTCAGGGAAAGGGGCAGGTGTGCTGATCACAGCTCCACTGTGCAGTGTTGGCTGCCTGCACAGCCAGCTAGTGCTGGGAACCTCAGTACCACGAGGGTACGATCCCTTTGGGTCTTGACCCTAGGTACAAGCCATCCTCTTCTTCCCAAGACTTCTTTCTGCATACAGCCCCATCTGTCATGAAGCTTTCACGCTGCATGTTACTTCAAGCAATAAAATAACTTCTCCCTGGATTAGGGCTGTTGTGACAGCTAGGAAGTTCCCTGCTCTTGGTGGGAAGCCTACGTTTAAAACCCAGGAAGATGGATACAGTAGAAGAGGAGGGAGAAGTTGCCCCACACTGATGGTCACTGGTACGAGACCACCAGTTCATGACTTACATTGGTTCAAGTTTATCATACATAGGATTTGCATTTGTTACCTGTTTTATTTAGGTAGTTTAAGACTTTCTGTAACTGGATTCTGCCGACCAAGTTGATTCCTGTGGACGCAGGACAGGAAAAGGCTTGTGCTTAAATCACCCGTGGGCAAAAGTGAATGTATCGAAGGAAGGTTTGATTAGTAAAACCAGTGTAGCTGGGAACTACAAGCCTGAGCTTCAGTTCTGCCACAACACTGCATGGGTGGGAAGGATGCACTGGAGCCCGGTGGGAAGGGATTTTACCTTCCACTGCATTTGTCCTGGCAGCTGCACAGAGCAGCAGGAGCTCCCTTCCCTGGGGTGGCCGGGAGCCCCCCGCTTGGGCACAGCACCCCTGGCTCCCCGCTGCTGCAGGGGTGAAGTGTCCCCCCGTCTGCAACCAGGGGTAGGAGTACCTCCCTGCAAAGGTCTAAAATGTTGTCTAGCCAGGATAGCATTTCAGGCAGAGCAGCTGTTGGTAATGCTACGGGGCATCCTATTCAGTTGTTTCTGATAATGTCACATCTGACCATATCAGATGGGTTTGGATGTTATAACATTTAACTCTCTGTTAGAAGTCTTCTGTGCAAAGGTTTGGGGTACTCAGATGGCACTTACAATTGGCAAGAGGCATTGCTTGGAAGAATCGGCCTTCTGCTGAGAGAACCTGGTGTTGGTCCCTCTCACTGGGGTGCACAAAGGCGTACAGATTTCCCTAACGCACCTCCAGCTTGGGAACTGTAAAACACATTTTCTTCTCTGGCCTTGCTAGCTTTTTCCAGCTGAAACTGGGCACCAACACAATGACCACCTGGCCTACTTCTGTGCTGCTAACTTTGTGCCCAGGCAAGTGCTTGTTAATATAATGTTGGAGCTTGATTGACCACCCTGAGTGCCCAGCTCAAAGGTAAGCGGGCTGTTTGCTCTGTGATGCTTATGCTGGGTGACAGGATGTGCTGAGAAAGCCCTGGGGGCCGCAGCAGCGTCTCTTCCTATCTCCATCATGTGCTCACAGCTCACCTCAGCCGTGTGCCCTGCTTCCACCTGGCTGCAGACAAGTGTGGGACCCGGCAGGGGGACAGGCTGTGATATTACTTGCATGGCTCTATCAGCAGCACTTACGGTGGGCTGGATAGCATTGCTCACAGCCTGAAAGTGTGCTTTAAAATCAGTTCCAGCAGCTTTGTGCAACAGAGCTTGTTTGCTCCCAGACGGAGCATGAAGTGCCAGCACCAGCACCCCGCATCTCCTCAAAGTGTCTGGGAAGCCTGAAAGACTCCTGCGGGGTGTAAGAGCTCCAAAATAGCTTCAGACTTGTACAGGTATTTCATGGGAAACATCTGTACTTGCCAGCCCTTTTCCACTTGGTAGTACTGTTAAACTCATTTTCTGCACACCTGATTTCAGCTGTTTGGCTAACTTCTACTGGAAGTAATGGGACACACCTAGCGAAGTGTGGTGGAATTTTACTATGACCTGCAATGCTCTCGTCAAGACACCTGTCTCTGCCATTAGATAACTTTCATATCTTCCCATTCCTGTGGCTATAGCTTAAAAGAAGTTCACCAAACCAGCTATTCTCTAAAGCTTTCTTACCAAAATAACACATGTGGTGACATGTTGAAGCCCAGGGGTGGCTCTTGAGCACCCATGAGTGAGTGCTTACAGAGCATTGCTTGCAGCAGTCAGCCCTTCAAAAGTGTAGGAAGTGGCTGCCTGTCACTTGCTCAGCCCTGCTAGTGGTCCACACAGGGCCAAAAAGAAACACAGTGCAAAAAGAAAATGTGTATGTGGTTTTGGTGTGAGTTTTTTTTTTTAAGCCTGTCCCCAGCTAACATAAAATCTTATGGGGCAGATGTGGTTGCTGCAGTGCAGCCGGCTCCCAGCAAGAGCTTCTGTTCCATGCTCTGCCCCGTGAGGCTCGTGACCCACCTTGGAGAAGACGTGCCATGGTGTGAATGATTTCTTATGGAAATCCAGCTATTGTGCCTGTTGGGTGTACAGGAGCTTTTTGTCTGCTTTTAACGTCCTTGTGTTGGTGGGGATTCTGATTTGGAATTACACACCCAGGCTTTCAGATGACTGCTGTAAACACAGATCCACTCTACAGCCTCTTACTTCACCATGGCAGCTGCTGTGGTGTTACAGAAACTTCATAGCCTTGACTGTGTCTTATTAGTTCAACGTGCTATTAATATCCCAGAAGTTTTTTTGTATTACTTTCCACATTTCATCTTGCTGCTTCTTTTCTCCCCCTCTCCCCGTGTTCATCCACATGCGGGGTTGAAATGAAAGCTGCATCTTGGGGCAGGGGCAGTGTCACTTACGGTGCTGTGGCTGCCCACCCCAAGGAGGGGAGGCAGACTGGAAGGAAGACACTAGAGCTGATAGTCCCAGGTATATTTAGCGGTGTCATCTGACCCGTTTATGGGTCAGAACTGGTGTCTTTCTGCTTCCTTAGGGAGTGTTGGTAGTGCAGGGAAGGATTTTTCCAGAGGAACAGCCGCTGATTGGCTCTTCTTGTTTAGGAACTATTTGGGGAAGGATCCGTCCTTAAATACTTACTTATTCCACGTGCTAAAAATGGCATCGAGCACTTGGCACTACTGGGATGGACTTGAAACTTTACTGGGATGTACTGGCTGCACCGCACCAAAACCTGGTGAACCCTTAGCTCCTCGGAGCAAGTACCAGCAAGCAAACGAGTGGGTGTAGGTGGTTCATGGGCGAGGCACTGCGTGGGGCTCCAGGATGTGAATAACCTTCCCCAGCAGGTCTTAAAAGAACAGATATTGTTCTTGTAGCTACGTGGTTATGTTGAGGAGCATGCAAGACAGAGGTGCATCTCGGCTACTCTTTCTCATTAACACAGATAAATCGTGTCCTGGGTTGTGTCAACAACTGCACAGGTTGTCCTCTGAGTAGAGTGGGAGCCAACTTGCCTTGGCCAGTCTACTGACGGAGCAGGAAGGTCGTCTTCATCCAGCACCTGGCATTGTCTGACAGGTAACGCTGAGGCACAGCTCCTGGACAGTTTGCCAAGGAGAGGAAAATTAATCTCTTCTTTTTCTTGGTGATAGGCTGTTGCCGCTTGTCTGGCTGTCACTTTTTCCTGACGGCTGGCAGAGTATGGAGGGATGGGTGTTAACCCCCAAAACCAGGTGGCTTGTTTACCTCCGAGCTCTTGCTGTGATGCTTGACCCAACTGATGGGTGAGTGAACTCATAAAATATCACCTTGAAACAGAGGCTGATGCAGGGCAGCCCAAGGGCCTAGGGCACTGAAATACCTTCCTGCCTAAAATAGTTGGAATTAGTTGATCTGCACAGCGTGCCGCCAGCCTTCAAGGAGAAATAGAGAGGCCTGGCTACTGGTCAGCAAGCCGTGCTGGGCAGTCGGAAGGTATTAATAGCTGCTCTGCTGTGGAAAGAATGAGTTTGGCTCAGGTGGGAGGCAAGGCTGCTAGCCGATAGGGCAAGGGAATGCTGGGCTCTGGTTATTAACACCTGAAGGGCAGAAGAAGGATGCTTTTCCACACGCACAAACTTCAGTCAATAAGGTTTATCTAGATGAAAAGCCAAACCCAAACGTGACGAAGGTGGCGAGGTTGAAGAACTGCAGTAAGAATTCCCCTCTACCTCCAGTGTAATGGCAGTAAGGGATTGCATTCAGAGCGAGGAGTCAGATGGATCAGAACTTCAAGGAAAGCACACATTTTAATTTGATTTCTCTTTCTAAGAGGCATGCGTATGAGCACAGTGTGAATACGTGTACCTGCTATGAACTGCTTAAACTCGGAAAAGCAACAAAACTTGGCAGCCATCAAGGTCTGGAAAAGCTGCTCTTAATGAAATCTGAGCCCAGTTTTCAGGTTGCTTTGGACATGATTTATTTTGGTCCATGCTTTGGACTTGCCTTGGAGTGTGATGTGGAAAATAGGGTGTCTGCCCAGGTAGAAATACACCTCTGGCAGCGTGCACTCACCACAGCCTCCAGGAGCTGCTCTTGCCCAGCTTTGGGGATGGCTCCTGGTGCACAGCAGACAGCACACCCTGCCCAGCTGGGATGGGACCAGGTCCCCTTGAATGGAGGGACAGCACGTCACAGAGGTGCTTGGCAAGAATCTTAGTCATAAATGGCTTTTGGGCAAGTGATCATCGGAATAGCTTTATTGATATTGCGGGTATCTGCTGGGTTCTCTCTTGTGTCCCTGAGTGGAGTTTGACACTTTTTTTATGATAAACCAGAAAGAAGTAAGGACACTAGGAAAGTAGAAATTGTATTGACTTCTGATGCTTGTATTTCCTCTCATGTCCTTCATCCTTCACTTCTCAACCCTTATTTCCCTTCAGGAATAGCTGTCATTTGCACAAAACTAAGACAATACAGAGGTCTCCAGGCCAAGTCCTGTTCCAGTGGGACTTGTTCCATTGCTCCATGCCTCCTGTAATAACCAGTGCTACTTACAGGAGCTGCTGTGTCCCAGAAGAACTCCGGGCTGAGTTTTGGCATCTCCCTCATGAGACGTTCACACCTAAACTGTCCTGCTTAGAAAGAGGGCTGCCAGCAGATGAGGACTGATGAGCAGAACTGATGCAATACCCATTTCTATTCTGAAAAACGGTTCTTGTCCAGAGTCTTGTAGACAAGCTGTTTCCTTGGTGCTGGTTCCTAATTTGTGGTGGTGTCTGTTCGACTTCCATCCTGGAAAACAGGTGTAGAGATGCTATAAGTAGCAAGAAGTCTAATGCTTGCAGGGAGTTCAGTTCCTCGCAGACTCTAAATTACAGTTTTGCTTCCTGTGCCATGACCTCAGGTCCCTGACCCGCAACTGCAGCATATTTTCTGTGACTAACAGCTGTAATTCCCCAATTATCATGCTCTGTTCTCCTGCTGGGCTGTAGATTTGGTTACCAAGGAGGCAAACAGAGTTTCCTCATTCCTATCCTTGCTCTGCACACTTCCAACTGTTTTAAATCCACCATTTGATGCAGCCCATAAAGACAAACGATTATCTCTTGTTTCAAGTACTCATAGGCGCCAGAACATATTATGTATCTATGCGTGGGGAAGGAAGAGGGCAAAGTAAATCTTCCAGCTTTTCTTTTAGCAAAAGCAGCTGGTCCAAAGCTATTCCTAGGTCAGGAAAAGTACCTTCACTAGCCACAATGCAAAGCACTGGACTAGAAGTGGTCTTGCAGATGGTGGACCAAGGTACGTGCTAGCTTAGTTGACCAACCAGCAAAACTCGTGTACACCCTGGAAAAACAAGGTGAGTGTAAAGCTCTGAAAGCAGGCTCTGTGTGTGGTGTAATCAGGATGGCAAACCACGAGGACACCTCAATCATGGGGCCAACGGGTCACTTTCAGCTTGTCCTCCCAGTTGGAGGCTGAGGGCAGCCAATGGCTTTGCCAGGTGGAACTGAGAACAGACCTGGACTATAAATGTGCTGTTCCCTTCAGCTCAATTTCTGTGACTTTGGTCTTAAACGCTTGTGCACAAACATTGAGTATTATGTTAGTGTAACATAAACCTCCTGTTAACATGCCCCAACTCAAGCCTAGACGCAGTGTTGAGTCAAACTTAATACTTGGTAGAAACTCAAGGTATGGCAGTGGGTAGCTCAGCAGGTGTCTTGATGGCACTGTGGTGTAGAACCATGCTGTAAATATATTGTGAAAATTTGACTATGTCAGATGGTTGCTAGTGTGCAGCATCAGAATAAAACTGCACGTTTTGATGTGAATTCTTTCTTTAAAAAATGAGTTTGCAGCTTTGAATGAAATTAAGTTTTCCTTTGGTCACTAAACATTTGAATAAAAAGGAGTGCTGTTTGCACTAGCTCTGCAGCAGATAACTAGTGCACTTGGAAGAAAAAAATCTTCGTGTAACATCTCAATGTGTACATGACACCTCATTAGAAGAAATGCCAAATAAAAGTCCAACATCCTATTGCATCGACAGCTGTAATGCTTTGGCTGACTTAGTATCTGAAGTTAGAGAAATACCTTCACATGGGCACTGGGCATGAGATGTGATCCTCTAACGAGGGGGCGGGGGTTTGTGGGTGTTGCTGAACACACATTAGGTACTGGTGAGGCTGTGGTGGGTGTGTTGGTCTTGGGAGGGACAGTCACCAGTGCAGGGGGGTTTACTCCTTCACCAGCAAGGTGTCAGGCCCCCACTAGTGCCGTCATCTTGGCTCAGATGTCCTGCTTGAAACCAGAGCTGGGGCTTAGCTTATAATTCCTTTCCAGGTAAGACAAATGCTCCAAGGAGTTGCTTATTTTTTTGCCTGTCCTCAACACAGCTTAGGGGAAATGACCTTGTCCTGCTGTATTACTGTAATGTGGGTTTAACTTACAAACATACTGCTGTGGTGTGGAGGTAGTCGCAGGCATATACTCCTTACGGGGCAGCTGGGAGTTGTTCAGTGGGTTGGGTTTGGGGCTCCCTAACTGCAGGCCTGGGATTTCCCCCCCACACACCTCCTATCAATAGGGCCTGTGGGTTCCTCAAGCTGTGAGTGAGCTGCTTAGGGACAGGGCCTAGTGGTGAACTGGTCAGGCTAGGCTGAGGGGCGGACTTGAGGAGGGGAAATTTCTCCGACAACCTCAAGGATGTTACAATTCTGGACATGTGCTGGGGACCAGAGCAGCTTTATGATGAACTTGCAGATGGGAGAATGGTGAACTCAAGTACTGAGGTGAGATAATGAAAAGAAAGTGGGCGTAGACCTGGTATAGGAAAAAGTAGGCTGATAAATGAGGTGGGTGATGGTATTAGTGTGACAAAGAGGGTAATATACTGAGCTTGTGTTAGGCAGGCTCAGCAACTTCTTAATGGACCAGGACCAGTGTGATGGCCTGGGATGACTCGACTGGGGATGCTGGCTGCAGAAATGGGATGAGAGCAGAGAAGAAAGCATCCGGGCAGCAGCTCCTGCTCTAAAATTAAGATGTGGACATCAGCTGGGGGATGATGTTTCCTAGGGCCTATTCCTCAGTCTGCTGCCTCCGGGGATGTTTTGCCACATGCGTACCTCAGACTGGGCAAACAGAGAATGGCAGGCACCTTGTGTGATGCTTGGGTACGTACGGAGTCAGCTTTGCAAGTACAGATGCTTCTGGTCACTCCGACAACAGTACAGCAGGGCTCAGGCCTGCACCCTACTGCAGGACACCCATATTAATTAGGGTGCTTGCCTGGTTTTATTCCTAAAGCCTACCCTATGGAATTGAATGTTTTAGGCTATGTCAGGTGGGTCACAACACCATTCTTGTGCCAAGCTTACTTTGTCAACATCCCTGACAGAAAAAATCTGGGGGTTCGGGCACTTTGTCTGCTACGTGCATGTGCCCAGCAGCAGTGTGAAGATGTTACGTGACCAGCCTCCGAATCGACGCTATTCTTAGCAGGAATCCTGCACTACCGACCTCCTGGCGGCTACAGCACATTCACAGCTGAAATAGCTGAGCTTTGTCACTGGGGAGTAAGGTTACACACTCAACTTGGACTTGACTTCCAGGGCCGACCACGCGCTGCTCGATAGCGTGAGTGCACGGGGAGACACCTCATGCCCCGGGTGGTGTTGCTGGATTGCAGCTCAGGTTGGCCTGAAAGGGTGGGAGAAGAGAAGGTGGGTTGAAACCCGGTATGACTGAACTTGGGGAGTACTCAACACTGATCGATGAAAGTGGGAGCAGAAAACTGACACGTGTTTAGGCAAAGCACCAACTGCACAGTCGGGTTGGACGTACAGTCAATGTTGGGGTATACAAAGCTCCTCAGGGAAGCAGGTCTGTGAGCAACAAGCTTTATTTTTGATAACTACAAAATAAAAGAGAGAGGGTGGGGGAGAAGGAAACAGAGTGGTCAGTATCCAACTTGGTCCAGAACACGATTCAAGTTTGAGGGTATACAACATTACATCTACGTGTAAAGAGTAAAATGAACTGAACTACTCTCTCGGAAGATAACATGAGCTGCATGTGTCACAGGACTAAATTTCTCTGGAAAGGTAAGAGAGTCTAGTGCCAACAGTTTAAGAAGTAGTACTCGCTATGCCCATGAAAACAAACAAAGGACGGGATGAAAGCTAAAGAATATAAACTATGATTAAGTATACTGACAAACAGCAAGGTGGTAATATGTTAAACAGATGTCAGTGATGGCTGGTTTTATTCTTGGAGGACATAAATAAATTGAGGAAAATGAAGTTGAGAATGCAGAAAATACATGTACTGACAACAGGAAATTTTCACAAGTATAGATGAGACATGGGTCAGTGGGTAAAACTGCTGACAGATGAGCGTACAAAGTGTGTGAACTTGTAAAACTAGACAGAAGATGGAAAGAAAATGAGAAAGGAAAAATAACATAATGCAGAAGTAAATATGTACCCGTATTTGAATATGATTGAGCTGTGACACATGAGCTGGTAAGTAACTGGCACAAGGCGCACAGGGGGTTCACAGGGTCCCATTCCCATGTGTCTCATGTCTGCCACGTGTCATGAGTGCTTCACGTGTCTTCCACTCCTGTGCATCCAGTTGTGGTGTTTGTGTGATGGTGCAGTGGGTCCTGTGTCTGCAGTACGTGGCCTTTCAGTGTCCATCATCTGGGTGGGGGATGATGTGCCGTGTGGTACTTTGGGTGGCATCACACATACCGTGGCATCATACATTTCTCCTGATGTGGGTGATATTGGGCATCATGCATGTCAGGGCATCACACATGTTTGGTGCTGTGGGTCAGCATCCTGTGTCTGGTGGCATCATGCATGGCTCATGGCATCAGACACACGGGGTGGCATCATGCGTGTGGTGTCATACGTGTGGGCTGTGCCACACATCAGGCACCACGTGCTGCAGTATCAGACCTGCCTGGCAGTGTTATGCATGGGCTCGGGATGTTTCTCTCAAGTTTGCACTGTGTCACATCCGTGGGCCATGTGTCATTTGTTAGGGCATCACCACTGTGTGGCACAGTACCCGTGGGATGCTGCCCTGTGTTCCTCCTCTTCCTCCTCCTGCCCTTTCTCTGTGCTCTGCCCCCAGCCCACCTCCCTGCAGATGGGGCCACCCCTGCTCCCTGCAGCCCACAGCCCACTGGCACAGTGTGTGCTGTCCCCGTGGTGCTGGGGGCTGCGTGCTGTCCCCTGGTGAGGGTCTGTGGCTGCTCCCCTCCAGCCCCCTCGTGCCTGGCTGCGTGTGCCGGCACAGCCTCGCTGCAGCTGTCTGCGGGATGAAGAAGCCCCTTCTGGGGTGCCAGCCAGTCTGACTGCTCTGCAACAGGAGCCTGCCCAGATCCCTGGTGGCTTTTTGGATGCCTGGAGCGGTGTTGTTTGTCCCTTTTGTCCCCACCCCCTGTACCGTGCCGCAGTTTGCGAGCTGAGAGGTCATTAGTGGAGGTGGTGGAGTGTTGTCCTGCAATTACTTCATCTGCATGCCTCTGCACGTGTTTTTGCTATGGGCTGACCCAAACCCTCAGCCACACTTCTGCACACATCCAAGTCCTGAACACATCCAAGCCAGTCAGGAGCCCAGGCCTCACAAGCAATTTAGCTCAACTTGCTTGGACACTTTTGACTTTAATATAATCAAATATAATAGCAGTTTATCAAAAGACAGAGACGGATCTTTGGGAAGCAGGAGGGGTTTTCAGCCCTATCTCATCCATGCCCCCATGGTAAAATACCACTTAAATGCCTGGGCCACACTGTCCTCTCCATTTTGGCCATTTTTACCTTGGACAAAAGAAAACCAATACATATTACAATATGCTGCATCTCAAACTACCTGCTGTTTAATTGACAGAGCAGCTCTTGCCAACTGTGACCAGTAATAATGTTTACTTCAAATACTCGCAATAAATCCAAAACCAAAGGCACCTGTGTTCCTGTTATCCACGCCCCTCTCAGACAGCAAAACAAACCACTTGCTCACACCTTCCTTACCTTCTTTACATTCCTTCAAAGGTGTGTCGGTGTTGCAGCATCCGCCAGAAGCAGCTGATTTGAGCAAGAACGTCCCTGCAGAGGGGATTTCTTCAGACAAAATCCCAGCAGAGGCCATGGGCTCAGCTCCCACCTGAAACAGAGTCCAATGTCAGGAAAGTTGCTAAGCAGGGGCTGTTGGGCCAAAGCATCTTCCATGTCTACTGAAATCACCACAGCCCTTTCCCAACCTGACAAGACAGTCAAACTTTTTTTTTTTTTTTTTTTTTTTTTTTTTTTTTATGTATGCACATCTATGTCTATAGAAATGCTTTTTCAAACATATATACAGAGAGCTGAAGTGTATATGCATATACATGCATAGATAGAAGGATGGAGATAGATGCTTGACAGCAGAGAAGATGCTTGGAATAACCAGTTAACGACTGAGAGCTTCATTTTCCAGTTCAGCAGTGGGTATTTAGGACAAGCTGCCACTCTTAGTGCCCCAAAATCCTGGCTAGTAAACCAAAATACAACATCATTTTTTTTACAATCAGAAGACCGAGGACGCAGGAGCTCAAGCTACAGGCTGCTGGCAATGTGCAGCCAGGCACCAAGCACCATTCAGAGACAAGTTTCCACCTCAGCAGCTGAAACCAAAGCCTGAGGTCCCTGTTTCACAATTTTTAAACAAGGAATAAAATGAGGCTGGGAGACAAGACAGCAGGATTGAGCAAAGGGAGCCCAGAAGGGGCTTCTTTAGGGGAGCCCAGGTGCTTCCCAGTGGCAGATGAGAGATTTTGCCCCCTCTCTGTGGCAACGATTCAGGGTGCAGGACTCCACCACCTTTCAGGGATGTAAGACACGATTTACATGATCTGTGACATGAATTGCGCTGCCCAGCTGAAGCCTGGGTCCATGGCCCAGCATTTCTTCCTAGGGCTTGCCCCATCCCAGCATCTTCCTTTCCTTGACACTGTCTCAGCTTCTTAGCCCCTCTGTGAGACACAGGCCCTAGGTAGGCTGCCAGGCACTGGTGGATGAGGCGTGTTCAACATCTGAAACCACTACAACCCTTCTCAATCAGGAACCCGAGAAGCATCTTTTACCAATGTGTGTTTGTCCATATAGCTGTATAAAATTAAAAAATACCTATTCTGACCTGTATGAAGACATCTGCCATAACCAACTGGCCACCCAGTCCTTCCTCACACTGTTCTGGCACCAGTGAGTAGCCGCAGGGCCCTGTCACCAACCGACCCATCCCAAAATGAAGAGGCACTGAGAAGGCCCCTCCACACTCACACCAAATGGTGCGAGGCACGTCCTTGCACACACGGCAAGTGTGCGCGCACCACAGCTATGCTTGTTAGTCTGTTTCTTGGAAGTGAAAGTATAGGATAAATTAATCTGCAACATGTGTCTCTTCACAAGAGAGGAAGGCATTCAGCATTTACAAGAAAATTCTGTAACTGTAACAGGATCTTGTACTGTACGTGATATTTACAGCGCTCTTTCACCAGTCTCATACTATAGAGACCTCACTGTTATCTGTAGAGGACGTTGTCTAACTGGGTATTTTATGCATCAGCCTTTGCATTCCTCTTATTTTTACTAACGGTCCCTTCCAAACAAAGACTCTTTTTTTCAGGAGAATTAAGGCACAAATCTTCATATCTGTTCCAAGGGCGGAGTGTGTCAGCCTTATTTACTTTGCTAGGACCACTGGCATTCATGGGACACCAACAGCTGGATCTGAGCATTTCCTTTAATTGAACAGGTTTACAGTCTTTCTGCACCGAAGCAATTCTCCACATCACACAAGGCTGCATACCAGAAGAAAATGAAAATTTAAGAGCGCTGGCTAACAAGACCTATAAGCTCATTGTTTAAACAAGAGGCCGATTGTCTGGGCACTTGAGCGCTCTGCTCCTCGAACATTAAACCCACACGAGGGACAACAGCCTAATCCACAGCTTGCCGCCAGGTGGTATAGAAATTAATCTTCCACTTACCCAGGCTATTAGTCGCGGTATTTATAAAGGTTTGCGAGCAAATGAGGCGAGCGACTGAAATTTTCTCCCTGTCATGGAGGGTTGTGGCAGCGTGGTGAAATGAAATATCAGCCTTCAGGGATGGTCCTCCCGGGGAGGAAAGCACCAACGAAGTGCCCTGCCTGGGGAGCGGGGGAACGGGCAGTGCTTGCTTCATGACCTGAGCCTGGGGCTGCACACCAAGTGTGCCGGGGGGCAGCGGGTGGGTGGGGAATAACCACAGACCCAGGAACCCTCCAGCACCCTTAGGTGCAGGGCTGAGCTCATTCCCATGTGGGGGAACGGTCCTGAGCTCGGTCCCTGCCAAAGCTGCCTGAAAGCTCATACCCAGCCCTGGAGGTGAGTGATGCCAGCTCACTACCCAAGTAACGAGGCATCAAACCCGAGGTTTAGCTCCTCCACGAGCCACTGCAGGGTGTTCAACTCACACCTTCCTAAAGGGCTATCATCAGCGCTGGTGGGGAGAGGAGACAGATGACTCTTTATCAGACTGCTGCTCCGTTACAGCTGGAGAAGCACAGGGAAAACACCCAGCAGAAAACAGGCCATCAAAATAGGGACAGGCATGCAGTGAGACTTGGGCACAAAATACCAACAGGCCCACGTGAGCACTTGCGGCAGTAAAATCCATGTTCAGCACAAGCACTTCCAGCTTTCCTTCCCTCCCTTCTCACCGCAGACCTCCCTCCTGGCAAAACCACGTCAAAGCTTCCCGTGAAGTTAAGGCATATTCAGGCCAAGCGCGAGGCAGCCCCTTGCCGCGTGTCCGCACCTGACTCCGACCTGGCACCCAGCTGCCTCTCCAGGGCACCCCAGGTCACTCCTCAGCACGGGGCATGCTCTGCAAAAGGCTTTTCCTGAACTCTAACATCGCAGTCACCTTTCCCTTCAGGCAGCCCTTCCTGGCAGCATCTGAGTGACAGCAATCTCACTGCCTCTACGCCATCCGCCTCCTCCTCTGCCGACACGGGCAGCATCATTCACCTTGCTGCCCTACAAGGCATTTACATCTGAAGTTTCCTGGGGTGGAAGGTTCCGGATTCCCACTACACCAAATTCTTATTTTTCCATGATTAATTTAGACTAAAAGTCCAAATTCTGCAAGACAAAGGAAGAATGGAGCAGATCTGAAAGGTGTTAATTAGTATTTTTTTTTTTTTTTTAATGGATCCCATGAATAGTAGCAGAGCTTGGGCTTAGAGGAACTTGAATCCGAATTATTTTTGTTCCCCATTTGGCTTGCTTTATGAAACACACAGCCAATAATTCCACGGCCTCAGTCAAACTCCTTACTATAAATAACATTTTGCCATTGAAAAGAAATGTAAGGGGTCAGAGCTGTTCTCAGGGATTCGCTTATCACCCACAAAAGGAACTTCTGAGTGGAGTGGACACACACTCAAAAGTAAATTTCCCAAAAAGGGAAACAATGGGAATTATGAGCAAATAAGGTGTTTGATTCCTTCTGGCCCCATGTTTTTACTTAATCCTGTGCTAATCCCACCTGGAACCAGTGCCCCAGAGAGAGTCACTAGACAGCCACACACCGAGACCCAGCCTTTGCCTGATCCTGAAAGGCAGGGCAAAGAGCAGAAGTGAGTCCCACTCCTGACCTACATCAATAGCTGTTGCTGCACCTATACTTCAGTAACTCCCTCTTGAATCAGAGCTAGAAAACCAGTTATCTGGACCAGGTGAAGTCCTGGTGTTTGGAGCTGCAAGGCCAGCAATAAACCTAACCCACAAGTCTGACCCAAAGTCAGACCATGACAACTTCAGGCTCTGTCACGACACTGTCATGACATCTCAGCTCCATCCATAAACGTCTTACCTCTTACTAGTACTAGCCTTGGTAAGGACAAGAACTCCTACCCGCTAATTTCACCAGATTTTGCCCTTGCCACAGATGCAATGCAGGGTCCACTAACCACAGTGAGGCAATCACAAATACACACCTTCTACGTCCATTAACTCTTACCTTACCTCCCCAAAATGTCAAGTATCAGGAAATAAGTTTATAGTCCAGGTTCTTTTCTTGCATCCTGAAACTAATCCCCCAGCCCCAATAGTGCTAGCTGGGTAGTTAGATACCACTCAGAAGGCAAGCCAACAAAAAAATATATATATTTTGTTTAAACTGTCAACCTCTCTTCTCCTGGGCTCACACAACCCGGCAAGTGGTTTGTTTCTTAAACCTCTGGTTTCCTGAGCGAGGTGCTAGCCACAAGGTGCTGATGCGATCCTACTTTGTCTCTGTTTTTCTGAACTACAATGTTAATCCCGTGCTAACGTTAATTGAAGACTAAATCTCACATAGAAGCCTTGCCCAACTCAAGACTTCACAGTGCTGTGACAAGCTCGACCTCACTGTAAAGTAACGATGAGGCAGCAGCCTTCCTAGCTCTGTCCCTTGTCCAGTCTCTTGGAGACTCCAGCAATGAACTTGACTCCTCCATATAGAGTGCTCCCAGTGACACCGGGTTCAAGGGTACACTCCTGGTTTTAATGCCTCAATACTATCAAAGTGTTTAATTCAGTTTAGGAAGACTAAAACTTAACCATGCTTCAAAGTAGAGTGGGTTCTTACAAACAGAGTTAGTGTTAGGGCTCTGGCTAATAACACAGGATTGTAAATACAACCTTCAGAAGTAGCACGGCCCACACACGTAGCAGTTGATGTCCACTCTTCAACTCCCTGACCAAAGCAGGGCTGAGGCAGCAGACTCACGACTGGCTTTCACCTCAACCACCCTCAGCAAGCCCCAGCCCAGCAGACAGAGACAGCCGATTGTCCCTCAGCTGTTTTGAAACAGCAAGAAGGCATTTAGCGATGCTGACGCCAGCTCTTGTTTCAGAAGGATTAGCTTTGTCACATGGCCTTTGATTTGGGGGAAATGAGCTCTGTATTTCCAAACCAAACTTCATCCCCAAACGGCAACCACCAAAGGCTGCTCTCAATTTCTCCTCACTAAACACATGAAAAATGGTGTCCTAGCTACCATCCCATCTCCCCATGACCAACATCAACTGTAAATAATGAGGCTTCTTTATTTCTCAAATCAGACCTTAGCAAAGCCCAAACCCCAGACTTAACCTTAACAAAAACAATACCAAATATCAATGACTATTGCTTTATAAGGTGGAGAAGGTATTATTTTACAATATCAGCATTCACTGCAGAAGAATTAATATTACCAAGTACATCTACTTGTTGGCCAAAGAAGGTCTCATCACTCAAACCCTAATCTAAAGCAAACTCAACATTTATCTTAGAACAAGTTTTTTCACTCTTACTGGGTGAAAATGCAGAAAAAATAAATCTGAGTGAGGCAACTAGCACTAGAGTGTCTTGGCTGGAGGCAGGCTTTGGTTTCAAGATCATGTTTTGCCCATACAACAGACCAATTTTGGTGCAGCCAAAACTCTACTTAGGAGTTGTGCACGTGCTATGGGATGCTGATAGCCTAAAACTGAGGCCTGATTTATCACTAATTCACAGGCTCTGGGGTGGATGGGAAGGAGGCTGAAGGCAGCCAGAGCATCTGCCTTCCCTTCCATCACCAAAACTGGAGCGAGTGGCAGTGCTGGTTCTGGCATGAGGCTAGAGGGTAGAAGTTTAGTTTTGCTATAAGAGAACATATTTCTTTTCCTGATACTTAATCTTGCAGGAAACTGCCTGGGATTAGTAAAGCTGAATCCCTGACTTGGCTGAGCTCTTGGGACAAGCTGCGACAAATGCAAATATGTCCAAGCATAGAATATGTGTGAGGGTTGCTAAAGAGAGGGGCTGGAGAGCCTTTGCCATTTCTGAGCTGTTTTCCAAAAGAGAAAAGTGAGGCTGGAGGGCAGTCCTGTTTCATTTTTCATCAGACTCGGGTCAGACCACCAGCATTTGAGTCAGATTTTGGCACTAGGACATGTTTGGTGGTCAAAGATCACACTTTGCCAGAATTGCTACTCTATTTCATCAAGTCTCATCCAGCAAGAGAACAAGACTACCCAATAACTTCTCCGTATTTTTTCTGTTACTTGGAGAAGCTGTGGGGAGCACTATGGTAAAAAGGAGCACCAGGGTTAAGTAATCAAAACAGAAGGGTGGAGAATGCCGGATAATCAGTAATTTGTGTTGCTCCAGCAGAGTGCTGGAAACGGCAGGAAGAGGTGCCTTCATGGGGTTCAGCACATTGGGATTTTGATTTTTGGTCAAAACACAATCTCTGAACCATACAACTTATTCCAAACCTAAGGCTGCTTTTGAGAAGGTTTGTCCTTGCTTTAGTGGAAGCTGACCCAGCTCTGTGTGGCCGTGGTGTTTGGGGGCAGGATGTCAAGGGCTAATACAGAGAACAGAGAAGCAGGAAAACAGATTGCTGCAGGATTATCTCCATCCTTGTATTTCAGCTGGCGACACTCAGAGAAGAGGTTTAACATCAAAATTGCTGAAAATCTTTCTCCAGCCCTCATCTAATGCCAGTGCTACTCCAAAACCCGAATTTTCACTAAAATTTATAAACACCTCCATATTCACTGTATAATACACATTTCTCCAGGAAAACATGAGACAACCATTCATATGAGAATAGTGAGTAACATTTGATAACAGCTATTAAATGAAAGGAAGTACTTATGGGAAAAAATGCCTTACAACTTAGAGGAAGACAACTGCAAATTTTTGTCCTGACTGTACTTCCTGTACCAGGAAGACACCGACAATAAATTTGTTACTCATCCTAGATATGTTGTAGAGTACAGGCAGAAATGAGCCCTCAGTCCAGCGCAGCCCTGAAACTATTTCGTCTTATGTGCAATGGATGGGGATGGCATGATTAATACAACCATACCTGTATCTAGCAGCACACCAAAGCAGTTTACCACAGTAAATTTGCATATTTGCAATCCTACTGATTTAATGTCCTTGAGAGGATGCTAAAATATCCAAACAAACATTCCTCTACAAGTTCCATTGCTGAAAGCATGAGGTGCAAGCAGAGCACAGGGATGAGAGGGGAAGATGCAACAGGCAGGAGCTGATTAGAGGCAGCAGCCCTAGGTTTGTTTTGGTAAAAGTAGGAACTTGGAGCATGCCTACTCCTAAACACACACCCCTGTCATGCCAACCAGCAAGGAGTTCTTTCTCTTTTAAAAAAGATTGATCTCCAATTGTTTCCACCACTCCTTTTATACACTAACTGCTTGAGATAGGATGACAGCTTCTTTGAAGTAGCCATCCCTGACACTGTTACCTTACGGTGGGGCACCAATATTCCCCTTACACAGCCCGTTTGCTCCTGGAGAAGTTTTTCACTCAGTATTAGAAAAACATTTTGTTTGATACTAAACTTTGCTTGAAAATAGCTGTGTTATAAGCACCAAGAAATAATTTGTCTCTCCCTATCAGAAATATATTATTACTAACCAATATTTTACCACTGGTGGAATAACACGTGCCACTCATGGGCTTTTCCCAGTCATTTGCTATCAGATACAACTGAGCAGAGGATGACTTACTTTGTTCACAGAGCATTTTCACACCAGTTAAAACAGCCCTATGAGTGCTGCAGGCACCACAGCCTAGGAGAAATACTTAGAGCCAAATACAAAGACACAAGGACATCCAACTACCATTAATTCATTTCTGGGGTCCGCAACACATCATCCAACCTACTGGAGATACCTGTTTCAGGAACAGATTGATTTTTATTTCTGTTCACTGACTACCAAGTACCTCTGAGGTTGATAACTCGAGTTGTTTATCAGAGGTAGGTACCCCGAGTTGTTTAGGAGGGTTCCCCCTGCCTCAACACACACACCTGTGAAGAGGAAGCAGTACTTCAGTAGGGCTGTTTAGCACTACTATAAGAAAAATACCCATTAACAGTTACCCAAAGCTGACTATCCCCAAGTACTAAGGCATTAGTGAAAGTGGATGCTGCATTGAAGACTGAATTTTTCTCATGCTTCGAATGAGAAATAGGAAGCTCTTTTTGCCCGATACTTTGTGCTTCGTTTCTAGATTTGTCATGTTCAGGGGGATTGCTGGGATAGGGGAGAAGTGGGAGAAGTGAGTCTTGGTTTTCTCATAACATATCTGTTTGGGTATACCAGAAAAATAAAAAAAAAAAATGAAAAAAATATTGACAGAGCCTGTTCAGATCCTTTAGAAAGGATCCCTCCTTGGAGAGGCAGGAAGCCTCCAAAATGATCCATTCTTGACATTCCACCCAATAACATACACAATGCGTTTTTCATGGGAATGTTACAAAGTCAGCTACTAAATGGAAATGTTTTGTCTTAAAGCACAGAAGAACTTTGAAAGGCTCTCTGGTGAATCTGATTATAGCTGCTTTGGACTGTTTAAGATGTACTATACTAGAAAAGAATTATATTCATTTTCAAGACACTACAAATAATGAGAGAAATAAACAAAAATGAAATGCAATTTAAGGCTCAAGATTTCTTTCTGCAATGGTTCTCCATTGCGGAATATTCTTTATGTCCTTCATCAGTCTTGTACTTGGTTACAGATGGAAAATATTAGCTCTGGTTTACAAAACATGGCCCCGTTTCCTGTAACACGGCACAGGTTGGACAAATCTGTCATTTGAGTAGTGTGTCTATTCTGTGGCCAATTCTGTAATCTACAAGCAATGTGATCCTAAACAAGGAATCTCATGTTAGCAGCCAAGATTGGAAAATCCCTGTTTAGCGTGATTGCTGCCAAAACCATCTCACTTGCTAAGGACAAACTAATTTCCAATCTGCAGTATGGGAGCTGTTGCTTTTCTTTTTTAGATTTTGTTTTTAAATAATGTCTCACTAAAATGGCATACAATCGATTTTAAGAAGTGTGAAACAGATTTTGAAAAAGTTTCAAAGGTCCATGAAAAATATCATATTGTCTGTTTAAAATATAGTCCATTTTGCATACAGCTTGAACAAATGCCATTCTGCAAATTTGAAAATTATCTTGAAAAAAAACAAAAGCAAGACTATTTTGTAAAAATAAGAGAACCCAGAGAGGTAGGGAGCAAAAAAA